>NC_140997.1:18185438-18811688 GCF_052327205.1 Somniosus microcephalus | reverse complement strand
AGTCTCGGGGTTCAGGCAAAAGTTAAAAGCTGGCAACTATTAGTGCCAAGCATTATTTACTCTTCTCTCGGGTATTCTGCAGCACTTGGCTCGTGGTGAGGGAGCACTGTCCCATCCCCATTCTTCTTCTTAGGCAGTCCCTCGGAACCGAGGATGACTTGCTTCCACATTAAAAATGAGTTCTCAGGTGACTGATGAGTCCAATGCGGGGCCTACAGCCTCTGTCACAGGTGGGGCAGACGGTGGTTGAAGGGGCGGGTGGGTTGGATGCTTGGGTTGACTTGCGCTGCCTGCGCTTGGCTTCCGCTTGCTCCCGGCGAAGAGACTCGAGGTGTTCGGCACCTTCCCGGATGCTTCTCCTCCACTTTGTGCGGTCTTGGGCCAGGGATTCCCAGGTGTCGGTGGGGATGTTACACTTTTTCAAGGAGGCTTTGAGGGTGTCCTTGAAATGTTTCCTCTGCCCACCTGGGGCTCTCTTGCTGTGTTGGAGCTCCGAGTAGAGTGCTTGTTTTGAGAGTCTCGTATTGGGCATGTAGATGATGTGACCTGTCCATCGGAGCTGGTCGAGCATGGTCAAAGCTTCGATGCTGGGGATGTTGGCCTGAGCAAGAACACTGACGTTGGTGCGCCTATCCTGCCAATGGATTTGCAGGATCTTGCGGAGGCAGCGTTGGTGGTACCTCTCCAGTGCTTTGAGGTGCCTGCTGTACATGGCCCATGTCTCTGAGGCATACAGCAGGGCGGGTATCACTACTGCTCTGTAGAGCATGAGCTTAGTGCCGGGTTTGAGGTCCTGGTCTTCAAACACTCTTCCTCAGGCGACCGAAGGCTGCACTGGCACACTGAAGGCAGTGTTGGACTTCGTCATCGATGTCTGCCCTTGTTGACAGTAGGCTCCCGAGGTATAGAAAGTGGTCCACGTTGTCCAAGGCCTTGTCGTGGATTTTGATAATCGGGGGGCAGTACTGTGTGGCGGGGGCAGGTTGGTAGAAGACCTTTGTCTTACGGCTGTTTAGTGTAAGGCCTATGCTCTCGTACACTTTGGTGAAGGTGTTGATGATGGTTTGGACATTGCAGCCCAGACAGAACACCTCGTGAGAGTTCCCGCCATTCCCAGTTACATATAATGAACACGACAATCACTGCGCGGTTTGATTCTCACACTGCGCTTGGGTTCTGTTTACAGACGCACACACCTCAGGTGGTGACCTTTGACCTAGCGGACTTGGACACAGTGGCCAGCAGCGCACAAGAGATTCTCGATTGCTTTGGCCAAGTGGATGTACTAATAAACAATGCAGGGATCAGTTACCGAGGCAACATCCTGGATACGGCCGTTAGCGTTGATAAGAACGTGATGAATATCAACTATTTCGGACAAGTTGCATTAACAAAAGGTATCTCACTGTTGGCTTTTTGTTGTGTATTTCCGTGGGTTTTTACTGTTCCTGACTTCTAGGTCCGCCCGCCCCAACCCCAAGGCTGCACACTCGGAGGCTGGAGGGTTGTTTCTTGTCACTTCTCTGCCAGCGCTGCTCTATAACCAATCAGGAGGAGATACATGAAAGTGACCTGGGGTGAGGTCCACTCCCTCAGTGTGGGGAAGTGCTTTGTGCTGTGACAGCCCCCTCCCCCTCATTAAGGGGAGGGCTGAAATCAGGAACCGGCAGTGTGAAGAGAAGGCAGAAAAAAGGTCTTACATTTATATAGTGCCTTTCATGTGGCGTACTGAGGGAGCGCTGCACTGTCAGAGGTGCCGTCTTTCGGATGAGACGTTAAACCGAGGCCCCCGTCTGCCCCCTCGGGTGGACGTAAAAGATCCCGTGGCACTATTTCGATAGAAGAGCAGGGGAGTTATCCCTGGATCAACATCCCTCAAAACAGATTATCCGTACTTTATCACATTGCTGTTTGTGGGAGCTTGCTGTGCGCAAATTGGCTGCCGCGTTTCCCACATTGCAACAGTGACCACACTTCAAAAAAAGTACTTAATTGGCTGTAAAGCGCTTTGGGATGTCCTGAGGTTGTGAAGAGCGCTGTATCAATGCAAGTTCTTTCTTTATGAATTGGCTGCTGAGCCCCAGTGTAGCGGAAGGGGGTGGGAATCCGCCAGGGTTCCTGCTCCTGATTACCAGGCACCGACTCCTGCTGCGAAAGGCAGGTGTGGCGCACCTGTCTGGTGAAGATGGGATTGGGCTTGGCTGGCTTTCCCTCCACACTCGGATAACCACCCACAGTCACTGTCTAGTCTCACACTTGAACGAGCAATCGAGCAAGCATCCTTTCCGCTACCTGGGGAACTGTACTTCAGCACAGGGTCAGGAGAGCAGGGAGAGAGAAAAAAATGAATAACCCATTGGAAACTTCCGATCCCTCGCAGCAGCCGAGTGCTGCTGTCTTATTCTGGTGACCACTAGATGGCGATCAAGCAGCAGGAACAAGACATTTCTGGTTCCCCAAATATTAAAATGGGATTAATTGCTTCACTTTTGTGGCACCTCTGTCGAAGTTTGGATAACCTCTAGAAAGTTGAGCAGCAATCTTTTTTTGATGGATTCTTTGGTTTTGATTGTTAAACAACAATAGATCCCATGGAGTGGTCGATGAGCAGCCTCTTGGAAAGGCTCAGATGATGCTCGAGGAACAGCACCTCATCTTCCGATTAGGCACTTTACAGCCTTCCGGACTCTCTCTCGAGTTCAACAATTTCAGATCATAACCTCAGCCCCTATTACATTTTTATATATATTTTATCCACACCTTTGGTTTGTGCCTTTTCCTTTTTCATTCTGCCAGCGCATTTCACACTTCATCCAGAGCCGTCTTTTGTCTCTTTACCTGTCCTATTACCATCTCGTCTCACCTTGAATATCTCTTAATGTCTCTTCTTTCATCCCCTCCCCCATTTCCCAGCCCCCAAACTGGCCTTTTAATCTGTTTCATTTCCTGCCTTTTTTCTCAGTTCTGAAGAAGGGTTTCGACCTGAAACGTTGACTCTATTTCTCTCTCCACGGATGTTGCCTGGCCTGCTGAGTTTTTCCAGCGTTTTCTGTTGTTTCAGACGATGTGTCGACCTGCTGGAGCGAAGCTCGGGAGCTTTACTCTTTTTAAAAACATTTTGCGGGTGATAATTGGCCTTCGGTGGTGGCAGTGAATCGGCAGCTCGTGTTACACCGCGCCCAATGTTCTTTCCCATTGGCTTCCTCAGGTCCCTGTCATAGAGTCATTGAATCATAGAAAGTTACAGCACGGAAGGAGGCCATTTCAGCCCATTGTGTCCACGCCGGCCAACAAAGAGCTATCCAGCCTAATCCCACTTCCCAGCTCTAGGTCCGTAGCCCTGCAGGTTACAGCATCCCAAGTGCACATCAAGTACTTTTTAAATGTGGTTAGGGTTTCTGCCTCTACCACCCTTTCAGGCAGTGAGTTCCAGACCCCCACAACCCTCTGGGTGAAGACATTTCCCCTCAAATCCCCTCTAAACTTTCTCCCAATTACTTTAAATCTGTGCCCCCTGGTTTTTGACCCCTCTGCTAAGGGAAATAGGTCCTTTCTATCCACTTTATCTATGCCCCTCATAATTTTATACACCTCAATAAGGTCTCCCCTCAGCCTCCTCTGTTCCAAGGAAAACAGACCCAGTCTTTCCTCATAGCTAAGATTCTCTACTCCCGGCAACATCCTTGTAATTCTCCTCTGCACCCTCTCTAGTGCAATCACATCTTTCCTGTAATGTGGTGACCAGAACTGCACGCAGTACTCTAGCTGAGGCCTAACTAGTGTTTTATACAGTTAAAGCATAACCGCCCTGCTCTTGTATTCTATGCCACGGCTAATAAAGGCAAGTATTCCGTATGCCTTCTTAACCACCTTATCTACTTGGCCTGCTACCTTTAGGGATCTGTGGACATGCACTCCAAGGTCCCTTTGTTCCTCTACACTACTCAGTATCCTACCATTTAATGTGTATTCCCTTTCCTTGTTGGCCCTCCCCAAATGCGTTACCTCTCACTTCTCCAGATTGAATTCCATTTGCCACTGTTCTGCCCACCTGACCAATTTATTGATATCTTCCTGCAGTCTACAGCTTCCTTCTTCAGTATCAACCACACAGCCGATTTTAGTATCATCTGCAAATTTCTTAATCATACCCCTTATATTCAAGTCTAGATCATTGATATATACCACAAAAAGCAAGGGACCTAGTACTGAGCCCTGCGGAACCCCACTGGAAACAGATTTCCAGTCACACAAACACCCATCAACCATTACCCTCTGCTTCCTGTCTCCGAGCCAGTTTTGAATCCAACTTGACACTTTGCCCTGGATCACATGGGCTTTTAACTTTGTGACCAGTCTGCCATGTGGAACCTTATCAAAAGCCTTGCTAAAGTCCATATACACTACATCAAACTCACTACCCTCATCTACCCTCCTTGTTACCTCCTCAAAAAATTCAATCAAGTTTGTCAGACACGACCTTCCCTTAACAAATCCATGCTGACTATCCTTGATAATCCGTGTCTTTCTAAATGAAGATTTATCCTGTCCTTCAGAATTCTTTCCAATAATTTTCCCACCACCGAGGTTAGGCTGACTGGCCTGTAATTACTCGGTCTATCCTTTTCTCCCTTTTTAAACAAGGGTACCACATTAGCAGTCCTCCGGCGCCACACCTGAAGCCAGAGAGGATTGGAAAATGATGGTCAGGGCCTCTGCTATTTCCTCTTTTGCTTCGCTTAACAGCCTGGGATACATTTCATCCTGGCCTGGGGATTTATCCATTTTTAAAGCTGCTAAACCCCTTAATACTTCCTCTCTCACTATGTTTATTTCATCTAATATTTCACAGTCCTCTCCCCCCACCCCCCGATAGCAATGTCTGCTTCGCCCCTCTCCTTTGTGAAAACAGAGGCAAAGTATTCATTAAGAACCCTTCCGACATCTCCCGCCTCCACACACAGATTACCCTCATGATCTGTAATAGGCCCTACCCTTTCTTTAGTTATCCTCTTACTCTTAATATATTTATAAAACATCTTTGGGTTTTCCTTGATTTTACTTGCCAAGAATTTTTCATGCTCTCTCTTTGCTTTCCTAATATCCTTTCCTAATTGCACCCCTGCACTTTCTGTACTCCTCTAAAGATTCTGCAGTATTTAGCCCTCGGTATCTGTCATATGCCTCCCTTTTTTTCTTTATCCTACCCTGTATGTCTCTGGATATCCAGGGGGCTCTAAATTTGTTAGTCCCACCTTTTTTCTTTAAGGGCACATAATATTTGGTCTGCACCCTCCGGATCTCCTCCTTGAATGCCTCCCACTGCTCTGACACTGATTTACATTCAAGTAGCTGTTTCCAGTCCACTATGGCTAAATCCCCTCTGAGCTTAGCAAAATTTGCTTTTCCCCAATTTAGAATTTTTATTCCTGGTCTATCCTTGTTCTTTTCCATAACTACCTTAAATCTAACAGAATTATGGTCACTAGCACCAAACTGCTCCCCCACTGATACGCCTTCTACCTGCCCAGCTTC
This sequence comes from Somniosus microcephalus, assembly GCF_052327205.1. Classification (NCBI taxonomy): domain Eukaryota; kingdom Metazoa; phylum Chordata; class Chondrichthyes; order Squaliformes; family Somniosidae; genus Somniosus; species Somniosus microcephalus. The sequence continues at coordinate 18,806,153 of NC_140997.1, read as the reverse complement.
ATTCCCTAAAACTAAGTCCAGAACCGCCCCCTCCCTTGTTGGGCTTGCTACATACTGGCTAAAAAAGTTCTCCTGGATACGTTTTAGGAATTCTGCACCCTCTATACCCTTCACACTAATTTTATCCCAGTTAATATTGGGGTAGTTGAAATCCCCTACTATTACTGCCCTATAGTTTTTGCACTTCAGAAATTTGTCTACATATTTGTTCTTCTATCTCCCTCTCACTGTTTGGGGGTCTGTAGTACACCCCCAGCAGTGTGATCGCCCCTTTTTTGTTTTTCAATTCGACCCATATGGCCTCGTTTGAGGATCCCTCCAACATATCATCCCTCCTCACGGCTGTAATAGTTTCTTTAATCAATATCGCGACCCCACTTCCCTTTTTACCTCCCTCTCTATCCCATCTGAAAATCCTGTAACCAGGAATGTTGAGCTGCCATACCTGCCCCTCTTTCAGCCAAGTCTCTGTAATAGCTATAATATCATAGTCCCAAGTATCTACCTGTGCCCTCAGCTCACCTGCCTTGTTCGCTATACTCCTTGCATTGAAGTATATACCATTTAGTACAGGCAAACCTCCTTGTTGACTACTATCTAGCCCTTGGTTCCTCTGTCCTTCCAATTTACTGTCTACGTTTTTGTTTTCCAATTCCAGGTTTTCTTCCCTTCCTACCTGACTCTATACTTAGTTTCCCATCCCCCGGCCAAGCTAGTTTAAACCCTTCCCAACAGCATGAGCAAACCCTCCTGCGAGGATATTGGTCCCGTTCCCATTGAGGTGCAACCCATCTGGCTTGTAGAGGTTCCAATTCCTCAGGAATCTAAAGCCCTCCCCCCTACACCATCTCTCCAGCCACGCATTCATCTGCTCTATCTTCCTATTTCTGAACTCACTAGCACATGGCACTGGTAGTTACTACCTTTCAGGTGCTGCTTTTTAACCTCTTTCCTATCTCCCTAAACTCTGCCTGCAGGACCTCATCCCTCTTCCTACCTATGTCGTTGGTACCGATATGGACCACGACCTCTGGCTGTTCACCCTCCCCCCTCAGAATGCCCTGCAGCCATTCAGTGACATCCTTGACCCTGGAACCAGGGAGGCAACATACCATCCTGGAGTCATGTCTGTGGCCGCAGAAACACCTGTCTGCACCCCTAACTATCGAATCCCCTATCACTATTGCTCTCCCTCTCCTCTTTCCCCCCCCCCTGCCTGTGCAGCTGAACCTTCAATGGTGCTATGGACTTGGCTCTGGCTGCACTCCCCAGATGAACCATCACCCTCACCAGTACTCAGCACCGAATATTGGTTGGTGAGCAAGATGGGCTCAGGGGACTCCTGCACTATCTGCCTGCTGCTCCTCTTCTGTCTGACGGTCACCCAATCGCTCTCTGCCTGCACACTCTTAAGCTGCGGCGTGACCACCTCCCGAAATGTGCTATCCACGTAGCTCTCAGCCTCGCGGATGCACAGCAGTGACTGCAACCGCCGCTTAAGCTCCGTAACCCGGTGCTCGAGCTGCTGGAGCTGGCGACACTTCCCGCACGTGTGGTTGTCCAGACCACGGGAGGTGTCCAGGACTTCCCACATGGCACAGGATGTGCATTCCCCAGGTGTGAGCTGCCCTGCCATACCTCTAATTAACCTCTAATTTACTAACCTAGCCGGAATAAACTTAAAAACTTTAAGAAAGCCAAGTAAAAACACTTGCCAGATACTCGCCAATCAGCTCCCTCCCCTTGTGCCGACGTCACTTTTGACTTCTGACATCACTCTTTGAAAGTTCTGCCGGTGCTGAGTTGGTGCCGCCTCTCGCCGGTCCGCTCTGCCGCCGCTGCGGCTCTGGCGTTTCACCTAATTTGGCTATTACCCATATCTTAGCCTTGACGGTGAATGTGAGGAAGCTGTTAGACCGTGAAGAAGCATCCCAATCCTGCCCTCGCCCTACTCCACAAATACACATTTCCCAGCACGAGTCATCGGGAGCAGGAACCCTGGTTAATCATAGAATCATAGAAGTTTACGGCACAGAAGGAGGCCATTCGGCCCATCGTGTCTGTGCCGGCCGACAAAGAGCTATCCAGCCTAATCCCACTTTCCAGCTCTCGGTCTGTAGCCCTGTAGGTTACGGCACTTCAAGTGCATATCCAAGTACTTTTTAAATGCAATGAGGGTCTCTGGCTCTACCACCCATTCAGGCAGTGAGTTCCAGACCCCCCACCACCCTCTGGGTGAAAAAGTTCTCCTCAACTCCCCACTAATCCTTCGACCAATTACTTTAATTCTATGCTCCCCTGGTTATTGAGCTCTCTGCGAAGGGAAATAGGTGCTTCCTATCCACTCTATCTAGGTCCCTCATAATTTTATACATCTCAATTAAATCTCCCCTCAGCCTCCTCTGTTCCAAAGAAAACAACCCCAGCCTATCCAACCTTTCCTCATAGCTAAAATTCCCCAGCCCAGGCAACATCCTCGCAAATCTCCTCTGTACCCGCTCTAGTGCAGTCACATCCTTCCTGTAATATTCCCCTCCCTGTGCTTGGGGATAGGGGCTAGTTGTAACGCCCCTACCACTGCCTGGCTGGGACTTGCTAACTCAACACAGACTGGAGACTGAAGCTAACTGGTCCGTAGGACTCATCTACACACAGGGCGAAGTCACTTTAGCATTGGGGCAGCTGCTCAGGAAGTTTCTAACCATCATCGGAACCAAAGTTGCAATACATACCGTGGGCTGGTTCTATTTTCTCTTCATGCTGGCTCGTGTAACTGCTGATATCGAGGGTCGCTTTGCTCGGTCTATATGTTTGACATATCAGGATGTGCATAGCGAAGCACTGACAGTTGTGTTGGATTCACTGCCAACAGTTGCTGACTGGGAAACAGCTCGACCAGCGCGAAGTGCGTAAGGAATATGCCACACTACACCGTAATGAAACGCTTTAACTCTTATGTCAATCACTTAACATTGCAGCCATCCTGCCCTCCATGGTACAGAGAAGAAGTGGGCACGTCGTAGCCATTAGCAGCGTCCAAGGGAAAATAGCAATTCCATTTCGATCTGCATGTAAGTATCGTGAAGCAATTGTCATTTACTGTTTCATGTCTACTTCAATCACCAGTATAATTGGGCAATGTATACACAGTAACCGGATCACATCTGGCCCTGATATATACGTTGGGCCAGAATTTACTGGAGCAGGGGATTCTCGCAGCCTGCCCCATTAGACTTGTTCGTGCACGTTTAGGTTTAAAAAATGTTGCCCACAAAGTTGCTGGAAGTGCGAGCTGATAACGGGGCACCTGGGACCTTGGTAAACTACGGGACCAATGGTCTATCCCCTTAACCAATGAAGTTAAAGGATTGAGAAATAAACAGGAAGGACTGAGAAGGAGGGTGAATTCAATGTCAATTCAGGTACAGCTAAGTTAATGGTGTGTGCATTCTCCATGGATGTGGCCAATACCTCTCCATTATTGGTGCGTTTGCAAAGGAAGGATATATTCCAAGCCGGATTTTCCTGGAGTGGGGCATCTCAGCATGCCCCGTTAGACTCTTTTTGACACGTTTCAGCCCAACCACCGTAACTTGCTGGAAGTGCGAGCCGATAACGGCACGGTGAGGGCAACGGCACCTGGGACCTTGGTGGATAACAGGACAAAGAGTGCATCTCCTTAACCAATGAGATTTAAGGATTGGGAAAGAAACAGATGGAGAAGGAAATAGGGTGAATTAGAGTCAAATCAGGTACAGAAAGAGAAATAAAGATTGGATCGAGGTGGAGAGAAAAAAAAGAGACAAAGGAAAGCTAAGAACAAAATTAAATTTGACATCTTTGAAATCTCCTAAAACAATTCACAACCTGAAGGAATGAGACTCCACGCTTATTTTTGTTCACTTTCTGGGCCAGAATAGGTTGATTGGCAGTTGTTAACAATTATCACGTCGTTGAAAGGGTACTTGCGCTATTAATTACTAGACTTAGCTTTCTATGGCACGTTTAATGGCCAATTAATGCGTAAATGTAGCAACTTCATGAAACTCACGGGGAGGTTGAGGGCGAGCTGCCATTTTCATGAAGCTAACAGCAGAGTGGTGCAAATCGGCCAGGAACTTATGGCGATTCGCAATTATCGTAGAATGGTTGCAACGCAGAAGGAGGCCATTCGGCCTGTCGAGCCCGTGCCGGCTCTCTGCAGGAGCACTTCAGTTAGTCCCACTCCCCCGCCCTTTCCCCGTAGCCCTACAAAAAGTTTTCCTTCAGGTACTTATCCAATTCCCTTTTGAAATCCACAATTGAGTCCGCCTCCAACACCCTTTCAGGCAGTGCATTCCAGATCCTAACCACTCGCTGCATAAAAAAGTTTTCCCTCATGTTGCCTTTGATTCTTCTGCCAATCACCTTAAATCTGTCTCCTCTGGTTCTCAACTCTTCTGCCAATGGGAACAGTTTCTCTCTCTGTCTAGACCCCTCATGAGAACAACCCCAGCTTCTCCAGTCTATTCACGTAGCTGAAGTCCCTCATCCCTGGAACCATTCTTGTAAATCTTTTCTGCACCCTCTCTAAGGCCTTCACATCCTGAAGTGCGGTGCCCAGAATTGGACACAATACTCATACAGGGTAGGATAAAGGAAAAAAAGGGAGGTGCATGACAGATACCGAGGGCTAAATACTGCAGAATCTTTAGAGGAGTACAGAAAGTGCAGGGGTCCAATTAAAAAGAATATTAGGAAAGCAAAGAGAGAGCATGAAAAATTATTGGGAAAACCCAAAGATGTTTTATAAATATATTAAGAGTAAGAGGATAACTAAAGAAAGGGTAGGGCCTATTAGAGATCATGAGGGTAATCTGTGTGTGGAGGCAGGAGACGTCGGTAGGGTTCTTAATGAATACTTTGCGTCTGTTTTCACAAAGGAGAGGGACGAAGCAGACATTGCTATCGGAGGAGTGTGAAATATTAGATGAAATAAACATAGTGAGAGAGGAAGTATTAAGGGGTTTAGCAGCTTTAAAAGTGGATAAGTCCCCAGGCCCGGATGAAATGTATCGCAGGCTGTTAAGCGAAGCAAAAGAGGAAATAGCAGAGGCCCTGACCATCATTTTCCAATCCTCTCTGGCTTCAGGTGTGGTGCTGAAGGACTGGAGGACTGCTAACGTGGTACCCTTGTTTAAAAAGGGAGAAAAGGATAGACCGAGTAATTACAGGCCAGTCAGCTTAACCTCAGTGGTGGGATAATTATTGGAAAGAATTCTGAAGGACAGGATAAATCTTCATTTAGAAAGACACGGATTAATCAAGGATAGTCAGCACGGATTTGTTAAGGGAAGGTCGTGTCTGACAAACTTGATTGAATTTTTTGAGGCGGTAACGAGGGTGGTAGATGAGGGTAGGGCGTTTGATGTAGTGTAGATGGACTTTAGCAAGGCTTTTGATAAGGTTCCACATGGCAGACTGGTCACGAGGTTAAAAGCCCATGGGATCCAGGACAAAGTGTCAAGTTGGATTCAAAACTGGCTCGGAGGCAGGAAGCAGAGGGTAATGGTTGATGGGTGTTTGTGTGACTGGAAGGCTGTTTTTAGTGGGGTTCCGCAGGGCTCAGTACTAGGTCCCTTGCTTTTTGTGGTATATATCAATGATCTAGACTTGAATATAGGGGGTATGATTAAGAAGTTTGCAGATGATACTAAAATCGGCTGTATGGTTGATACTGAAGAAGGAAGCTGTAGACTGCAGGAAGATATCAATAAATTGGTCAGGTGGGCAGAACAGTGGCAAATAGAATTCAATCTCGAGAAGTGTGAGGTAATGCATTTGGGGAGGGCTAACAAGGAAAGGGAATACACATTAAATGGTAGGACACTGAGTAGTGTAGAGGAACAAAGGGACCTTGGAGTGCATGTCCACAGGTCCCTGAAGGTAGCAGGCCAAGTAGATAAGGTGGTTAAGAAGGCATACGGAATGCTTGCCTTTATTAGCCGTGGCATAGAATACAAGAGCAGGGAGGTTATGCTTCAACTGTACAAAACACTGGTTAGGCCTCAGCTAGAGTACTGCGTGCAGTTCTGGTCACCACATTACAGGAAAGATGTGATTGCACTAGAGAGGGTACAGAGGAGATTTACAAGGATGTTGCTGGGAGTAGAGAATCTTAGCTATGAGGAAAGACTGGATAGGCTGGGTCTGTTTTCCTTGGAACAGAGGAGGCTGAAGGGGAGATCTTATTGAGATGTATAAAATTATGAGGGGCCTAGATAGAGTGGATAGAAAGGACCTATTTCCCTTAGCAGAGGGTTCAAAAACCAGGGGGCACAGATTTAAAGTAATTGGGGGAAGGTTTAGAGGGGATTTGAGGGGAAATTTCTTCACCCAGAGGGTTGTGGGGGTCTGGAACTCACTGCCTGAAAGGGTGGTCGAGGCAGGAACCCGAACCACATTGATAAAGTACTTGGATGTGCACTTGGGATGCTGTAACCTGCAGGGCTACGGACCAAGAGCTGGGACGTGGGATTAGACTGGATAGCTCTTTGTTGGCCGGCGCGGACACGATGGGCCGAAATGGCCTCCTTCCGTGCTGTAACTTTCTATGATTCTATACTCCAGTTGAGGCCGAACCAATGTTTTATAAAGGTTCTTCATAACTTCCTTGCTTTTGTACTCTATGCCTCCATTTATGAAGCCCAGGATCCCATATGCTTTTTGAACCATTTTCTCAACCTGCCCTGCCACCTTCAACGATTTGTGCACATATACCCCCAGGTCTCTGTTTATGCACTCCCTTTAGAATTGTACCCTTTAGTTTATATGTCCTCTCCTCGTTTTTCCTACCAATGCTTTTCTGCATTAAATTTCATCTGCCACGTGTCCACCCATTCCACCAGCCTGTTTATGTCCTCTTGAAGTCTATCACTATCCTCCTCACTGTTCACTATATTTCCAAGTTTTGTGTCATCTGCAAATTTTGAAATTGTGCCCTGTACACCCAAGTCTAAGCCGTTAATATATATCAATAAAAAAAGCAGTGGTCCTAGTACCGACCCCTGGGGAACACCACTGTATACCTTTCTTCAGTCCGATAAACAACAGTTCACCACTAGTCTCTGTTTCCTGTCACTTAGCCAATTTCGTATCCATGCTGCCACTATCCCTTTTATTCCATGGGTTTCAACTTTGCTGGCAAGCCTATTATGTGGCACTTTATCAAACGCCTTTAGGAAGTCCATGTACACCACGTCAACCGCATTGCCCTCATCAACCCTCTCTCTGTTACCTCATCAAAAAACTCGATCAAGTTAGTTAAGCACGATTTGCCTTTAACAAATCCGTGCTGGCTTTCCTTAATTAATCCACACTTGTCCAGGTGACGGTTAACTTTGTCCCCGATTATCGTTTCTAAAGGCTTTCCCACTACCGCGGTTAAACTGACTGGCCTGTAGTTGCTGGGTTTATCCTTGCACCCTTTTTTGAACAAGGGTGTAACATTTGCAATTCTCCAGTGCTCTGGCACCAGCCCTGTATCTATAGAGGATTGGAAGATTATGGCCAGTACCTCCACAATTTCCACCCTTACCTCTCTCAGCATCCTAGGATACATCTCGTCTGGTCCTGGTGACTTATCTACTTTAAGTACAGCAAGCCTTTCCAGTACCTCCTCCATATCAATTTTTATCCGATCCAGTATCTCAACTACCTCCTCTTTCACTGACTTTGGCAGCATCTTCTTCCTTGGTAAAGATGCAAAGTACTCATTTAGTACCTCAGCCATGCCATCTACCTCCATGCGTAGGTCTCCATTTTGGTCCCTAATTGGCCCCGCCCCTCCTCTTACTACCCGTTTACTATTTGTATGCCTATAGAAGACTTTTGGATTCCTTTTTATGTTAGCTGCCAATCTATTCTCATACCCTCTCTTTGCCCCTCTTATTTCCGTTTTCACTTCCCCTCTGAACTTTCTATATTCAGCCTGGTTCTCACTTGTATTCTCAACCTGACATCTGTCAACCTTTTTCTGCTTCATCTTACTCTCTATCTCTTTTGTCAGCCAGGGAGCTCTGGCTTTGGTTGCCCTACCTTTCCCCCTCGTGGGAATGTACTTCGACTGTACCCGAACCATCTCCTCTTTAAAGGCAGCCCATTGTTCAATTCCAGTTTTGCCTGCCAATCTTTGATTCCAATGTACATCCTGGGCCAGATCCGTTCTCAACCCACTGAAATTTCCCTTCCTCCAATTAAGTATTTTTACTCTAGATTGCACCCTGTCCTTTTCCATAGCTAATCTAAACCTTATGATACTGTGATCACTCTTCCCTAAATGTTCCCCTACTGACACTTGCTCTACTTGACCCACCTCATTCCCCACAACCAGCTCCAGCAATGCCTCCTCCCTCGTTGGGCTGGAAACGTACTGATCAAGAAAGTTCTCCTGAACACACTTCAGAAATTCTTCCCCCTCTCTGCCCTTTACACTGTTACTATCCCAGTCTATATTAGGATAGTTGAAGTCCCCTATTATCAGCGTATCCCTTCCTCGCCACAAGCAGCTGGCCGATTTGCACATTAGTAACGCAGTGCATCGTTCACACGCCATTAATTTTTCAGCAAAATCTGGCCCATTGCTTCCACTGGAAAAATCTTAACTCTGCATTAAAATTTAGATTGTATCAAAAGGTTCACCATTCTATACTGTTCTGACTTAATGCATTCTAATCGGCGCCCTTAGTCAGGGGGGACTATTTTAAGGTTACACCTACATTTTTTTCCTTTTTGTCAAATTGCTGGATTGTGAGGAATCAAAATGTTCCTAATTGGATTGTCGTTCCAGACGCAGCATCTAAACACGCCACCCAAGCCTTTTTTGACTGCCTGCGCGCAGAGGTGGAGCAGTGCGGAGTTCAGGTGACCGTAGTCAGTCCAGGATATATCCGCACCAACCTTTCCCTGAACGCAGTGACTGGCAATGGATCCAAGTATGGCGGTACGTTTTTAATCACTGTGTAGTGTGGGGATCTCTCATTTACTGATAAGTCAGTGCCAATGTCTATAACACCATTATTGGTATGAGTATGACAGTATAAATGGGTCTAAGAGTCAATTAAATGGCTTACTGGAGAGAGAGAGAGTGAGGGGATTTACTGGTCATACATCTCATTTGCTGTTTGTGGGAATGAGACTGATGCGCAAGATGTCAGCCACATTTCCCTGCGCAAAAGCTACTGCTTTTCAAGGCAACTCATTGTATGTGAAGCAGCCACAACTTGTATTTATACAGCACCTTTAACGTAGTAAAACATCCCATGGCACTTCACAGGAGCGTTATCAGACAGAAATTGACACCGAGCCAAAGAAGGAGGCATTAGGGCAGGTGGCCAAAAGCTTGATCAAAGAAGTAGGTTTTAAGGAGAGTCTTAAAGGAGGAGAGAAGTTGTTTAGGGAGGGAATTCCAGAGCTTAGGGCCCAGGCAGCTGAAGGCACGGCCACCAGTGGTGGTGCGCTGAAAAGCAGGGATGCACAAGAGGCCAGAATTGGAGGAACGCAGAGATCTCGGCGGGTTGTAGGGCTGGAGGAGTTTACAGAGATAGGGAGGGGTGAGGCCATGGAGGCATTTGAACACGAGGATGAGAATTTGAAAATGGAGGTATTGCTGCTCCGGGAGCCCAATGTAGGTCAGCGAGCACAGGGGGTGATGGGTGAACGGGACTTGGTGCGAGTTGGGACACGGGGCAGTGAGCACAGGGGAGTGATGGGTGAACGGGACTGGGTGCGAGTTAGGACACGGGGCAGCGAGCACGGGGTGATGGGTGAACGGGACTTGGTGCGAGTTGGGACACGGGGCAGTGAGCACAGGGGGTGATGGGTGAACGGGACTTGGTGCGAGTTGGGACACGGGGCAGCGAGCACGGGGTGATGGGTGAACGTGACTTGGTGCGAGTTGGGACACGGGGTAGTGAGCACGGGAGTGATGGGTGAACGGGACTGGGTGCGAGTTGGGACACGGGGCAGCGAGCACGGGGTGATGGGTGAACGGGACTGGGTGCGAGTTAGGACACGGGGCAGTGAGCACAGGGGGTGATGGGTGAACGGGACTGGGTGTGAGTTAGGACACGGGGCAGTGAGCACGGGGTGATGGGTGAACGGGACTGGGTGTGAGTTAGGACACGGGACAGTGTGCACAGGGAGTGATGGGTGAACGGGACTGGGTGTGAGTTAGGACACGGGGCAGTGAGCACAGGGGGTGATGGGTGAACGGGACTTGGTGCGAGTTAGGACACGGGTCAATGAGCACGGGGTGATGGGTGAACGGGACTGGGTGCGAGTTGGGACACGGGGCAGTGAGCACGGGGTGATGGGTGAACGGGACTTGGTGCGAGTTGGGACACGTGGCAGTGAGCACAGGGAGTGATGGGTGAACGGGACTGGGTGCGAGTTGGGACACGGGGCAGTGAGCACGGGGTGATGGGTGAACGGGACTTGGTGCGAGTTGGGACACGGGGCAGTGAGCACGGGGTGATGGGTGAACGGGACTCGGTGCGAGTTGGGACACGGGGCAGTGAGCACGGGGTGATGGGTGAACGGGAATGGGTGCGAGTTAGGACACGGGGCAGTGAGCACGGGGTGATGGGTGAACGGGACTTGGTGCGAGTTGGGACACGGGGCAGTGAGCACGGGGTGATGGGTGAACGGGAATGGGTGCGAGTTAGGACACGTGGCAGTGAGCACAGGGAGTGATGGGTGAACGGGACTGGGTGCGAGTTGGGACACGGGGCAGTGAGCACGGGGTGATGGGTGAACGGGACTTGGTGCGAGTTGGGACACGGGGCAGTGAGCACGGGGTGATGGGTGAACGGGACTCGGTGCGAGTTGGGACACGGGGCAGTGAGCACAGGGGGCGATGGGTGAACGGGACTGGGTGTGAGTTAGGACACGGGTCAATGAGCACGGGGTGATGGGTGAACGGGACTGGGTGCGAGTTAGGACACGGGGCAGTGAGCACGGGGTGATGGGTGAACAGGAATGGGTGCGAGTTAGGACACGGGGCAGTGAGCACGGGGTGATGGGTGAACGGGACTTGGTGCGAGTTAGGACACGGGGTGATGGGTGAACGGGACTGGGTGCGAGTTGGGACATGGGTCAGTGAGCACGGGGTGATGGGTGAACGGGACTGGGTGCGAGTTAGGACACGGGTCAATGAGCACAGGGGGTGATGGGTGAACGGGACTGGGTGCGAGTTGGGACACTGGACGGGGTGATGGGTGAACGGGACTTGGTGCGACTTAGGACACGGGTCAATGAGCACGGGGTGATGGGTGAACGGGACTGGGTGCGAGTTGGGACACGGGACAGCGAGCACAGGGGGCGATGGGTGAACGGGACTTGGTGCGAGTTGGGACACGTGGCAGTGAGCACGGAGTGATGGGTGAACGGGACTGGGTGCGAGTTGGGACACGGGGCAGTGAGCACAGGGGGTGATGGGTGAACGGGACTCGGTGCGAGTTAGGACACGGGGCAGTGAGCACGGGGTGATGGGTGAACGGGACTCGGTGCGAGTTGGGACACGGGGCAGTGAGCACAGGGGGTGATGGGTGAACGGGACTCGGTGCGAGTTGGGACACGGGACAGTGAGCACAGGGGGTGATGGGTGAACGGGACTGGGTGCGAGTTAGGACACGGGGCAGTGAGCACGGGGTGATGGGTGAACGGGACTGGGTGCGAGTTAGGACACGGGGCAGTGAGCACAGGGGGTGATGGGTGAACGGGACTGGGTGTGAGTTAGGACACGGGGCAGTGAGCACGGGGTGATGGGTGAACGGGACTGGGTGTGAGTTAGGACACGGGACAGTGTGCACAGGGAGTGATGGGTGAACGGGACTGGGTGTGAGTTAGGACACGGGGCAGTGAGCACAGGGGGTGATGGGTGAACGGGACTTGGTGCGAGTTAGGACACGGGTCAATGAGCACGGGGTGATGGGTGAACGGGACTGGGTGCGAGTTGGGACACGGGGCAGTGAGCACGGGGTGATGGGTGAACGGGACTTGGTGCGAGTTGGGACACGTGGCAGTGAGCACAGGGAGTGATGGGTGAACGGGACTGGGTGCGAGTTGGGACACGGGGCAGTGAGCACGGGGTGATGGGTGAACGGGACTTGGTGCGAGTTGGGACACGGGGCAGTGAGCACGGGGTGATGGGTGAACGGGACTCGGTGCGAGTTGGGACACGGGGCAGTGAGCACAGGGGGCGATGGGTGAACGGGACTGGGTGTGAGTTAGGACACGGGTCAATGAGCACGGGGTGATGGGTGAACGGGACTGGGTGCGAGTTAGGACACGGGGCAGTGAGCACGGGGTGATGGGTGAACGGGAATGGGTGCGAGTTAGGACACGGGGCAGTGAGCACGGGGTGATGGGTGAACGGGACTTGGTGCGAGTTAGGACACGGGGTGATGGGTGAACGGGACTGGGTGCGAGTTGGGACATGGGGCAGTGAGCACGGGGTGATGGGTGAACGGGACTGGGTGCGAGTTAGGACACGGGTCAATGAGCACAGGGGGTGATGGGTGAACGGGACTGGGTGCGAGTTGGGACACTGGACGGGGTGATGGGTGAACGGGACTTGGTGCGACTTAGGACACGGGTCAATGAGCACGGGGTGATGGGTGAACGGGACTGGGTGCGAGTTGGGACACGGGACAGCGAGCACAGGGGGCGATGGGTGAACGGGACTTGGTGCGAGTTGGGACACGTGGCAGTGAGCACGGAGTGATGGGTGAACGGGACTGGGTGCGAGTTGGGACACGGGGCAGTGAGCACAGGGGGTGATGGGTGAACGGGACTCGGTGCGAGTTAGGACACGGGGCAGTGAGCACGGGGTGATGGGTGAACGGGACTCGGTGCGAGTTGGGACACGGGGCAGTGAGCACAGGGGGTGATGGGTGAACGGGACTGGGTGCGAGTTAGGACACGGGGCAGTGAGCACAGGGGGTGATGGGTGAACGGGACTCGGTGCGAGTTGGGACACGGGACAGTGAGCACAGGGGGTGATGGGTGAACGGGACTTGGTGCGAGTTGGGATTCGTGCAGCAGAGTTTTGGATGAGCTCAAGTTTATGGAGGGTGGAAGAGCATTGTTTGTTTCTGAGAGACATGAAAAGGTAACTTCCCATTTGTAACTGTGTCTGTCCTTTTCCTACTTCTTGATCGACCTCCTCTTCTTTCCTACTCTCTCCAACCTCGGTGGTGTCCGGTGCTTTGAGACTCAGCCCGACACTTAGGCTTCTTGTTGCTCGAGGGTTTGGGAAAACTGTCTGTGAAGTGTTGCGGGATTGGTGAACAGGCCCATTCTATTGACCTATTTTTGTTCTCTTTAAACCAGTGATGGACAAGACAACAGCGGAAGGCGACGATCCTCGTGCTGTTGCCAAAGCCGTTCTCACGGCGGTTTGCCGGAGGAAGAAGGATGTCCTGTTAGCGGGGTTACTGCCCACCGCCGCAGTTTACTTGCGAACCTTGCTTCCGAGTCTCTTCTTTCCCGTCATGGCAGCCAGGGCTAAAAAGGAGCGCAAGATGAAGGATAATTAACCCTGTCCTGGGTCCCCCAAAACACACACTACACACACTACTACTACTGAGGCCCCTTGGTGCAACTCCCACAACTGGTCGACAAACTGACTGTCGCTTGTTTGTGCCCAAACTACGTCTCCTGAACTCCATCCGTGTTTGCTTGGCTGATTTTCCAGATTCTTTGCTGATTACACTGAAACCAGGGTAAATGAAGTACGATTGAACATGAGCTAAAAAAGACTTCAACCGAATCCCTGCTTTAAGTGGGTATAAAGAGCAGAACTCTAATGTGCATCATTGCATTCACACTCCACAAGTTTAGTGAGAGTGCAAAGCCCAAAGCACTTTGCACAACTTGGACTGCGCATCAGGTGTGAATGCCCGAACCAGCTTCTGGAGTGGAGTGGAGTGAGACCACCTCCTCCGGGGACTCTCACGCCACTTTTGTTCCATCATGTCTGGCCCAAAACCAGATTCAGGCTGCGCTTGCACTGTAACCGCAGCATCAGCGCCAAGTGAAGCCCCTCGTTATCGTGTAAATGCATCCGAAAGTATTACATGTGTAAAGTCATCTGTTTACAATGTGTCGCATTTCCATGCAAGCAAATAGAGATGATGGATAAAGGTTTGATTTTTGTCAGAAAGCAAGGATCTGCCACTCTGGATATTGTGCTAAACTGTGTGTGCGAGCGAGCGAGTGAAGAATAAATGCTGGGCCGGCTGATTTCAGTGGGGGTGGGTAGGGGAAGAGCAGACAATGTGACTGCAGTGACAGTGTAAAGCACTTTCACTTTGTACCTCGTACGCATGGTCTGTGTGATCTCCTGACCGGCTTTCAATCGCCTGAGGGGTTCGGAGTGGAATTTTTCATCCCTCCCCTCCCCATTAAATAAAATATCTGATTTGAAGTGTGGAGGAGTTCGCTGCTGGTAAGAAATGTTCTACTGGGGCAACTATATTCCAGTCCCAGTAGAAGAGGGACAATTGGAGCATTTTAATTTCTTGCTAATGATGTCAAGCATGTAAAGTGAGGAATTCAAACAGAGAGTTGGGGGAAGTGTGTGGGGAGAGTGGTGGGTGTGTGGGGAGAGGGGGGAAATGGAGTAGGGGAGTGGGTGGGGGAGAGAAGAGAGGGGTTTGGTGCTGTGGGGGGGGGAAGAAAAGTGGGGTTTGGGGGGGAAAGAGACAGTTGTCTCATCTGAAATGTAGATGCAATGTGAAGCTAAGGTTCCTGTCCACCTATTTAGGTGGATGTTACAGATCTATTACTCAGAGCTGAGTTTTGGCCAATATTTATCTGGGAGCTGATCCTACGAAAAGAAATTCCACATCAACTGGTCATTGATCTAATTGCTGTTTGTTTCAAGATGGTAATGCAGAATGACTGCCCATGTTTGCCTTTATAACAATTCACTGCACTCCATAAACTAATTCATTGCACAAAATACTCGCAGCTGTTTTGATGACATAGGTGCTATGTAAATATAGAATTAGTTATTGGAGGCACAGGCCAAATGTAGCTGATAGAGAGGACTCATGCACCACTAATTGACATTACACAGATGGAGTCCTGCACTCCTCCTCGCCAGCATGACTGGAACCATTTTGGTTGTCGTTACGGAACCCCTGTTCCTCTCCTCCAACCCCGTGCCCCCCCCCCCCCCACCTCGCATCTTTTACAAAGGTGGTACGTGATCAATGTTCCCTGTAAGCTGCAGAGCCACGTAGTGATGGGAACGGTCCTGCGCAGGCCGCTCACCAGCTTTGACGCTGTAAATACCGCGTATGCGCAGAACAAAGTGCAGCTTAGAGGGAACATTGTATGTGATACTGGGGTCTTGCTCTGCAGGTGACGGTGCTCATTTGGAACCCTGGCTGTTCCTCGCCTGTAAACCTTCACAGTGAGTGATGGCAGGCTGAGACACCAGTGGGGACATCAGGGCTAAGCCTTACCTCCACAGATGTGTGTTGCCCAGAAAGATTCATGAGGCAGCAACCAGGAGATGGAACCCTGGCCCTCTGGACCCAGGGCTACAAAAGCCAATTATAGTGACCTATTGGTAGTTGAACCAAGCTAGGAGGAGAGATTGGGTCGATTGGGCTTATACTCACTGGAGTTTAGAAGAGAGGGGATCTCATTGAAACTTATAAAATTCTAACAGGACTAGATGCAGGAAGGATGTTCCCGATGCCAGAGGAGTCCAGAACCAGGGGTCACAGTCTAAAGATAAGGGGTAAGCCATTTAGGACAGAGATGAGGAGGAATTTCTTCACCCAGAGAGTGGTGAACCTGTGGAATTCTCTACCACACAAGGCAGTTGAGGCCAATTCATTAAATATATTCAGGAAGGAGTTAGATATATTTCTTAAGACTAAAGGGATCAAGGGATATGGGGAGAAAGCCGGGACAGGGTACTGAGTTTGGATGATCAGCCATGATCTCATTGAATGGCGGAGCAGGCTCGAGGGGCCGAATGGCCTACTCCTATCTTCTATGTTTCTAGGTCAGCAGAAACCAAGGATTGAGTCCTGTAAAGTTCATAACCAAATCATGTTAGTAACCACTTACTAACGAATCCATTAGGGAATATTTTAACCGCTAACATTTGCAGCCAACCTAACACTATTATCCCTTAAATAGTAAGTCAGGCGCAGTTGTGCGAAACCCAATGGAAAATATCAGAGACCCACTCAAAATTAATCTAATAGCAGCTGACTGTTAATGACATGGTAGTAATGTAATCAAGAGACTCCGACTACATCTGAACAAACGATGATTAATCTCAAGATATTAATTTTGGTGTGAACCTTACGGAAGAATATCTAGATCTATCCCTATGCTAACATAAGAACTAGGAGCAGAAGTGGGCCATACGGTCCCTCGCGTCTGCTCCGCCATTCAGTAAGATCATAGCTGATCTTCGACCTCAACTCCACTTTCCTGCCCGATCCCTTGGTTCCCCTAGAGTCCAAAAATCTCTCGATCTCGCCCTTGAATATACTCAATGACTCCGCACCCACAGCCCTCTGGGGGCAGAGAATTCCAAAGGTTCACCAGCCTCGGTGAAGAAATTCCTCCTCTCGGTCTTAAATGGCCAACCCCTTATCCTGAGACTATGAAAGAAAGACTTGCATTAATATAGTGCCTTTGACGACCGCCGGACATCTCAAAGCGCTTTACAGTCAATGAAGTACTTTTGTATGCCCTCTAGTTCTAGACTCTGCAGCCAGGGGAAACAGCCTCTTGGCATCTACCCTGTCAATCCCCCTCAGAATCTTATATGTTTCAATGAGATCACCTCTCATTCTTCTAAACTCCGGAGAGTATCGGCCCAATCTCTCCTCAAAAGGATAACCCCCTCATTCCAGGGATCAGTCTAGTGAACCTTCGTTGCACCACCTTTAAGGCATGTATGTCCTTTCTCAGATAAGACCACCAAAACTGCACAGTACTGCAGGTGTGGTCTCGCCAAAGCCCTGCACAATTGTAGTAAGTCTTCCTTACTCCTGTACTCCAACCCCCTTGCAATAAAGGCCAGCATACACCTCAACAGCTAATGCATGCAGTCATTGAAGTGTGATGTTAGCCCTCTTGTGTGAGCAAGTGATGTTACTACTGTAGATTTATTGAACAATAACCTGTAGCAGACTATGTTGAGTTCTATGGCTGGTTTGTGTCGCTGTTAATGAAACTAATGGCCCTAAAATTACACTGATAATAATAGCAAATAGACATTTGTGTAAAATTCCTTTATCTCTATTTGAACAGAAGTATTAACCTGTTTATTTCAAATGGATTAAGATATCCATTAAAATAGTGGTGAAAAGAATTGAATACCAATGCATTGAGCACTCGTACATAGTATAACTTCACAGGTCCTTGGGGTTCCAGTAGTGAGGCTTCAACTCATACACTTACTGTAACCTGTAGGTTTGTCAATTATTGAATTTTAGATCCACTGATAAACTGCGACAAGAGCTATTTGGTCATGATTAAAATTAATTATTGACTCTGGCTGGAACTTTGCATTAGCAGCTACAACAATGATTGGATTGTGCAGATTAATAATAAATGACTGCAGAAAGGAAATGTTGCACAAAAGAATACATAATTTGAAAGTAATTGGACCCTGTTCTCATGTTTTCTGGTCTGTACACAATTATTGAACCCAGAATTTGCTGCCAAAATACCGGTGAGTTTAATGGCGCGTGCCGTCAATGTGTAAATCGTCCGGCAACGTGTGGCAAGGAAGATTCCCCATAAATTGCAAATCTCCACAAGTTTCTGGATGATTTGCACAGCCCCACGAAAGCAGCAGCTCGCCCTCAAATTTCTCAGTTTCATGAGGTTGCTGAATCTGCACATTCATTGTCAATTAAACTCGCTGTAGAAAGTTAAGGCTAGTACATTTAAGTCAGAATATTTAAAAGGTCTCATCAGTGTGAACAAGTATCTTTTTAATGAGATTTATGTTCCTCAATGCCTCTCAACCTCTCCGGCCCAGAAAAGGAACAGTTTAAACTGGGGAGTCTTATTCCTACAGATAGTAAACAGATTTTTAAAATGTTAAATTTTTATTTTTGTATTACTTTTCTTTTTCTGTACCTGATTTGACTCTTAATTCATCCTTCCCAGTCGTTCTTCTAATTCTTAAACCTCATGTGTCAATGAGATAGACGGTTGGTCTCATTGTTCACGGAGGTCCCACTTATTGGCCAAAACCACAATTTGAATTAAATTTGCACACGTTCAACGAAACCACTAAAGGTTACATCTCCAGCGTTATAAATTACTACCGCATTTCTTCCACGGGTGATGGAGAAGTAAGGGAGTGTCGATGAATCAGACTGGGATTATATTGAGGAATTGCTGTGGAGAGACAGCTCCTGTCTTACCAGTTTGTCCATCACATCTGCAAAGTGAAACTTTTTTTCAACATCAGATGCTCAGTAGCAATGTTCCCTTTAAGCTGTCCGGCGCTCTGCAGCGTAGCCGGCTCATAAAAAAACGCGTATGGGCAGTATTTTGAATGGGCCGCGCACCCAAAAAAATGAAAGGGAACATTGCTCCGTAGACCCATCTCACCTGAGCTGTGATCTCAGCCCATAATAGCCCTCTTCACATAATTAAAAGTTATGGTAAAGGGCTGATGTCTTCGTCAAAACTATTTGGCCAATTTAGGTCTACAAACAGGAGGGGATTTATGTAACTACAACAAATCTCACCACTTGCTGGTGATCTGATGCCAAAAATAACAGCTCTCCCACCCACAACAAAAGATCTTTGTCAAACGTTTTATGAAGATAAGGCCTCAGTGAGCTTACCCAGCGAGTAGCTGATCTGTACAGATTTGATCCTTTGGCCCCGGTTTGTGCTGAGTTAGCCAATCTCTAGCAGAGCAGTGCTTGGGACCTCTGCAGCCCTGGGTTACGAGGGGGGTGGGGGAAACCTACTCCCCATTCAGTGTGCCTGTGTGGGTGACATGATCAGGGGCTGATGTGATGCTTTCGCTCCTTTCCCCCAGTTGAATTGCTGTCAAAGTTCACATCTAAATTATGCACATTTGACAATTAGTAGGAGGGGGAGATTTTAAAACCCTCCTATGAACTATAGACCAACATTAGACAACTACAAGTCTACCACAATCTACTCAAACACCTCTGACATTTAAACACAATCGTCAATTAGGAGCTTTGCACCTCTGCAATTCTTTAAAGTACTTGTAACTCTATGGTATGTTCATTAATGCTACATAGACAAGTGGCAACAGAACCACTAATCACTTAGAATGGTTGCTTTACAAGTTAACAAACTTCCAATATATTGGTTGGACTTGTACTCTGCTCAACTCCCCAATTCACCTGGTGAATTACATTATAGATCAGGGTGTCCAACCTTCATTCTCTCTTCCTCCCCCCCCCCACCCGCTGACAACCTGACCCTTGAAGCTCGTCCTATGCGGGCCTGGAGCTTTGGAAAGGGCTGTTCCATTTTAAAGCACAGTGGATAAATTAATAGTAACATGAAAATGTGGTGTCCCCTCTTCACCCCCAAAAAGGTACATACCTATATGGCCTACAAAGACGAAAGCTGAGCCACCCCTGGTATAGATAAGCTTGCTGTCGGATAATTTAACAGTGCATTTGTAACTTGAAAGACATCTCGGGATTCCGATGTCAATAACCTTCTCATGGTTTAAATAAACGGAATCCTGGTGTGTTGCTGCCCTGTAAATCCTACATGGAACCCTTGTAACACCAACACCATCTTATTTCCATGCTAGAGGACCCTTAGCTTTCACCATGGATTTCCCACCCACATCTTCACTGTGTACTGAATCTCAAAAACAGTGCTCATATTGCAAGGGGACAAAAAAAAACAAATTTGCCTTTTAGCAGCAACGCATTTGGTTTGCTCACTAACATGTTTATTTATAGTATGCAGTTCAAACCATTTAACACTAAGAAATGAAACAGTTTTAACAAGCACGCCTAATCAATCTACTAATTTGGCAGATGCACACCTTAACAGAATAGCAAAGTAGAAAAATGTCAGAACATAGGAAAGAATACTGAACCTGTCCAAGGAGAACAGTCATCTCTTACTTTGTTTTTGGGGGTGGGGCTGAAGGGACTATGCATCATTTTCACCATGATGGCACATGCAAACTATACAACGATGTGCTTCAATGCAACTTCCATCATTGTGTCCCATAGTTGTAAATAAAACAGGCATCTGTCAAAAGCTTTTTTCCAAAAAGACATTGGCCCCTTGAATGAGCAACTGGTTCAAAAAAATTAATATACTGCTAAGTTTTGTTCATAAAAGTTGCCGTGTAAACTGTTTTCCAAAAAAAGAAACACCTGTGTATGAAAATATTTATGGGAAATGTTCAGCAATTGATGGGGAACACTGGCAATTGACAGGATGCAGACAACGCCAATATACACTGACCTTTACTTCGGTCAGTGGCACTTCGAATACTACATTTTAGTGTCAATGCTACTACAGTGGCAGCTGCACAATACCGCTTCCACTGCCCTACAAATATTCAATATGCACTTTGCATATTGTTCGACATATGAAAGTCTAAAAGCTGATGATGCTGCAACATGTGGAAAATGTGCAGCATTTCGAGTATCATTTCAAGCTGTAATGGCTCCGGGTGACCAAGTTACCATGACTGTCGGGGGCGGGGGAAGAGGGGAACTTACCTGGCAAATAATGAAACTGACTCAAGATTTAAGGGAAGCATATTCTACTGAATGGTGATATCTGTCGCCTCTCTTATTTTAGATTTCATACAAAGCCAATCAGATTGAAAGGTCAGAGTTTCAGGTTCAAAGGTGAAAAGTCTCCTTAAAGCAACATTTCTGCATGCCACGCTTAGAGATAAACAGGAATTGCAATAAAGTATATTTTTCATAACAGGAAGTATAGAGGAAAAAAAAAAGGGCGGTGATTGCGGAGTCAGAGTATATTCAAGGCGGAGATCGATAGATTTTTCGACTAGGGAAATCAAGGGATATGGGGATCGGGCGGGAAAGTGGAGTTGAGGTCGAAGATCAGCCATGATCTTATTGAATGGCGGAGCAGGCTCGAAGGGCCGACTCCTGCTCCTAATTCTTATGTTCTTATGAAAGTCAGCCTTGGACAAGCACTTTATACAGAACTCCATGTAAAGTGAATTATAAAGAGCCATGCCTGAATGGGAAGTGTTCTTGACAACACTGAATTATGTCACGGAGTAAATTTTCATGGAGAGAGGTAGAGAGGGGTGATGCAGGGAGAGAGAGGCTAGAGAGGGGAGAGAGTGAGAAGGGGAGAAAGGGGGGGGGCAGAGAGGATGAGGAAATAGGATGAGAATGAATACCACAAATGTTCGGAGTATTGCTGCACAGAACACGAACAGGGCAACAATCAGAATTCCATGACAATTCTGTAGAACATGCTTCTCCTTTAATCTCACTTGAAGTGTCTAAATAGAAAATGCTTTTCATTTGGTCGCATCAACTGAAGTGTGTCAGTGTCATCAAACATCGCAGACTGCATTTGGCAAATGCTTCAAGAAACCTTTTAACTTGTTTGTTGGGAAACCACAGACTAAGCAAGAGAGAAAATGCCGCTCGGCATATCCTACTGCTTTCCAGAGTGGATGGGAATTTACCCCAGTACAAAAAGGTCAAACACAAATCGTTTTTCAAGTATTTACCAAGAAAGTTAGTGTCAGCCACCATCAAATATATCAATAGCTCAGGGTTTCACATTACGGCCCACAAACCTCACCGTCTGGGGGTGAATGTTAGCCAGGTCACTGTAACATCATTTAGCACTTCCAGCACCATTTCTTCTCATTCTTTATTGGATTGTCTAAGAATGTCCAAGATACACGTATCTATAAAGTTGTCAAAAAAATTACTTTTTCTTAAAATATAATTTGCATAACGTGCCCAACAATCTTTATGCCTGGCGCGTGCCATGTTTAATCAGACACACGTCTTTGCCCCGCTGTACACACGAAGTTCATCACTGCATCGTATAAATACCATTCCCACAACGCAAGCCAAGGAAAAGAAATGCAAGCTTGTTTACGTTGCCCTGTAATCCTAAAGTATTAGTACAACCTGAACCCACAATCCGGGGGCTCCTCCAATCCTCCATGTTGTGACTTCAGAACTTTATGTTGCTTTCCATGTAATGCTACCATGAGGAATGAAAACAATATCAAACATGCAGTAAATACTGAGTCAGGCTGGAAATGTCACCAAAGTCAAGATTAGGCATCTTGGTGAAATTGAGTGTCCAAAATGTTCCCTTTTATTGCCAAATAATAAAAAAAAAGGTCTGCACATTACAGCAACAGCTTGTTTGCAGGGAAACTAGAACCAGGCGATGTATACTACAGGCCAAATTCTAATTTCAAAGCTGTCTTGGCTCTGGTTTGGAACTCAAGCGACGAGTGACACCATATTGGAGCATTGCTTTAATACAACTCCAACACAACTCGGTGCACACTTACTACAACAGAAGTGGCCACAACAGAGCTTGGATTTTTGTTCATGAAAGCAAGAGACCACTATATTAAAATAAAAAGCACTGTGGATGAACCTACGTTACTGATCAAATTAAAATCCCATCGTTGAGCATTTGGGTGCTGCACCTTTCTCACTGGCCTTTTAAACCTCAGCGCTCCTGACTACATCGCAGTGAGCTGTAGTTTAAAAAAGCCAAATGACAGGTTAATGCACATTAAATTCAGACACACCAAGTCATTATCTGGCTTGCAAATGAATTTCATTCTATTGCCTTTAATGTGAGTTTCAATTGGAAACTGACTTGCTAGTTTCACTATTGAGGTAATAACTGAAAGTCAGGTTACATGAATTCACCGAGTGCTGCAGCCTAGATAAATTTGAAGATCACATTTTACATTTCATGTGCAATAATGTTTCTGAATTGCAGCAATATCTGTTGGTAAGACCCCACCAAAAGCCATCGCTGAAATTTTGAAAATATACGCATTCAGCTCTGAACATATACCTCGGACCCTGGTGGGACTTCTGTGCTGTAAAATGTTACGATTACAACTCAAAATACTCCACGCCGGCCAGATAATGCTGCTCTTGGAAATGTGCAGAATATGAAAGTAATTGGGAGGGTCATTTGCCTGCTCATCACCTGAAGTGTCTCAGTAGTTCTGCATATATTGAATTTCTTATACAAATGTCAGGTGTATACTGTGGTCTTTTATAAGAGGATCAAGATCATGGGGATGGGCAAGAACTAGTACGTGGACTGGAAACCTCCGTGCACAAGGGGAGGTACTTCTGAAAATCGATTTGAGACCTTGTTCCTGCCGTCTCCACTGACCACAACTTGTCGTATGCAACAGTACTATTAGGTGGATACAACTGCTCCATTTGTCCCAATCATACGATACACATCTCGCAGATTTTCTTAACGCAGTACATCAAGGCTGCCAATGCTATTGTGTTGTGGAGTCTTTTCCTGTGAATGTCATCTTTTCTAACCAGAACCACGGGCGTGGACGAAGTGAGTGTGTTCAGGGGTAACCGGGAGAGTTTGCAGGTGTCGTACTCCACTTGGTACTTGCAGCAGGGGTCGAACTGCCACGAAATGCCGTAGAGAGCTGCGCAGGCCACACTGATGGCCCCGATAGGCAGGGTTACGTAACGGGTGTATTCCGGAGCCAGTGCTAATGGGGTCAACAGGCAGGCCGATCCCGCGATGACGGATGTTTTATGTAAGCAATTCCCGACTGTGATCCAGCGTGCCGTCTCGTCCCCGATTCGGGTTGGCTCGATAATAATATACTTGTACTGGGTCTCCAGCGCCTGCTCCAGCTCATATTCAAATTGCTCCTGTGCGTTCTCCCCATTGTAGATTTCACGGACAATATAGCAGTCTGTCGAATTCAGCGGCCCCCTGCACAAGATAAAAGGAAAGGCAACAGAAACATGTAAGATGAGAAATGATGGAGACAAGAGAATCTCTAACAATCTTGGGCATCCATGGCAACTCTTGGGGCCATCAGCTGAGAAGCAGCTGTAACGAAATTGAAGTACATCATTTCCCCCCACGCTTCAGCTTAAAGAAGGCAGTAAAATGGGACGCATTTGTTGTGGCAATTTCAGTTCAGGTCACAGATTTTTCTTTTTAAAGCTAGCTATTTATAATTTTTGCAATCAAAAAAATAGACAGTGATTAATATGATCTGGTCATTATCACGTTGCCGTTTGTGGGAGCTTGCTGTGTGCAAGTTGGCTGCTGCGTTTCCTACATTACAACAGCGACTACACTTCAAAAGTACCTCATTGGTTGTAAAGCGCTTTGGGACGTCCTGAGGTTTTGAAAGTCGCTATTGAAATGCAAGTCTTTCTTACTCTGAGGAGAACCAAGTAGGTATGCAGCTCAGAGAATCGTCAGTACAGAATCACAAGCACCATGAGAATTAACATCCTGCACTTACATTGTCGGTGTTGTGAGATCAAACAGCCCCTCGATAAAACCTTAACTGAAATCATCTGAACTGCAGGTTATTTCCTCGCAATACCATCAATAACAACTTGTGTTTATGTAGCGCCTTTAACATAGTAAAGCGTCCCAAGGAGCTTCACAGGAGCGTTGTCAAACAAAATTTGACACCGAGCCACATGAGGAGATATTAGGGCAGAGCTTGGTCAAAGAGGTAGGTTTTAAGGAGCGTCTTGAAGGAGGGAAAAAAAGGTGGAGAGGTTTAGGGAGGGAATTCCAGAGCTTAGGACCTCGGCAGCTGAAGGCATGGCCTCTCATGGTGGAGCAATTAAAATCGGGGATGCTCGAGGCGCCAGAATTGGAGGAGCGCAGATCATCAAAAACCACAGTGTAATAAAACTGCCATTGTAGAATCCCCACCATAAGATGTAATACTTGGACAGGATTAGATATTGAAACTTTCATGAATAAACAAGATACACATGATGCTTTGTGAATATACAGTAAACTCTTGTTTAAATGGCACTTAGCCATCCGGAATTCTTTAATAACCGGCAAAATAGATAACCAGTAATCTTGCCGAATCCATCCATTTTTCATTTTTCCGAGGCTGAGTTTCCCACGGTGGCCGAGTTAGTCCGTGGCTTTTATTTTTTGTGTTAAAAATTGCCTACCTCTGTGTTATCTGGAATTTTGCATCAACCGGCACCATCCCGGTCCCGTAGGTGCCGGATACAAAATAGTTTACTGCACTCGCACTTCAATTCAAAAATAAAGCTGGGAAAACAAGTTTTGAATGACTTTCACCACCTCATATCTACAAATATATCTGACATTTCAAATATTCTCACATCCCTGCTTATGCACATACTTACAAGATTTTCACTTGTGCAGATCAAATCAACACTAGTAATGTCAAGCATGGGGTTTAAAAGCCTGGAGCAGGAAGGGAAGATGCAGGCAGAGAAGCAGTTCCACAGTTTTGAGGTCCTGGAGAGAGTGACTCAATCTGAGGAGTTTTGTTTTCAACCCAGCGAGGAGGAAGAGCAAGGGATAGGGCAGCGAGGGAGAACAAAAAAAGTTAGGATGAGCTTCAAGAGAAATGTTTTTAATCTTAGCTGGTTCCTTGGGACACAGGAAGCCAGTGGCGCTTGGATATCCGCCATCAAGGCCCAGATCTTCCTTCAGCTTAATGTCTGGAAAAACTGAAGCCATCCTCTTCGGCTCCTGCAAATACCTACGTGCCTCTGGCCGTGACTCCATGAATTTCCCCAGCTGCCACCTTGGGCTTAACCCCAGAAGTTAGGGGGGGATCGTGGCAAAGTCCTTAACCCCAAGTTCCTCCATCACACATGATCTGTCACCAAGGCAGTTTTCTTTCACTTCAACATTACCTACCTGCGCCGCTACACCCGATCCCACTGCCAAAAACCGAAACCATGCTTTTATCGGGACTTCTCCAACATTCTACAGTTCATTAATTACAAACCGCCCAGAATGCCGCCATCTGGTGACCTCAGCTGCACTCTCAAGATCATTGTCCTGAACAGGCTCCAGGTCAGTCTCCGAGGGCACACTCTGGTCCTCCAACACTACCTCACTTTGCTCTGCTTCACAGCGCCTGCTCCTTCAGCCACTTTGTCACCCACCCTTTGGAGCTCCCTGCATCAGCATTTGACACGCTACCACCCTGCCTGGCTATAAAAACCTCAACATCCTCCTCTTTGACCATACTTTTGGCCACTCCTGACCCTCTTTTATTCCCACCCCCCAGGTTCTGTGTCCACTCACTATCACTGTCCTACAAAAAAAACTCCAAAAATGTCTTCGAGCTTAATAAGTGCTTTTGTTGTTGAAAGCAAAAGGCAAAAAAAAGTGTCCAAGTTCACAAAGCTTATCCCCCGACTCCACAAGGCAAAAAAAAAAACAGGCTCCAGGAGAACACGCTTATCCACGAGGCAAAACTAACAGACTCACACATTCCCCAGTGTCCTTCTGCCTTGGGAACTAAAGGACTATAGGGCAACCATACTTACCACAACCACCAGGAACCATGGCCCAGAGGGCAACTCAGCAGAAACATACAGCATCATCTGGCTAACGGTGGGCAGCAGGTTTCGTGCCAAGTTCCTAAAAGCTGCTCTAGGTCAAGGCTTTAGGGGAGGGGGAAGAGAGAGGCGAAGAGGAAGGACAACGGTCTTGGAGCAAAGTACCAGGAATAGTGACATGCCCAAGGGCTGCCCTTCTAAGCTGTGACATCTAACCAATAGGCTAAGTACTTTATAGGACATGAAGGAATGCCTATCGTTCTCCATTTTAAATATTTTACCAATTCTACCCAATCATGTCACTTTTAAAAACTTCATCACATCTCTCCTGAGCCTATGTTTCTCTTAAGTAAGATTTCACTCAAAGTACCTCTGACAATGGTAGCGCACTGGATTATTTGCTCAGTTTCTGCTATGGGGCTCAAACTGATAACCCTTTGATCCAGAGACAAGGGGATACTACCAACAGAGTCCAAATGCCCCTAAAAATAAACTACTTAAAATTTGCATTTTTATTAGCAATTTAAGAGTTAGGCCAGGGAAACTGGCAAGAGCTGATGTGTTAATACTGTTCAATTTCCTCTCACTTCTGACAATGGGCAACAAGGAGCTGCTAGATGGAAACCTTCTCTAGAGCATTCAAGGGCTGCAGCAAAGGTAGATCAAGATGCAGCAATTGAGACACCAAAAGGATCGGTGGGTTGTGTTCATCTGTATGGTTGCACAATTACATAAAAACAATCCTACGCTGTTATTCTGTTAGCTAAAGTATTTGATCAATCAGGGGTGAAAAGGAATCCTCTGGCTAGTGCCAATGACCGACAAATTGCGCTCCCCAGCAAACCTATGAGGGCATTGTCTAACTCTGAAGAGAGCACTATACCAAGCTGGCATCTCACCCAGCAGGCTGGAGTAAGGATCCATTTGCAAAGAGGTTGTAAAAGCTGGGATGTGCTTTATAGATAGATGGCCTTAATAAACAGTTTGAGAGAAGGCAGTGGCCTCCACACTGCATCACCTGAATAATGGTAGAGCAACAGGCATTGACTGGATTCATGCTAAGTTCCCAACATCTGCTCTAGACAGAGCAGGGCGAAGCTCTTGGCGATCCGAGCCAGGAACCAACAACTGGCCTTGGAGCTGCCGTTCTTAGGTGATAAGATTCGGTTCGATGCATGTATACACTAAGTATTCCAGTTGCAGTTTCGAACCATGAGTGAGCCCAAAACCTTCAAGGAATTCTTGCCAGTATCAGTGGCTCTTCAGACAGTTCTTTGGATGGTCAGGGCACACGTCAGCTGTTTCAAAGGTCTGCAAAGTGATCAGAAAGGAACAGGCTGGATTTCACTCTCGTGGGGAATGTGCAGGGAAGTTCATAAATGGTATGGGGAAACCCACGTATATTGCTTCCATTGAAAAGGCTTTCAACCTAGTGACTCTTGCAGCTTTCATGAAGAAGCTTTAAGTTATGCGAGTACGTGGCCAAATCTTGGATTTGTACAAGGGCGTGAGAAACTGTATGAACCTCTCCCTCTCAAGTGTGAGCAATGTTCCAACTGCTGATTCATATCAGTACCCAGGGTACTGGGGAATGCCAAATTCAACAGGATGCAGTCTCATGGGAACTCGCTGAGAGAGCAAAAGGACTTTGCTCTCATTGAAGAGATGTGAAACACCAAATTCCCAATGCAAGCAAAGTTTGCAAAAGACATGTATTCCGACAGTTCTCCTGTATGGCAAGATGTGCAAGATGAATTGGAGGGAGGGTTCTGGCCTGCACTGAACACCTTGGAAGGGCAGTCAGCCTCACTGGAAAGCACATCTCTTTCCCAAAGCACCCCACATGAGCACCCGGATTAAACGAGTTGATGAGTCAGCATGGTATACAGCACCGCATCTGGGCATCCAGATAATCAAGAGAGCTGGCACATCGTAACCTGCCCGGTGTAGGTCCTTCCACCACACAGAAGGCAGATGTCTGCTGTATAGTTGACGTGGAAACTCAGACTTGGGATGACAGATTCTGGAAGGAGTTACGTGGCGGTCCGGTCCGATATGAGAACCGATGCTCATATACTGGGCTCAATGCCTAAAATGATTGGGTTGTGGAGAGACAACGCATTTATATAGTGCCTTTAACGTAGTAAAACGTCCCAACCCAAGTCGCTTCACAGGAGCGTTATCAAACAAAATTTGACACTGAGCCACATAAGGAGATATTAAGACAGATGACCAAAAACTTGGTCAAAGGAGTAGGTTTTAATGAGCGTCTTAAAGGAGAAAGAGGGAGAGACATGGAGAGCTTTAGGGAGGGAATTTCAGAGCTGAAGGCACGGCCGCCAATGGGGGAATGATTCAAATCGGGAATGTGCAGGTGGCCAGAATTGGAGGAGCGCGGTTATCTCAGAGGGTTGTAGGTCTGGAGGAAGTTACAGAGACAGGGAGGGGCGAGGCCATGGAAAGATTTGAAAACAAGGATGAGAATTTTAAAATCAAGCGTTGCTTAACCAGGAGCCAATGTAGGTCTGCGAGCACAGGGGCGAAGGGTGAACGGGACTTGGTGCGAGTTAGGACACAGGCAGCAGGGGTTTTGGATGAGCTTAAGTTTATGGAGGGTGAAAGATGAGAGGCCAGCCAGGAGTGCGGTGGAACAGTCAAGTCTAGAGGTAACAAAGGCATGGATGAGGGTTTTAGCAGCGGATAAGCTAAGGCAGGGGCAGAGCAGGACAATGTTACTGAGGTGGAAGTAGACGGTCTTAGTGATGGCAAGCAGCTGCTGCTAAAGTTCTGCACCTTCAACTGGTGGAACACCATTCCATGGGGTACAGTGTGCGTTCATGCTGTAGTCAGGAATGATGGTGGCAATGCAACCACATTTTACGAGTTGTGCTGCTCACCATGTCATTCATGAGCAGCCGCTAGTACCAACCATCCATCTAGCAATGACCCAAACCCAGTCAATCCTCTGTGGCAGACTTGGTAATCCAATGCTCGCGTCAGTACACGAGGGCACTGCTGGCGACGGAGCCACTAATGGGACCTAGAACGGTAGGCCTGTCACTTGGGACTGGGGTTCTTCGCCCTCTGCTCCAGGTAACCCTGCAAACCAATGCTCCAACAGGAATGATGGTCCTGGCCAGACTAGCAGCAGTGAAACTTACCAGTGCTCTGTTCTGGCAAGCTAAGCAGTTTGAGTTAGTTATTAAGCAGTTTTAGTTTGTCAAACTCCGGTAGAATCAGTTTCCATACTTTCCCCCTCACAAAAGCTTAAGATTCTGGCAACCTACACATAAAAGTTCTAGACTTAGGTAAGCGAGGTGTATCTCTAAGGGGAGAGAGCATGTACTCCATACTGGAGTAGTCATAATTACCGAATCATACCTTACAACCAATGTCCCAGGCACCACCATCACATCCCTGGGTATGTCCTGTCCCACCGGCAGGACAGGCCCACCAGAGGTGGTGGCACCGTGGTATACAGTCGAGAGGGAGTAGCCCTGGGAGTCCTCAACATTGACTCCGGACCCCATGAGGTCTCATGGCATCAAGTCAAACATGGGCAAGGAAACCTCCTGCTGATTACCACCTACCGCCCTCCCTCAGCTGATGAATCAGTACTCCTTCATATTGAACACCAATTGGAAGAAGCACTGAGAGTAGCAAGGGCACAGAATGTCCTCTGGGTGGGGGACTTCAATGTCCGTCACCAAGAGTGGCTCGGTAGCACCACAACTGACCGAGCTGGCCGAGTCCTGAAGGACATAGCTGCCAGTCTGGGACTGCGACAGGTGGTGAGGGAACCAACAAGAGGGGAAAAACCTACTTGATCTCGTCCTCACCAATCTACCTGTTGCAGATGCATCTGTCCATGACAGCATTGGTGGAAGTGACCACCGCACAGTCCTTGTGGAGACGAAGTCCCGTCTTCATGTTGAGGATACCCTCCACCGTGTTGTGTGGCACTACCACCATGCTAAATGGAACAGATTTTGAACAGATCTGGCAACTCAAAACTGGGCATCCATGAGGCACTGTGGGCCATCAGCAGCAGCAGAATTGTATTCAACCACAATCTGTAACCTCATGGCCCGGCATATCCCTCACTCTATCATTACCATCAAGCCGGGAGATCAACCCTGGTTTAACGAAGAGTGCAGGAGAGCATGCCGGGAACAGCACCAGGCATACCGAAAAATGAGGTGTCAACCTGGTGAGGCTACAACACAGGACTACTTGCATGCCAAACAACGGAAGCAACATGCGATAGACAAAGCTAAGCGATCTCACAACCATCGGATCAAATCAAAGCTCTGCAGTCCTGCCACATCCAGTCGTGAGTGGTGGTGGACAATTAAACAGTTAACAGGAGGAGGAGGCTCCAAAAATATCCCCATCCTTAATGATGGTGGAGCCCAGCACGTGAGTGCAAAAGACAAGGCTGAAGCATTTGCAACTATCTTCAGCCAGAAGTGCCGAGTGGATGATCCATCTCGGCCTCCTCCGGAGGTCCCCAGCATCACAGATGCCAGTCTTCAGCCCATTCAATTCACTCCACGTGATGTCAAGAAACGGCTGAAGACACTGGATACTGCAAAGGCTATAGGCCCTGACAACATTCCGGCAATAGTACTGAAGACTTGTGCTCCAGAACTAGCTGCACCCCTAGCCAAGCTGTTCCAGTACAGCTACAACACTGGCATCTACCCGGCAATGTGGAAAATTGCCCAAGTATGTCCTGTCTACAAAATGCAGGACAAATCCGACCCGGCCAATTACCGTCCCATCAGTCTACTCTCAATCATCAGCAAAGTGATGGAAGGTGTCGTCGACAGTGCTATCAAGCAGCACTTACTCTGCAATAACCTGCTAACTGACGCCCAGTTTGGGTTCCGCCAGGGCCACTCAGCTCCTGACCTCATTACAGCCTTGGTCCAAACATGGACAAAAGAGGTGAGGTGAGAGTGACTGCCCTTGACATCAAGGCAGCATTTGATCGAGTGTGGCATCAAGGAGCCCTAGCAAAACTGAAGTCAATGGGAATCAAGGGGAAAACTCTCCATTGGTTGGAATCATACCTAGCACAAAGGAAGTTGGCTGTGGTTGTTGGAGGTCATTCATCTCAATCACATGACATCACTGCAGGAGTTCCTCAGGGCAGTGTCCTAGGCCCAACCATCTTCAGCTGTTTCATCAATGACCTTCCCTCCATCATAAGGTCAGAAGTGGGGATGTTCGCTGATGATTGCACACTGTTCAGCACCATTCGAGACTCGTCAGATACTGACGCAGTCCGTGTCCATATGCAGCAAGACCTGGACAACATTCAGACTTGGGCTGACAAGTGGCAAGTAACATTCGCACCACACAAGTGCCAGGCAATGACCATCTCCAACAAGCGAGACTCTAACCATCCCCCCCTTAACATTCAATGGCATTACCATCGCTGAATCCCCCATTATCAACATCCTGAGGGTTACCATTGATCAGAAACTGAACTGGACCAGCCATATAAATACTGTGGCTACAAGAGCAGGCCAGAGGCTGGGAATTCTGCGGCGAGTGTCTCACCTCCTGACTCCCCAAAGCCTTTCCACCATCTACAAGGCACAAGTCAGGAGTGTGATGGAATACTCTCCACTTGCCTGGATGAGTGCAGCTCCAACAACACTCAAGAAGCTCGACATCATTCAGGATAAAGCAGCCCGCTTGATTGGCACTCCATCCACCACCTTCAACATTCACTCCCTCCACCACCGGCGCACTGTGGCTGCAGTGTGTACCATCTACAAGATGCACTGCAGCAACTCACCAAAGCTCCTTCAACAGCACCTTCCAAACCCGTGACCTCTACCACTTAGAAGGACAAGGGCAGCAGACGCATGGGACCATCACCACCTACAAGTTCCCCTCCAAGCCACACACCATCCTGACTTGGACCTGTATCGCCGTTCCTTCACTGTCGCTGGGCCAAAATCCTGGAACTCCCTTCCTAACAGCATTGTGGGTGTACCTACACCATATGGACTGCAGCGGTTCAAGAAGGCGGCTCACCACCATCTTCTCAAGGGCAATTAGGGATGGGCACTAAATGCAGGCCTAGCCAGCGACATCCACATCCCATCAATGAATATAAAAAAAAGTATGGATTTTGCAGCAGCTGGTTTTGGAGACTTAAAGATGGTGATGGGTCTCTGTACAGCAGATACCTGACTGACCAAAAAGAGAACTCTGCACTTATCTGATAACTTCTATGAAATGTGCAATTATATTTGTAGACAAATTGTTCCTATGCAATTTTAATATTTATTTGGGATACAGTTGCTGCACTGCCACAGAATCAATAGGATTCGTGATTCTTTAAGTGGCAAGCTTCAGACCTAGATCACACATTACCTGAGGTATTACCACTGCCGTATCACAGACAGTGCCAAACTCTACAAGGATGTTCGAGTCTTTAGGTGTTTCCAAACCCCCTTTTCTTAAACTTTCTCTCCCTCACACGCTGCATGTGCCCCCTTAAATTTTCATGAAATTTATCTGATCTTACCTCCCCTTCTTTTGTTTCTTCAGCTTTTCATCCAATTTGTCGTCACATACTCACTCCTGTGACCTCAAAAAATCCGAAGAAATGCTTACCTCCCTTACAAATCAATATAACCCTAATCACGACTTGCAAAGTGGACCATTGCCATTCACCAAGCTTTCTCATATAGAAAACAGTTCTTGGAAAATACAAAGCTGAAACCCACATTTAACATAGAAACTGAAATCGGCCATTTAGCCATCCAACCAGCTCCATGAAAGGAAAAATAAAGGCTCAAAATAAAATCAGTGCAGGAGTCAGAGTAGGGCAAACTTAATGCATCCCATTGCTGGCCCAACAGGATAATCAAGAACAGGGAATGGTTTGTAGCACAAGTAGATTTAGAGGTGAACACCTCAGTCACAACTTGTCTCATTATAGTTGGTACAGATGGCTTCAGAGTAAGATAAGATTGCAGAAACTTACTGAAAGAAATACAGAAATCAGAACTAAACCATGCATGCTAGACAATAACTATTTTTGAACGCTTTGTCATGAGAAGTAGTTACAAATTTTACCTCAACATCCAACTACTACTGCCCACATTTCCATGGCATACTGAGCTCAATCAGGAAATTTTCTGCGTTAACATGCAAGCCTATAGCCCTTGCACAGTATACAAGCACCACACCTCATATTACAGGTTTCCAAGAAGGGGGCAAGCATCTTATCTTCAGCTGGAAAGGCTAATTGACCCAAAAATGCTCCCAAGTTAGTTAATGCCGTATCCTGAACATACTTGGAACTATGGCTCCCCATCCACCACCTTAAACATTCACTCCCTCCACCACCAGTGCACCATGGCTGCAGTGTGTACCATCTACAAGATGCACTGCAGCAATTTGCCAAGGCTTCTTCGGCAGCACCTCCCAAACTCACGACCTCTACCACCTAGAAGGACAAGGGCAGCAGGTGCATGGAAACATCACCAACTCCAAGCTCCCCTCCAAGTCACGCACATCCGGACTTGGAAATATATCGCCGTTCCTTCATCGTCGCTGGGTCAAAATCCTGGAACTCCCTACCTAACAGCACTGTGGGAGCGCCTTCACCACACGGACTGCAGCGGTTCAAGACGGCAGCGCACCACCACCTTCTCAAGGGCAATTAAGGATGGACAATAAATGTTGGCCTTGCCAGCGACGCCCACATCCAGTGAATGAATAAAAAATAAGAAACCCTTGATCAAAAGGGCAAGAATGTTTTTAGACTAACAATTTGTACGCTGAAGTCTTTGCAATAAATATAAAATTACTAGGCGTTTAGATATATGGGATAGGTGAACTTTAAAAGTCAAGGTATCTTTGCTATCTGTTGAAGAGGTCCCTCAAAACAAAAAGTGAATATATATCTGCAGCAGTTCAAACGGTTTAGGTGCACTACATAGGGTAGCAACAGTAGGGTTTGAAAGGGTTATTATGCTCCCAAGTTCTTTGCATGGGCTATTTCGTACTCTCCAGGTAAAGAACATTTTCTTTTACAAATAAACTAAAAACGTAGTATTGTTGGCCAGAAGATTCTTTAAGTCAGGTTTCACACACAGAAACACAGACTGCAGCAATTTAAGAAACTAGAAAGAATGGGACATAAACAAGTTTACTCAGCTCATGTGTTGCCTAGTATTTTTCAGGACGGGTCATTCTGCCATGATGAGCTGCAGCACAATTGATACATAGACAGAGAGTAACTGGTCACTTCACTGTGAAATGCTTAAATTTACGTAGAGCAGCAATGTGTTGATAAGCAGAATACTATCATATCCACTGCACGTCAACACTGAATGACTCGGCAAACATGCTGCTTGCCAAACTTAAGCTGCCATACACACACACACACATACATACATGCGTGAATGCCAAGTTATAGGTGCATGACCGTACAATCTTCCCTGCTGAAAAACAACAGTATTGACCAAAACAAGCAGCTCCAGCTTCAGGAGAAATCATTTTAATTTAAAGTATTAAGATTTAACCTTTAAGTTAAAGTGACTGAAGTGTAAAAGACCCTGGAATAAAAAGCAGTGGCTGCAATACAACGGTGCGGGGTGGGGGGGGGGAAAAGAGGGGGCCAGCAGACCCAGGATCCATTACACACTGATTAGTTAATCAATTATGGCAAGAACCCAGAAGATACAAGCTCGCGCAAAGAAGGGAACCACAGTTGATTGGTCCGAGCGCTACTGCTGACTCTGCATCACTGTGGGTTGCACAGAAGGTCATTCAGCCACCATGTCTGTACTGAGTATTACAAAATACGAACCAGTGAATACTGACAATGAGTATTTTACTGTCCACTCCACAGCGATAGTATGCGGAGAAGAGACATCGTTCGGCTGATTTAATCTCAGTCCTGATATCTTACTGCGAGGCATGAAACTGTCCAAGTTTTCTGTCGTCCTAAGCCACTTAGGAGCACACAATGGAGTCTTGTGGGCCACATCTAAAGTTTCCCATTGATTTGTTTATATCTCAAGCTGCTCACAGTAAAATCTGGATGCCCTGGTTTAGGAATTATCCACCAATGAGATAATTGCACTAAAAATAGCCCTTTCCAAATATCCAGCTTCACCAAATTCAAATGGAGCAAACCAGCTAGCAAGAAATACAAGTGTAAATAGAAAAGGTATAGTCGCTTGCATTTGCAGGTCGCATATGTTCCATATAGTATGGAAACCTGTTAGTGTGTTGATATATTCACCAAAATAATTTTAACACAGCACTTCCAGTGTGAACGTTAGCATTCTTTTTGGATGAGACATCTGGCCCCTCAAGTAGATGTAAAAGGTCCCATGGCACTATTTCGAAGAAGAGCAGGGGTGTTCTCACCGGTGTCCTGGCCAACATTTATCCCTCAATCAACATCACTAAAAAACAGATGATCTGGTCATTTATCATATTGCTGTTTGTGGGAGCTTGCTGTGCACAAATTGGCTGCTGTGTTTCCTACATTACAACAGTGACTACACTTCAAAAAATACTTCACTGGCTGTAAAGCACTTTGGGACGTCCTGACTTCATGAAAGGTGCTGCATAAATGAAAGTCTGTCTTTCTTTTTGAATATTGTAGTAGGACTATAACTTACCATTCTCCTTACAGAATATCTATGAGACACAATTTTTAGTTGTTTAAAGTAAAAAAAATTAAAATTCCTAGAATTTTATTTCCACTTTTCATTTTTAAAATGGATTGAGGCAAGAAAACAATTGAAATATTGCCAGTGAAAATGGGAGGAAATTCTTGTTGCCAAAATACTCAGCAACTTCTGCAGATTTATTCTGTTAATTTTCTTTATGGTCATGAACTTCCAATTTTTTTTCCTAATTGAATTTCAGTCATATAAATTAATGTCAGATATGGAGAGATGAGAGAAATGCTACAGATCAAATAACAATTTCTAAATGCAGCGGAATGATGTCAAGAACCAAAATCTAAGATTTATAAATAGTGCATTTGAGGAACTTGCAATTTACAACACCTTTAATGTTGTAAACTCCCCAATGTACTTAACAGTGGCTAATAGTTTTCATGCAACACCACAGATCTGCCTTCAGTGTTTAAAAGAGAGGGGTTCTTTTTAAAGAGGGCATCTCACCAAAGATGTAATTTCAAAAAATCAGATGTGTGTGATTCCAATCTAGGTTTTGTTTGATTTGTTTTTTGTGTGTGATGAAACAATTGAGTACTGGTGACATTTAGGCACCTGGTTTGAAGGCATGACTGAGCCTAACCTTGCAGGAGAATGAAATTAAATGGAGACGGCTTCAGCGCTGACTGGATGTGTTAATTTTGAGCTGTCACACCGTTGAGCTAAAAACTAACACTACCAATCTCACCAATTCTTGCCGATTAAATTGAAATATACACAAGAAAATGTTCCTTTTTTTGCAATTCTTCCTGACTCTTTGACTTAACAATTGGTACAGATGCCAAGATATCCTCTTTTAATAATAAAAGAACACTAATTCACATTCCTATGATATAAATAGAACGTATAGTATGTGATATTGTACCTATTTATATCTCACCGATAGGAGGTTTACCTACACATCACCCTCTTGAAATAAGACACTACACACTGGTCCATTCTACTTCGGATCAATTCCTTACCGGGCAATAAAAAAGAGGTCAGCGACACTTTTAAGTCTCATTGTCTTTAACAATTGCTCCCCTCTCTCTTGTTTGAGCCACAAGGACATACATAAGCTCTGCCTCCCACCTCAGGGCCAAACCTTGACAGCAGCAGCAGCTTGATGGATTCACAAAGCAGTGCAAGCACAGAAAAAGGAGGCCACTCGGCCCGTCGAGTCGGCGCTGGCTCTTTCCCCAAGAGCAATCCCAATTTTGGCGGCCAATCTAGGCCTGGGGGATAAGGTGATGTGAAGTATTTTTTTTGCCTCCAGTGACTACACTTCAAAAAGTACCTCATTGGCGGCGAAGCGCTTTGGGACGTCCTGAGGTGGCGAAAGGCGCTGGAGAAACACAAGTTCTTTCTTTCTTTCTTTCACTCCGACCCACAGCTACTCCTAAAACTAAATCCCTTTGGTGGCTCCAGAAGAGCGGAGGGTGAAGAGCTCCCAGTTTAATCAGGAGGGGGAAGGGCCCATTTTGAAGATTAAAAACTCCCCCCCGACCCGCTGCCTTGCCTGAGGTAGGCCGGTAAATGTGGAGCTTCGCTTAGCTTCACCCTCCTCGATTTAACAACACAGCCCGCCATCGCTCGCTCGCATCTGACGGCAACCTCGCCACAAATAAGGCGCCAAGGCCTTCGCTCCCGTCCCCGTCTGAAATTTTTTTTCCTCGCTCTCATTTAAACAAAAAAAGTAGGCTCGAGGTTGGCGCGGACACTGACCTTTCCCTAGTCCCCGTGACACCGCGCCTCCTTCCCCAAGCCGCCATCTTGACGAGCGTCCAGGGAAGGAATTTTTTTTCTTCCCTCCTCCTCCTCCCGCAGCCGCCGCTGGGCCGGGTCAGGCCGCGCCGCGCACCGCCCACTGGGAGTTGTAGTCTCCTGCCGCACGGCGGCGCCCAGCCCGCGCTGGCCAAAAGACTACATCTCCCACAATGCACCGCACACGCCGGACGCCCAATCAGAGGCAAGGACACCACTAAGGGTCGCTGTTTGTACGCTTCTGTGGGGGGGTGGGTTTGGTTGCTGAAGGGACGGTGTCGCTGTAGAGCGCGATATTCGATTTAGAAACATAGAAGATAGGAGCAGGAGTAGGCCATTCGGCCCCTCGAGCCTGCTCCGCCATTCAATCATGGCTGATCATCCAAATTCAGTACCCTGTCCCTGCTGAATCCTGACGAACTGTATCACAGTATGGTATGGCAGCTGTAGCTACTATGACCGGAAAGCCCTGCAGCGAGTAGTCAAAACTGCCCAACGCATTACCGGCACCCGGCTACCGACCATAGAGCACATATACCAGAAACGCTGTTTACGGAGGTCACGGACCATCATCAAAGACCCTACCCACCCCAGCCACAGTCTGTTCGCCCTCCTGCCATCTGGGAGACGCTACAGATGCATTTGCACCCGAACGACCAGATTTAGGAACAGCTTCTTTCCCAGGGCTGTCATCCTACTGAACTCCACAAATAAACTCTAAAGCCTGCACATCTGCCAATGCACTTTATTATGGTTATGTTTATGTTAATGTATTACAAGCCAAATGAATGTTGAATGTTTAAATGTCTTAATCTAAATGTACACTCTCGGGAGCCACAAGCCTACATTTCGTTGTACTGCACTTGTGCACTAACAATGACAATAAAGTTGATTATGATTATGATTCTCTCCATATCCCTTGATCCCTTTAGCCTTAAGAAATATATCCAACTCCTTCTTGAATATATTTAATGAATTGGCCTCTACTGCCTTCTGTGGTAGAGAATTCCACTGCTGACTCTTATCTCAGGCAGTTGCCCATTTGCCTGTTAAGCACACACACACAGCCAATAAAAACTGTAACTTAACAAAGAAAACTAAAAGGAAACTTACCAAATTAAATTAAAATACTATTCCTCGGGGTGACGGTGCCCACCGGTCGCGGAAGGCCTCGAGCGTGCCGGCGGACACCTTGTGCTCCATTTCCAGGGACACCCAGGCACGAACGTAGCTGCGGAAGAGGCAGGCAGTCGGGCCGAACGACCCCCTCGACCAACCCGCTGCCTGGATCTGTTTATGGCCACCTTGGCCAGGCCCAGGAGCAGTGCCATGAGGTCTTCCGGCTTGCCCGCTCTGCCCCGCACCAGGTGACCAAAGATCAGGAGTGTGGGGCTAAGGTGCAACCAAAAATCGAGGAGCAGCCCCTTCAAGTAATGGAAGAGGGGCTCGATGCCACTGCTGGTACAGCAATACCTGCAGGCTAATTACTAAGGAGTGCGGTGGAGATAGTGGGGCTTCTCTATGCTGCTGTATGCCTTTTGATTTGTTAATGTGATTGTGTCGATCAACACCATTAAAAGCTGAGCTGTTTAGAAACATGACTGAGGGCCATGTTGATAGGTGCATATACGAATTATGGTTCCTGTGCCAACAGGGCCATGCCAAGGGTTGCAGCCTGTGAGGGATGGACATAGAAATATATTGTAAAGTGAATATATTGTGGAGGTTTGATTGGTTTATCTTTGTGAGGCAAGGAGAAACTTTGCAAAAACTCCCCTGGGAAGGGGTTATGTTAACTCAGTTGGTGGCACGCTCACCTCTGAATCAGAAGGTTGTGTGTTTAAGCCCCAAACCAGGGTTTGAACTCATAAATCGGTGAGGAGGTTATTGCATTGCCATTCTTCAGGTGAGATGTTAAATCAAGGTGCTGTCTGCCTGTTCTGAAGATTCAGATGGATGTTAAGCATCTCAAGGTCGTATTCCAAGAGGAGGAGAGCATTCTTCCTCAACCAATACTGGCAAAAAAAGGATTAGTTGGTCATTCATTTCATTGTTTGGCTGTAGATTGTTAATGATGTTCAATAGCTATTTGGTTTGTCTATCCAACAACAATTATTATACTTCAAAAGTAACTAATCACATGAAATACTTTGAGATATTTTCTTCTTCTCCCTTCTTCTTCTTAGGCAGTCCCTTGGAACCGAGGATGACTTGCTTCCACATTAAAATTGAGTTCTCAGGTGACTGATGAGTCCAATGCGGGACCTAGTCTCTGTCACAGGTGGGGCAGACGGTGGTTGAAGGGGCGGGTGGGTGGGGTGCTTGGGTTGACGTGCGCTCCTTGCGCTGCCTGGGCTTGGCTTCCGCTTGCTCCCGGCGAAGAGACTCAAAGTGTTCGGCGCCTTCCCGGATGCTTCTCCTCCACTTTGCGCGGTCTTGGGTCAGGGATTCCCAGGTGTCGGTGGGGATGTTACACTTTTTCAAGGAGGCTTTGAGGGTGTCCTTGAAGCGTTTCCTCTGCCCACCTGAGGCTCTCTTGCCGTGCCAGAGCTCCGCGTAGAGCGCTTGTTTTGGGAGTCTCGTATAGGGCATGCGGACAATGTGACCCGTCCACCGGAGCTGATCGAGCGTGGTCAAAGCTTCGATGCTGGGGATGTTGGACTGAGCCAGAACACTGACGTTGGTGCGCCTATCCTGCCAATGGATTTGCAGGATCTTGCGGAGGCAGCGTTGGTGGTACCTCTCCAGTGCTTTGAGGTG
Source organism: Somniosus microcephalus (assembly GCF_052327205.1). Classification (NCBI taxonomy): domain Eukaryota; kingdom Metazoa; phylum Chordata; class Chondrichthyes; order Squaliformes; family Somniosidae; genus Somniosus; species Somniosus microcephalus. The sequence continues at coordinate 18,765,319 of NC_140997.1, read as the reverse complement.
CCTGCTGTACATAGTCCATGTCTCTGAGGCATACAGCAGGGAAGGTATCACTACTGCTCTGTAGACATGAGCTTAGTGCCGGTAAAAGTAACTGTTCACATGAAATACTTTGAGATATTTTAACATAAGGTACTACATAAATTCCAAATTATTTCTCAAATGTAGGAGTGGGTAGAAGCCACAGCAAAGCAGATTTTGCATGGTCTGTGATTTACTGGGTACAAATGACATTTACACATTCTATATTTTCAATCATTGTCTTTCAAGCCTAAAGAAAGATTGGGACTTTGAAGGAGAAAGTTTTGAAAAAAATTGTATAAACATATAATGGTGACATGGCTCATGGTTATGTGGTTTTAATATTGATCATGCCAGGTGGCAGCTTTTATAAAGAGGTACAATCTACCCTGAAGTGTATATCAAACACTCAAAATGCAATTTGTGCTGCTGTTTTCTTGAAAATACCAGTATAAAAATAACAGCTGTTTTCCTTCTTACATAAGAACAGGAGTAGGCCATTCAATTAGATTTTAGCTTGAATAGGAAGGAAAGTGCCTCTTTAAAAAAAAAGTAAAGCTTTCTTGTTGGACGAGTATTTAAACAGAGGTCAGCTGATCTTAGCTGGTGCAGTGGTGCTACAATTGACTTTGATGCTAGTGAACTCTTGTGGGTTCTGATGCAGGCTCACACCCAAAACGTTAATCTATCCTTTTCAGATGCAGATTGTAAATGCAAAGCAGGTCCATTTTTATTTCAAATTTGCATCGCGTTTGCCTCTAGACAACTTCGATGATTTATCTTTGGGAAAGTCACAGGTGTGGGAACCATTTTGGCTATTTATATAAACATACTTGTTATTGTGGAGCAGACAAAAAACATGTCAATTAAATTGCCCACTGCAGCCTGCTTCTACAGCACCAGCTACAAGTGGTGTGAGAGCAGTGCAGGTTATAATTTCCACTCTACTTTCTGTGGGAGGCATCGAGCCTCTGCTTGCCACCCAACTCCAGTGCAATCGAAAACTCGACCATGTCCCAGCATTCCATTGCTCCACACGTGTGTTCCAAAGCACATTGGGAAGAGAAAAAAAAGCTTGTTAATAAAAAAATCACCATCAGTCACAATTTAAAAATGTATAGCAAATGTTTAGCAGGGAAATTGAATTGTACAATATTATGGGAAATTACACCCTATTTTCATTAACAATTTTATTAATGCTTAAGCTTACCCCATTGCAAAAAAAAAACATCCTATTTATTAGCCAATTAGTATTTCACATCCAAATATGCTCAACATAGTTTCTTACCTAAATGACGTTCAGGAAGAAAGTCCAGAGCTGTCAACAGGTAATATGTTGCTGTTAACTTTTAAAATAATTGCACCATTAGTACTAAATCTCCTGTTTCCCTTCCTCCCCAACCCAATAGCTTTCATCAGTAGCAGAAGGAAACACGTTTTGTTGATCCAATACATTTTAATACTCACTAAATGTGGAATAATTTTCATTGAATTGCATTGTCTCTCAGACCAATGCAGAAAATAAAAAGTGCCTTGCATAGCAATACCTTTTAATATCAGAGTAGTAAGAGATGCAGCCTCACCAAACCACCCCTCCCCCCCCCAAGGCAGACACGATCGCAGCAGGTTGCAAAGGGAATTTATGAGAAAAACTCATTATGGGGCAGATGCAACCACCCTGTGCAAACGTCCTACTGGAATCAGACTTGGTGCTGTGCCACGGATAGAGTCACATGAAGTCCTTCAACTCAGGTATACCATTGGGGAAGTGCCAACTGCAGGCAGGTGCAGAAGAGAAAGTGGATGAGGGGGGGAAAAAAATACATCCTTCATTGCAAGTGGCTCTCCAGCTGGTCTCTCAATTGGGTACAGTGAACAAGCTGGCTGGACAACCGGAGGAAAACCATTACACAAAAAAAAATTACAACACAAGCGAGTTGCAAAATGCTTTATTAAGGTACACGATGGTTGAATGTTTACAAGTGGAAGGCACAACATTTTCCAAGACAACAATAATTAAATGGACGTACACTTTCAAATAGAAACAGAACAATTACACAAATAATTACACCAGAGACGACGACATCTGGCATTTTAAAACAACTCGGGTCTTGTGCAAATTTTTTAATAAAAAGCAAGAAAGTGCAATTCGAAACAGACTTTAAAAAAAAAAAAAAAAAAGAAAACGTCCAGTAACAGGGTAAGAATTTAAACATTATGGTCATAGGTCCTGTTGGATGAGCATTATTGCAGCACGTCAAGAATATACCAGCCTTGCAAACTGAAATCTTGTCAACAGGGGATTTAAACACTGCTAATGTTTCAGGGTCTTACAAGACAAAAATTTACAGCATCTGACTTGTACTTCACACTTATTAGGGTTGTTCCAGCTATCAATGCTATTATGGGTGTGCCCCCTAATCTAAAAAGGGTGGGACTAACCCTACTGGCTTTGAAACGTCCTTCGCTCGGAATTGGATGATTCGGGGAGGCAATGAGCATGAAGGGAGGATATGGTGTGTATAGGGGTGAACTTGTTTAAACATCAGCAAAGTGTCGAAGTGCTCTGCGGTCACATTCAGGAGCTGTATAAATATAATCCTATCCAACCAGGGTAGCTTTCTTTTGGCCTGATCGGATTGCGAGGGAAGTATTTGCTTTATATAGATATACATTTTTTTCCCCCCTAAGCAGGTGAGTTTTGGCTCGTCATAAAAAATCCCATTCAATGAGATGGTGAGCAAAGCCATGACAGCTGGAATTCAGAAATGTGAGAGGGAGGGTTGTAAAACGATGACTTGCAGCTGTTCTGGACAGCTGAGAGAGAGAGGGGGTTTGGTGAACATTTTGGGTGTGGGGCAAGTGCAGCTCGGGTGGAGTGAGCAGCTTTATCAAGCAGTGGGGGGGGGAAATGGTGTGGAATTGGATAAGAAGCCAGAGGGTTAAGTTGAGAGACAGATAAGGACAGAAGTAAAAAAGCAAGCCATTGGATCAAAGGTAAATGTGCATTAAAATTCAAATATTATCAATTGCAGTGATAACCACATAGTAATTCAATCGCAAAGTCCCAACAATTCATCAGCAGGTTCTGATGAAAGGTCATCGACCTGAACCGTTAACTCAGTTTCTCGCTCCACAGATGTTGCGTGACCTGCTGAGCATTTCCAGTTTTTATTTATATTTATGGCACTGGGTTACTTCATAAATACAAGGAATTGGGGGGTGGGTGGTCTTTTGACTCAGATCCACACAACATAATTACAGTTTAAAATATAACAGGCAGTTGTTTTAATTCTTAAAAACACGACTGATAATTTCCTCCAACTGGCACTTAGAAACAATTCCGAAAAATTAAAATAACCAGACTGTTAAATTCTATCCCTGGAAAAGGAAATCATATTAGCAGGTGATTCTTCATGCACACCGATTACCCACTTTGTACAGTTACAGAGTGTTTACGCCTACATGTAAAAGGGGTTTCAGTCACTTTTGACCAGTTACATTTACTGGGCACATTGGGAGGCAAAATTCAAGGTACGTTCACACTGTGCCACCAATGAATAACATCATGCTCCTGCATGCAGTAATTACTGTTATGTGATGGCATGCAGACACATCCCCAAGCTGGCCGAGAAGGACTTCCACGTCTTTAAGCCAAAAGTAACTTACAAGGCAGACTGATATTGGACCACTTCACTGTACAGCAAATCAAGAGTGAAGTCAAAGAATTAACAATCCAATACTGCCTCAATTTGGGCAGAGTGTGGGCATCATGTTGTACAGACTTGGGCACTGAACCGTTACCACTTTCACATTGTCCAATATTGCTCTCCTGACTTTCAGCATACTCGGTGGACCAGAGGGGCATTACCATATTGCCATGGCCTGTTGGGACAAAAGCTCCCAAGAGAGGTATTTAAAAAAAAAAGATTTTTCTGGACTCTTCTGCCCCAGACCAGAGCAGTGCACCCAAAGTGAGCTGCTTCTGTTTCAGCCCAAGTGCATCAATGTCTCTTGTTCTGGGACGTGGTGCCATGTTTCACTGGCCACCCCATACGCTGGGGCGCCCAGCGAGCGCTGTCCCAGAAAACTGCAGCAGCTAGCCGGGAATGCCCTCTCCCCGGCTTGTTTGCATCGGTGCGATGGGCCTGCATACACCTAAATGGTCTCTGCTCCTTCTTCCTGATCTCCGTGCCTGGGGAAATGGGTGTTTCTGGGGGCATAAGAAAATGAGCCCCAATATACAAATCAGTAAACAAACAATCTTATATATAAAACAAAGCAAGTTGTAATGGTCAGCATTTGGTTTTATCTAACTACTTAAGTGACTACTGGAGTCCTACATGAGCATTTTGCACGGTAGATACATTCAGCTGTTCTGAATTAGGGGGAACAATTAATAGCGTCAGTGCAAACAACTATATTCACAGTATATGTCTGAAAAATAAACATTTTTCCTTTTTAAATAAATAGTACACATTTTCTGGCAGGAATCCATTGCATCTTTGAATGTGCGGTTAGAAATTATGAATGAATGAATAATTGTGTATTTTCAGTATTCAGGCTCTGCCAATCCATAATTTTGCTATGAGCCAAGTTCCACTGTCAGCTCCATTACGCCATGTTGGTTAAACATGCATTCAGTGCCTTGTATAGCAAGATGTCATCATGCCCAGTGAACAGATGCTTCAGATTCACCCATTATGCCAGCCAGTCGGAGCAAATACACATTTTGCATTAATGCCGTTGCCAGCCATCTGGAACAGAATCTGACTAACCCAATAGATGCAACGCAAACTGGTTACAGGACTTTGCAGATCTGGTCAATGGATTGGTTTATTTAGATTTGTATTTCAAATCAACTAGTCAGCATCAAAAATGCAGCAGTCCAATTGAACCTCATGAATCTCAGATGGCGGTTGTAGGGAGGCCAGGTTACGCTGTTGCAAGTCACAGTACAGGCTGCAGGGTCACTCGGATAAGCTAGCTCAGACGAATCAATTCCTACTGATCTTTAAAAAGTTAATTGGCAAACCTCTAACTGACACAAAAAACAAAATAATAAATTAGATGGAGAACACTACACGAGGGATTCAGCACCAACAATTGAAGATTTTAGAAAATGAAACAAAAATTGAAATTAAAAAAAGGCACAACTCCAAAACATAAAATGGATTCTCGGAACGAGGTAAGATGCCCATCGACGGCAAGTTGTAGAATTTCTTTGAGGATAACAAAGGAGAGTTTTTTAAAATTTCCTCCTCAAATTTCAAAGCCAGATTGGGAGAATTGCTAAAAGTGATACAACTGGCCCCAGCATTCTTGGGGTAGCGAGAGATCCCGTTCCCGACTGCTATCCAATGACCCTTGCTTGGAAGGTGCGTGCACCAGGGGCGGCATGTTCCAGGCTTGGCCGTCATGTCTCCATTATTGAATAATGGATCAGCACTCAGTCTAGCCTCACATATGGCAGAACGGCTACAAGGGCAAGATTCCGGAAAGCGAGCAGCACCTGTGGAACCGTACCCCAGCGCAAGTGAGCGCCTTAAGATCTCTGTCCCTTGTCCTGTTCTGAAGTATGGGCTCCATTTCCTCCTTTAAACTACTTTCCTGAAAACCTTCCATGCAAGATGATGCAGCGAATGTTGCATTTATAGGGGTTGGAGTGCACTAACCTGGAGCCCTCCTTAAAAAAATGCATTGAGTGAAAGCTGAGGCACTATTATGATGCAACATGACTCTCAATGATTTTAGTTAGGAAGACTGTGGCGTCTACTGGCCACCGGCTATATCTTACATAAATTGCTCTAAACAATTACACGTCTGTTCCAAGTATCACCCAACTCCAGCCTATTTCTCTCCAATAAGCTCCTTCATGTTTGGAAACAAAGTTAAAGCTGTGACTTTTGAATATGCAGGTGAATTCTCAACCAGGACTGCAACTGAACAGAGTACAGCTTTAAACATACTGTAGAAAAGAAATGAAACACGGATCAATATACTGTAAAAATTAACAAAGCCACAGAACATGAGATTTTCTTTTTTTTTTTTTAAAAAAGGTTTCAGTGCAGAGGTGGGAAAGCAAGTTCAACTATATAGAACATTTGCATACAAGGAAACATTGTGGGTAAAATCCAGTAGTCAGAGACTTGAGTATTTTTGGGGCGGGTGGAGAGGGAAAGGGAAAAGAGGATAAAAGCAGAGTTCCGCCAAATATTCGACCAGCTGAAACTGAAAAAGGAAAATCAGCCAAGGATTGTTGCTTGTTGGAAAGTGCACATGGACATTAGATGAGAACTGGGCCAGGTTCTGCTGTGGTGTGTACCCCCTCCTCCATGCTGAACAATCTACTGCTATTCATTGCCTAGGGACGTACATGAAGTCCTCTTTGCCGAGGTACCAGGAGACGACCAGTGCCCATGGAATCATGCCCCCAGTCAGCCTTTCAGAAGGGGGCTGGGGTAAAGAAAGAAAATAAGGGAAACATGCTCCAACTTTGATAGGAAAATACAGGAGATTCCAGCCAGCGTCAAAACTCGCATACATCACAAAGGGGTTTGGTCATTAATTATTCCGTGATTAAGTGCAGTGTTAGATCACTTTTTTTTTCCTGTTTGTGCTGGACTCAAATGCATTGAGGATACAGGGCTCCCTAAAAGAAAGCTCAACACCAAGTACTGCAGATATCAAGTGACATGTTCATCTTTGGGCTCTATTCTGATGACGTAATACAGTGCACCGATGGGATAGCTTTTGGTCTAAATACCATGCTCAGTGACAAAGAATTGGTATTTATACAGCGCCTTTTACGACCTCAGGATGTGGCAGTGTTCCATAACCAATTAAATACTTTTTTGAAGTGTAGTCACTTGTAATGTAGGGAAATGTGACAACTAATTTGTGCACAGCAAGGTCCCGCAAACAACAATGAGCAGATAATCTGTTGATTGAGAGATAAATGTTGGTCAGGATCTCAGAACTTCTTTCGCCTTTTGACTATTGCCATGGGAACTCTTACATCCAATTGGGATGCCAGACATGGGGGGTCTCAACATCGCATCCAAAGGACGGCACCTCTGCCAGTATAGCGCTCCTTTACTGCACTGAAGCGTCAGCCTACATTACGTGCTCATGTCTCTGGAGTAGGGTTTGACCCCACAATCTTCTGACTCGGAGGGGACAGTGCTACCAGAGTCAAGGCCGACACAAATATGCAGAAGCTGCAGAAACTGAGCACTTGTCATTCTGAGTGCATCAATTCTAAAAAGGGGAGAGGGTGTCTGCAAATGGATTCCAAATGTAATCCTTCCCTTCCTCATGTGCTTTTCTCAGTTTGTAAAAGCCTATTTTGTATTTGCACTAAACTCAAATTGTGGAATGCCAGAATTTATTTTAAAAACACCAGCAATTAAGATGGCGGCTTGACGGATCAGTGGGTCATACAGTGTGGTACTGAATCATAAAGAGCATGCAAGGTCTTGAGTTCAATCCCTGACATATGCCCAGTTAATCAATCTCGAACAAGGCAGCAGTGACAACTGGGATAGGGAGGGAAGCAGCCATCCAGAGTCCCTGCTCCGGATTACTATCCGGTGATTCCTACTGGAAAATGAACATAGTATGTGAATAGGTTCAGGCTTGGCAGTGACGTTCCCAACAGTCTAAGTGCCAGTCAGCACTTATTACCCAAACTCACAAAAGAAAATGGCTACTGTGACAGGTAAATGAAGACAGTCAGTAACTATAGCCCAGAATGACCTGACTGCCTTCAAGAGGAGAAAATTGAAGGCAGAGGGGGGAAAAAAAAAGACAAAACCACAGAATGGTTTTCTAAGTGGTAGTCCATGCTCATATTTGGAATATGCAAATAGCGTGCAAAACCAATTGGCTGCATGACTGGTATTGTGAAACTGAAAGGGAGATTGTCTATAGTTAACAGTGTTATGAAAATACCTCCAACTGTTCAAATACACCTGATATTCCAATTGGCTTTCCCATGAATAGAATTAATCAAAGTTGGTGCAGTAATGATGTTCTATTGATGTTTGGTATATCATGTTATATTTACACTGTCAGCAGAAAGACTTCAGAGGCAGAAGATAATTACTGTGCTATCACTCAACACCATCACTAAGGCGCCAGAAAAGGGAATTTCAGTAGGCTGCTGATTTCGAACAGTGATGACCAAGTTAAGCTGCTGCACTTTGTGGTGTTATATTTCAGCCTGCACTATGCTACAATCCTTTTGAGAGATGCTTTGTGTGCAAGTTTTCACTGTGCAGGCTTCATTAAAGTGCTGTGTTATTTGAGCAACAAGCAAACAAAACAGGATCTGAAAGTGCGACTGCTGAGTAGTCAGAGTTTTGACATGATCCAAAAATGCTCTTGAAACCCAAGGAGCAGATGTTTAACTTCTCTTTTCTTGGCTGTTGGACCGACACACAAACAGGAAAGATAGCGTGGCCTTACTTCAGGCTGTGGTGCCTGAACCAGTTTATAGACGGTAGTGATGTGTTAGATTTAGGATTAGTCAGTCACACCACCATCGTGTCTAGGGTCTGCTTCCTACTTTAAAAAAATAAATAATTGCAGAAGTGGAAAATGAGGCAGAATTATTTCTGCTCCCTGCTTTGCTACACACCATTCCTGATGAGAGATTGAGAGATAGAGAGAGAGAAGTGTAGTCACTGTTGTAATGTAGGAAACACGGCAGCCAAATTTGCACACAGCAAGCTCCCACAAACAGCAATGCGATAATGACCAGGTAATGTGTTTTAGTGATGTTGATTGAGGGATAAATATTGGCCGGAACACCGGGTGCATGGCACCCAACTATACCGCTTGAAGGTACAGAAGAGCAGCCCAGAATGATTCACTCTAATTGCCCCCCCCCATCCCTGTATGGAAGAACCTGGCTTCGACTTAACACCATCTTCCAATGGCGTGGATAAAAAGAACTCTATGAACTGAAGCAGGCCACACCTTGAAATGGCACACTATTCTCCCCCAACTAAAACGTAAAATGAAACCACTGACAAGCGACACGTCTACACCAATGGTTCTTTTCCTTTTAAAATCCAAATTCTATGCAAGTCTAAAGCAGAGTTTCACTTCCCACTGAAATTCGTGAAACTGCTGATGGGGAGAAAATAGGTATTGCAACACCTTGGAGTACGTCAAGTGATTGGGCGAACTTAGATTAACATCGAGATGCGTTTATTTCCAGCCTTTCCCATTCACCTCCACCCCCCCCCCCAACCCCATCCCTCCCCCGTGAAAGTGGGCCACTAGGAAACAGGCACATACCATTGGTGAATTGGACTTGCCCAGGTGCTGGCATCTCACATCCAGTATGAGACTTGTAATCTGCATGCTGCCAGTATAGATGCAAGTCCAGGCACAGTGTAAGCTATTGGAGACAAGATTAGTAGATTTGGATCAATGGTTTTTTTTGTTGACAGTTAACAAACAATCATAAAATCATGCATCATGAAAAAGCATCTACTGCCATAATACTATGAGGTATGTAACCTTATCACCATACTCCTACGTCAGACATGGAATCTACCTTGTCCTCTTTATAAAAAAAAAAGCTAAATTTATTTTCTTGGACCATAACCATGAGTTACTATTCACATACCATTGTTGAGGACAGCAGATAATCCGATTTTAATGGTACTACTATGAAACAACCTACCTCCCAGACCTTCGCTAACCTAGAGGCCTCGTTTGCCAGTTCTCAAGCCACTAATGTTCAGTTACATCTGACATGGCAATCAGGGAATTATTTTTTTTCCCTCATCTCCTAAATGCAAATTGATACACAGGCTGGATAATTGTTCTGAGACTTCAGCCTCAGGGAGGTACAACAAAAAAAGTCAGATCACTTCAGGGGCCTCTGACCCAGTGATATTCAGTTTCTGAGCTCCGTTCTGTGCGGTGCTTTTTCTGGATTCCAGTTTAGAGAGCCTGACCTGGAATGACGACTTCAAATACCATCCCTCTGTAAACAAACCTCCAAGACCTCGGCAGGGCATGGAACAAAGCCTCAAAACTGAGTCTTGTTTCACCCATGGTTCAGGAAACTGCACCATCCCATTCCCCTTGATGCTTTACATCATCCGGAGATAATTTCCCTCCCCCAAACCAACGACATAAAAAAAAAATGCAACCTAGAATATGGAGTTGAAGACACTTCAATGCACCAGATCTGTAAATTCTTGATTCAGTTTCGTCACTAAAAGGTTATCCAATGATCTGTAAATTAGAAAGGCTGAACTTTCCTTTACCTGCCATAGCCAGACTGATGCCTTTTCACAGTGCAGGCGATAGTACAGCAACATAGGAAAAACCGACAGAAAAAGGTCATGCTTTTCTGTGATCAAAGTACATAATAAAAATTCAGCATTGAAATGGAGAATGTGGCAGACTTAGATCTTAAACACAACATTGGAGATGTAGTTAAACCGCAGAACTGGATTTAAGCCCTTTGCAGGTTCATGTAGGTAGTGCATCTTTATCAGTTCAGCAAAGTATCGCACGATCTTGCTATCATCATTCATCAGCCCCAGGTGGTGCTTTAAAAAGTTTGCCCTTCGATAGGTGACCGACTCTTCGCTTTCTCGTTCATCGATGGGAAGGTGCAGGTGGTGGCAGAAGGTGTAGAGAAAGGCCTGGGAGCACAGTTGGGTCAGCATGTTGTGGACGTGCATGTAATATGTGCTGCCCCTCTTTATCTGAGTCCTGTGGTCTGCCAGCCTGGTGATCAGCAGTCCTTTATATAGCGGGCAACGGAGGGTTTTGCTGTCACAGTCTAGAATGCTGATGTAGCGACTGTACCGATTCAGCGAGTGCAGCACACTGCTACCCAGAGGAGAAGCTACTCTAGAAAAGTAAAAGAAACAAAACATTTACCAATTCATTCTCAACAGGACTGCTCGCTGACAATGGGATTGTACACTGTAGCAATAGCGCCAATTTCAAAATTCACATTCTGGCCGTTTCAAATTCAGTCTGAATTATAGAATTCTCCCAGCTCCAAGATATATTTGGGCAAGTGAACAACAACTTATATATTTATATAGCACCTATAACGTAATAAAACATCCCAAGACGCTTCATAGGAGTGTTACCCAAAAAATAATTTGACACCGAGCCATAAGGAGATGTTAGGGCAGATGACCAAAAGCTTGGTTGAAGGGGTAGTTTTTAAGGAGCATCTTAAAAGGAAAGGAAAGGGAAGTGGAGAGGCGAAGAGATTCAGGGAGGGAATTTCAGAGCTTAGGACCTAGGCAGCTGAAGGCACGACCGCCAATGGTTGAGCAATTATAATCAGGGATGTTCAAAAGGTCAGAATAGACAGAGCGCAGAGATCTAGGGGGATTATAGGGATTATAAAACGTTACATGTATAGTGTGGGTTTCAAATTAACAGTCCATTTTGCTTTAAAATTACTACAATAATGACCATGCATTGCAAACCCCCCAATAGTCATACCTGCTGCTTTGGAGTTCACTTTTGCAATTAGGTTCTTTACAGGATTCCCCCCCCCCCCCCAAAAGAGTGTAATTTACCTGGCTTGTATGTGTTCAGGGGATTATGGGCATCGCTAGCAAGACCAGCAGTTATTGCCCATCCCGAATTGCCCTCGAGGTGGTGGTGAGCCACCTTCTTGAACCGCTGCAGTCAGTGTGTTGAAGGACCTCCCACAGTGCTGTCAGGGAGGGAGTTCCAGGATTTTCACCCAGCGACGATGAAGGAACAATACATGTCCAAGTCAGGATGGTGTGTGACTTGGATGTGGTGATGTTCCCATGTGCCTGCTGCCCTTGTCCTTAGAGGTGGTAGCGGTCATGGGTTTGGGAGGCACTGTCAAAGAAGCCATGGCGAGCTGCTGCAGATCTTGTGGATGGCTCACACTGCACGCCGATGGCGGAGGAAGTTAATGTTTAAGGTGGTGGATGGGGTGCCAATCAAGCGATCTGGTGTCGAGCTTCTTGTGTGTTGTTGGAGCTGCACTCATCCAGGCAAGTGGAGAGTATTCCATCACACTCCTAACTTGCGCCTTGTAGATGGTGGAAAGGCTTTGGGGAATCAGGAGATGAAACACTCGCCACAGAATACCCAGCCTCTGACCTGCTCTTGTAGCCACAGTATTTGTGTGTCCAGTCCAGATAAGTTTCTGGTCAGTGGTGACCTCCAGCATGTTGGTGGGGGATTAGATGATGGTAATGCTACTGAACGTCTAGGGTAGGTGTTTAAACTTTCTCTTGTTGGAGATAGTCATTGCCTGGCACTTGTGTGGCACAAATGTTACTTGCCATTTATCAGCCCAAGTCTGAATGTTGTCCAGGTCTTGTTGCATGTGGGCACGGACTGCTTCATTATCTGAGGAGTTGTGAATGGTGCTGAACACTGTGCAGTCATCAGCGAACATCCCCATTTCTGACCTTATGTTGGAGAAAAGGTCATTGATGAAGTAGCTGAAGATGGTTGGGCCTAGGACACTGCCCTGAGGAACACCTGCAGTGATGTCCTGGGGCTGAGAGAATTGGCCTCCAACAATCACAACCATCTTCCTTTGTGCAAGGTATGACTTCAGCCAGTGGAGAGTTTTCCACCTGATTCCCATCGACTTCAATTCTACCTTGATGCCACACTCTGTCAAATGCTGCCCTGATGTCAAGGACAGTCACTCTCCCCTCAACTCTGGAATTCAGCTCTTTTGTCCATGTTTGGACCAAGGCTGTAATGAGGCCGGGAGCCTAGTGGTCCTGGCGGAACCCAAATTGAGCACCGGTGAGCAGGTTATTGGTGAGCAAGTGCTGCTAGATAGCATGGTCAATGACACCTTCCATTACTTTGCTGATGATTGAGAGTAGACTGATGGGGCGGTAATTGGCCAGATTGGATTTGTCCTGCTTTGTGGACAGGACATAACTGGGCAGTTTTCCACTTTTTCGGGTAGATGCCAGTGTTGGAGCTGTACTGGAACAGCTTGGCTAGAGGCGCAGCTAGTTAATTGCAGCAATAGACATAAAGCACAGATGGAACAATTGAAAGATTTCAACAAAATGTTCTCAGGAAGTGCTGCAGGGTTTTAAAAAATACTTCTGTGTAGGTTAGCCACGTCACTGACAACAGTCACACCATCATCTAATACTGCAATACTCTATAAACATTGAATTCACAATTTAACAAATCTGTTTGGATTGCCTGGAAGAGTTACTAGTAAAAGCTAACTTTCCTGCGTTTAGCTGTAAACACAAAGGGAGGATTGCAGTTAAGACTTTTCTCAAATATCAATGGTTTCATGTCTGAAAAGTGGAAGCCTTTGATTCCTTTTAACCACACGCACACTTTCTGATCACTTTACACAGTTTCATAATTGTCACCAATCTCAATCATATTTCCCTCTCTGGACCCAGCACAGCAATTTTAAGGAACTTTTTAAACAAGTAACATACTGCCGTGATGTTTTAAAGTGGAATGACTGCAGACTCTGAGGACACAGTTATACAAAGCATCTCGGGCAGATTCTGTATAATGCAACATGCAGTGGCAGACCAGAGTTATGCAAGGCAGTGTATCATTACACTCCAAATTCAGTTCAGTGACAAAGGAGCAAGCTCAGAGCACCACTCTCTGAATGGCTTCTACCCAACATGATGGGACAGCAGGTGGGGGCAGTGACTCTCATAATATTAAAACGCATTTTCACACCAGGTTGGATCATCATCATACCCGGTGCAAAGTTCCAAGTGGTGAGAGAGTTGCTCCTAGAGTTGGTCTTGCTGCTCTTGGTTTTTGTATGCTTGGAGCTTGCAATGCACACTGCCAAGTTAAACTATTGATCCTGTGTTGACACTCCTCCAAAACCTCTCTGCAATGGGGAAACACTAGTACGACAGCACCAGGGTAGTTAATGGTCACTTTATACACAGCAAAAGTGATAATACTTGTGTGAAGAGTGTTCAGTTTATTAAAAATCCATCAGCTTAGCGTCTTTAGGTAACTCAGGAGCAAAACCTACAGGTCTGAAGATAAAATAGCTTCAGACTGTAATTTGAATGGTTCCAATAAGAAATCTGAATGCATCATCTGACCTTGTTTCAATAGTAATGTGGCAAAGTTACACAGCTTGTGTGGCAAGTGCACAGAAACAACTGGGAACTGCATGCTTCTCATGGATATGCTTTTGAGTTTCATTGTGTAATTGATTCTCAATGCACTGTGCAGAATGCAAAATATTTACTGCTATCTGCCTATGAAAGGTGTTAAATTCACCCGACTCTAATTTCATGTAACATTGACTCTCTTCTTGCTTAAGAGTCAGTATCCGTCACCAAACAGTGAGAAACTGCTTGACAAAATCTCATGTAAAAAAGATGTTGATAGATGAGGCTACAGAATTACACAAAAAGCAGTTAAAAGATTTTACAATGACACAAACATCAAACGTTATTGCAAACGAAGATGGGCTTTAAAAAAAAAGCTATCCCAAAAGATTGTCGGCATTTATGCACAAGTTTGACATGTACATTCTGGGTGGGTATTTACTGTCCTGCATGAAGCAGACCGGCCAGACAAATGAAAAGCTCTAACTGGACTTAAAAAAAAAAACCTACAATAAATTTAGCTAAAATGTAATTAAGTCCATCTTACTAATGTCACACAAATCAATCTTTGTGGAGAAATAAAATGTATGAGTACAATTTTCAGAAATCATATAAGGGTGATGTCTTCACCGCCATCTTCAATCTGTCATTGGCCCAGGCAGTAGTCCCTACATGCTTCAAGACCGCTACCATTATTCCTGTGCCAAAACAAACAGCTGTGACGTGCCTGAACGACTATCGACCTGTCGCACTCACACCCATCATAATGAAGTGTTGAGAGAGACTGGTCCTGGCTCACATCAAAGCCAGTGTTCCCGCCTCTCTTGACCAACACCAGTTTGCCTATCGTGCAAACAGATCAATGGAGGATGCAATCACAACTGCTCTACACTCTGCACTGAATCACTTAGATGGTAAAGAGACCTACATCAGAATGCTGTTCATAGACTACAGCTCAGCATTCAACACTATCGTCCCCAACAAGCTGGCCACCAAACTCCACACTCTTGGCCTGAACACTTCCCTCTGCAACTGGACCCTGGACTTCCTAACAGACCCCAGTCTGTCAAATTAGGTAACCACACCTCCTCCCCCCCCCCGACCCTGAACACAGGGGCCCCACAAGGATGTGTGCTGAGCCCCCTCCTCACCCACGACTGTGTGGCTGTTCATGGTTCCAACACCATCATCAAGTTTGCGGATGATACCATGGTAGTAGGCCAGATCACCAACAACGACGAGTCAGCCTACGGGGAGGAGGTCCAGCATCTCGTGAAGTGGTGCGCCGATAACAACCTGGCCCTTAACATCAAGAAAACCAAAGAAATCATTGTGGACTTCAGGAAGTCTAAAGGCAGAAGTCATACCGCCATCCACATCAATGGGGCTGTGGTGGAAAGGGTGGACAGCTTTAAGTTCCTTGGAGTCCACATCACAGAAGACCTCTGCTGGTCCCTCAATACCTCCTCTCTGGTGAAGAAGGCCCAGCAGCGCCTATATTTCCTAAGGAGGCTGAAGAGATGTAACCTGTCACCTCTGATCCTCTCTAACTTTAACTTTTACCGCTGCACAATAGAGAGCATCCTGACGAACTGTATCACAGTATGGTATGGCAGCTATAGCTACTATGACCGGAAAGCCCTGCAGCGGGTAGTCAAAACTGCCCAACGCATTACCGGCACCCGGCTACCGACCATAGAGCACATATACCAGAAACGCTGTTTACGGAGGTCACGGACCATCATCAAAGACCCTACCCACCCCAGCCACAGTCTGTTCGCCCTCCTGCCATCTGGGAGACGCTACAGATGCATTCGCACCCGAACGACCAGATTTAGGAACAGCTTCTTTCCCAGGGCTGTCATCCTACTGAACTCCACTAATAAACTCTAAAGCCTGCACATCTGCCAATGCACTTTATTATGGTTATGTTTATGTTAATGTATTACAAGCCAAATGTATGTTGAATGTTTAAATGTCTTAATCTAAATGTACACTCTCGGGAGCCGCAAGCCTACATTTCGTTGTACTGCACTTGTGCACTAACAATGACAATAAAGTTGATTATTATTATTAGTTTGAGAGAATGTATCTTAGCAAGTGTATATTCATAGATTACCGAGGTGACAGGGTGGTGCTCACTATCAAAATATTTACAGGCACATGTATAAAAGTTGTTTTTTCAAATAAGCCTACAGCTGGAGCAGGAAACCACCCTTCAAATTGGATTAAAAAATCCAAAGTGATATTAATAGTCCCAATACTCCCATTTTTGCAAGCAACCCAATATCTGATAAAGGGAGAACACTTGTAAAGCTTGCTTCACATCTGGTGAAACAAAATCAAAATGAGAGGTCATCAGGAAGAGCTTTGAGAATTTTCTCCCAGCCCTGGGATCCACAGTACTTGACAAAGGGAGTTACACAAACACCTACAAGACTAGTTTCACAGCATTCTTCCAAACTCTGTATTTAATCTATTATGAATTAAATTCTAGAATGCATCTACAGTACCAAACTTCTCTTTGTTACAAAGTAAACTGGTCCTTAAATATAGCTATCTTGTACCCATATTTAATACGCACCTCTGAAGTCCAATGAGTTTCCAGGTCTGTAAATGGTTGATGTGCAACGGGAATGTTAACCATTGCTTTATAGAGTCTGCATCCCTGCCACAATTGGGGACAAACATTGACAAAGCATTGACAAGCTTCTTGACTTTTCCTTCTTGTTCACCGACTATTACAAGTGTCCGCCCCGACAGCAATGAAAAAATTGCCTGCTGTGCAAAAGAATATTGCCTTATAAACCACAGCGAGTTCTTCCCAGAATGTTTCTTACGCTTTCCAGAGAGCCTCTTTGATGGACTGGTTGGGAAGGCTGGAGATGGAGTCCGATCAGAACATAAAGATGCACTAATGTTGTCCAAATACTCCTCTACTGGAATCGGAGCGGTTTCTCCATTACCAGGTGGATCACTGTACTCCTTTTCATAGGTAGACAATACTTGATCAGCATATAATCCAGCTCCCTCGTCTTGCTGTGGGAAATCACCATGGAATATTTGGTCTATGCTTTTACTGCGCTGTGGTGGAACATTGACGACTCCATCATTGTACTCTTCAGTTACAAATGTAGGTACTGATCTAGTAAAATTTGGGCTCTCCTTCCCAATACAGCAAGTGGAGTCTACAGGCTCAGCTAAAACAGACAACGTTATAGTATTATTTTCAAAATCAGCATTGCTAAATCCATTTCCATGGTTTAGATTCACATCAGGCTGCACAGGACCTGTGCTCAGCCGTCTTTCTTCTTCACTGTCTAAAGCTAGTTCTTCTTCATGTATTGCACTTGGATAGGTGGCCTTAAGATCTTCGGGTATCAGAGATTCGGTGGTACTGAGGACTTCAATGCTGTCCTCACTGTTTGTCCGCTTGGTGATCACGAATTTCCTCCTCACAATTTCTGCATGCTGACACTGGAAGTTTGTTTGGCCGTCAGACTTAGAGGAAATTATTTGGGCTGGGCAGGATTTTTCTGTACCCAGCACTTCAATGCTTTCACCGCTACTGATACTTCCCTTTTCTTTCCCTTCCAATTCAAGGTAGTCTGAAGCTCCTGGAGGATTTTTACATGGAATAGAACCTGCCACAGTCCCATGGTAACTCTCTACATTGGCTTGCTGATCCAGTTTAATAGGCACAGACTCCACACAAGACTTGTACGACTCAAAGCTGGTGGCCTCATTTGATAAACATGGGTGTTCCAAAACCTTAGGACTGAGGATATTAAAACCTGGAAGCAGTTTGTCACAGTGCTGTTGCTTTTCAGCTTGTGCTTCATCGGTGAAGAGTAGTGGATCTTCAAACAGAAAGGAAGTTATTCGCTGTTGTTGAAGCAGCTTTTTTTCAATTTGGCTTGTAATTAGATAGCATACATCACCTCTGAAGAATTTCTCCACCTGCCTAAGCTGTTCTAGAGTTTGATTAAAAAAGTAACTATCACAAAGTTCTTCCAAGGTTTTCAGCTTTTTTTCAAAGCATTTTGCCGACTTGGCCCTTGTGAATTTGGGCGTGTAAGATCTTCTATCGGAAAAGCTAATTTTTTCACACAATTCGTCTGCATTTGACAATTGCTCCAACTCGGTGTCGGATTGTTTTATGCCATAATCTGGCTCGTAAGAAAAATAGTCCGAATCTTTCGTTTTTTTGTACGAGTAAGTTCTAATCTGCATTAAAAGATCTTGATGCTCAATTATACACTTTTCCACATTAGCTAGCTCGTTGGCTTTTTCTATCGCGACCGACGAGTAGTATCCTTTGTCGTTGGATCTTTTCTGGATTTCCGTTTCGTTGTGCAACACATTCCGAGTGTACTCCAGGTCCTGGAGTTTCTTTTCCAGTTCGTTGGCGAACGCTTTCCTGTTTCCAGTTTTCAAACACTCGGAGGCTCTGGAAAAGTCACCCGAAAGCTCCTGGAACTGCTGCATGATCTTGTGCTCGTCGGCGGAGATGTAAGCCACGCAGAAGGGCCGGACGAAGCCCCTGGCCTCCAGGTCGTAGAGAGTGAGGTGGTGGACGTAGGCGAAAGCCCCTTCCTTGGAGTCCCCCAGCACCACCTTGGAGTCTTCCACGAAGTTGAGCTTGGGATAGCTGGTGCCGGGCGGGTGCCCCACAAAAGAGGCCTGGTAATCGACGGACATGATCCTGAGAGAGAAATAGTTGAGGTCAAAGTTACCGCGGGCATTGTCCGGGATGGTTAACAAAGGCTGAGGGCCTACCTGCTCGGAAAACTCGGAAATCAGAATGAAATCCTTCGGGAATTTAGCCGTGGCCGTCTTGGACCAGGGGTTGTCGGGCTGGAATTGGAAAGGGGGCACCGAGTCGTCGTTGCACGGCTCCCCGTAGTCATCCTCGCGGGTCAGAGCCACGACATCGGGGGCAGTGATCATATTTCCACCTTCCCAGGCCGAGTGTGTGAAGCACAAAGAAAGAGCAACCTCCTTAGCAACGCCAGCGCCTCCTCGCCGGCCACCATTTTGTTTCCAGCTGACCCGGGCGGCCCTCACCGGCAGCAAGCGTCATGACTTGAACCAAAACAGTCTCTTTTTTTCCCCCTAAAAAAAATTGCGTCTGCAAACGGTTTTCAGATCAACTCATTTAAAAGCGGCGATGAATCAACAAATGCGATTGTTTCATCGTTTGATTAAATTGTGTGGGTGGGGTGTGAGGCATTCTGGGGGCTGTAGTTCTCCGCTCGCCCTTTAGCCCGAGGCCCAATGGCGGCGCGAACTACAGCTCCCAGAGTGCACCGGCGCCGCTGCGGCCTCAATAGGGCAGTTCCCAGTTGTGAGCATGCTCACTCCGGCGCAAACATGTTATAGCGCTGGAAGGTGATGGGTTTGCCCAGTCAGGGCGGCTCTTCTTCTTAGGCAGTCCCTCGGAACCGAGGATGATTTGCTTCCACGCTAAAAATGAGTTCGCAGGTGACTGATGAGTCCAATGTGGGACCTACAGTCTCTGTCACAGGTGGGGCAGACGGCGGGTGGGTGGGGTGCTTGGGTTGACGTGCGCTCCTTCCGCTGTTTGCGCTCGCCTTCCGCTTGCCCCCGGCGAAGAGACTCGAGGTGTTCGGCGCCTTCCCGGATGCTTCTCCTCCACTTTGTGCGGTCTTGGGTCAGGGATTCCTAGGTGTCGGTGGGGATGTTGCATTTTTGCCAAGGAGGCTTTGAGGGTGTCCTTGAAGTGTTTCCTCTGCCCACCTGGGGCTCTCTTGCTGTGTCGGAGCTCCGAGTAGAGCGCTTATTTTGGGAGTCTCGTATCGGGCATGCGGATGATGTGGCCCGTCCATTGGAGCTGATCGAGCGTGGCCCGTCCATCGGAGCTGATCAGGGCGGCTCACCGCACTGATTTCTCTGCTTGCTAGGATTTTAATGCAGCGTCAGTTTTTTTTTGATGCACTAAAATTTGGGATGGAAAAGTTAATTCTTTTCACGCAGCAACCTGCAAAATGAAACGCTGCCCGAGAATGTTGTGCTGCCAAATAAGTGTGTTGAACATTTAATGCAAAAAGCAAAAATACCGCAGATGCTGGAAATCTGATATAAAAACAGATTTAATATACTGCATTCGCTGCTCACGATGCGGTCTCCTTTACATTGGGGAAGACCAAACGCAGATTGGGTGACCGCTTTGCGGAACACCTCCATTCAGTCCATAAGGGTGACACGAGCTTCCGGCCGCCTGTCATTTTAATTCTCCGCTCCACTCCAACTCTGACCCCTCCGTCCTCGGCCTCTTGCGCTGTTCCAACGAAGCTCAGCGTAAGCTCGAGGAACAGCACCTCATCTTTCAGTTAGGCACTTTACAGCCTTCCGGACTCAACATCGAGTTCAACAATTTCAGATCATAACCTCGGCCCCTATTTTTTCACATGGCAGCTGTTGATGATTCTGCCATTCCCATTTACACCTCATCTAGACTCATCTTTTGTTTCTTTACTTGTCCCATTACCATCTCCTTTTGCTTTGTACTATCATGCCTTTTGTCATTTAATCACTATCACAGACCTTCCCTTTTGTTCTTTCCTCCTCGCCCCCATTTCCCTGCCCCTGCACTTGCTTAAAAATCCATTACTTCTCGAACCTTTTCCAGTTCCGACGAAAGGTCATCGGCCTGAAACGTTAACTGTTCCTCTCTCCGCAGATGCTGCCTGACCTGCTGAGTATTTCCAGCATTTTCTGTTTTTATTTTAGATCGGAGCATTTATTTCCTGTCTTCATGGCTCACTTAGCTGCATATCTAACAGTCTGCTAGGCATCATAGTTTAAATCCCCATTCATTTGCATCTATTTCAAGCTGGGGATACCAACTATGTGCGCTGATTTATAATTTATCCAACAACATTGTGCATTTATATAACACCTTTAACATAGAAAAACGTATCGAGATGCTTCACACGATTAATCAGACAAAAATGGATGCTGATCCAAAGAACAAGCTGTTAAGAGGGGTGATCAAAAGCTTGGTCAAAGTGCTTTGGGACGTCCCGAGGTCATGAAAGGCGCTATATAAATGAAAGTTCTTTCCTTTTCTTTCTCTTAAAACCAAAGTGCTTTACAGCCAAAGAAGTACTTTCAAAATGTAGTCACTGTTATAATGTAGGGAAACGTGGCAGGCAATTTGCACACAGCAAATTTTAAAGAGGGTCATAAAGGAGGAGAGGGAGGTGGAAAGGCAGAACGGTTTAGGGAGGAAATTCCAGAGTTAGGCCCTAGACAGCTGAAGGCACTGCTGCCAATGGTGGGGCGAAGGGAGGGGAAAGATGTACAAGCGGACAGAATCGGGGGAGAGTTCTGGGGTATTGTAGTGCTGGAGGAAACATAGAAACATAGAAGATAGGAGCAGGAGCAGGCCATTCGGCCCTTTGAGCCTGCTCCGCCATTCAATGAGATCATGGCTGATCATCCAAATTCAGTACCCTGTCCCTGCCTTCTCCCCATATCCCTTGATCCCTTTAGCCTTAAGAAATATACCCAACTCTTTCTTGAATATACTTAATGAACTGGCCTCCACCGCCCTCTGTGGCAGAGAATTCCACAGGTTCATCACTCTCTGGGTGAAGAAATTCCTCCTCATTTCAGTCCTAAATGGCTTACCCCTTATCCTTAGACTATGACCCCTGGTTCTGGACTCCCCGGCCATCAGAAACATCCTTCCTGCATCTAGTCTGTCCAGGCCTGACAGAATTTTATAGGTTTCGATGAGATCCCCTCTCAATCTTCTAAACTCTAAAGGTTAGAGAAACAGAGGGACGAGGCTATGGAGATTTAAACAGTCGGATGTGAACTTTCAGTCGGAGGTTTTGAGGGACTGGGATGCAACGTAGGTCAAAAAGGACAGAGGTGATTGGTCAGTGGGACTAGATGTGTAATAAGCTACAGCCAAAAGTTTTGGATGAGCTGAAGCTTTTAGAGGATGGGAGGCTCATCAGGACGGCATTGGAATAGTTGAGCCTGGAGGTGACAAATAACAGAGGCAGATGGGCTGAGACAGGCGCGACCCAGTGAGCTTATGGCGGTGGAAGTAGGTGGTCTTTATGAGGAGTATATATGGGGTCGAACAGGCCGCCGAAGTTGTAAACAGTCTGATTCAACCTGAGATAGTGGCTGGGGAGGAGGGATGGAATCAGTGGGGAGAGGGGATGGAGTCGGTGGGGAAAGGGGATGGAGTCGGTGGGGAGGGGGGATGGAGTCGGTGGGGAGGGGGGATGGAGTCGGTGGGGAGAGGGGATGGAGTCGGTGGGGAGGGGGGATAGAGTCGGTGGGGAGAGGGGATGGAGTCGGTGGGGAGAGGGGGTGGAGTCGATGGGGAGGGGGGATGGAATCGGTGGGGAGAGGGGATGGAGTCGGTGGGGAGAGGGGATGGAGTCTGGGGAGAGGGGATGGAATCGGTGGGGAGAGGGAATGCAGTCGGGGAGAGGGGATGGAGTCGGTGGGGAGGGGATGGAGTCGGTGGGGAGAGGGGATGGAGTCGGTGGGGAGAGGGGATGGAGTCGGTGGGGAGAGGGGATGGAGTCGGTGGGGAGGGGGGATGGAGTCGGTGGGGAGAGGGGATGGAGTCGGTGGGGAGAGGGGATGGAGTCGGTGGGGAGAGGGGATGGAGTCGGTGGGGAGAGGGGATGGAGTCGGTGGGGAGGGGATGGAGTCGGTGGGGAGAGGGGATGGAGTCGGTGGGGAGGGGATGGAGTCGGTGGGGAGAGGGGATGGAGTCGGGGAGAGGTGATGGAGTCGGTGGGGAGAGGGGATGGAGTCGGTGGCAGAGGCTGAAAGCGATCCACCAATCAGAGCAACAATCCTTTCCAAGCCTCCAGGCTGACAAAATTCAAACATAGGGCCAGGAAAAGGCCATTCAGCCCTTCGAGCCTGTTGCACCATTCAATCAGATCACGGCTGATCTGTATCATTTACCCACCTTTGATCCATATCCCATAATAGGTGGAAATAGAACTGCACTGCCTGGGCGAAATGGCCAGACCTGGAAATGGCCCGGGGGGAACGGGGACATCTTTGATTTGGAGGCTGAACATTTAATAAACAAATATTTGCTCAAACTGGATAGGTTATGCATACGGATCTACCCGCACCCTCCCCCCAAAAAAATCTTAACTTAAGTCACTAAACAGACAAGAACCAGTTGGATTGCGATTTCCATTTTTATTGCAACCTGAGGATGGCCGCGCACGTGGCCTGCGCCGCGCACTCCAACCCAACGTGATGCCGCGGAATGTGACAGACCGTCCAATAGAAACACGCGAGGCGGCGAGTGAGCCAATCACAGCGAAGAGAGTGGGCGGGGCGGGGCGAGCCCTGGCAGTCAGGTTCGGTTGGTTTTGGAGGCCACGTGGGTTGGACGCTTGCTACAGTAACAATCCCGAGCTGTCAGCTGGCCCTCTTGCAGCAGAAACTCTCAGTGTGATTTTGTGCTTTAAGCATTTTACAGTTTTTATTCTATTTATTTCCCGCCCCCCTCCAATGGCTAAAGGGAAGAAAAGTAGCGCTGAGATGAAACTCTCTCCAAACGACCAGCAGACGACCGCTGGGAAGCCGGATGCACCCGAGCCGAAAAGGAGTAGAGGACAGGTGAGTGGTCAGAGGCCAGCCAGGGCCACTGCTCAGCAAACTTGTGGGGGTCCCTCATTTCCACTGGTAGTAAATGTGGTTCCTTTTTAAAACACTCTGTTGCTCAATATTTTTTTAAAAATCTGTTGGGCAGGATTTATACTGCACTTTTTTGGGGATCTTTAAATGGATGTGAAATGTCCTTAAGGAGGAGTCACACATCACAGGGCTGTTACATATCCTCCAGTCCTCTGTGTTATACTACCATCCCCGTCCCCTTCACCTAAAATGACTTTCCATTGACAACAGAAGTGACTGTATAAATGCAGTCTTAATTACACTGAGTTTGACTTTCTGAAAGAACAAGCATAACCACAAATTTGTTTTCTGGTGGTTTGGCTTTAGCGATAAAATGACGGGCAAGCTTTAAATATAATGCTGTAAATAGAAATTTCATTTGTGCAACAATATATCATTGTCACTGTTTATGTATGTTGGGTTAAGGTGAAACTCCATTTCTTTCCTTGTGGAGGGGGCATCTGATCCCGTATATAAAGCTTTTCTTCACTAACCCATTGTCAAATGTTACTGAAGAAAACTGATAACACTTTGGAACTTTTATTGTTTTGTAACAGATAGTGTAAAATTAAGTGATTTTGTATAATCTGATTTGCTCCTACTCCAGCAGACTCTTAATAACTTGCTACTTTAATAAATCTGATTTTTAGCCTGCACTGTTTGATTTGGCAGTATGGTGTTTGCCACCTGTTCAGAGATTAGGAACATATAATTCACAGTCGCAACTATTTGTAGTGCCCATCTCAACAGAAAAGGGATTGATCATTCACCTGGTGGCACACTGTCCCAGTTACTTTGTGGATAAAGTCAAGTTTGGTTCATAGGATAGACTGGAGAATCTGGGATTGTTCTCCTTAGAGCAGAGAAGGTTGAGAGGAGATTTGGTAGAGGTGTTCAAAATCATGAGGGGGTCTAGATAGAGAGAAACTGTTCCCATTGGCGGAAGGGTCAAGAACCAGAGGACACAGATTCAAGGTGATTGGCAGAAGAACCAAAGGTGCCATGAGGAAAAACTTTTTTACCCAGTGAGTGGTTAGGATCTGGAATGCACTGCCTGAAAGGGTGGTGGAGGCAGACTCAATCGTGGCTTTCAAAAGAGAAGTACCTGAAGGAAAAAAATTTGCAGGGCTACGGGGAAAGACCGGGGAGTGGGACTAGCTGAAGTGTTCTTGCAGAGAACCGGCACGGGCTCAACTGGTCAAATGGCGGCCTCCTGTGCTGTAACCATTCTGTAATTCTAAGCACAGGTTTCCCATGGAAGCTGACTTGTGCTTTGATCTTGAGTAACATGTTATTAAAGAGCCTGAAGTGCAATACCAGCATCTGTGGGATATGATTCATGTCTGTGTTGTCTGAAGAATGGTGGCAACGTACTCGCATGTTGTGTTACTGCTGCTCACTCAGTGAGGGTTGGTTGGTTGAGGGGGAATATTTTCAGAGAGTGCCATGGATCTTTTATGTAGCTGCACCACTGGAACAGATCGGTTTAACGTCTCATCTGAAAGACAGCATTTTTGACAATGCATCACTCCCTTACTACTGAAGTACCAGCCTAAATTATGTGCTTAAGTCCTGGGGTGAGGTGTGAATTCACAACATTCTGACTCTGAGATGTGTTGGAATATTGAAATCCATTTGATTCTTTGTGGTCAATTCAGTAATCCAATGCATGATCCAGGCAAGTGTGCTGTACTCCAGGGCATTGATCGTGATTGACGATCAGTGCTGAGATCTGGAGAGGTGTACCCTTCAGTTTGGGCTGAGATTCTTCCCACTTGGCTCTAAATAACAATTTAATGGGTGGGGTGATTCTAGCTTGACAAACAGATGAAGCTTACCAGAACTCCAAGGTGGTAAGCTTCCTGGTTATAATGGGTTAAATTCCAATAGTATCCCTATGCACACACAGGGACCTCCTCAAGCCTTGACTTTTGTCAAGTTGTGCCTCTGTTCTCTGTGCAAAGCGGTCACCCAATCCCCCTTTAGGGAGAAAGTGTGTGCTTCATATCTGGAAAATGGCAACTCAATTTACATGGATGTCCATTTCGTCTCAAACTCTTAAGCAGGTTGATGGGTTTCCATGCATGTCGGACACCGCCTGGTTGATGCAAAAACTGAATGCCCTGTCTTGCAATTCGTGCTGCTTCCCAATACTCATTGAAACATATAAAATTCTGACAGGGCTAGACAGACTGGATGCAGGGAGGATGTTTTCCCCTGGCTGGGGGGGGGGTGTCTAGAACGGGGGGTCACAGTCTCAGGATACCGGGTAGGATATTTAGGACTGAGATGAGGAGAAATGTCTTCACTCAGAGGGTGGTGAACCTGTGGAATTCTCAACCACAGAAGGCTGTGGAGGCCAAGTCACTGAATATATTTAAGAAGGAGATAGATAGATTTCTAGACACAAAAGGCATCAAGGGGTATGGGGAGAGAGCAGGAATATGGTATTGAGATAGAGGATCAGCCATGATCATATTGAATGGCGGAGCAGGCTCGAAGGGCCGAATGGCCGACTCCTGCTCCTATTTTTCTATGTTTCTATACTCTTTATTTGTGCTCACTGCAATATTCAACTTCTACACCAAGCCTGTGTTTCCCATGAATTTTAAGTTTGAACTTGTGTGTAAAATATATAGGCTGGTGTGTCACAGAGTGAACAATCTGCCATTGTAGTGCCAGGATATGCCCTCATGTACTGCAGATCTCTCTGATAGACTGACAGACTGTGTTAGCTCAGGCTAAAACTCCCAATTCAATTTTATCACTGGAGAGAAATATATACAGAAGCATGTTGAACCAGCAAATGAAAATAACAGATACAGTACGTCCATCAAAGTTGCAGGCTCTTTAATAACTCAAGCTCAAAGTAATAGGCAGCTTACACAGGAAACCCATGCGCCCTATGAACCAACATAAGCATATCATACTTGTCCTTATTTCAGATGAAGCGTATCATTGCAGTAACTTGGATGCACGGTTTCCAAGTGATCTTAAAGCTCTCGGGCTGCCCTACAGACACATCTAACTGAGCAGCATGCTCACATCACAGAACAAAAACGTCTGTTCCTGATTTTAGTGTCCCTTCGACCATCTATTCTCAACAAGCGGGTAAACGAGGTTTTAATCTGTCAGCTTTTGGGTCGTAAGAGCTTAAACTGCTGGCCTTTGAGTCTTCTATAAAGCTTGGCCTATGTGACAATCGTGCATCTATTGTAACAGTGGCAACTTTACGTATAACACTTCACTTGCCAGAAATTTCCAGCTGAAACCTATGAAATAACATAACTATTGCCCTCAAAGGATCTATAATTTGATGAGCTAAAGTTCAAAAATCTTTGGGGCCTTCCAAGTTTTCACAGCTAGGAGAGGATGTCTGTTGCAATTTAACAATTTAAGGAGTGTGATGGAATACTCTCCACTTGCCTAGATGAAGTGCAGCTCCCAATAACACTCAAGAAGCTCGACACCATCCAGGACAAAGCAGCCCGCTTGATTGGCACCCCATCCACCACCTTAAACATTCGCTCCCTCCACCACCGGCGTACCATGGCTACAGTGTGCACCATCTACAAGATGCACTGCAGCAACTGGCCAAGGCTTCTTCGACAGCACGTCCCAAACCCGCAACCTCTACCACCTAGAAGGACAAGGGCAGCAGGCGCATGGGAACACCACCACCTTCAAGTTCCCCTCCAAGTCACACACCATCCTGACTTGGAATTATATCGCCGTTCCTTCATCGCTGCGCCAAAATCCTGGAACTCCCTCCCTAACAGCACTGTGGGAGGACCTTCACCACACGGACTGCAGCGGTTCAAGAAGGCGGCTCACCACCACCTTCTCGAAGGGATGGGCAATAAATGCTGGCCTTGCCAGCGATGCCCACATCCTGGAACGAATAATTTAAAAAAAAAAAAAAGAAAGGATCTCCATTTCATCACATTTTGCATAAGAATCTACTCCAAGTGTATTGGATTCCGGAAACTATAGTGAATGCAGTTCATTAACGATGCCTTTGCTCATGTTAAGTCCTAATAGCCCATACACCTTTCACCCAGAGGAAATGATCCTTGCCTGGAGGTAGTTGGGTGTGGGGGTCTCGACCACTGACCAATGTTGGAGCAGAGTCCGTGAGTTTTTTGAGGGGAAATTGCTGGTAAGGAGGAATATTAAACCGTATGGGGAGCAAGCAGGAGAGTGAGATTTGACTACATGGCTTGTGTGGAGGAAAACACAAGGGCAGCCTTGATGTGCTCAATGGCCCGTGTTATTGTGCAGTAACATTGTATTAATCTATTAACACTCGTCATAATCACAAACGGTGACAAACTAACCAACACCGCCATCGATCAGATCTCCGAAGTAGCTGGAAAAGTACACTTCATTACCCTGTTTACTGTATGTTGCAATTTATTCTGCAGCTTCTGATGGAAGGGAAGGTCCACACAGGGCAACAAATGTTACCAGTGTGGGTTGATTTCTGGGGTGAATAAAGAGGCAACTCCAATGGCACATTTACCACAGTCATGTCAACACTTTGCTTCTGGGGAAAAACCACCACCGGAAGCACATAAGCTCGTCCCTTTTCACAACGCTCCTTCTGAATGTGGTACTTCAATATTCCCGGGAATCCAACACACAGGATTTTCAAACAACCTAATTTTTGCACCTTCTCTGTTTCCATTCTTATATCACTATTTAATTCTGATTTCATTTCCTGGGGAATGCAATGAAGCCGTTCTTTCAGTTACTGAAGCATTTTAAACAGTAGCCAGCAGTAAATTCACCCTTGGATAACTAGAATACTCATTCAAGTATTGTGAGATTTCAAATTATTATTGTCTGCCATGGCTCAGTGGGTACCACCCTCACCTCTGAGTCAGAAGGTTGTGGGTTCAAGTCCCACTCCAGAGACGTGCAGCACAAAAATCTAGGCTGACACTCCCAGTGCAGTACTGAGGGAGTGCTGCACTGTCGAAGGTGCTGTCTTTTGAATGAGGCGTTAAACCGAGGCCCCGTCTGCGCTCTCAGATGGAAGTAAAAGATCCCATGGCACTATTTCGAAGAAGAGCAGGGGAGTTCTCCCCGGTGTCCTGGCCAATATTTATCCTTCAATCAACATCGCTAAAACAGATTTTCTGGTCATTATCACATTGCTGTTTGTGGGAGCTTGCTGTGCGCAAATTGGCTGCCGCATTTCCTACATTACAACAGTGACTACACTCCAAAAGTACTTCATTGGCTGTAAAGCGCTTTGGGACGTCCTGAGATCGTGAAAGGCGCTATAGAAATGCAAGTCTTTCTTTATATGTTGCCATGTAACTTATGTACAACTGTATTAGTTCTGAGTATTAATGTTCTCTGGAGACTATCAATGGAATTGTGTATTATCTTCTTTGACTTTTTTTGAATGGTGTGTAGAGATTTGGTTATCTCTGGTAAACAGGATTGAGTGCAAACCAATATGGTGGGTATATTGTGTTTAATTGGAGTTTAGGACAGAATATAACACACTAATAATACAGCAAAAACATATGACTGTGACAAGCAGCTGGTACCGGACCCGATCAGATAGATGGCTGGCGTGTGTGAACAGTACTCTGACTTGCGGCCTCTCTCCTTTCATCTAGAACTGGTGAGCATGGGATCACTCTCGAAAGCGCTCGACCAGCCCAACTTTTGTTTAGCTCTTCCCTCCGCCATCTGAGTGGGCAAGCCCTCAGGGTGTTACTTTTATTCTCCTTTTAGGAGTGGGCCTGAGGCCAAATTATTGACAAGACCATTTAACCTATCGTTGTTCCCCTAAAACCTCATTACCCAATGAGGCATCAAGATCTTTGTCTCAATTCTTGGATGAAAGCCCTCCCCTAAAGGTGTCTCATGATCTCATCCAGTTTATCTTTCTTGTTTTTACATTTCCTCGATTGGAATTTGTCTTATTTCTCTTTGTCCTCATCCTCCCTGTTACAATTGGTACTAGGCCTGGCCTTGTACCCCTTCAATCAAGTGGCTCAAGCCAGAGCTGTCCCATTTCAGCCAGTCGTTATCTCACTTCATTCTGTGTCTTTCAACTAAATGGCCCAGAAATTCGGGTCGGGGGCTTCCCGCGGGTGCAAGCCTCCGACCTGCACTTACCTAGCGCGCTGGCCGTTGTGCTGTGGGCCCGCGTGGGATTCCGATCCTGGGCCTCCTCCAACTGCCGACGCGCAGTGCTTGCGTATCCCAGGGGCGCAGTTAGTTCGATGTGTCCCCTGGGATCACATGGGCCATGGAGAGCCAATGGTAGCAGGGAATGCCCATTCATAAATTTGACAGGAAGAGCTGACAAACCTATAAATACTATAAGCCCCAAAACATCACTAAAACTTCAAATAATTTTTTTTTTTAATCACATTTTTAAAATAACTATAAATTACATGAAATAACTATTTTAAACAATAATTTAAATTTTTGAAAAAAAAATTTCATTTTCTAACGGGGCTAAAAATAAACTTGCCTTTCTTTAAAGTATTTAAAAATAATAAACCTGTGGAAAAAGTGTTTTAATTTTAATTAATTCACCACTTACCTTGTTAAAAGCAGGCCTTGCGCCTGCTTTTTAAAAGTGTAACTGCTGGAGACTTACCCTCCCGGAGAAACCTGCAAAAAAAACGTAAGTTCGATGCGCACGCGCTGCCTCTCCGGCACACGCGTTCCACCTCTGAGCCCCTTTTTTCAGGGGAACGGAAGTTCCGGTTTCCCGCGCATGCGCAGTGAATGCACGAAACCGGCACTTCCATTGGGCCTACGTGCGAGTACCCCGTGCGTACTCACCCGTGGAGACCCGAATTTCTGGGCCATTAACTTTTATTTATCTTCACAAGCAGTTCTGCTAAACAAATCCCAAATTCTACCTGTAGAGATTATAATATGGTTATTAGTAATAATGGAAGAAACATAGGTTGGGCCTTCGTTGGCCAAATTAAAGATACAACAACAGAGTCAAAACCCTAACTTACAAACGACAGATTTGGCAAGCAAGGCCATCCTGTGGGCCCCTGTGTGGAATGTTTATGCCTCATCTAATCTAACTAACTGTAGACATTTTGTCGCAAATTCTAATATGAGCTTTCAGGAAAACGAAACTTATACGTTAACCCCTTACTTGTCTCGAGCAGAAACATACAATCATTTAAACACAGTATTATTCGCGTAGCCATATACATTTTTAGGCACCCCTAGTTTCTAACAGGTATGAAATATTTACATTGGAGACCGTGAACAGCACGTCTTATTTGGGGGAACTCCTAATCAGGGCGGTGATTGGCTAAATTAGACTTCTAAAATAGTTGGTGAGTCACATTAGAATTTGTTAACGCCAGTCCTTTACGTTAAGATTATTTATCTGCTGCTGCAGAAGCTATTGGTCACTTTTAGCTGTACTGGAACTTAATGAGTCGTTAATCACTTTTTTAATTTATATATCTGTGTATCTCTGGCACCCGAATGTAATTTGAAAAACACTTGTGGGAATATTGAACTGGACAGGTGTTTGACCAGTGCTGGTGATTTTTGATGTGAGCCATTGTAGAATGGTCAGTGGTGAGAGATTTTTGCAGCTGCAACAACAGCAACTTGTATTTATATAGCACCTTTAACGTAGTAAAACGTCCCAAGGCGCTTCACAGGATTATTATAAGACAAAAGATTTGACATCGAGCCACATCAGGAGAAAATAGGGCAGGTGACCAAAAGCTTGGTCAAAGAGGTAGGTTTTAAGGAGCATCTTAAAGGAGGAAAGAGAGGCAGAGAGGTTTAGGCAGAGAATTTCAGAGCTTAGGGCCCAGGCAACAGAAGGCACGGCCACCAATGGTTGAGCGATTATAATCAGGGATGCTCAAGAGGGCAGAATTAGAGGAGCGCAGGTATCTCATGGAGGGGGGTTGTGGGGCCAGGGGAGATTACAGAGATAGGGAGGGGCGAGGCCATGGAGAGATTTGAAAACAAGGATGAGAATTTTGAAATCGAGGCGTTGCTTAACCGGGAGCCAGTGTAGGTCAGCGAGCACAGGGGTGAATGGGACTTGGTGCGAGTTAGGACACAGGCAGCCGAGTTTTGCATGACCTCAAGTTTACATAGGGTAGAACATAAGTCAACATAAGAACATAAGACGTAGGAGCAGGAGTAGGTCATTCGGCCCCTCGAGCCTGCTCCGCCATTCAATAAGATCATGGCTGATCTGATCTTGGCCTCAACTCCACTTCCCTGCTCGCTCCCCATAACCCTTGACTCCCTTATTGTTCAAAAATCTGTCTATCTCCACCTTAAATATATTCAATGACCCAGCCTCCACAGCTCTCTGGGGAAGAGAATTCCAAAGATTCACGACCCTCTGAGAGAAGAAATTCCTCCTCGTTTCTGTTTTCAATGGGCGACCCCTTATTCTGAAATTATGCCCCCTCGTTCTAGATTCCTCCACGAGGGGAAACATCCTCTCTGCATCTACCCTGACAAGCCCCTTCAGAATCTTATATGTTTCAATAAGATCCCCTCTCATTCTTCTAAACTCCAATGAGTATAGGCCCAACCTGCTCAACCTTCCTTCAGAAGACAACCCCTTCATCTCCGGAATCAACCTCGTGAACCTTCTTTGAACTGCCTCCAATGCAAGTATATCCTTCCTTAAATAAGGAGACCAAAACTGTACGCAGTACTCCAGGTGTGGTCTCACCAACGCCCTGTACAGTTGTAACAGGACTTCCCTACTTATATACTCCATTCCCTTTGCAATAAAGGCCAACACTCCATTTGCCTCCCTAATTACTTGCTGTACCCACATGCTAACTTTTTGTGTTTCATGTACAAGGACCCCCAGATCTCTCTGTACCTCAGCATTTTGTAATCTCTCCCAATTTAAATAATAATTTGCTTTTTTATTTTTCCTACCAAAGTGGATAACCTTGCATTTTCCCACATTAAACTCCATCTGTCAGATTTTTGCCCACTCACTTAGCCTATCTATATCCCTTTGGAGATTCTTTGCGTCCTCCACACAATTTGCTTTCCCACCTATCTTTGTATCATCAGCAAATGTGGCTACATTACACTCAGTCCCTTCATCCAAGTCATTAATATAGATTGTAAATAGTTGAGGCCCCAGCACTGATCCCTGCGGCACCCCACTAGTTACAGTTTACCAACCTGAAAATTACCTATTTATCCCGACTCTCTGTTTCCTGTTAGTTAGCCAATCCTCTATCCATGCTAATATATTACCCCCAACCCCGTGAGCTCTTATCTTTTATGTGGCACCTTATCGAATGCCTTCTGGAAATCCAAATACACGACATCTACTGGTTCCCCTTTATCCACCCTGCACGTTACATCCTCAAGTCTAGAGGTGGTAAAAATATGGATGAGGGTTTCAGCAGATGGACTGAGGCAAGGGCAGAGACGGGCGATGTTACGGAGGTGGAAATAGGCGGTCTTAGTTACGCTGCGGATATGTGGTCGGAAGCTCATTTCAGGGTCAAATATGACACCAAGGTTGCGAACCATGTGGTTCAGCCTCAGACAGATGTTAGGGAGAGGGATGGAGTCAGTGGCTAGTGAACGGAGTTTGTGGCGGGGACCGAAGACAATGACTTCGGTCTTCCCAATATTTAATTGGAGAAAATTTCTGCACATCCAGAACTGGATGTCGGACAAGCAGTCTGACAATTTAGAGACCATGGCGGGGTCGAGAGAAGTGGTGTTGAGGTAGAGCTGGGTGACGTCAGCGTACATGTGGAAACTGATGCTGTGTTTTCGGATGATGTCACCAAGGGGTAACATGTAGATGAGAAACAGGAGGGGGCCAAGGATAGATCCTTGGGGGACACCAGAGGTAACGATGCGGGAGCGGGAAGAGAAGCCGTTGCAGGTGATTCTCTGGCTACGATTAGATAGATAAGAATGGAACCAGGCGAGTGCAGTCCCACCTAGCTGGACAACGGTGGCGAGGCGTTGGAGAAGGATGGAGTGGTCAACCGTGTCAAAGGCTGCAGACAAGTCAAGAAGGACGAGGAGGGATAGTTTACCTTTGTCACAGTCACAAAGGATGTAATTTGTGACTTTGATGAGAGCCGTTTCGGTACTGTGGCAGGGGTGGAAACCAGATTTGAGGGATTGAAACATGGAATTGCTGGAAAGATGGGCACGGATTTGGAGAGGAAAGGGAGGTTGGAGATGGGGTGGTAGTTTGCAAGGACAAGGGTTAGAATTTGTTAACGCCAGTCCTTTACATTAAGATTATTATATTTATCTGCTGCTGCGGAAGCTATTGGTCACTTTTAGCTGTACTGGAACTTAATGAGTCATTAATCACTTATAATTTATATATCTGTGTATCTCAGGCACCCGAATGTCATTTGAAAAGCACTTGTGGGAATATTGAACTGGACAGGTGTTTGGCTATTGCTGGTGATTTTTGATGTCAGCCATTGTAGAATGGTCAGTGGTGAGATAAACCACTTGATATTTTCACAGCCTCAAGTTAATTGCTTGTCATTAATGTCCATAGAACACAAACTCCGGTACGTAAGCTGAACCATTGTAAATTGAGTGTGAAAGTGTGCGCAAAGGATGACGGTACTGGGTTTTAAAAATGTTGGCTATTGGTCTCCCTTGGGGCTAAGTTGGGTAGAGTGCACGTCAGTTGTTCCCGATGGCCGGGGAGTCCAGAACCAGGGGTCACAGTCTAAGGATAAGGGGTAAGCCATTTAGGACAGAGATGAGGAGGAATTTTTTCACCCAGAGAGTGGTGAACCTGTGGAATTCTCTACCAAAGAAGGCAGTAGAGGCCAATTCATTAAATATATTCAAGAAGGAGTTAGATATATTTCTTAAGGCTAAAGGGATCAAGGGATATGGGGAGAAGGCAGGGACAGGGTACTGAATTTGGATGATCAGCCATGATCACATTGAATGGCGGAGCAGGCTCGAGGGGCCGAATGGCCTACTCCTGCTCCTATCTTCTATGTTTCTATGTTGATGTTGTACGTGGTCTGTTGGAAGGAGTTAGCATGCTGGGCTGGCTCAATGTCCTTTCCTCATTCCGTTCTGTGTGTTATTTAAGCTTAGTTGTTGCAATTCTTCAGGTGGTCAGTAGATGGTGCCAAAAGAACAAGTTTCAATACATTGATTTGCTTTGATTCAGCGTATCAGTTCAGTTAATGTAGATGAGCGTGCAGAACTAGTTACACACCTATCCTTTGTTAGCAAGTTAGTATGTGGATTCGTAATAAAGTTTACAGGTTTTTTTGGGGGGGTGGGGGAAACAAACTGGCAGGTGATGTGCTTCTAGCCCCCCCCCCCCCCCCCCCCCCCCATGTCTGTGCCGCTCTCTAAATGGCCAGTAATAGTTGACTAAGAGAATTCTCTCATTGTGTGGTTGTCCTCCCTGTGGTGTAACTCAAAGTTTCATCCTTGGTTCCATTCTCTTTCCCCATCTACATGCTCCTTGGCAAGATTGTGCATGCAGTCAGCTTCAGTCTTTGTGATGGTGATACCGCAGTACATCTCTTGTGTCACCGTGTGTCAGCTGCGTCTCAGTGGGCAGCATTCTTGCCTCTGAGTCAGAAGGTTGTGGGTTCAAATCCCACTCCAGAGACTTGAGCACAAAAATCTAGGCTGACACTCCAGTGCAGTGCTGAGGGAGCGCTGCACTGTCAGAGGTGCTGCCTTTCAGATGGGACGTTAAACCCTCTCGGGTGGACGTAAAAGATACCGTGGCACTATTTTGAAGAAAAGCAGGGGAGTTATCCCCGGTGTCCTGGCCAATATTTGTCCCTCAATCAACATAACAGAAACAGATTATCTGGTCATTATCACATTGCTGTTTGTGGGAGCTTGCTGTGCACCAATTTGCTGCCACGTTTCCTCCATTGCAACAATGACCGCACTTCAAAATGTACTTCATTGGCTGTAAAGCGCTTTGGGACGTCCTGAGGTTGTGAAAGGCATTGTATGAATACAAGTCTTTCTTTGTCACTCTCAACTCCACAACGGTTTCCTGTGCTGTCGGCTTGTCCAACACCAAGGCATTGTTAAACCAGCGCTGTCTCCAACTTAACATTAGCAAGACCTGAGCCATCCTACTTGGCTCCCACTGGAAGCTGCCCACTAACTAGCCCCCTGATTTCATCAGCCTCCCTGCTTGCCCAGGTTGACCCAGTGTGCACAACTATGGTGTCCTGTTTGATCGTGAGCTGAGTTTCGAACTCCAATTCTGTCAATCACCCAGCACTGTCTATTTCTACTTCTATTTTGAAGAAGAGCAGGAGAAGTTATCCCCGGTGTCTGGGCCAATATTTATCCCTCTACCAGCATTACTAAACTAGATGATCTGGTCATTACCACATTGCTGTTTGTGGGAGCTTGCTGTGTCAAATTGGCTGCCGTGTTTCCTACATTACAACAGTGACTACATTTCAAAAGTACTTTATTGGCTGTAAAGCACTTTGGGACGCCCTGAGGCGGTGAAAGGCGCTATAGAAATGCAAGTCTTTTTATCTTTTATTAAATTGCCCTTTTTCTGCCCTTGCTCTCCTCCACCATCACTGAAACCTTCCGCCAACACACTGTCACCTCCCTCGGCTTGACTTTTCTACTCGGTGGCTTTCTGAGCTCCAACTCGTTCAAATCTCTGCCACCTGCACCAGAGACCACACGACAGTCCCGCTCACCTGTTCGCTTTGTCCTCCTTGACCTTCACTAGCTTCGTACCCACAAGTGCCATTTCAAAACCTTCATCCTTATTTACAAGTCCCTCTGTGGCCCCTCTCCTATCCCTGCAATCCTGTCCAGCCCGATGCCCCAAAGAGGTAGAATTTCTGTATATCCGCACCAGTGCACTTGAGCATAGCTACGAAGATGCGAAGCTACGTGCCCTAGGAGTCCGCCATCTCGGGGGAGTTTCAACAAGCAACATTTATAAGAAAGACTTGCATTTATATAGCGCCTTTCATGACCACCGGACGTCCCAAAGCGCTTTACAGCCAATGAAGTACTTTTGAAGTGTAGGCACTTGTTGTAATGTGGGAAACGCGGCAGCCAATTTGGGCACAGCAAGCTCCCACAAACAGCAATGTGAGAATGACCAGATAATCTGTTTTAGTGATGCTGGTTGAGGGATAAATATTGGTCAGGACACCGGGGAGAACTCCCCTGCTCTTCTTCAAAATAGTGCCATGGGAACTTTTACGTCCACCTGAGAGAGCAGACGGGGCCTCGGTTTGACGTCTTATCCAAAAGACGGCACCTCCGACAGTGCAGCACTCCCTCAGTACTGCTCTGGAGTGTCAGCCTAGATTTATGTGCTGAAGTCTCTGGAGTGGGACTTGAACCCACAACCTTCTGACTCGGAGGCGAGAGTGCTACCCACTGAGCCACGGCTGACACTGTGTATAGAGAGCCTTTAACACATAACAAATGCCCCAATGCCCTAAATTTTCTGTATAGAAGTCAGTACACTTTTGTAGTATTGTAGTTGTGAGCCTGCTCCTGTGGAACTACA
Organism: Somniosus microcephalus; assembly: GCF_052327205.1. Taxonomy (NCBI): domain Eukaryota; kingdom Metazoa; phylum Chordata; class Chondrichthyes; order Squaliformes; family Somniosidae; genus Somniosus; species Somniosus microcephalus. The sequence continues at coordinate 18,727,951 of NC_140997.1, read as the reverse complement.
AGTGCTCGATTTTCAAAATTCTCATCCTTGTTTCCAAATCCCACCATGGCCTCGAACCCCCCCCCCCCCCCCCCAATCTCTGTAACCTCCTCCAGCCCCACAACGCCACCACCCCCCCCCCGCTCGAGATATCTGCACTCCTCCAATTCTGCCCTCTTGAGCATCCCTGCTTTTCAGCGCATCACCACTGGCGATCGTGTCTTCTGTTGCCTGGGCCCTAAGCTCTGGAATTCCCTCCCTAAACCTCTCCGCCTCGCTACCTCTTTCCTCCTAATAAGAAGCTCCTCAAAACCTACCTCTTTGACCAAGCTTTTGGTCACCTGCCCTAATTTCTCCTTATGTGGCTCGGTGTCAAATTAATTGTCTTAAAATACTCCTGTGAAGCGCCTCGGGACGTTTTACTACGTTAAAGGCGCTATATAAATACAAGTTGTTACTGTATCTTTCTCTCCCTGTCCCTCTTCTCCCTCCCCACGCTGTCCCCATGCTATGTGATGTTAATTGTAATGGTCTGTTGTTGGGTGTTACTGTTTCACAAAAGTACAGGGTAAAAACTACAACTTGTGCGATCCAGTACACACTCACTCACTCCTGCACGCAGTGAAGAAATTGGGCGGTTTGATTGGTTTTATGGTAACCCCTTCACCGAAGCATATGAGAGCATGGGCCTTACACTCAACATCAGTAAGACAAAGGTCCTCTACCAACCTGCCCCCGCCACACAGTGCTGCTCCCCGATTATTAAAATCCACGACAAGGCCTTGGACAACGTGGACCACTTTCCATACCTCGGGAGCCTACTGTCAACAAGGGCAGACGTCGATGATGAAGTCCAACACCGCCTTCAGTGTGCCAGTGCAGCCTTCGGTCGCTTGAGGAAGAGAGTGTTTGAAGACCAGGACCTCAAACCCGGCACCGAGCTCATGATCTACAGAGCAGCAGTGATACCCGCCCTGCTGTATGCCTCAGAGACATGGACCATGTACAGCAGGCACCTCAAAGCACTGGAGAGGTACCACCAACGCAGCCTCAGCAAGATCCTGCAAATCCATTGGCAGGATAGGTGCACCAACGTCAGTGTTCTCGCTCAGGCCAACATCCCCAGCATCGAAGCTTTGACCACGCTCGATCAGCTCCGATGAACGGGTCACATTGTCCGCATGCCCGATACGAGACTCCCAAAACAAGCGCTCTACTCGGAGCTCCGGCACGGCAAGAGAGCCCCAGGTGGGCAGAGGAAACGCTTCAAGGACACCCTCAAAGCCTCCTTGAAAAAGTGTAACCTCCCCACTGACACCTGGGAATCCCTGGCCCAAGACCGCACAAAGTGGAGGCGAAGCACCCGGGAAGGCACCGAACACCTCGAGTCTCTTTGTCGGGAGCCAAGCGCAGGCAGGGCAAGGAGCGCACGTCAACCCAAGCACCCCACCCACCTGCCCCTTCAACCACCGTCTGCCCCACCTGTGACAGAGACTGTAGGTCTCACCTGCAAACTCATTTTTAATGTGGAAGCAAGTCACCCTCGGTTCCCGAGGGACTGCCTAAGAAGAAGAAGGTACTCTGGAGGGAAAACAACGATGATTTCGATGGCTCGGTTTTCCTCGGGTTAGCTGGTGCTCGTTGGCAAATTTTGGCGCTTATGTATTCGTAATCAGACGTTCAGCAACTTCATTTAAACAATCGTAACTTTTTTTGCCCTTTGGATGGGTGTGCTATGAGGTCACACCACAGTGTGACATAATGTGCGTTACAGTCACGGTTTTAAATAAAATTAGTTAGTTAAATTAAATCATGAAGGGGGTTTTGATGGAGTAAATAAGGCGAAACTGTTTCCAGTGGCAGAAGGGTCGGTAACCAGAGGGCAGAAGGGTCGGTAACCAGAGGGCAGAAGGGTCGGTAACCAGAGGGCACAGATTTAAGGTCATTGGCAAAAGAACCAGAGGGAAGATGAGGGAAAAAAATTCCGCAGCGAGTTGTTGTGATCGGGAATGCGCTGCCTGAAAGGGCGGTGGAAGCAGATTCAATAAAACTTCCAAAAGGGAATTGGATAAATACTTGGAAGGGGCAAAATTTGCAGGACTGTGGGGAAAGAGCAGAGGAGCGGAGAGCTCATTCAAAGAGCCGGCACAGGAGCTATGGGCCGACTGGCCTCCTTCTGTACTTTATGATTCTATCATTCTGTGATCTCAATATAACTAATTTTGCAAACCTATCCACAATGGTAAATAAGTACAAAATTCCAGTTATTACCCAAGCTCTGCACAGAGTACCTTAAAGTGTTTATCTTGGCTATCTCCTGACATTTGTATTTTATATGTTGCTAGGATCCAGTGTGAAGGTGAGAAAATAGTGGCTGTGTGTGGTATTGGATGAGTCTTCAGCCTGCAAAAAAAAACCCCAAACGTTTCATCGTTGGATGCTGAATTCAGTTTGAAAAAAACCTCTCGAGAAATATCCACATCCCTTCTATCTTATAACAAGTTGTACGACTTGCTTAAAAATAGTAAATACAGATGTACAGTCCTTGCACATGTCACCGATCAGCCGGAACGGGCAGTTCACAGCCTGAATGTCTTCTAACGAAACTACCTGCAGTGTGGTATCAGATAAAGTTGCAGTAGTGGAAAAACGCACCGTGTCAAAAAAACAACCAACCCGTTCGCAGCCTGCAACTGTCATGCCAAAGAAAGAAAGACTTGTGTTTATATAGTGCCTTTCACGACCTCAGCGTGTCCCAGAGCGCTTCACAGCCAATCAAGTACAGTACTTTTGAAGGGTAGTCACTGTTGTAATGTGGGAAATGCGGCCGCCAATTTTGCGCATAGCAAGCTCCCACAAACAGCAACGTGACAATGACCAGATAAGCTGTTTTTGTTATGTTGATTGAGGGATCAATATTGGCCCCAGGACATGAATGTGTATATTTTATGTATGTATGCGCGTCTACGTATGTGTGTATAAAATACCAAGATCAGACGATGAATATTATGGAGACTGATGGCGTTCGTGGGAACAGCAGTAAGCCGTCCCGCCCATCGAGTCTGCTCTGCCGATCTGTTAGCCATGGTCGGCCTTCTATCTTTTACTCCCAATTTGCTGCCAACAAAAACATTCTAGTCCTCATTTTCCCATCTCAATTTCATCATTTCTGTCCTAAGGAATGGAGATGGATTTTTAGTGCAAGGTAAAATATATTAGATGGAGTATGAAATGTATGCAAGTTGAGTGTCTCTTGGGACAGGTAGAGGAATTGGTGTGACTATTGATGATTTACTGAAAGTATCCGATCAGTGTAAAGTTGCTATAAAGCAGACTAATGAAGTATTCGGATACTCTGAAGATCACTCGACACTAAATGAAAACATGTCACGGTAAACGTTTAAATCACTGCAAGGCCAGTTTTAGAGCAGTTTTATCTCTGGGTTTAGTCAGTACGGATGCTGTTAATTCATCAATTGCTCCCATCATAATACTCTCGCCACCACAAGTGACCGACCTGCAGCCACGACTACTTCACATTCTGCTATACAGCTCGAGGCGCTCTCTCCAGACACAACCCATGTTTGAAAGGATAAAGTCTGCAATTGTTCTGGTGTCATACGGTTAATCAGTATAAATATGCAATGGAACATGATCGCTAACCTGCTGGAGCAATGGAAAACCACCAGTACAAGATGAATTATATAGGTTGTAAGGCTGCACATATATTCTGGTGTGGAGATGCCGGTGTTGGACTGGGGTGGACAAATGTAAGAAGTCACACAACACCAGGTTATAGTCCAACAGTTTTATTTGAAATCACAAGCTTTCGGAGCGCTGCCCCTTCGTCAGGATGAAGGAGCAGCGCTCCGAAAGCTTGTGATTTCAAATAAAACTGTTGGACTATAACCTGGTGTTGTGTGACTTCTTACATATATTCTGGAGTCTTGCACAGTTGCCTTTTGAGGGGGCATGGAGAAACTTTGCCAGAGATTATTTTGAGATAAATTGGGTGGAATGCATAATTGATCTGGGCAGAAGATGATTCACGAGGCACGACAAAGCGTGAAGCAAGTCGTATCCAGCTAGGTGGAGGAAAGAGAGCGGAAAGGAAATCCAGGAAAGATCAGCCCTTGGGTCAATCTGACACCCAATGTCCTATGTGAGAAAACATCCCACATGGAAATCATACTCTGCAGTCATGTGAGAACCCACAACCTGTATTAATTGGAGATGAATCATAGGCTGTCATCAGCGACGATGGTAGACAGGCCATCATCATCATCATCATGCAAAGAATCGGCTCAATGGATGAAATGGTCTCTAGTTCTACACTTTTTTTCTTTTTTATTCTCTTCCTTCCTTGGATGTTAGGCGTGAGCCTTGGTGTGGTGGTAGCACTCTCGCCTGAGTGGCTTTGAGCATCACTCCAAAGATTTGATCACATAATCAAGTCAGTGCAGTACTGAGGGAGTGCTGCACTGTCGGAGGTGCTGTCTTTCAGATGAGATGTTAAACCGAGGTCCTGTCTGCCCTCTTGGGTGGACGTTAAAGATGCTATGGCACTGTTCGAATGGGAGCAGGGGAGTTCTCCCCGGTATCCTGGCCAATATTTATCCCTCAACCAACATCATTAAAAACAGATTAACTGGTCATTATCTCATCGCTTGCTGTTTGTGGGACCTTGCTGTGCGCAAATTGGCTACTGCTTTTCCTACATTACTACAGTGACTACACTTCAAAAGTAATCTATTGGCTGTAAACTGCTTTGGGATGTCCTGAGGTGGGGAAAGGCGTTATACAAATGCAAATCTTTTGTTTTCCTTTTAAGATCCTGACTTCTTACTGGGGTACGGTCCAACAGGTTGCGCTGTGCTTCTTCACCCAGGTGTCCATTATTCATGTGCGAGCCTCGCCAGCTAGCTGTAAGGGCACGAGGACCATCAGTTGAGGCAGGTCCTGTCAGCATCTGATGCCCACGTACCTGCACTTCAGGCAGGGAGCACTGGATAGCAATCAGGAGCAGTAACTCGAGCTATTTTCCCCCCTCCATAACTCTGAGGCGATGGGGGCCTATCGTAGTGCCCTTGCCACTGTTCTGGCTGGGACCAGCTAACTCAACCTAGACTGAGGGGCTCAAGCTTGGGAGCTTTCTGGTCTCTGGCTCCACTACTCACTGTGAGCCATTGGGGAGCTAGCAGGCAATGCTTTCTTATGTCTTTAAAGATGACCTTGGTTTGCTTGTAGCTGTTTATAGTCGTGGAGATGCACAGTTGAGCTTGAAGATCACTACAGCTTGATGGCGTTGGGGTTGATAAGGGGTCGGCCTTTTAAGACTGAGATGAGGAGGAATTTCTTCACTGAGGGTGGTGAATCTTTGGAATTCTCTACCCCCGAGGGCTGTGGATGCTCAGTCATTGAGTATATTCAAGGCTGAGATCGATAGATTTTTGGACTCTAGGGAAATCGAGGGATATGGAGATCGGGTGGGAAAGTGGAGTTGAGGTAGAAGATCAGCCATGATCTTATTGAATGGCGGAGCAGGCTCGAGGGGCCAAATGGCCTGCTCCTAATTCTTATGTTCTTATATTATAATTCTCATTTTGTCTACCCCACTCTGTAAAAGTACCCCTTCCTTTCTACTGGTTTTCTGTCTCCACTGTTGATGTTTACCGTGGGCTAAATTTACTTTGTTCTTGCAGTATGTTCTTTTGCTAATTTTCTTATCAATATCTTAATGGCATATTTGATTCTTGAAAAACTGGCATTGCTACCAGTTTGTGATCATATTTTCCATTAGCTGCTTTTGCATTCCTTCCATATCTTCTCCAGAATATTTTGTTTCTAACCCTTTGATCTTGTTGACTTCCAACAGTATTATTTTTTCAGTGTAGCGTGGACGAGAGTTTGCAAAGGTTCGACGATGCAGGATTTAAATAATGAACCCGGTGTTCAGAAGGGGTGAGGAATTGCAAGAGTCTTGCGCAGGAAGGGATGGGGGAGAGCTGGCAACCAACACCGTTTCCCCCCATCACTGTGTGCCCTGCCGGTTGTGGCAGTATTAACCTGGCAAACAGCACAGCAAAAGCAGGAGGAAAAAAAACAGCCATGTTTGTTTTAAATTCAGTCAGTCGGTAACTTTTTTTCTCGGGTTTGATTTAAACACTTGCAGTACTGGTTCTCCCCAGTGATCAGATTAAAATAAAATGCAAAGGGCTTTTATTTTCTCCTTGGATTTGCCGGTGACTCCTGGTATGCGTGACTTTTTTTAAAAATTGAGTAGACTGGGCCCATATTCTCTGGAGTTTAGAAGAATGGGAGGTGATCTCGTTGAAACATACAAAATTCTTACAGGGCTTGACAGAGTAGATGCAGGGAGGATGTTTCCCCTGGCTGGGGAGTCTAGAACCAGGGGTCACAGTCTCAGAATAAGGGGTCGGCCATTTAGGACTGAGACGAGGAGAAATCTCTTCACTCAGAGGGTGGTGAATCTTTGGAATTCTCTACCCCAGAGGGCTATGGAGCCTCAGTCGTTGAGTACATTCAAGACAGAGATCGATAGATTTTTGGATATTAAGGGAATCAAGGGATATGGGGATAGTGCAGGAAAGTGGAGATGAGGTAGAAGATCAGCCATGATCTCATTGAATGGCAGAGCAGGCTCGAAGGGCCAAATGGCCTACTCCTGCTCCTATTTCTTATGTCCTTAAAATAGTTTGAAGAATGGTGTGCCTTTTAAAAGGGAATTGTTGCACAGTCCTAAATATTAAGGGGCGATGTCTTCACACTTGTCGATGCATTTGTCAGTCCTTGGTACCATATTTCATGCTTTAAAATCGCTGGTTGGAGGTAGATAGCAAGGATTGTGCATAGAACTTTCTCGTGGGTGGGAAGTGTGTATATATATCGTGTGGAACAGGCCGGATGGACTAGAGGGTCTTGTCTTATCTGTCACTGCTCATACTCCACCGCCCCCCCCCCCCCCCCCCCCAAACCCATGTGGTGCTGTGAAGTCGTGTTGTGAACGGGAATGGTGAGTTCCAGGCAGCATCTCCTTGTGACGTTGTGAAGGTTTGTTCCAATAAGATCACATCAGTTTAGGGTTGTACATGGTGTAACAAGCTGAAGCAGGCCTCAGTCCAGTGGACAATTAGACACGCAGACTCGACCTGAAAACAAGTGCGGTTTATTCACCCACAGCAGTTGTTCTTTAAGTGCAGCGACGAACAAGAGTGGAACAGGGAATTGTTTCCAGCCTACACCTTCTCACTCCCAGTTCCTTCCTCTCCCCAAACTCCTCTCCCCAAACTCAACTAGTTCCCTGCCTTATATTCTCGCAGGCTGGGAGTCGTTCCTGATTAAAGGCAGTTAAAGTCAATTATTTCTTAAAGCTACGTCGCCTTGCCGTGGTCATTCTGACATTTTATGTAATTTCTTAAAGTTTTACCCCTATCGTGGATATACAGCTTTCAAAAGCCTATGGCTCACATATTGTTCCTCTCTCACTCTGTTACAATGAAGACTTTGAAACCTAAATCACACTGTCAAGGGGTGACTGAGAAACACAGATATACAGATCTCCTCTCTCTTTACAACATTTAGGATGATGTGACAATTCAGTGGAATATTATTCATCTTTTAATTGCTGGTATGGTACTGTGTTAATCTGGATCAGTGTGTAGGCTGCATTGTAACCGGGCTGATGTGGATCAGTATGTAGGTTGCATTGTACCGGGCTGATATGGATCAGTGTGTAGGCTGCATTGTACCGGGCTGGCATGGATCAGTGTGTAGGCTGCATTGTACCGGGCTGGCATGGATCAGTATGTAGGCTGCATTGTACCGGGCTGATATGGATCAGTATGTAGGCTGCATTGTACCGGGCTGACATGGATCAGTGTGTAGGCTGCATTGTACCGGGCTGGCATGGATCAGTATGTAGGCTGCATTGTACCAGGCTGATATGGATCAGTATGTAGGCTGCATTGTACCGGGCTGGCATGGATCAGTATGTAGGCTGCATTGTACCGGGCTGATATGGATCAGTGTGTAGGCTGCATTGTACCAGGCTGATATGGATCAGTATGTAGGCTGCATTGTACCGGGCTGGCATGGATCAGTATGTAGGCTGCATTGTACCGGGCTGATATGGATCAGTGTGTAGGCTGCATTGTACCGGGCTGATATGGATCAGTATGTAGGCTGCATTGTACCGGGCTGACATGGATCAGTGTGTAGGCTGCATTGTACCGGGCTAATATGGATCAGTGTGTAGGCTGCATTGTACCAGGCTGATATGGATCAGTGTGTAGGCTGCATTGTACCGGGCTGACATGGATCAGTGTGTAGGCTGCATTGTACCGGGCTGACATGGATCAGTGTGTAGGCTGCATTGTACCGGGCTGGCATGGATCAGTGTGTAGGCTGCATTGTACCGGGCTGACATGGAACTGTATACAGGCTGATGGATCGATCCTTGGCCCCCTCCTATTTCTCATCTACATGTTGCCCCTCGGCGACATCATCCGCAAACAGAACGTCAGGTTCCACAAGTGCATTGATGACAGCCAGCTCTACCTCCCCACCACCTCTCTCGGCCTCTGATTTGTCAGGCTGCTTGTCCAACATCCAGTCATGGATGAGCAGAAATTCCCTGCAACTAAATTTTGGAAAGACCGAAGCCATTGTCTTTGGTCCCGCCACCGACTCCATCCCTCTCCCTGGCCACCGTCTGAGGCTGAAGCAGACCGTTCGCAGCCTTGGTGTCCTATTTGACCCCATGGCCGCTCCATTGCCAGGATCGTCTACTTTCAACTCTGCAAGATCACCCGTCTCCACCCCTGCCTCTGCTCATCTGCTGCTGAAACCCTCACCCTTGCCTTTGTAACCTCGAGACTTGGCCATTCCAATCCTCTCCGGGCCGGCCTCCTATCTTCCACCCTCCATAAACTTGAGCTCATTCAAAACATTTCTGCCCATATCCTAACTCGCACCAAGTCCCATTCGCCCTTCACCCCTGTGCCCGCTGACCTACATTGGCTCCCAGTCCGATGACGGTGCGATTTAAAAATCGCCGTGGGATGTTTTACTACGTTAAAGGCGCTATATAAATGCAGGCGAAACTTCTTTACCCAGAGAGTGGTGAGAAAGTGGAACTCGCTATCACAGGGAGTGGCTGAGGTGAATAGGACAGATACATTTAAGGGGAAGCTGGATAATAAGCACATGAGGGAGAAAACAATAGATGGCTATATTTACAGGGGTAGATGAAGAGGGGTGGGAGGAGGCTGGTGTGAAACATGAACCAGTTGGGCCGAATGGCCTGTTTCTGTGCTGTACATTCTGTAAAAGTTGTTGTTTCTTGATCAGCCTGGTACCATGCAACAACAACAGGATTTGGGATTTTTTGGTCATTTTTCCCACTAAAAGGGCCTGAGCACAAGTGGCTTTTAATATGTATTTCTAAGCAAATGCTGCCTAACAAGTGGAAGTCTTTCAGGACAGCCCCATGCTGAGTCGCAGGTGCATAGGATGGCGAGAAAGTTGCTTTGCACAGATCCCAACTAATGGCCAATTTGTTAGCAATGTCTGGCCATTCAGAAAGACATCTTGCACCTTGGCGCTGACACACTCTTTTGATCTCTACTAGATTTTGAAGAAAGGCTGTAAAAAAAATCAGGGTGCAGACACCCGAATGTTACCTCAGCCAGCTGCAAGGGGGCACTCTCTGCCTTGGTCAGGGAGAGTTCTTGCTTTTACACGAAGTAAAGGGTCCACCAAAATGGGCTCGTGGACACGGGTTTGTTATGTTCATAATGGTACCTAAAGTGTCAGCTGTGGCTCGGTGGGTAGCACCCTCGCCTCTGAGTCAGAAGGTTGTGGGTTCAAGTCCCACTCCAGAGACTTGAACACATAAAGCTAGGCTGACACACCCGGTGCTGTGCTGAGGGAGTGCTGCACTGTCGGAGGTGCTGTCTTTCAGATGAGATGTTAAACCGAGGCCCCGTCTGCTCTCTCAGGTGGATGTAAAAGATCCCATTCTATTTTGAAGAAACGCAAGGGGAGTTATCCCCGGTGTCCTGGGCCAATATTCATCCCTCAATCAGCATAACAAAAACAGTTTATCTGGTCATTATCACATTGCTGTTTGTGGGAGCTTGCTGTGCGCAAATTGGCTGCTGTGTTTCCCACATTACAACAGTGACTACACTTCAAAAAGTACTTAATTGACTGTAAAGCGTTTTGAGACGTCAGGTGGTCATGAAAGGCGCTATATAAATGCAAGTCTTCCTTCCTTCCATCGAAAGAAGAGTAGGCCCTTAGGCCTGTTCTGCCATTCAGGCAGATCTGCACCTCAGCCCTATTTCTCCCGCCTTTGCTTCATGTCTCTTGATGTCCTTGCCCAACAAAAATCTATCTCTCCGTCTTGAAAGCTCCAATTATCAGCCACAGCCGATTGGGTGAGGGGAGTTCCAAATCTCTGCTACACTTTGTGTGAAAACGTGCTTCCTGATTTTGCTCCTGAATAGCCTAGTTCATGAACAGAAGTTGTACTGATTGTTCCTACTGCCTCTCATCATACTGTATGTCTTGCCTACTGTGGAACAAATCAGTTTATAAATCAAACCGAACATCGCCGCCCCCCCCCCCCCCCCCCAGCCTAGTTGTCCGCTTGGTCCATCTTCGGAGAGATTGAAGGAGCATGGCCTGAGTAGGACACGGAGGTCCGGTCCAGAACACAAGGGGAGTTTCATTGCTATACTCCCAGGAGCTGAGGGGCGCGGCGCTTGTTCTAACGGGCCAGGCGGGAAGCCTCCCCGAGACGCGCTCGAAAAATATCGTTCACAAAGATTCACGATGCTCACGGTGTAAAGTGGGCAAAGCTCGAGACCACCAGTTGAAAGGGAGGCGGGGGTGGGGGAGGGAAGTCACCAGACCAGACGAGGCGTTGAAGGCGGGGCGGTCGGGAATGAGCCTGTATTATATCTTTGCTAGCCTCTTGCTGAGTTATTCTGCAACTCCTACAGAACGCTTCTCCAGTTTCTCAAGGAAGGGGATTAGAATGTGTGTGGCATTCATAGTAACGTCATTATATTGTCGCGACCTCCCTCAAGTTGTCTCCAGGGTATTGTCATGATTCTCTAATGTGACTGGGTTTAAGTGGAAAAAGACTGCACTGGAGGTCCATTCGAAAATGTAAATCTCTTGGGGGGGCCAAGGGTCTGCAGAAGGCATTTTGCTTTGGTGTTTGGAAAGATATGCAATGATCGTTGACATTACAGCTGGTAGGTTTGACCTTCTGACTGGCAAATGTTTATGGAACTCAGTGCAAGAATAAATAGAAATAGGAAATGTATTGTAATGGTGATATACATGTCTCCGCAAAAAATAAAGCACGGGAAGTCGAGAGTCTCTTACTGTACAATTAATTACAGTTATCTATTAACACACAACATTTCTGATCTATATTTGGAAAATATTGTGAGTATACAGGCAATTGAATGGTTTTAAAGTGACAGAGTTTTGATTGATTCTGGCCTCTTGAGCATCCCCGATTTTCATCGCTCCACCATTGGCGGCCGTGCCTTCAGCTGCCTGGGCCCCAAGCTCTGGAATTCTCTCCCTAAACCTCTCCGCCTCTCTACCTCTCTCTCCTCCTTTAAGACCCTTCGTAAAACCTACCCTTTTGCGTCACCTGTCCTAATATCTCCTTATGTGGCTTAGTGTCAAATTTTCCCTGAGAACGCTCCTGTTGAAGTTCCTTGGGACCTTTTACTACGTTAAATTCAAGTTGTTGAGGTATTTTGTTTATTGTATTTCTAACAAAAGTGCTTTTCTTCAATAACCTGAAGTAAAAATAATAAATTAAATCCCGATCCTGCAGCCAGGAAGAAGGAAATGATGCAGCAAAAAAGGAAAGTGGGGCTTCTCCGAATGGCTCAGTTGGGTAAATGCAGTGTGTGGTGAACAAAGACATGGGGTCGATTTTCCTGGAGCCGTCAGGCGGGGTTTCAGGCGTGTGGGGGGGGAAATCGCAAAAATAGGGGGTCGCAACCACCCCCCACCCCCCCCCGCCTGATTCGATTCCCCGCCCTGTCCGACTTTCACCCCGGCGTTTCAATCTGACCCGAATCGGTCCCGCCCGCAGCTGGCGGGACTGGTCGTCGGGAGCCTAATCACCAATAATTGGCATCTTTAATGCCATTTTAAGGGGCCCTTGCTATTTTCAGCCTTTTCCCACGCTAAAGACGCCTGGTGGGAACCCCGCTGATGAAACCTGGCGTGAACAATGTCGGCTTGCTTACTTTCAGCTGCAGGTCAATCAGGAAAGAAGAGATTTAATCAGACAGCATTTGTAGGTTGCAGGACCTTGTTGTTTCAGGCTTGGGGCAACTTGTTCAAGGCTTAGGCACAGCTGTGGAAGGTTGGAGCCTCACACACTTCTCCAGTGTGACCTCCTGCGAAACCCCTCTCACCACCCTCACTCAGCGCTTCCTCAACTGAGGCACCTACCAGAAGCATGGGAGGCCTTTTTTTCCTTCCCTTCTTGGCATTAGAGGACCTCCAGCCCCATTCGCGAAATGACACACGCCACAACTGCAGAAGTTGCCATCTGAAATTTTATTTACAGTAACCAACTGATGGCATTTTTAAAATAAACAACATTTCACCCAAGTGACTACCCTTGTGATTAGTGGTGCTTTATTTTTCTCTTACGCGTGCTCCTACGTAGTGATTCCCCTGTGGCTTCAGCAGATGTGGAGGCCCCTTGCTCACTTTCCTGCTGCTCCTGCCTCGACACCTTTGGCGGGCGTCCTCTGGGGTGGCGAGCCTTTGGGGGCTCGCCAGCAGTCTGCTGTTTCTGCGGCTGTGCAGGGGTTGAGACCTCTATCTCCGTTGGGTGTGGACCCCGGCGGGGCTCTGACCGAGGGCTCTGCAGTGGCATGGAAGTGTGAGCGCTTGGAGAGAAGCCCCCACTTCCTTGCGGTCTGCCACCAACCTCCCTCTCATAGGTCAGGTTCCCCTCAGTGCCTGCAAGTGGCTTGAGAGCAGCTTACTGCACATCAGGGGGGCCATGGGGACCCGTTTCTACAATGGCAGTCCTACTCAGAGGGCCTGCCATGAAGGTCTGGTTTCTCTGCTTAATAGCTGACCATCGCTCCTCCAGAGATGTCAGTCTATTCTGAACACTCACCATGTTTTCAACACTCTGGCGACTTAGCTCCTCCATGGCCGTAACCATCCTCTCCTCTACTGTAGCCATCCTTTCCGCGGAGGTTGCCATCCTTTCCGTGGTGATGCGTTCATGCGCCAATGACTCCACAAAGGCTCTGCTCATGTTCGCTATGGACGCCTCCATTCGCTCCACACTCGCAGCGACCCTGGAGACAAAACCTGCCAGAGACTCCTGCATCTGTGCATGGAGATCCATCACCTCTTCTCTTGCGGATGGACCCAGAGGCAGGGGGTCGACATGCAGCTGAGCTGAGCTGGCAGAGTCCTGCGCCCTCCGACGAGGACTCTCCACTGCTGTCCCTGTCTCCACCATCTGCTGATGCTCACTTGTGAGCTGTGATACACCAGGTGACAACACTACTCTATCTCGCAAAGGTCCCACCGAGGTGTGAGTGTCTGCGCTGGTGCTGGGTGCGCTGAATTCTGCTGATGCTGCGCCCTCAGAGGTGGGAGCTTCCTCTGAGGAGGCTGGCTGCTCAGCCTCTTCCTCCTCCGCAGTGGGGACGGGGGCTTCGGATGGTCCTGTGGGGGAGTAAAGGAAAGAGTTAGAGATGTGATGCCAAGGTTACATGCACATTGGATTTTGCAGATGTTCAATAAGTCCAAATGATGTAGCTTCAGAATCATAACAGCGACTCATGCTATATCAATGAGAGAGATGGAAAACTATTCTGTCACCAGCTTGCGGGCCTACCCGTCTCTCCTTCCCCAGCTTCTGCAGCCACATCAGCCCCGACGATTTCCAGGACTCCTTCCTCCCAGGGGGTCAGGTGGGCTATTGAGGGTGGGCCTCCTCCAGTCCTGGCTCGCTCGCTGTTGTTGTGAGCAATGAGGGAGACAAGTGGAGTTTGAGTGAGAATGAAGGAGTGAGTGTAGAGATTGCATAGCATAGATACTTAGAGGGAGACAAAGATGGTGTGAGGCTGCAAGACCAAGGGCCCTCCCTGTGTGTTGTCAGTTGTGCTCAAAGCATCAGAGTGAGAGGGAGTGTGAGGGCTGCATGGTGGAATAGTTATGTGAACGTGAGCATAGAGAGAGAGGGAACGGGTAAGGGTGCATGGATGTGACTGTGAAGTGGGATGTGGAGGAAGAGAGTGCTAAAGCTGAGTGCTGGTGGGGAAAGGCAATGGGGATCAGTTTGAGGGTGGTGGAAACTTCATACTTACTTTTCCTGTACGGTGAAGGTCATGGAATCACTGCCGACACTGTATCCATGTTCTTCTGGTGACTCCCAGCGAGTTGACATCTGCTGACACCTGCATCCATGCAGCCTTGGTCTCAGTGGGAGGCCTCTTCCTCCCTGACCTAGGGAAGAGGACCTCCCTGTGGGCCCTCACCCCATCCAATAATGCCTGCAGTGAAGCCTCGTCGAATTTGGAGGAAGCTCGGGGTCTGGCACTGGCCACAGCTGCTGCAGGCTCCTCTGCCATCCTGTGTGGTTCGTATGGAAGCCTGCAGAGGTTGCAATGCTTGCTGTAGACTTTAAAAGCACCACGAATGATGACATCATACTGTGGGGCTTTCTGACTGGAAATAGTCAATTAGCAAAGGTTCCCACACGCTGGAAATGAATTGGCCAATTGAGGGAAAATTGCATCAATCTGGTAGACCCATTTAGATTCTTGTGGGAACCCCGACAATTCCCCGCACCTGCGGGAAAATCGACCCCATCGAGTTTAGGTTTGATCCCTAGTCGGCGCTGCATTAGTTGATCTCCGTCAGATTAGCCAGGTGAGCACTACAGTCGCTCTCAGTGCCCTGAGGAGAGGGCATCAGCCAGGCTCCAGATCATGACCCAGTGTTGGCCCCTATGGGAACGTGTGGATGCCAAGTGAGGGTAGGATTGAGTTCAGCTGTGATGCCGCTGCAGCTGAATAACCAGCCAACACTCGCTGTCTAGGCTAGTTGGGCAAAGCATTTGGAGCGCTGCCCTGATCTGTGGCTTTGTATCCGTCAAACCTGTTGTTTCCAGGAGGGGAAGTGAGGAAAAATTTTTGAAGATCATCAACTGGCGAATGCACCAACTGATCTTTACATACTTTCCCCCCCTTTCCTCTCCTGAAGCCACGCAGTTACAATGGATACAGTTCCACAGTCTCCGACACAACCGAGAGCGTGGAGAGAGCACGTCTTTGCTACATAACAGATAACCAGGACATAGTAGCCAAATTATTAGTAATAATACTAGACAGTGCTTTATCTTGTCAAGATGTCGCAACATGCTTCACACGCAAGCTCTGAAGCACAACAAATGTTATGTGTGTAAATGTGACAGCTATGCTGAATCAGCGATATCTCACAAACAGCAATAAGATTAGAATGCCCTGCTCTTTGGATAGTAGAGTGGGACCTTGCTAAGCTCGCCTGCACCACCGTGTCAGCTGTGGCTCAGTGGGTAACACACTCGCCTCTGAGTCAGTAGGTTGTGGGTTCACAGTCCCCACTCCAGGGACTTGAGCACAAAAATCTAGGCTGACACTCCCAGTGCAGTGCTGAGGGAGGAACTGCCGTCTTTCAGATGAGATGCTAAACCGAGGCCCCGTCTGCTCTCTCGGGTGGACGTAAAAGGTCCCATGGCGCTATTTCGAAGAAGAGCAGGGGTGTGGTGTCCTGGGGCCAATATTTATTCCTCAATCAACATAACAAAAACAGATGATCTGGTCATTATCACATTGCTGTTTGTGGGAGCTTGCTGTGTGCAATTTGGCTGCCGCGTTTCCTACATTACAACAGTAACTACACTCCAAAAAGTACTTCATTGGCTGTAAAGCGCTTTGAGACATCCGGTGGTCGTGAAAGGCGCTATATAAATGTAAGTCTTTCTTTTTAAAGCAAGCGGAGGGGGGCCCGAGTTTAACATCTCGTCTACAGGATGCACATAGCGCACAAGAGCGGGGGTAGGGTGGAATTCGGATAACGAGCAGGGATAGGGAGAAGATTCGTGGAGGTGATCAAAGGGGTAGATTTTGAGGAGCCCCTTAATGGTGCTGAGTGATGGGGTTCAGGAAGGTAGTTCCAGAAAGTGGGGCTTTGCCACTGATAGTAGAGCAGAGTGGGGGCGTGACGGATCTATCTCTGTTTAAATCGTACGATACCCGTTTAAATATTTATGGATGCGATCTTCTAGACGTTGGCATTGTAGCCGGTGTAATCTGGTTACGGTGATTGCAGGCTGCGCAAAATTCTCTCGGCTGTCTGTCGGTGTTGAGGGAATCGCACGTCTTGTCTAATCTGGTAATGTCACTTCAGAGGAGGCTGTGCCCTGGAGACAGCTGTGGGAGGTTGGGATAATGTGATGGCATTACCATGATTACCACATGCATTTTACTCCCCTGCCTTGAGGCACAGTACAAGTGAACTGCTCTATCGGACTCTCGATGATTCATGCATCATAGCAACAACAAAAAAATGGGAAGGTGAGGATTTTTCTTATTGAACAATCAACCACAGAAATATATTTTACAGTTACCATTTTATTAAAATTCACTGTTGATTATAATTGGAGAATATTCAGTGTGCACACACACGAGGGTAAATGATGCACTAGGTTTTATAGCAAGTCTCTTTTGATTAAGGTATTTCCTCATGATATCACATATTGCCTCGAGAGATTTAAATTTGTAATGGTTGCCTTCTCTAGCCACGTTTCACCACTTACTTTACAAAACTGTTCTGTTAAATGCAAAACAAGGCAGATCTCGGATCCATCATGCCTCCCTCTACTCCATCACTGGTGTACCCTGATTGGCTGAGAATAGCACAATGGACTGCCACTGACTAACTCCCTGTGAGAGAGGGGGAGAGGGTTGAAGGTGGCTATCCATTTTATTAAAATTTCATCCCCTTGATGTGGGCGTCGCTGGCAAGGCCGGCATTTATTGCCCATTCCCTAGTTGCCCTTAGAAGGTGGTGGTGGACCTTTTTGAGCCGCTGGCAGACGTTTGATTCAATTTAGTGGCTCGCTTCGGAAGGCAGCTGAGAGTCAGCCGCATTGGTGTGGGACTGATTCGTCACCAATAGGCCAGGCCGGGTAAGGATGGCAGGTTTCCTTCTCTAAAGGACATTAGTTCGGTTTTTAACGACAATCCAATCGCTTCGTGGTCACTTTTACTGACATTTAAGTTTTTTTAAATTCCAGAATTTTATTAAAAACTGAATTCAAATTCTCAAACTCCCATTCGGAGGATTATTAGCCCAGGTCTCTGGATTACTCGCCCCAGTAACAAGAGCGCTGCACTACTTTATCCTTAAATTCCTGGTTTGTTCATCAGGAAAGCCAGTTTCTGTAACTCTGAGCACCTCTAGGTATCCGACTAGACAACAATGAAGGCGGTTGCTCCGTATCGCTGTTCCTTCAGTAACGCTCTGCTTCCTCAGACTGAATGAGATGGGGGGCTCGTGAAAGTATGTAATGACCACCCAAAGTCCTGTACTAGCTTTTCCACGCAGACACACACGCTCCAAGTTATGTGAATTAAAGTTTCAAGAGGTTTGTTATTTTCAGATTCGAAGTTGTGTTGAGAAATCAAGCGTGCTTTTATCGAGCGAAGTCTGATGTGTTTGCTCTTCTGTTTCATTTGACTTTGTAGCCTGCAATATATGAGCTGTCAACGTTATTTGTCTTCAGTGGGAGAGGACAGGGCATCTTGTACTATTTCCCGTGAGCTTAACGACAGCATAATAGGTTTATTGTTCACCCCAGGTACCCTATGTTATTAACCTCTTTGCGCAGAAGTGAGGGCTTGGGTACAGGACAGCTTTTTCTCTCTGGACATTAGGAAGTATCTGGAAAATAGCAGAATTGTAACACGAGAGGCACTACAACAACAACAACTTTCATTTATACAGCGCCTTTAACGTAGTAAAGCATCCCAGTGCGTTTCACAGGAGCGTTATCAGACTAAACTTAACACCAAGCACGCATAAAATATTAGGGCAGGTGACTAAAAGCTTGGTCAAAGAGGTAGGTTATAAGGAGCATCTTTAAAGGAGGAAAGAGAGGTAGCGAGGCGGAGCGGTTTAGGCAGGGAATTCCAGGGCTTACGGCCCAGGCAGCTGAATGTACGGCCACCAGTGGTGGAGCGAAGGAAAGCGGGGATGCGCACGAGGCCAGAATTGGAGCAGCGCCGAGATCTGTTGTGCGGACTTGTAAGAGCAGTGGGCGTAAGCCGAGACGTCGGATGGAGGAAGTTGCAGGAAAGAGCGAGGCTGTGGAGAGATTTGCAGGACCCGGACGAGGCTTTTGAAGTCGAGGCATTGGGAGACATGGAGGGTTGGCAAGGACAAGGGGTGACGGGTAAACAGGAATTAGTGCAGCTATCATGCAGGCAGAACCTAGTCCGCTCGAACCTTGGTGTGGGACATGAGCCCCACAACCTTCTGACTCGGGTGAGGTGCTGCTGAGCCAAGCTGCACTTTATTAAAAGTTGGTTATGCAAAAGTGGTTGAGGAGGGGCTGGATCCTGAGATCGTGTGTATCCACAGTATTATTTTGACTGATCTTGTGACATGCTTGGCAGTTATCGGTCAGTGGCTCTGCAGTCTTGGAAAGTACAGGCCAAGAAATGTGGTTTGTCTCTTACTAAATCTCATTTGGGACCCTGCTGATGCCTTCCAACGAATTTAACATGAATTCGCCAGATCGCTGTGCTTGGCAGCTTGAACTTGTGACCGCAACGGTAAGAGGTACTTGCTGCTGTGGTCATCCTTCCTCCCCACCGTGCATTCGTGCTTGCTTTCTCAAGCAAAGTGTTTGCTCCCGTTTTGTTGATCTGTTGCTGGTGTGTGTGTGTGTGGACGACGACAAGTGTAATTAAATTTCATCTCGAAATAAATCCGACAAATTACATAGCAGCCACCTTTAAAATGAAAATTGCGAAAAGTAAACAAAGCGCGTGTTTAAAAGATAGCCAATCATGCTGTAAAACAAGTTTAAATAAGCAATTAAAAGCGGACCCGAGTGTAATTGTTTTGGCTGCCTGGCAGCAGCTGAATTTAAACGCCTACTGGCTGACCCTTGTCCAGGTTCAGCTACAATAACCGAGACATGAATGACTCGGAATCTGCATATTGTGGCACAAATCCATTCTGTGGCATCCTGTGCTGCGGGTTTGCTGTACACACTCTGGTACAATTCCAGAAATTCACCTCACTTTCTGAGGGTTGAAAGAAGGAGGTGTTACGGTTTTGGGGACTCCTCGAGATACTTATTCTTGGTAATAACAACAGAAAACGCTAGAAAAACTGAGCAGGCCAGGCAGCATCCGTGGAGAGGGAAATAGAGTCAACGTTTCAGGTCAAAACCCTTCGTCAGGACTGAGAGCAGAACTTCTTCAAGGTGGGCATTCCTAGAAGAGGGGTGGCAGTGAACCAAACACAAATACGATAGCAAAATACTGCGGATGCTGGAAATCTGAAATAACAACAGCAAACGCTGGAAAAACTCAGCAGGCCCGGCAACATCCGTGGAGAGAGAAACAGCGTCAACGTTTCAGGTCGAAGACCCTTCGTCAGGACTTCCAGCATCCACAGTATTTTGCTATCCTATTTGTGTTTGGTTCACTGCCACCCCTCTTTAGGAATGCCCACCTTGAAGAAGTTCTGCTCTCAGTCCTGACGAAGGGTTTCGACCTGAAACGTTAACTCTGTTTCTCTCTCCACAGATGTTGCCTGGCCTGCTGAGTTTTTTCCAGCGTTTTCTGTTGTTATTTCGGATTTCCGGCATCCGCAGTATTTTGCTATCGTACTTATTCTTGGAGCGGGACATCAGCTCCTGAGGACAAGCCTGCTCTTTGTTGAATCGAAGCGTAACGTACTCTGGGCGTTCCCTTGCTCATGGTGAACAACAAACCCATATGCTGCTGATAAACCCACTATATAAATAGTACAAGACACCTTGTACTCTCTACTCTCTCTGACTGATGGCCAGATAACAAAATGATGCAGTGGCAGAAGAAAAAAAATCCTGTGAGGAACTATTAAAACGTGGAATCGCTTGTGATTTGAAACCTGACCAGTCTCTCATCCGTCACAGCAGGGTTATGTACAAGTCATTGTAATGGAATGGCGCCCCGGGAATACAAACTCTACTGCTTCTGGCTGGGTCCCCACTCTCTTCTGGTTCCAAGTTATCCCCAGAGGGTGGAAAGAAATTATTCAAATTGGGGTTGGAGAGAATTACCGTAGCGGCCTAAGCTGTTCAGAACGTAGACAAGTATGGGCCAAGAATGGTCACTTTGCCCATCAGTCGGCAATTTTTGTGTAACGCCTTTTTGTGATCTCTTTATATTGTCAGCCACCTATTTGAAGATCTGATGCTGTTTGAAAGTAGGGCTGTCGGAAGTATGATTCTGATGTTGCCTCTCTTAATATGCAAAATCAGGTTTTCAGACTGGAGATTAGTGGGTCATCTTGTAAGTTGGTCACCTTGTCTGCGAGTGTGCTGTATTTGCTCTTTCCTGACCCATCACCTCTTTCCACTCCGCCCCCACCCAAACATGTTTTTGAGCATCAAACAGAAACATTCTTCTTTTATTCCGCCTCGCGGCTCATGTTGGGGCCACAGGTCACCCTTTTTCTGTGTCAGCCGTGGCTTGGTGGGTAGCACCCTCGCCTCTGAGTCAGAAGGTTGTGGGTTCAAGTCCCACTTCAGAGACTTGAGCACATAAATCTAGGCTGACACTCCCAGTGCAGCGCTGAGGGAGTGCTGCACTGTCGGAGGTGCCGTCTTTCAGATGAGATGTTAAAACTGAGGCCCCGTCTGCTCTTTCAGGTGGATGTAAAAGATCCCAGGGCACTATTTCGAAGAAGAGCAGGGGTGTTCTCCCCGGTGTCCTGGGGCCGATATTTATCCCTCAATCAATATCACTAAAACAGATTATCTGGTCATTATCACATTGCTGTTTGTGGGACCGTGCTGTGCACAAATTGGCTGCCACGTTTCCTATATTACAACAGTGACTACACTTCAAAAGTACTTTGTTGGCTGTAAAGCGCTTTGGGACGTCCTGAGATCGTGAAAGGCGCTATAGAAATACAAGTCTTTCTTTATTTTCCTTTCACCCAAAGAGCCGTTCATGTGCGAGTCAAGATGGGTTGTTTGACTGTGTGGGATCAAGCCCATTCTTCTCACCTGGTGTCCACACATGAACACTTTCCAGCAGGGGTGACAGGATGGCAATTGGGAAGTGGGTATCCGGGCTGATTTTTTCGCTCCTTTGTCCATGGGTGCTGAGGCCAAATGTCCCCGTGCTGCCACCCCGGCTAAGGTTGGATTGATTCAGCACTGACCAGCAATTGGGCTTGGGGCTTTCTGTTTTCTTGTGGTGTTGAGGTGTTTAAGATGATTAAAGGAGCTGATAGGGTAGATAGAGAGAAACTATTCCCTCTGGTGGGGGAGAGTCCAGAACAAGGGGGCATAACCTTAAAATTAGAGCCCGGCCGTTCAGGGGTGAAGTCAGGAAGCACTTCTTTGCACAAAGGGCAGTGGAAATTTGGAACTCCCCCCCCCCCCCCCCCCCCCCCCCCCCCCAAAAAAAAACTATTGAGGCTGGGGGTCAATTGGAAAGTTTCAAAACTGAGATTGATAGATTTTTGTTAATAATCAACTTTATTGTCATTGTTAGTGCACAAGTGCAGTACAACGAAATGTAGGCTTGCGGCTCCCGAGAGTGTACATTTAGATTAAGACATTTAAACATTCAACATACATTTGGCTTGTAATATATTAACATAAACATAACCATAATAAAGTGCATTGGCAGATGTGCAGGCTTTAGAGTTTATTTGTGGAGTTCAGTAGGATGACAGCCCTGGGAAAGAAGCTGTTCCTAAATCTGGTCGTTCGGGTGCGAATGCATCTGTAGCGTCTCCCAGATGGCAGGAGGGTGAACAGACTGTGGCTGGGGTGGGTAGGGTCTTTGATGATGGTCCGTGACCTCCGTAAACGGCGTTTCTGGTAGATGTTCTCTATGGTCGGTAGCCGGGTGCCGGTAATGCGTTGGGCAGTTTTGACTACCCGCTGCAGGGCTTTCCGGTCATAGTAGCTACAGCTGCCATACCATACTGTGATACAGTTCGTCAGGATGCTCCTCTATTGTGCAGCGGTAAAAGTTAGAGAGGATCAGGGGTGACAGGTTACATCCCTTGGGTATTAAAGTTTACAGAACCAACGTAGGTAGATGGAGTTAAGATACAGACCAGCCATGATCTAATTGAATCACAGAACAGGCTCGAGGGGCTGAATGGCCTACTCCTGTTGCTATGTTCCTACTAACCCAAGTCATTGTGGAACCAATTTTCAAAATTTGCTAGAAGCATTGTGACGTAAGAAAACTACTAGGCACTTGGTCTGAGTATTAAACAAGGCTTTAATCAACTGTTTTTCAACATGGAGAGCTAGTTGTGTCCTTCACTAGTTCCTGTTAAAGAATGTCCTGAGCAAGCTGGGCCCGTGCCCGAGTATTTCTACTCTCCCTGGACAGCGCCACCAGCAGGCCGCCCAGTATTACTTCGTAAGTTGTTTCCACATGAATGACAAGGTTCATGTCACATTGCCTGCCCAAACACGGGTTTAGATGCTGGATGGTGTACCTCACAGTAGTGGTCTGCACTATTTTTCGGAAGATGTATCCTGCCTAAAAACCATTTGCATTTCATCGAATCATTAGAATAGTACAGCATAGAAGGAGGCCGTTCGGCCCATTGAGTCCGCGCCAGCTCTTTTTTGAAGAGCAATCCAGTTAGTCCCAATCCTCACTGCTCTTTCCCCACATCCCTGCAACTTTTTCTCCTTCAGGTATTTATCCCATTCCCTTTTGAAGGCTACTATTGAATCTGTATCCACCACCCGATCAGGCAGCGCATTCCAAATCCTGACCACTCGTTGAGTAAAGAGTTTTTTTTTCCTCCTATCACCTCTGGTTCTTTTGCCAATCGCCTTAAAAATTTACTCCTACCCGAAAGAGTGTTTGGACGGGTGGGGGGGGAAGGGAAGATTATATTTAGCAACAGCTGGACCACTGCAGATTTCATCGAATATTTGAACGTTTCAGTGCAGGAACAGGCCGTTCTCGGCCTATCACGTCTGTGCCACTATTTTCCTCCGCGAGACACCTAGACTAATTCCACTCTCGTGCTCGCTCCCTGTACTCTCGTATTTTTTTTTTTTCAAGCAACGAACTTAATCCCCTTCTGAAAGAACTGGCAGGCACTGCTTCAGCAGTAAGTTATGCTGGTTAGAATGCGGAATTCTAGCCATCATCTTCTCTGCGGTTGTTGCCTTCTCCTTGCTTTCTCTAGATCAGTGGAAACGATCCATCACTGACCCAAGTCTTGTCCCAAAAAAGCACTCAGTAAAAACAAAGGAAAAGGCCAAATGGATGTTGGGCAGTGTGAGGATTGCTGAATGTTCAAAAAACTCCTCCGACAATGGCATGTATAGAAGCATGCTAATAACATAAGCTCCAATGCACATTTTTTGGCATGCAGGATTAATATTTTCTTTGAGATAAAGTGACTGATCTGCTGCTGACCTTTTCAAAGTTCACCCAGGTTTTAGTGCAATTTGCAATTTGCGCTCTGTTTGTCTTTTGCCATGAAGCGGGGTCAAGCCAGCAGCGACTGTTTGTACAAGTAGGAATTAAGCTAATCTCTGGGGTCTTAAGATCGGGCCTTCTAGTGAGCACAACAGCACACGCAGCAGCCACATGATTCTCATGGTATGAGAACACAAAGCATCTTGAAGTGCCCTACTCTGTCGGATGAAGCAACGGCTTGAAGGAGATCTGCAGATTGGGTTAGCGTTGACATGAAAATGATCTAATGGTCTGTACAACGCCTACTGCCTCTGTTTGAGCAAAAGGAGGATGTCTCTCCACTGGTCAAATCTTCGCCGTTGAAAGCCCGATTAACCCTCGGCCTCCAAATCCAGCAGAAGAAGCCGGAAACTAAAAAAAGGGACGAACCAATGGGATGAACCGGATGGAGAATAAGGATCGAATTAAAGAAAGTGGTCTCTGGAGATGAGAGAATTTGTAGGTTTGGTTCCTGGAGAAATCGAGAGTAAGAGCGAAGAAGGGCTTTTAAAAATAAATCAATAAATAAACCTTCTTCAGAATTAATCTCAGCTAAAAAGAGAGATCTTGGAGTCTTAGTTGACTCAACGCTCAACATGTCCAACCAGTGTCAATGCAAGTAACAAAGCCAAGCAAATGTTGATCCACATCGCCAAAGCAGCATGGGTTTTGTGGAGCCAAATGTAAACGTGTCAGTAATTTTTGTGGGTTTTACAGGCTACCAATCTTAGTGAGTCCAGGCAACAACTACTGCTTGCATCCTGGGGGTCACCATTGACCAGAAACTTAACTGGACCAGCCACATAAATACTGTGGCAACAAGAGCAGGTCAGAGGCTAGGTATCCTGCGGCGAGTGTCTCGCCTCCTGACTCCCCAAAGCCTTTCCACCATCTACAAGGCACAAATAAGGAGTGTGATGGAATACTCTCCACTTGCCTGGATGAGTGCAGCTCCAACAACACTCGAAGCTCGACACCATCCAGGACAAAGCAGCCCGCTTCACTGGCACCCCATCCAACACCTCAAACATTCACTCCCTCCACCACCGGCGTACTGTGGCTGCAGCGTGTACCATCTACATGATGCACTGCAGCAACTGGCCAAGGCTTCTTCGGCAGCACCTCCCAAACCCGCGACCTCTACCACCTAGAAGGACAAGGGCCGCAGGCGCATGGGAACACCACCACCTCCAAGTTCCCCTCCAAGTCACACACCATCCTGACTTGGAAGTATATCGCTGATTCTTCATCGTCGCTGGGTCAAAATCCAGGAACTCCCTCCCTAACAGCACTGTGGGAGTACCTTCACCACATGGACTGCAGCGGTTCAAGAAGGCAGCTCGCCACCACCTTCTCAAGGGCAATTAGGGATGGGCAATAAATGCTGGTCTTGCCAGTGATGCTCACATCCCACAAACAACGAATAAAAAAAAACGACATTTATATCGCGCCTTTAATGTAATAAAACGCCCCAAGGCGTTTCACAGGAGTGTTGTCAGACAGAATTTGACACCGAGCCACATAAGGAGATAGTAGGGCAGGCGACAAGAGGTAGGTTTAAAGTAGCGTCTTAAAGGAGGAGAGAGGTTTAAGGAGGGAATTCCATAGCACAGGACCTAGACAGCTGAAAGCACGGCCGCCATGGAGCGGTGAAGGGAATCGGACGCACAGGAAGCCAGACTTGGAGGAACGCCGAGATCTCGGAGGGTTGTTGGGCTGGAGGAGGTTACAGAGATGGGGGGGGGTGCGAGGCAACTTTATTCTTGGCTTGCGGCTGGGGTGTGCAAGACCCGGGCTTCATTACGGGGCTCGCTAACACAATATACAATTCACACCTTGTGAATGTTGGTTTGCTCTAGGAAATCGTCACACCTTCGCCGGTGCATTTCAAGCGGAACAGTTCCACCAACCCTGGAGTCGCATGTTTAATAAATTGTCGTGACAAAATGTTGAAAAAGTTTTGCGCGTTAATGGACACAGTAAAAAGAACCACATGGCGTGACAGTAAAGAGAGGGCACACCAAATGTTCTCGAGTCCATGATCTTATTCTTTGTAGGGGATATAGTGCACGAGTGAACCAAGAGGGAAACTGGAGTTAAAAAATGATTTTTAAAAAAAAATTATTTTGCTCCAGCGTAATTCGGTTTGCCCACTCCTAATGGAACATAAGTAAGTGGGCCATTCAGTTCCTCAAGCCTGTTCTCACGGCTGATCTGTACCTCCACTCCATTTACCCGCCTTTGCCCCATCTCCATTGATACCTTTATCTAACAGTCTGATGGTTTGTTCTGTTTGAATTTAGTGGGCCACGGGAAAAGACTTGGACAAATCCTGATTCAGAAGCTGAAGAATGAGAGGCGATCTAATTGAAATATATAAAATTATTAAGGGGCTTGACAGGGTAGATGCAGGGAGGATGTTTTCCCTGGCTGGGGAGTCTAGAACCAGGGGTCACAGTCTCAGAATAAGGGGCCAGCCATTTAGGACTGAGATGAGGAGAAATTTCTTCACTCAGAGGGTGGTGAATCTTTGGAATTACGTTCTTCTGAAATTAAATTTACAGTAATCTTTAAACTAGTTTGTTTTATAAATCAGATTATATCCACTTTTAATATGTATATACACACACTCACATATGTAACGGTGTCAGCTGTGGCTCAGTGGGCCGCACTCTCTCTCGCCTCTGAGTCAGAAGGTTGTGGGTTCAAGTCTCATTCCAGAGACTTGAACACAGACACTTCAGAGCTTACATTGAGCTTCATTGGAACAGTGCAAGAGGCCGAGGATGGAGAGATCAGAGTGGGAGTGGAGCGGAGAATTAAAGTGACAGGCGACCGGAAGCTCGGGGTCACCCTCACGGACTGCCTCCTTAGTTAGCTTAGCGCAGAAGAGAAGTGAGCTCGGCCCCAATTTTAACCCAACGCACCCGGCGGGAATGGGGCGAGTTCGGGTTGGAGGCTTGATTTACACCCCGCTCCACCCACCCACCCCCCCCCCCCCCACCCCCACTGGATTCTCCGCTCCAATTGAGCGTAAAATTGAACGGGGTGTGAATCGGGCATCCGACTCGAACGCATCACGTTCACGCCGGGCGTGACAAGTTAAAATTGGGACTTTCAAAGACTTTTAATTAACATTATGCTCCCTGAAGCTGGGATGGTTTTTTGTTAACACTTTTTTTTCATATTAAAAAATAAAACTGGAAGGGTAGCCTGGCCAACCATCTGTCAATCTTGGGGCAGCTTTAGTCTAGTTTCCAGTAAGCATGAATTCACAACAGAAAGCTGAGAACCACTGGGACCAAAGTGGAAAATCCTGGTGAGAATAGAAATGTCACAGTTGCTGTCATGAGGCTCTGATGGTGGCCCGCTATTGTGGAAGTGTTTTGAGGGGGTTGGCCTTGAACTAATCCCATGTTACACCTGGCGGTTCTTGATGCTAACCCTGAATGCAGCGATGTGCCATTGCTCAGTCTCTAGCTTGACGTTCCATCCAAAATTCTCTCACAGGCCAAGAGGGGAAAATAAACTCCAAAATTATAATCGGCACTTTTCACACACGTAATGTATTTTTGATGTGTTCTTACTATCTGACCTTCTGTGAAACTGCTGACATCTCACCTATTCCAAACGGAAAGAATTCAGTGACGTGCTGGGTTGATAGAAACTTTAAATCAGAGGTCTCACAGATGTTTAATTCATACAGCTATATAAATTTCGGTGTAACAGGAGACAGTTTGGCCTGTCGTGCCAATACTAGCTCCACATTGGAGCAACTTGATCTCCATTCCCTTCATTCCTTTTTCAAATGTGTAGTTGATTCCTGTTTAAATATTATGATTAACTCTGCTTCAATAGCCACTCATAATGCATTTATTCTAATAACTCAGAGAAAACATTCATTTCCACCCCCTCAAATGTTTTCAATCCTCATCCTAAATTTATGACCCCACACTGCTGAAGGTACAGCATCATACAAGGAGATATCAGTCGGGGAAATGCAGCTACTCCATTTGATTTAATCCCTGTATGAAACCGTAAATTCCCAACCAGACTCCTCCTATTCTTGTCCTCTGAAGCTACTCTACAGGATTCTCGCCTGAACTTGAAGCTGGGTTTTCTGTGTGGCAGGTGTAATTGTCGAGCGAACTCTGAAAGAAACCTTTTTATAGCCCCGTTGGTTTAGCAACCAGTCTTGTTTACTGCAGAGTGGCAAGAGACCTACATGCCCCGACGAGGAACATTAATAACACTCAAGTGTATTGAAAACTCTTTGAAAATGGATTATTTGTGTAATAAAGACTACAGACTTCCCAGGGTGAGGCTTTACAGCTGGGAAAACATTTATTCTTTCATGGCCTTCTTTTCCCAGGCTGGAATCTTCCATGTCCCGCAGTTGGGTACATACTGTATTGATGCTCATATAAGCTGCACTCTTTTTTTCTCTTTTGAATAAAATAATGACACTGAATTCTGGGTGCGGCCTATACACAGGGACTCCACTTCTGGCCGTTTCGAGGGGCTCTCTGACTGACCGTACTGGGACGTCTATGTAGCGACATCAGTGATGTAAGAAAACTACTAGGCACTTGGTCTAAGCGTGAAACAAAGCTTTAATCAACTGTTTTACAACATGGAGGCCTAGTTGTGTCCTTCACTAGTTCCTGTTAAAGAATGTCCCGCGCAAGCTGGGCCCGTGCCCGAGTATTTATACTCTCCCTGGACAGCGCCACCAGCAGGTCACCCAGTATTACTTCATAAGTCATTTCCACATGAATGATAAGATTCATGTCACATTGCCTGCCCAAACAGTATTATTTCATAAGTCTTTCTTTCATGAATGACTGATTCATGTCAATCGGCACATGACTGATGTGGGTAGAGCTTGAGGTGGACAATGTGACACAAAGAAAGAAAGACTTGCATTTCTATAGCGCCTTTCATGACCACTGGACGTCTCAAAGCGCTTTACAGTTACTGAAGTACTTTGTGCAGTCTAGTCACTGTTGTAATGTGGGAAACGCGGTAGCCAATTTGCGCACAGCAAGCTCCCACAAACAGCAATGTGATAATGACCAGATAATCTGTTTTTGTTATGTTGATTGAAGGATTAATATTGGCCCAGGACACCGGGGAGAACTCCCCTGCCCTTCTTTGAAATAGTGCCATGGGATCTTTTACATCCACCTGAGAGAGCAGACGGGGCCTCCATTTAAGGTCTCATCAGAAAGACGGCACCTCCGACAGTGTGGCACTCCCTCAGTACTGCATTGGGAGTGTCGGCCTGGATTTTTGTGCTCCAGTCTCTGGAGTGGGACTTGAACCCACAACCTTCTGACTCCGAGGCGAGGGTGCTGCCCACTGAGCCAGAGCTGACACTAATAATACCCACACGCAAATACCAGTAAGAAACAGTTACAGTGTAAAATCCATGTTCACGTAACAGCAACAACCAGGTCATTACCGGTTAACATTAAAACAAGTGTCTGGACATGTTTACTGGCGCCGGTTGTGGTATTTCTAGGAAGAGAGGAAAAGTCCCGACCGTGTCACTTGCGAGCGACAAGCTTCAAGTCGGAACTTTTTGTAACCAAATGAAAGCAGTTGTGCTGCTCAACGTGAATTTGTCCTGCAACCCCAGGGCTATCCATCTCCGCCCCCAAAGCCCCGTTGACTCGCCCTCCTGCAGTAGACACCAAATTCAAACCGCACACAGGGCCCTAAGGAAGGGCCCATACCCGAAACACCTTGTCCTCTCCACAGGTGCTGCCTGACCTGCGGAGTGTTTTCAGCATTTTCTGTTTGTGTTTCAGATTTCCCGAGTGTGAGAGTGTGTTCTGACTCAAACTAAAATGATTAACTGGGTGGCATAGTAATAAAAATTAAATTCATATTAGAATTACTCGTAAAATTCTGTGGTAATACAATGTGAAGACTGGATTAGAAAGATTGAAAGGCTTGCATTTATATAGCGCCATTCACAACCTCGGGACGCCCCAAAACGTTTTACAACCAATGAAGTACTTTTGGCGTGTAGTCACTGTTGTAATGTAGGCAACGCTCATCGCCCCACTGTTGGCGGCCGTGCCTTCAGCTGCTTAGGCCCTAAGCTCTGGAATTCCCTCCCTGAGCCTCTCCACCTCTCTACCTCTCTCCATTAGACGCTCCTTAAAACTTTGACCAAGCTTTTGGTCACCTGTCCTAATACCTCCTTATGTGGCTCGGTGTGAATTTTGTTTGATAATCGCTCCTGTGAAGCGCCTTGGGACATTTTACTACATTAAAGGTGCTATATAAATGCAAGTAGTTGTTGTTGTTGTCCGGACTTGCCAGATTGGTAGCCTGGAAAACCCACTGAAAGCCCACTAACACTTTTACATTTGGCTTGTAGTTGACTCCACAAAACCCATGCGGCTTTGGTGATGTAGTTTAACATTCGCTTGGCTTTGTTACGTGCATTGACACTGGTTGGACATGTTGAGCGTCGAGTCAACTAAGACTCCAAGGTCTCTCGTTCAGCTTCATCCTTAGCTGGAATGAATTCTGATGAAGGTTTGTTTATTATTTTTATTTTTTTATAGCCTTTCTTTGCTCTTACCCTCGATTCCGCCAGGAACCGAACCAAACCGAGAAATTCTCTCGGCTCTAGACTCCACTTTCTTTCATCCTTATTCTCCGTCCTGTTCATCCCTTTTCGGTTTCTCGGCTCTTCTGCTCTGCTGGGGTGTTCATGCCGAATGCAACGGATGTTGCTGGATTTGGAGGCCGAGGGTTATGCGGGCTTTCAATGGTGAAGATTTGACCCGTGGAAAGGGAAAACAGATGCAGTAAACAGTTGACAGACCATTAGATCGGTTTCATGTCAACGCTAACCTAGTCTGCAGATCTCTGTCAAGCCGTTTCTTCACGAAATACAGAGTAGAGCAATACAAAGGCAAATTGTTGTAGTTTTTAGCGTGGAGCTTGTAACTGATACAATTATTATTTCAAAACAGTTGAGTAGCTAAGAGATCAACATCAAAATGGCCCAAGCCTTCATTTATGTGAGTACTGTGCTGTACTAGAAAGGCAAGGGTGTGCAGTGTAACAGTGCAATGGCTGCGATTCCAGGTTTGACTTTTCACAGCTGAGTTGCAGAAGATTGCGGCTATCCATCAGAATGGAGCTAATGAAAGCGATGACTCTCTTCAGAAGCATCATCGTGAGCACACCAATCTCGGTAGTTCCGCTGCACTTTCTGGGAAATCTACTGTAAATAATGCGTGCGTTATCAATAAGGAGTGATTACTGATGAGTAATATTACCTGTTCAGCGCCACCCTATGCTTGCTTTGCTGTCTCTAATTTATTTTATTGCTGTAACATTAATTTGCCTTGTATATCTTTAGAAGTAGTTGCTAGGCTGTGTCCCTGAACAACCAGGGTGTTTTTTTATTCTCTTTCCCTTCGCTTTCTTCCTTCTGTCTTCCCTGTAGCCAAGCACTTTGCTTCTTCAGAGCTGCTTTGCCCCTATCACAGCTGTATGGGTAATGGTGAGTGTGAATCCACGCTGCAACGGCTGGATGTTTTAATAGATAATGACGTGCCTGTGTCTCCTTATTAAAACAACTTTACAGTTGACCAGCCTCAACAACTTGCATTTATATAGCGCCTTGAACATAGTAAATATTTATCCCTCAATCAGCATAACAAAAACAGAGTACAGGAAACTTTCGATTTACCGGCACCTAAATAACCGGAAATCTCGGTTAACCGGCAAAATTCAGGAGTAGGTTCAGGTAAGTTTTACTTCATATTACTTGCCTTCCTCGATCTGTTGCTGTGCAATTGGGTGTGGTTGCAGCTGTTGCTAAGCTACAGAGACGCTTGGAACTTGTGGCCGTTGTTCTGCACCTGTTGCTAAGCAACAGGGTTTGTTGCTTTATACGGCGTTCTCAGCTCTCCGTATCTTTTACTATAGCTCTCGGTTATCCGGAATTTTTGATGAACCGGCACCACGTCGGTCCCGTCGGTGCCGGATTTAAAAAAAGTTTCCTGTATCTGGTCATTCTCACATTGCTGTTTGTGGGAGCTTGCTGTGCGCAAATTGGCTGCCGCATTTCCCACATCACAACAGTGACTACTCTCCAAAAAAGTACTTCATTGGCTGTAAAGCGCTTTGAGACGTCCGGTGGTTGTGAAAGGCGCTATATAAATGCAAGTCTTTTAAAACTTCACAGGAGTGTTATCGAACAAAATTTGGCACCGAGCCACAAAGAGATATTAGGGCAGGTGACCAAAAGCTTGGTCAAAGACGGGGGTTTTAAGGAGCGTCTTAAAGGAGGAGCGAGAGGCTGAGCGGTTTAGCGAGGGAATTCCAGAGGTTAGGGCTGAGGCAGCTGAAGGCACGGCCGCCAAAGAAAATCGGGGGATGCACAGAAGACCAGCACAGAGCATCGCTTTCGATACGTTTAGCTTTATAGAATTTTCGAGATATCCTGATGACCACAGCACTCCACTGTTATGAATATAGCGTTGAGTGTTCTGTGTTGGACCATTCTGTAATGACAGGTTCCATTACAGCAGAATGGAATACAAGTGGCATGGAGGAATAGCCTGTGGGATATTCTTTTAATAGTTGAAATGCTAAAAAAATGTAACTGCACTCGATTCCGATGGTAGTATTTCTCCCCGTCCCTTCGTTCGTTAGCTTTTAATGGATAGAATTGTGTTTTTTGGCCCATGTTTCCTGTATGCAGTGACTCATACTGGTGTATAATTCCATTGTACATGTGGCTCTTGGGTATTGTAACCCAAGCACACACCCTTCAGGACTGTGTGCCCTGGACATTGAGTGGCAGAAGGCTTTTTTTAATAACCATGCGGGCATCCTGTTTTCCCCTGACGAGCACACGTGTGCTTTCTTACCAAGAGAGTCGAGCTCCCCGGGGTGTAATCGGGCTCCTTCAAAGGGGCAGTATGTAGACAGGGAAAAGAAGTCGGCGGGGGGGGGGGGGCAAGGATGGAGTTTTGGGCACACTTGATGGGACCATGCAGGGGCAGGAGGAGAACCCATTGCAGGAGGTGGTGTGGTAGGGTTGGGGCAGGTCGGAGCAGAACCAAGCGGGGCAGTACCACAGAGGGGAGATGGCGGGAGTAGAACGGAGAGATCGAGGAGGGATTGTCCCAGTGGTCGCCACTGGTGTTTTTTGAGCAGGGCAGCCTGGCCAAGTGGAAAACAGAAAGAAGGCATTGGAAGAGGGCTGTTGCAGCTGGTGATGTGTGCACCTTAATGTCAATTTTATACTTTATATGTGCTTGCAAAAATTCATGATTTACACTTAATTGGCCCTGAAAGGCACAAACCTGGGGCACTTTCCTGGAGAGAAATACAGTACAGTACTATGATGTTAATGTTCACTTGGCTTGATGCAGTGTACTGATCCAGCAGTGCAATGTTGTGATATCCCAGTAAATGTGTTCAGCACCTGTGAGAAATACATTGCCATTGCTGGCCCAGTGATGTGATCACCCTGTCCAGCCTTATCGAGCTGCTCTTTCTCACTTTGTTGTTTACACTGATAGAAGATTCGTATCTGTTGTCTAAAATGGAAATGTGCTCCCAGGTTGGTTGAAGCCAGCTAGATCTCCGACTTGGCAGTAGCTTTCATTTCCAAGCAGCTAATGAGAAAAGCACTGTGTATTTAAATAGATTACTCCATTTATGTTAGCGATGATAATTCACTTCCTCATTCAGAACCCTGCTGCCTTCATATTTACCATAAGAACATCTAATCAAAAGCAAATGATGCTCTGAGCTATCTTCTGGACTCCGAATTGAATTATTCAGTAATCGTCTGGTTTATCGAACACTTGGTTGTGATGTACATTGATGAACAGCAAGGGGCAAAGAGGCAGCATTTTTTTTTTGTAACGTGCAAAGAATCTAGCATGAAGAGCAGAATTGTGACCTTTTCCCGCCCGTGTCTCTATCTCTTGAAAATGCTTTGCACCAGAGAACAGATTTTTTCAGTCATTGAGGAACCGGCATTGAGAGACGGCCTACAGTTAGAAGCTAAGTGTTAAATTATAAGCACAGGAACTGGCAACCAAACGGAGAGGATATGCCTGCACTGCTAGTCACAGTTCCAGAATGCACCAAGTATGGCATAAGGGAGATATTGTATAGAGATCTGAAAGGAAAAAGAAAGTACAGCGCCTTTCATGACCTCTGGCCGTCCCAAAGCGCTTTATAGTCAATGAAGTAAATACTGTGGCAACAAGAGTAGGTCAGAGGCTGGGTATTCTGCGGCGAGTGTCTCACCTCCTGACTCCCCAAAGCCTTTCCACCATCTACAAGGCACAAGTCAGGAGTGTGATGGAATACTCTCCACTTGCCTGGATGAGTGCAGCTCCAACAACACTCAAGAAGCTCGACACCATCCAGGACAAAGTAGCCCGCTTGATTGGCACCCCATCCACCATCTTAAACATTCACTCCCTCCACCATCGGTGTACCGTGGCTGCAGTGTATACTGTCTACAAGATGCACTGCAGCATCTGGCCGAGGCTTCTTCAGCAGCACCTCCCAAACCCGCGACCTCTTCCACCTAGAAGGACAAGGGCAGCAGGCACGTGGGAACACCACCACCTCCAAGTTCCCCTCCAAGTCACACACCATCCTGACTTGGAAGTATATCGCTAATCCTTCGTCGCTGGGTCAAAATCCTGGAACTCCCTACCTAACAGCACTGTGGGAGTACCTTCACCACACGGACTGCAGCGGTTCAAGAAGGCCACCTTCTCAAGGGCAATTAGGGATGGGCAATAAATGCTGGCCTTGCCAGCGACGCCCAGATCCCATAAACGAATTTTAAAAACTGTACTTTTGAAGTGTAGTCACTGTTGTAATGTAGGGAAACGCGGCAACCAATTTGTGAACAGCAAGCTCCCACAAACAGCAATGTGAGAATGACAAGATACTCTTGTTTTGGTGATGTTGGTTGACGGATAAATATTAGCCAGAACACCAGGGATAACTCATCTGCTCTTCTTCGGATCTTTTGCGTCCACCTGAGAGAGCACATCATCGGTTTGACGTCTCATCCGAAAGAAGGCACCTCCAACAGTGCAGCACTCCCTCAGTACTGGAGTGTCAGCCTAGATTTTGTGCTCGAGTCTCTGGAGTGGGACTTGAGCCCACAGCCTTCTGCCTCAGAGGCGAGAGTGCTACCAGTAAGCCAAGGCTCACATCTGCCCTCATAGCCGCAAAATAGAAACAAATGGAATGGAATGTGGAGAAATGTGAAGTTATCCACTTTGGTAGGAAAAATAGAAAAGCAGAGTATTTTTTAAATGGTGAGAGATTGGGAAATGTTGGTGTTCAGAGGGACCTGGGTGTCCTTCTGCACAAATCACTGAAAGTTAACATGCAGGTACAGCAAGCAATTAGGAAAGCAAATGATATGTTGGCCTTTATTACAAGAGGATTTGAGTAGAAGATTAAAGACATCTTACTGCAATTATATAGGGCCCTGGTGAGACCACACCTGGAGTATTGTGGACAGTTTTGGTCTCCTTACCTAAGGAAGGATATACTTGCCATAGAGGGAGTGCAGCGAAGGTTCACCAGACTGGGATGGGGGGATTGTCCTATGAGGAGAGATTGAGTAGACTAGGCCTATATTCTCTGGAATTTAGAAGAATGAGAGGTGATCTCATTGAAACATACAACATTCTTACAGGGCTTGACAGGGTAGATGCAGGGAGGATGTTTCCCCTGGCTGGGGAGTCTAGAACCAGTCTCAGAATAAGGGGTTGGCCATTTAGGACAGAGATGAGGAGAAATTTCTTCACACAGAGGGTGGTGAATCTTTGGAATTCTCTACCCCAGAGGGCTGTGGAGGCTCAGTCGTTGAGTATATTCAAGACAGAGAGCGATAGATTTTTGGATATTAAGGGAATCAAGGGATATGAGGATAGTGCAGGAAAGTGGAGATGAGGTAGAAGATCAGCCATGATCTTATTGAATGGCGGAGCAGGCTCGAAGGGCCAAATGGCCGACTCCTGCTCCTATTTCTTATGTCTTATCCTACAACATTGCATTTTCCTGACTACACTGCTGTAGTAAATGGAAATGTCAGGTCATCTATTTTTTATAGATTATTATGAGCGAGATTGGCCGATTTAATGGATTGCAGACAGTTTTGTGCTGCCCATCTTTCTGATGCGACGTGCTCAGGTTGCGTGCCACAATTGGGAAACCGAGCAGGGAGATTTTTGTCCCTCCTTGTTTTTCGGGCCAAAACTGTTCCCTTAACCAACAGCACCGAGGACGGACTTTCTGGTCGGTTGAAATAAAAACAGAAAATGCTGGAAATGCTCAGCAGGTCAGACAGCATCTGTGGGGAGAGAAAGAGAGTCAACGATGACCTTTCGTCAGGAAAAAGTTAGAGATGTAACAGATTTTAAGTAACGGCAGGGAAAGTGGGGGGGGGGAGGGGAGGAAAGAACATAAGGCAAGGTCTGTGATTGGGTGGAAGGCAGGAGAGATTAAATGAGAAAATATGTGATCGGCAGCAATTTCATAAATATCCATTTCTGGTCATTTGTTTGTTTGCTGTTTGTGGGATCTTGCTGTGTGCAATCAGCTCCCACATTTGCCTGCACCACAGTGACTTTTCTTCAGAAAGCACTTCAGTGGTTGTAAAGCACTCGGCGAGGCCCTGAAGATGTGATAAGTTGCTATATAAATACATGCTTGCCCCTTTCTCTCTTTCTCCGTTTCTTCCCCCCCCCCCCCCCCCCCCCCATTCACGCTCTCTCTCTCTGTCTTGCTGGATTGAGGACTGACCAAAATCGTACTTCAGTAGTTTAATAAATATCCATTTTTTTTCTCCCCCTGAAGCTAGCTAAACGAAAGTCAATATGAAGGGAATAAAAGTGCATTTTTCTCTGACTCAAATTTTGATTCATGCTGCTGCCATATGGCAGATTCTGTGTTTAGAATATATATCGCAGAGAGTAATGAAGTACTTCTACAGTGGAAATAAATTCTAATGAACATGACATTTTTTTTTTTAGCCGTGCCAACTGTGCCTCGCTGCTTTTTACAAAAATGTGTCAATGATGGCGAGACACCTCTTTTGTTAGAACAATGTTAGCGATAACTCATTCTCTCCCGCATTTAATCAGCACAAGAACCATTTGTTGGCTTGTAGACGCTGCAGAGGCTGAGGTTGTGGTTTTTTGTCTCTTGTTTGCTTTCCAGCTAGCGAGTCTTTCATGCGCAGGAGTGCTGACTTTTAAAGCCCCGATAGGATGGCAAGGTATCAACTGCGCTGCTGTCAACAGAGTGGAAGGGGTAGCTCTACTGACGGGCAGAATGTCAACATGCTAATAACTGGACCTCGCTGGTACACTTCCAGACTTTCCTCGCCTGCTTTGTTGCAAGTAAAAGGGAGAAGATCCTGAGATCGGTTTCTTTGCCAGATTTCTGTTTTTAATGTATGATGTGCTGAATTGCAGCAAATATCTGTTTTAACAAAACACTCCTTGAGAAAATATAGAGGAAGAGCCACCCAGCTGTTTAAAATGCCACACAGATTGTACTGGGTCACCAATCCTGTAGTCTGTTTTCCGAGTCCGTGCAAAATTTTAAGAACATAAGAAATAGGAGCAGGAGTAGGCCATAAGGCCCCTCGAGCCTGCTCCACCATTCAATAAGATCACGGCTGATCTTCGACCTCATCTCAACTTTCCCGCCCGATCCCCATATCCCTTGACTCCCCTCGAGTCCAAAAATCTAATCTATCTCAGCCTTCAATATAACGATTCAGCATCCACAGCCCTCTGGGGTAGAGAATTCCAAAGATTCACCACCCTCTGAGTGAAGGAATTCCTCCTCATCTCAGTCTTAAATGGCTGACCCCTTATTCTGAGATAACAACAGAAAATGCTGGAAAAACTCAGCAGCCCCCTAGTTCTAGACTCTCCAGCCAGGGGAAACAACCTCTCGATATCTACCCTGTCAATCCCCTTCAGAATCTTATATGTTTCAATGAGATCACCTCTCATTCTTCTAAACTCCAGAGAGTATAGGCCCAATCTACTCGATCTCTCCTCATAAAACAACCCTCGTACCTAAAAACATAGTATTTACAGCACAGAAACAGGCCATTCGGCCCAACTGGTCTATGCCGGTGTTTATGCTTCACTCGAGCCTCCAGACAACTTACTTCACTCACCCTATCAACATCTTTAAATCTTCTAATCTGTTTGTCCCTATGCCAGTTTGCGCGTGGCTCGGGTAACAATCCAGAGATTATTACCTGTGAGTTTCTGCCTTTTAATTTCAACCATAGCTCCTCAAACTCCCACAGCAGAACCTCATTCCTAGTTCCACCTATGTCGTTGGTTCCTACATGGACCACAACAACTGGTTACTCCCACTCTAAGTTCTTCTCCAGTGGCGAGGAACTATCCTTAATCCTGGCACTAGGCAGGCAACACAACCTTCGGAACACCCGTCGCGGCTGCAGAGAACAGTATCTGTCCCCCAACTATACTGTCCCCTACCACTACCACATCCCTTTTCACCCACCCCACTTGAATGACCTCCCGTACCATGGTGCCGTGGCCAGTTTGCTCATTGTTGTCATAAAATAAAATATCTATATCCTTACTCCATGTCCTAATTTTTGGTCAAACCTTTCTGTAAACATTCATCATTGTAAACTGTTACACCAATCTTTCCCATTCAATTTTGCTATGTCAACTGTCACAATGCAGTTGCAGGTTCTGGCCACCAGGTGGTTCTGTGGAGTGAGTTTCTGAAGCCATTCTCCCAATTATTTCATCATCTTGAAAATAAATACATTTATATTCATTTGCTAACCGTGGGCAATGTTGCAGGCAATTTACCAATTTGATAAAAATGAGGAGGAGAGAGGTTGTAAGCGGGAAGCTTCGATCCTGTGTTTGCCCCTCCTGCACGTGTGCTTTCACGCAACACAAAGCATCTACTCTTAGCGGAAAAGTTCAGTTGATTAGAGGGCGCTAACGGGGCGCAAAGCAACCAGCGCCCGAGCGCAGCAATGTTTGCGCCGCTCGCAAAATTGACCTGACATTTTGCAGCGGCACTAAACACTACAGCCATGATCTCCTGCGGCCGCAGATCGTGACGTCAGTTGAGCGTGCAACGGCCCAGTAGCACCCCGGGCCGGATATTGAGTCGCGCCCCCTGCCTTAGCGCCTGCCGCTAGGAACGACAGGTAGAGGGGAACGTTTTCAAGTCGGGAAGGGGCTGGGGAAGCACATTTTAAAGGCGGGCATTTCCTGACTTTTCTTGCTGGCAAAATTTTGGGTTTTAACGTTGTCCTAAGGAGTTTTGGCCCTCAGCACCACTTTTGAGGTTCCTAAGTGCCGAGCTCTTTCCCTGGGCCTATCCATTAGTGCTTCCATTACAATTGCTTTAGAGGTCTCTCCAGGCCGAGATTCAAGGCTGCAATCAGCAGGGTGTGGCTGGCCAGCAAGATGGCCCCTCCCCTTTAAGAACTGGACGGCGCCAGACTGTCTGGCTTCCATGGTAACTGGCATCGCCCGAGCTTCGGTAGCGTTCTGAGGTAGCGCCTCGCTCCTTGACGTTTGCGCCTTAAGAGAGGTGTGCAGTGCCTGATTTAACGCTCAAATTACTTCCCGGATGATAGAGGCGAATTTTGCAGTCGGAGGCGATAATTAGTGCCAGGCGCTAAACCTTGCGCCCGGCCGATATTAGCGCCCCAAAGTGGGCGATACCGAATATCTCCCCCTTATTGTTTTAACTTGAAACATAATTTTTTTTTCTTTAAAGGGATAAAGCCATTTGAAGCTCCCTTAGCAATTCTTAGTGTTTATTGAGAAACTTTTAGCAGAGTTCTAGCTTGTGGAGTTCTTGATTCTTAAAAAAAGTATAAAACTTTGACCTATTCAGTTTGTTACAGAATGCTTGACGGCCAGGTACGGAGCAGTGTAGCGGCATGTAAAATAAATTAAAAGAAATATATATACTGTTTGTACCTAAAATGTAGTTTCCCACCATCTTCAAGACGAACCATTCAAAATTTACTGCACGAGTTATTTTGGAACAGCAGGGGATTATTTTATGTTTTTTTTTCAAATTAAACAAATAAGAATAATGTTCGTCCCAACATCTGTGCTAAATTTCCCAGTCGCCAGCTTTGATCTGTGCCCCTTTGTTCCAGTGTGTTCATGTTGAGGAAAGGCTGTGTGTGTTTTTGTGGTTTTTGGAAGTTTAAAAAACTGTACATCTGTAATGCTGTGACTAGATTGTAATTCACTTCAGTGTATCTGGTAATGTAGATGCAAGTTCAGTGTATCCGTGAACTGTGTTGTCAGTTTTTTTAAAAAAGAAAGAGGGTTGCAAAAGCAGTCAGTTGAAAATGACACTTAGAACAGTAATTTTATGTTCAATTTAAAAAAATATATCTACATATACACATTTATAACATAGATCAGCATTAGTCTGTTTAGAACATCAATGGTGTCATTCATACGAGCCCTCAGAAGCTATATAGTGTGCACATTTCTGAAAAACAGGACTCTTGTTAAACTTCTCAATGGACATTGGAGGGGAACATTTCTTTTTCCAAAAGTGATCGAATTCTTGTGGACCTCCCCGGGTCTCCAGGGACTCGAGCACATAAAGCTAGGCAGACCGTCCAGTGCAGTGCTGAGGGAGTGCTGCACTGTCGGAGGTGCCGTCTTTTGGATCAGACGTTAAACCGAGGCCCCGTCTGCTCTCTCAGGTGGGCGTAAAAGATCCCACGGCACTATTTCGAAGAAGAGCAGGGGAGTTATCCCCGGTGTCCTGGGGCCAATATTTATCCCTCGACCAACATAACAAAAATAGATTATCTGGTCATTATCACATTGCTGTTTGTGGGAGCTTGCTGTGTGCAAATTGGCTGCCGCCTTTCCCACGTTACAACAGTGACTGCACTTCAAATAGTACTTCATTGGCTGTAAAGCGCTTTGAGACGTCTGGTGGTCGTGAAAGGTGCTATAGAAATGCAAGTCTTTCTTTCTTTTCCCAGTCATAGTGTGAGGCAAGTGGTTACTTCCCAAGGAACTGGTAGACCTCATTTTCCAGAGGTGGAGGGACCTGGCTGTGGGTAGACTTGTCTGCCACCGAAAACACCAAAGCTGCACTTTTTTTGTTGTTGAAAGTCTCGGGATTAACGAGATCCGCACATCTTTGATGGATTGTCAGTTTTCTGGAAGAGATGGCTTGTACCCTTTTCTCTCGCCTCTGGTTATCCCAAAAACCAGAGACAGGTGTACTAAGATCATGTTGAGAGCTCTTAAGTGGCCTCTTAACGTCACGGCCTTTCATAACAGCATATACATTTCAGTACAGAAGGAGGCTGGCTGGATCACCATGCCAGTGCTCGCTCCACATCAGAGCGAGTGACTCTAATCCCATGTCTCTGCTCTTTCTTCGTACCCTTAGTTATTTAAATGCTTCAAGAAAAATATCAAAGTGCCTTTTAAATGTCATGATCCCTTCAGTAGTCACTTGTAGGAATCCATTCCATAGTTCTCTTAACCTTTTGCACGGAAATATTTCTTCTGACTTTCCTTTAAGCTCCTGGTGCTAAGCCCAAACTTATGCCTTCCTTGTTACTGATTCACTGACCAGTGGCAATAATCTTTTAACTGTTTACCACCTGGCACCCTTTAGAACACTTCTATTAGAATTGTCCCCCCAACCTTCTCTGCTATAGCTATAGTTTTTCAAGTCTTCTCATCGGTATACCTCCTCATCTTTGGTGTTGTGTTAGTGAATCTATGTTTCACCATTTTCATCATGGCTATATTTGGATCCACATAACTGCACATGGTACTCCATCAGTGGTATAACCAATGTCTGGTTAGATTCATTGTCACCTCCTTGCTTTTGTATTCAATACCTTTTCAATGCCAATAAATACACACCAGATTTCCATTTGCCCATATATCTGATGAAAAGTCATCGACCTGAAACGTTAACTCTGTTCCTCTCTCCACAGATGCTGCCTGACCTGCTGAGTATTTCCAGCATTTTCTGTTTTTACTTCAGATTTCCAACATCCGCAGTATTTTGCTTTTGCCCATGTATCTTTCTTTTCACTTCCAGGGTACGGCTGTTCTTGTTTAAAATATAAATGAGAAACAAAACTGCATGTGCTTATTTGAGACTCCGCATTAGTAGGTTACTCGTGGCTTTAAGCTTGACTATGTACAAGTTGAAAAAACGGCCAAAGAAACTTGTTTTGAGGCTATGTTCCCTGCAGTTTTCCCCCTCCGCCCCTCTTCTCCCAGGCCAAGAATCTCCCGTAGGTAAGTGAGAAGGGAGTCGGATTGCCTGCTCCTCAGTTAGTGTTGTTCTGAAGCCGACCGCCTGAGGATTTTTAAGTGTTATGTTGTGACCGCACTCACTTGGATCTTTCTCTCCCTCCCTTACTTGTAGGGAATGCACTTAGTGCTTGTTCCTTTAAGCCGTTCCTTAAAACCCAGGACATTACAGGGAGAATGTGCAAACTCCACACAGACAGTCACCTGAGGTCGGATTTCCTCCGGGTGCTCCGGTTTCCTCCCACAGTCCAAAGATGTGCAGGTTAGGTTGATTGGCTATGATAAAAATTGACCCTTAGTGCTAGGGGGATTAAATACGTGGGGTTACTGGGATATGTGTTGGGGTAGGGATTACGGGGATTGGGTGGGATATGTGTCGGTGCAGGCTTGATGGGCCGAAATGGCCTCGATCTGCACTGTGGGGTTTCTGTGAATTCTGTGAATTTAGGACTGAGATGAGGAGAAATGTCTTCACTCAGAGGGTGGTGAACCTGTGGAATTCTCTACCACAGAAGGCTGTGGAGGCCAAGTCACTGAATATATTTAAGAAGGAGATAGATAGATTTCTAGACACAAAAGGCATCAAGGGGTACGGGGAGAGAGCGGGAATATGGTATTGAGATACAGGATCAGCCATGATCATATTGAATGGCGGAGCAGGCTCGACAGGCCGAATGGCCTACACCTGCTCCTATTTTTTTCCTATGTTTCTACCTCTTTGAGCAAGCTTCTGGCTGCCTGTCCTAATATTTCCATATGTGGCTTGGTGTCAAATTTAATCTGATAACGATCTTGTGAAGCGCCTTGGGACGTTTTACTACGTTAGGGGAAATGTCAACAACTTGCATTTATCCTTTATCGGTTCAGCTAAGATGAGCAGCTCACCAGAGCGGCACGAAAACAGATCTTCTGGCCCATCAAGCGCCGTTTTTCCTCCCTAAGAGCCACAAGTTTAATCCCATTCGCCTGCGTGCTCCCCATCAATATAACTAATGCACAGGGGAATAGCGTAAATAAGGAAAAGCTGGTCCAGTGACAGAAGGGTCGGTAACAAGAGGACACAGATGTAAGGTAATGGGCAAAAGAACCAGAGGTGAGATGCGGAAAGAAAGTAATCAGCGAGCTGTTGTGATCTGGAATGCGCTGCCCGAAAGGGTGGTGGAAGCAGATTCAGCGGTGACTTTCAAAAGTGAATTGGATAAATACTTGCAGGGCCTCTGGGGAAAGAGCAGGGAAGTGGGGCTAATTGGATAGCTCTCTCGAAGGCCAAATGGCCTCCTTTGTGTTGTATCATTCTATACTCTAACAATTCTCTCTTTCAGCCAACTATCTAATTCTTATGGATGTGGCTGCTACAACCTTTTGTGAGAGAGAATTCCACATTCTAAAAATCCTCTGCAAAAAATCTTTCTTTTCCCCCCTCTCCCCTTAATTCTTTTTACGATACTCTTAAGTTTGTTCCTTCTCTTTAATGGCTCGTCGACCATTGGCAGCAATCTACAGGAAACTTTCGATTTACCGGCACCTAAATAACCAGAAATCTCGGTTAACCGGCAAAATTCAGGAGTAGGTTCAGGTAAGTTTTATTACTTGCCTTCCTCCATCTGTTGCTGTGCAAGGGTGTGGCTGCAGCTGTTGCTAAGCTACAGAGACTCTTGGAACTTTTGGCCATTGTTCTGAACCTGTTGCTAAGCAACAAGGTTTGTTGCTTTATACGGAGCTCTCAGCTCTCCGTATCTTTTGCTATAGCTTTCGGTTATCCGGAATTTTTGATGAACCGGCACCACATCGGTCCCGGATTTAAAAAAAGTTTCCTGTAGTCACTTTATCGGTCGGTATTCATAATCTTGACCTCTTACCAGGTCGCCCCCACCACCACCACCCTCCCCCGACCCTTCTGTGCTGTAGCGAAGAAAGCCCCTCGCTCCTCAAACAAAAAAACAGAAAATGCCGGAGAAGCGCAGCAGGTAAATCGACATCTGTGCAAAGAACTTTGCAGATGTTACCCTTCATCAGAAGTGGAAAAGCAAAAAAGAGAGCGAGCATTTAAACAGGGCCAGAACTAAACAAAAAAGAGGAACCACGCACACATGAGAGAGGAGGAAGTATTAGTGGAGATGGTCTATATACGTCACACGATGGGAAGAAGTGTGAAAGAAACAAAGAGCAGGTGAAATAGCTGAGGCAGTGAAGGTCACTGGACCTGAAGTGGAAACTGGAGAAGCTGGTAAAACAGGATGCTTGTCCTTCGTCAGAACACTGGCTGCTAAAGGAGCCTGCACCACTGGTGCGGGAAACCGAGTCAACGTTTTGGGTCGAAACCCTACCCGAAACGTTAACTCTGTTTCTCTCTCCACGGGTGTTGCCTGGCCTGCTGAGCTTTTCCAGCGTTTTCTGTTGTTGTTTCGGATTTCCAGCATCCGCAGTATTTTGCTATCGTCCACTGGTGCGGGCTTGCTTCTCTCCTTCTCGGGCTTTTGGACTCTAGGTATTTCTTCATTAACTTGCCGGTGTTCTCTTTACAGTTGCTGATTGACCTTCAGTGCTTTTCCAGCCTTTCCTCTTGTTTCAGCATTTTTGCAGTGTTTTGGTACCTAACCCCCCCGAAGCCTTTATTTTGTTCAACACTGGCAATGTCTTAGTGAGTCCACACTGCACCGTTTATGTCCTTGCTACATTACAACAG
Organism: Somniosus microcephalus; assembly: GCF_052327205.1. Taxonomy (NCBI): domain Eukaryota; kingdom Metazoa; phylum Chordata; class Chondrichthyes; order Squaliformes; family Somniosidae; genus Somniosus; species Somniosus microcephalus. The sequence goes on along the minus strand of NC_140997.1, from coordinate 18,683,105 downwards.
TGACTCCGCTCAAAAAGTACTTCATTGGCTGTAAAGCTCTTTGGGACGTCCTGAGGTCGTGAAAGGCGCTATATGAATGCACGTCAAAAGGTTGTGGGTTCAAGGTCCACTCCAGGGACTTGTGCACGAAATCTAGGGAGAAACTATTTCCGCTGGTTGGGAATTCTAGGACTGGGGGGGCATAGTCTAAAAATTAGAGCCAGACCTTTCAGGAGTGAAATTAAGAAACACTTCTACACACAAAGGTTGGTAGATGTTTGGAACTCTCTTCCGCAAACGGCAATTGATGCTGGATCAATTAATTTTAAATCGGAGATTGATAGATTTTTGTTAACCAAAGGTATTAAGGGATATGGGGCCAAAGGCGGGTATATGGAGTTAGGTCGCAGATCAGTCATGATCTCATGGAATGGCGGAGCAGGCTCGAGGGGCTAAATGACCTCCTCCTGTCCCTATGTTCATATGACACTCCAATACAGTACTGAGGGAGTGCTGCACTGTCTGAGGTGCCATCTTTATGAGACTTTAAACCGAGGCCCCGTCTGCCCTCTCTTTGGCTGTTACCCCTGCCTGACCGAGATTGGCTAACTCAGCATGGAGTGGGAATCAGACTTGGCATCTTGCTGGTCTCATTTACTCGCTGTGTAAACTCACAGAGCCTCAGGGCTTGCAACATAGACTGCTGCCAAAATCTCTTCAAACTGACACAGACATGTGCAACATTTTTCCTTTCAAAATTGCATCATCTGCAAATGTTGAAATTCTTGTAATTTGGACGATCTAGTTGCTTTGTCACTTGAAAATATAATTTTTATATTGAAAAGGAGAAATTTGCAAGGCTCTGGGCCGAAACCAAGGGAATGGGACTAATTTGACGGCGATGGGCTGAATGATTCTGTGTCACTTTTCTTGTTGTGAATCTTTTGGAATTCTCTACCCCAGAGAGCTGTGGCTGCTCAGCCGTTGACAGAGATCGGTAACTATTGGGATACTAAGAGAATCAAACGATTTGGGGATAGTGCGGGAAGGTGGAGTTGAGGTAGTTGAGCCATGGTCTTACTGAATGGCGGAGCAGGCTCGAAGGTCTGAATGGCCTACTCCAGCTCCTATTATGTTCTTATGTCACAGTGATGCTGTTATATAGCGTGCTGTGACTCTGTCTGTCTGTGTTTCTCTCATAACTATATACGGACATTTCACCTTGTAGCGTCGCAAAATGTACTCTATCTGCACACAAACTTGCTGTAATTCGTAACATAAGGAAAAAATGCGACTCATTACGAGGATAAAGAACAGGTACAGTTGATATTCTATCCATGTTCCTTTACTATCTTGGTATCAGAACAAACTTTATTTTTTTTTCAAAAAATAACAGTGTTGCAATGTAAACTGCATGACGTCTCGTTTTAATTTTGCTTAACATTATTTCAATCCCTACTCGTAATATTCTGCCTCCGGTTCCTTGTTCAGGCTGTCGTTCCCCCACGGTCATTGCAAGTGTAAATAGGAGCTAAGGGTGTCATTGTGGCTCTGTGACAGCACTCTCACCTAATGAGTCCGAAGGTCGTGGGTTCAGGTCCCACTCCAGAGACTTGATCTCCAGAGACAGTGTCCAGGCTGGCACTGAGGGAGTGCTGCACTGTCGGAGGTGCCGTCTTGCGGATGAGACGTTAAACTGAGGCCCCGTCTGTCCTCTCAGGTGGACGTAAAAGATCCCATGGCACTATTTCGAAGAAGAGCAGGGGAGTTCTCCCCGGTGTCCTGGCCAATATTTATTCCCCAACCAACATCACCAAAACCCATTAAAACAAAAGCAAAATACTGCGGATGCTGGAAATCTGAAATAAAAACAGAAAATGCTGGAAACACTCAGCAGGTCAGGCAGCATAACGTTTCAGGTCGATGACCTTTCATTTTCTGTGTTTATTTCACTAAAACAGATGATCTGGTTGCTGATTGTGGGAGCTTGCTGTGCCCAAATTGGCTGCCGCGTTTCTCTACATTACAACAGTGACTACACTTCAAAAGTAATTCATTGGCTGTAAAGCACTTTACGGCGTCCTGAGGTCGTGAAAGGCGCTATATAAATACATGTCTCTCTCTCCTCTCTGTCTGTCTCTCTCTCTCTCTTTTCTCTCTCTCCTCTGTCTCTCTGTCTCTTTTCTCTCTGTCTGTCTCTCTCTCTCTCTCTCTCTCTCTCTCTCTCTCTCTCTGTCCCTCTCTTGCTCTCTTTCTCGTTCTCGCTCTCTCGTTCTCTTTCTTTCCCTCTCCCTCCCTCTCTCTTTCCCTCAATCTCTCTCTCTTCCCTCTCCTCTCTCTTTCTCTCTCTCTCTCTCTCTCTTGTGCTCTCTCTCCCTCTCTTTCTCCTTTTTCCTGCTCTTTTTCCCGCTCTCTTTTTCCCGCTCTCTCTTTCCTACGCTCTCTTTTTCCCGTGCTCCCTCTCCTCTCTCTCTCTCTCTCTCTCTCTCTCCCTCTCTCCCTCTCCCTCTCCCTCTCCCTCCCTCTCTCTATCTCTCCCTCTTTAACCCTTGTTGTTCTCTAATTGCTGCAACCACCTATATTTTGAGCACCCTGGTTTTCTTTGCCTCTACCCTGCCTGGGAGGTTATTCCAAAATTGAATTCTCTGAGTAATTTAGTTCTCCCTGATAATTTGTTATAAATTTTATCTTCAGTCATTTCCATCCATGAACTCTGCGTCCATTTCTTCTGGTTTATTTTTCTGGTTTATTTTGAAGTGATATTATGCTGGCGTTTGTATGACTGCAGGCCGCTGTCAAACTGGAGCATCTCACCTTGACACTTACATGACGAATTGATAAGGCAATTGATTTATCACTCGCACACGGACAGTTTCACTGCCTCCAGCATTTTCGGTGCCAAGCTTTGGTGCCCAGTCAGCAAGTTAGAAACTTGCAGGAAGCAAAACACCATACGACCAACCTTTGTTTATATCTTGGTAATTTAAATTTAAATTTATGCTTTTAAATTAAGGTAGAATTATATTACAAAACATTTAGAATTGAATAAAACTTTAGAGTCCAGCACCCTTTTCATTTTTCTTCCTATTTGGGTAAGGATTTATTTTATGGACTTTAATATCTTTATTAAATATAATTATGCATTAAAGTACAAGCCTCAAATAAGTCACATTAAACAAGTGCTAGTTGATGGTTTCCGTGTCATTAAACAGCATGGTGCGACTGGTACAGCAAGAGGTTGCTGCCATCTACATCCCAAACTTGTTAGACTGCTAAAGAAGTTGGTCATTGTGAAGTTGATTCTCATTATTGTGCTTAGGCCAACTCGCCTTGAAATTGACGATCCTTGAAATATTGCTTTCAACCCACTGATCAAATTGCGAATCGTAACCAAAGAAGGCCAAAATGCGATTTGGGGCCTCGTCTCAATTGCCTGTGCTTATAGAGATTTCATCTGCTACGCAAAAGATTCCTCTGCGGCTACAGGAATGTTCCAGTTCAAAGTGTTGTTGCAAAGCCTGTAAACTGTGGACACGCTTGCTTTCCTTTTCATGTACAGACGGAGTTTGTCTCTGAAGGTCTCTCCCAGAAAGCTGTATATAATGGGATTCAGGCAACTGTTGGAAAAAGCAGCCAGGTTAACAATGTGACGCGTGAGTGGATAATAGTGCCCCAGCGATTCCTTGAGGGAAACCGATGAATCCTTTGCGCCTTGTAGGAGCTGAAAGCTGATGAAGACATTTTCAGGCAACCAACAGATGAAGAAAACCAGAACAACCACAACAATCATGCGAAGGGCCTTCTGCCGCCTCTGCCAAAGGCGGTTGTGCTTTTGCGCGTTTGTGAGAATCCGTACAATCAACGAGTAGCAGAGCCCAATGATGAAGAACGGGACGACAAACCCAAGAGTGACTTCTAGCCACTGGATCTCCATAACATCTGCAAAGCAGAAGTGAACTTCCCCCGTGTGGTGGGCCTGGACCACGGCAAAGGGTATTAACACAGCCAGGATGGATGTCAACCAGATCAGGCCACAGCTCCATTTTGCATGCTGCAGAGTTCGGAGTGTGTTGGACTTCATGGATTGCGCCAGGGCAAGGTACCGGTCAAAGCTCATCCACGTGAGAAAGAAGATGCTGCTGTACATGTTGACCTGCAGGAAGAGAGACATGAAGGTGCACAGAATGGCTATGTCGTAGTACTTGTCACTGAGGTTGAAGACCTCAATGAGGGAATCCACTACGAGGATGAGGTCAGCCACGGCCAGGTTCACAAAATAGAGGTCTGGGATGGTCATTTTCTTGGGATGGTTCAAGTTCACGACCAGGATCAAGCCATTCCCAATGAAGCCTATGGGAAATAGAAAAACTGTGTACAAGCAGGACAGAAAGAGGCTGATATTATAAAAATGACCATCTCTTTGGCTTTCGGTCACATAGCCACAGTATAAGGTCTCATTACAGTAGCTGGACTCATTCAGTTCAGCTTCATTAGAAAATAGTGATGCTAGGCGAGCTTCCATAATCAAAGGGCTACGAATTTTCAAAGGTTATATATTGAATTATTTATAAATAGTGCTCTGTCCGCGGTGCTTTGAGTATTTACATTTGTCTGTATTGATGCATTCATTCAATTTGTCCCAGCGTATCAAAAATGAATCTGCCATTCTTTATAGTAGCGGGCTTTGTCTGTGTTGATGCATTCATTCAATTTGTCCCAGCGTATCCAAAATGAATCTGCCATTCTTTATACAGTAGTAGCGGGCTTATTTGGTGTTTGGAGAATCCAATGGGACGCAAACTGGGTCCCTGCAGTTGCATTGTGGTTCTGGTCAGCAAGTATGGCGTTGCTCATCTCCAGTTCAAAATGCATCGCCCTGGCCTTCATTCAGATGCATTTGGCGGTTTGTCGGTGCATGTTGTGGGAGGTTGGCAAGCTAGCCCTGTGTGCTCGTTAGTGTGGCTGTTGCTTTTCTGCCCTCACCGCAGTTCTCGATGGCCTCGGCCAAGTTGGGAAAATTGGGCCAGGCACTCGCAGGTGCCCGTGGCGTTCAGGTCCCGACAGCAGGCGTTTAGTGTTTTGGTTAAGCATGCGCGATGGTGGCCGCCTCTCTCTTACTTGGTGGCTTCCCAAGAAAAGCTGCTGGAACGAGCTGAAGCCTTTTCCCTCTCGCGCGTTGAATTGGCTGTCAGTTGTTAACTGGCTATAAAATCCGGCTATAACGGGCACAGTGTCCAAGTGAGCATCCTGCAGTTAATGGAAAGGGGTGGGGCCAGGTGTGGGGGGGGGGGGTGGTGCGGAGGGGTAGGAGGAGAAAAGTCAATAATGAATCAAGACATCCTGTACGCACAACAGCAGAATGCCCCATCGAAATAAACTATTTCAATTTGCAGTTGAAAACCTTTTTCTAATTAATTGTAGATGGGGCATTCATCCAGACACTTGGCAAAAACATTCTGTCCAATTGTATTAGCAAACTTCACGAATGATGATGTACATTTTTTATGTCCTGTACTTTCATGGGAAACAAAAACGTGATGTGTACAACAAAGGAATCTCGAGCGGAGTCTGAACCCAATATTGAAATGTGCTGATGCAACTCCAAGGTTACTAGAATAAAAAATGACAGCACCCACGTCATTCGTATTAAACGGGTCCAGCCAGGGACCGTTATGTAAGGAAAGAATGTTAATCAATGTTTACTGTAAAAGTCAGTTTGATGGAGGGTAACTTTTTCTGTTTAGCACTTAGGTATATAGGTATATAGAAGTCTGTCTGTCTGTCCGTCTGTATGTCTATGTCTGTCTGTATGTCTGTCTGTCCGCTATACACTCAAAAGTTATAGAGCGTACCTACACATATGTTATATCAAAAGAAAGCTGATGATCAGGGGAGTGTCATAGGTGTATTTACTTTTTGGTCAGACAAAAATTGTTCGGACAGTATACAAAAAAGTTCAAAAATCTGCTCGTTAGCGGTTGACCAATCCTACCGCTCATTAGCGTTCAGTGACATGATGGTTGACCAATCCTACAGTTCAGTGACCTGATGGTTGACCAATCGGTGCGTCACGGGCGGGACCTAATCCTGCAGCCTCCCGAAACTTCGCCGCCATTTTTTCCCCTGCTTTTCCTCAACAGCGAGCGGGGCAGCTGCGTTGGCCCGCCGGAGCGGGAGGTGAGTTGGGGTCACTCGGGCCGGGCCTCACAACCGCTCGGCCCGAGACACAGAGCGGGAGAGCGGCAGCGGGCGGCCGTCAACCGCGTGGCCCGAGACACAGAGCGGGGGAGCGGCAGCGGCCGGCTGTCAACCGCGCGGCCCTCTAAACTGCCCTGGCAACGCCGGGCCCCCCCAGCTAGTAGGTGATAATTCAACACTAATGCTGTGTTTGTAACTGTCAGTGCACCACAATTATGTTTGCATTTGTAATTTGGGCTAATTACCCCTTTTTAGCACTGAAGGAGAATTGCGATACAGAGCTAAAAAAATGAGTTTAATATTAGAAAAAAAAACACACCCCGATTTTCAAAAAGCGAATTAATACCCTGAATACTCTCGTGATATTGCTCCACGTGCTGAGTACCATTAGTGCGGGGAGAGACAGATTGTCTTAGCTTTCTGTCACCGTGTAATACGGCGCTGCATTATTCATACAGTGCTTTACATTGAGAAATGTTCATTCCTCGATTTCCCATCTGTTCTACTTTTTTTAGAAACCATCAATGTTCTTCTTTCAGCCGTTGCACGACCAAAGTGACATCATTCTCCATTATAGTGGCATCTCTGGTAAATTTCTACTGGAACTTGGCGTCCGATATAGCACAAAGTTATGACAACACAACTGATGATGTACAGCACTTTATAGCTTAAAAAAGACTGACTAATATATCTTTTAAAAAAAACACGTCTAAGCTTCCTGTCGTAAGCAGTGGCATGTTTAACACAGCAAATGCAAATGGGAAATCAAAGTGCAGAATATGAGAGTTGTCTTTTGTCTTTTTGAAAAACGCTGCACTAGCGCATAGTAATTGCATCACTTGTGAAAGTGTGCCTGGACTCTGGATTCAAGAAGGATTTGCTGCAGGAACTCATGGCCTATATCAACGGGAGAATTTGACAAGTGAGTCTGAGAAGTTGAAGGATTTCCTGTGCAATTAAGACCGTTGTGTATGGTCTGGGCTAGCGGGGGGGATTTCCTCAGGATTACACAGCAAAGATTGATATTAACATCACCCAAGTTATTTAGCAGTTTTTTGAGGGGAAATCACTGTTTGATGGATGGCCGCCTTTGTCTCACTCTAACTGAAAACCGCAAGTTATACAAAATTGTTCCTCGTGAGAAATTATTTTGGGAAAAACTCACTTTTAAAATGTACTTGCGAGTTTAAAATTAGCAAGAGCTCAACATGCATCAGGCAAACGTAAGATGTTTATTTAAAAGTTTTTTTATTCCCTGACCACCGATTAATGGCCGGTCCCTTGGCTTTCCTCTCTAAGTTATTGCTTTACCACACGTTTTAAGTTGTTTTTGGTGCAGAAGTTTTCATTTATCAGCTTTATAAAGAGTCACCAGTCGGGGGCCTACACTGCCAATTCTATTATGTGAAACACACTTATATTTTAGCAAAAGTAATGCGGCCACGGTTTTTCAACTGTTCCACGGCCTCGCCCCCTCCCTGTCTCTGTAACCTCCTCCAGCCCTACAACCAGTGTTCCCTCTGATTTTTTTTGTGTGCGCGGTGTCTCTTACAGCGGCTGGTGAGCGGCCTGTGGGGGACCTCGCGATTGATGCACGGTTGTTGGGGGAACATTGCCTACAACCCGCGCTTCTCCAATTCTGGCCTTTTGTGTACCCCGACTTCCTTTGCTGCACCATTGGCGGCTGTGCTTTCAGTTGTCTTGAGCCCCAAGCTCTGGAATTCCCTCTCTACCTCCCCACCACTCTTTGCTCCTTTTTTTAAGACCCACCTTAAATCTTAGCTCTTTGACCAAAGCTTCTGTCCTAATATCGCTCATCTTTGGCTCGGTGTAAGTTTTTTGTCTAATTAGGCTCATGTGAAGCGCCTTGGGATGTTTTACTACGTTAAAGGTGCTATATAAATGCACATTGTTGTTGTTGTGGTGGTCAAAAACTTACCACAAATTTAAGAACTTCTTGCCTCATCACTTTCTCAATACCCCAAAGTGCTTTCCAACCAGCGAAATATTTCTTTTGAAGTGCAGTCACTGCGGTGTAGCCAGCGGATGAAGAAAACCAGAACAACAATCGTGCAAAAGGACCTTCTGACGCCTCAGCCAAAGGCGATTGTGAGAGTGATTCATCGTGTGTGTGTGTGTGTGTGTTCGTGTGTGTGTGTTCGACTGGACACTACCGAGAACTCCCTCCGCATCTTTGAATAGTGACTTGGGATCGCTGGAGTGGACATGAACCCACAACCTTCCTACCTCAAAGCAAAGGGTGCTGGTACTTTTACATGTAGCATGTAACCGTCAATATCTCGTTAACTGTGACTTGATTAAAGCAATTGTACCACACCTTTTAAACAAAAATATCTGTATCATCATCTAACCTTGTGCCTAGTGACCTAGTCATAGCAGATAGTAGTTTTTTTGTGTTGCAAAAATCCATGGCTTGTGAAATCCATATTCCTGTTTAAGATTGCTGCCCCCCAGCACAAAACAATTGATCTCAATTGATTCTGTTTTATTAATGTTTAAATTAATATTTGACTTCAGTTCATTCACTCAGAAGAGGACATATAAGGAGGCTATAGAGGGATATAGATAGGTTAAGTGAGCGGGCAAAGATCTGGAAAATGGAGTATAATGTGGGAAAATGTGAAATTGTCCATTTTGGCAGGAAGAATAAAAAAGAAGCATTATTATCTAAATGGCGAGAGATCGCAGAGCTCCGAGATGCAGAGGGACCTGGGTGTCCTAGGGCCTGATAAACTACATCCTAGGGTACTTAAGGAGGTGGCCCTGGAGATAGCAGATGCTCTAAGGATCATCTTCCGGAACTCCATTGACTCGGGAACAGTACCCGTGGATTGGAGGGTAGCTAATGTTACCCCAATATTTAAAAAGGGGGGTAGAGAGAAAGCAGGGAATTATAGACCAGTAAGCCTTACATCGGTTGTGGGCAAAATGCTAGAGTCCATTATTAAGGATAAAATAGCGGAGCACTTGACAAATGGGGAAAGGATCGGACAGAGTCAACATGGATTTACAAAGGGTAAATCGTGTTTGACTAATCTGCTGGAATTTTTTGAGGAAGTAACTGGTAAAATAGATGGGGGAGAGCCAGTGGATGTGGTGTACCTTGACTTCCAGAAAGCCTTCGATAAGGTTCCACACAAAAGATTATCATGCAAAATTAAGGCTCATGGGATTGGGGGCAAAGTATTAACGTGGATAGAGAACTGGCTGGCGGATAGAAAACAGAGAGTTGGAATAAACGGCTCGTTTTCGGAGTGGCAGGCAGTGACCAGCGGGGTGCCGCAAGGATCTGTCCTGGGACCCCAGCTGTTCACAATATATATAAATGATCTGGATCAGGGAATTGGATGCAATATTTCCAAATTCGCTGACGACACTAAACTAGGAGGAGGGGTGGGCTCTGATGAGGATGTCAGGAGGCTACAGTGCGATTTGGACAGGTTGGGGGAATGGACGGATACGTGGCAGATGCACTATAATGTGGATAAATGCGAGGTTATCCACTTTGGGGGTAAAAACAGGAGGGTAGATTATTATCTAAATGGCAATAGATTGGGAGATGGGGAAGTGCAGAGGGACCTGGGTGTTCTTGTGCACCAGTCACTGAAGGAGAGCATGCAGGTGCAACAGGCGATTAAGAAGGCAAATGGTATGTTGGCCTTCATATCAAGGGGGTTCGAGTATAGGAATAGGGATACCTTACTACAGCTGTACAAGGTGCTGGTGAGACCGCATCTGGAGTATTGTGTACAGTTTTGGTCGCCCCATCTGCGGAAGGATGTTCTTGCCATGGAAAGAGTGCAACGGCGATTCACCAGGCTGATACCTGGAATGGCGGGAATGACCTACGAAGAGAGATTAAATAGTTTGGGCTTGTACTCACTGGAGTTTAGAAGATTGAGAGGGGATCTCATCGAAACATATAAAATTATGGCAGGCCTGGACAGGCTGAATTCAGAGAGAATGTTTCCAATGGCCGGGGAGCACAGAACCAGGGGCCACAGTCTAAAAATAGCGGGCAAATCATTTAAAACAGAGATGAGGAAGAATTTCTTCACTCAAAGAGTGGTGAGCCTGTGGAATTCCCTGCCACAGAGGGCTGTGAAGGCTAATTCAATAAATATTTTCAAGAGAGAATTGGATATATTTCTGAAGGCTAAGGGGATTAAGGGTTACGGAGAAAAGGCGGGGACGGGGTACTGAACTGGTAAGATCAGCTATGATCTCAGACGAAGATCAGCCATGATCTCATTGAATGGCGGAGCAGGCTCGAAGGGCCGAATGGCCTACTCCTGTTCCTATCTCTATGTTTCTATGTTACATGAATCGCAAAAGGTTAGTATGCAGGTACAGCAAGTAATTAGGAAAGCTAATAGCATGTTATCGTTTATTGCGAGGGGAATTGAATACAAAAGTAGGGAGGTTATGCTTCAGTTGTACAGGGCATTGGTGAGACCACATCTGGAGCACTGTGTACAGTATTGGTCTCCTTATTTAAGGAAGGATGTAAATGCGTTAGAGACAGTTCAGAGAAGGTTTACTGGACTAATACCTGGAATGGGCGGGTTGTCTTATGAGGAAAGGTTGGACAGGCTAGGCTTGTATCTGCTGGAGTTTAGAAGAGTAAGAGGTGACTTGATTGAAACATATAAGATCCTGAGGGGTCTGGACAGGGTGGATGTGGAGAGGATGTTTCCTCTTGTGGGAGAATCTAGAACTAGGGTCACTGTTTAAAAATAAGGGGTCGCCCATTTAAGACAGAGATGAGGAGAAATCTTTTCTCACAGAGGGTTGTGAGTCTTTGGAACTCGCTTCCTCAGAGGGCGGTGGAAGCAGAGTCTTTGAATATTTTTAAGGCAGAGGTAGATAGATTCTAGGTGAGCAAGGGGGTGAAAGATTATCGGGATAGGTGGGAATGTGGAGTAATCAGATCAGCCATGATCTTATTGAATGGCAGAGCAGGCTCGAGGGGCTGAGTGGCCTAGTCCTGCTCCTAATTCGTATGTACGTATGTTTAGTTCTGGATTGCACTGCCTGAAAGGGTGGAGGAGGCAGATTCAGAAGTAACTTGCAAAAGGGAATTGGATATATACTTAAAAAGGAAATATTTTCAGGCCTGTGAGGAAAGAGCAGGGCAGTGGGACTAATTGGAGAGCTCTTTCAAAGAGCCGGCACAGGCACCATTGGCCGAATGGCCTCCTTCTGTGCTGTATCATTCTATGATCAAGATGATGGGCCGTAATTTGCGGCCCCTACGGATGCGTACGAGGTGCGCACGTGCCTGTAAGGGCCGCGCACGTTCTGGGTTTAGGCATGCGCTAAAACCCGGAACTTGCGATCTTGGCGGATCCTCCGCATCCCCGGGAAAAGGGCATCCGCGGACGGAGATTTGCCCAACTTCTACCCAGCGAATGCCCGTGAAATTCTTACACCTGGTAAAAGCAGGCGTAAGGCCTGCTTTTACCAGTGTAAGACTTTAAAAAATAAAATAAAATAAAATTTTAGCAATAATTTATACATTTTAAAAGCTGTGAATAAGGTAAGCTTATTTTTAGCCCCTTTAAATTTATTTTTCAAAAAATTAAATTTTTGTTTTAACTTTAATTAAATGCAATTTTAATTAATTTTAAATATGTGATGGTTTATTTTTATTTATTTGAAGTCTAGGTGTATTTTTGGGGTATTCCCATTCATGCGGATGGGGTTTCTGTAGATACAGAACTCCCATAAGTATAAATTTATTGGTTGGGCCGGCCCACGTGATCCCAGGGGCGCTTGCGAACCGCCTGCACCCCCCTGGGATACATGGGCCTCTACCCGGAGAGGCCCGGGACCGCCAGTCTCCGTGGATCCCGAGGCCCCAGGTACGCCGGCATTTTATTTGCGGATCGGAGACATTTCCACGCGGGAAGCCTCCGATCGCAAATTCCGGGCCGATATTAATATACAATTTATATTTGACTAAATTTTAAGAGCTATCCACTTGGCTTCATTCCACTGCTCTTTTCCGCTTTCAAATTTTTCATCTTAAAATATTTATCCACTTCTTTTAAAAATTTAATGAGGATTCTACTACCACCACTGTTTTTGTTTCAATCCCATGCATAAAAAACTTCTAACCTCCTTGCTTTGTTCTTTTTGGGGATCTTAACTCGATGCCCTCCAGTTGTTTACTCAACGACCGATGAAAATTGGTTGGTTTACAGTATCAAAGCTGCTCATAATTTGATCATCAGATCTCCTCTTGTCTCTAATGAAGAGAGCAATGGACCAGAGAGTGACTCTCACCTGTTGAATTGCACCCTAACCAAGGGGGTTAGTGCCTTCAAGACGGCAGGGGTATAAGAAAGAAAAAATGACTTAAGCCTGCAAGAGGGAAATAAAACAAATGCCTTTCTGCGGCCAACGAGAAAATGGTGGCTTACCTCACTGACAAAAGCCATTGTTGAGTTCAGAAAAAAGAATCCGAGTCCGTGCAAGAAGAAAGTGACTTGTGTAAATGCTGGAAATACTCAGCAGGCCAGGCAGCATCTGTGAAGAGAGAAACAGAGTTAACCTTTCAGGTCGGTGACCCTTCGTCAGAACTGGAAAAAGTTGGAGATGGAACAGGTTTTTAAGCAAGTACAGGGGCAAGGAAAGCGGGGAGGGGAGGAAAGAACAAAAGCGAAGGTCTGTGATAGGATGGAAGGCAGGAGAGATTAAGAGATGGTGCAAGGCATCTTTTGCCTTGCACCATCTCTTAATCTCTCCTGCCTTCCATCTAGAGCCATCTTTTGTTTCTTAGCTTGCCCCATTACCATCTCCTTTTGCCTTGCACCATCTCTTAATCTCTCAATCTCTCCTGCCTTCCATCCTATCACAGACCTTCCCTTTTGTTCTTTCCTCCCCTTCCCCCCCCCCCCCCAACCGCCCTCCCTGCCCCTGCACTTGCTTAAAAACCTGTTCAATCTCCAGCTTTTTCCAGTTCTGACGAAGGGTCATCGACCTGAAACGTTAACTCTGTTTCTCGCTCCACAGATGCTGCCTGACCTGCTGAGTATTTCCAGCATTTTCTGTTTTTATTTCAGATTTCCAGCATCCGCAGTATTTTGCTTTTGTAAGAAAGTGACTGTACTAGGCCCAGGTCTTTTCACCCGTGTATAATCAACTGAAGCTGCATATAAAGATACCGCGAGTCCTGACCAGAATGGAGATTGGGTAATTTTCCCCACCCCACCCCGTCAATCACTGCTGTAAGTGACTGGCATTGATTTTACGCACACAATTTGTATTATGTCACTATACTCCACTCACTGCATTTTGCTGGAGAAATTAGCCAAGTCCTGGCCCGCCTCCAGTTTATTGGCTGACACAGTGGTGTCAATACTCAATCCATTAATGTAAAGCAAAAAGTTGGTAATACAGGAAACTTTCGATTTACCGGCACCTAAATAACTGGAAATCTCGGTTAACTGGCAAAATTCAGGAGTAGGTTCAGGTAAGTTTTATTACTTGCCTTCCTCGATCTGTTGCTGTGCAAGGGTGTGGCTGCAGCTGTTGCTAAGCTACAGAGACACTTGGAACTTGTGGCCATTGTTCTGAACCTGAGCAACAGGGTTTGTTGCTTTATACGGAGCTCTCAGCTCCGTATCTTTTACTATAGCTTTCGGTCATCCGGAATTTTTGATGAATCGGTCCCGTCCGTGCCGGATAAAAGAAAAGTTTCCTGTATTGCCTGATGCATGTTATGCTGAATTTGACAAATACATTGTACGTAAGAACACAAGAAATAGAAGAGTAGGCCGTACGGCCCCTCGGGCCTGCTCCGCCATTCAATAAGATCATGGCTGATCTTCGACCTCAACTCCCCGATCCCCATATCCCTTGATTCCCATAGAGTCCAAAAATCTAACGATCTCAGCCTTGAATATAGTCAACGACTCAGCATCCACAGTTCTCTGGGCAATGAGAAAAGGAAAATGGTGGTGAATGTAACATGCACAGGGGCCCTAACAGGATGTTTGGATAGGAATCTTTTTAAAATAAAAAATAATTCTTGGATATGGGCATCGCTGGCAAGGCCGGCATTTATTGCCCATCCCTAATTGCCCTTGAGAAGGTGGTGGTGAGCCGCCGCCACCTTGAACCGCTGCAGTCCGCGTGGTGAAGGTACTTCCCACTGTACTAGTAATCATCTACATAGTGAGCTCCCCACTTCAGCCATGCGATGATGGAGAAGCACACTAAAGAGATGGTGGCCTGTGTCTCTCCTACGCCCTTGGCCAGGGTGTGTTTGAAGGAGAAGGAATCACTGGGGGGAAAAAAAGAAAATCTTTTTGTCGCAAAACAAACATGTGTCATGTTGCACTAAAACGTTTATGAATTTAGACATACTTCTATATAAGAAAAACCACATGTACTCGAAGATGAAATCAGATCCCATATTTTACAACCCAATGTAAACTATTATTTTTCCTGCACAACTTGATACTCCCAGCACCACTCACGAGCTGAAACAATATGGGGTTAGAACTAAGAGCACAAGAATTCGGAGCAGGAGTCGGCCATACAGCCCTTCGAGCCTGCTCCCCCATTCAATAAGGTCATGGCTGATCTTCGACCTTGACTCTGCTTTCCCGCCCGATCCCCATATCATCATCATCAACATCAACAACAATAACGTGTATTTATATAGCGCCTTTAACGTGGTAAAACGTCCCAAGGCGCTGCACAGGAGTATTTTAAGACACAAAATTTGACACCGAGCCACATAAGGATAAAATCCCTTGATTGCTCATGAATCCAAAAATCTATCAATCTCAGCCTTGAAAATACTCTGATTCAGCCTCCACTGCCCTTTCGGGTAGAGAATTCCAAAGATTCACAACCCTCAGTGAAGAAATTCCTCCTCATCTCAGCCTTAAATGGCTGACCCCTTATCCTGAGACTGTGCCCCCTAGTTCTAGACTCTCCAGCCAGGGGAAACAACCTGTCAGCATCTACCCTGTCAATCCCCCTCAGAATATTATGTTTCAATGAGATCACCTCTCATTCTTCTAAACTCCAGAGAGTATAGGCCCAATCTACACAATCTCTCATCATAGGACAACCCTCTCATCCCAGGGATCAATCTAGTGAACCTTCGTTGCACCGTCTCTAAGGCATGTATGTTTTTTAAGGAGACCAAAACTGTGTGCAGTACTCCAGGTGTGGTCTCACCAAAGCCCTGTACAATTGTTGTAAGACTTCTTTACTATTGTACTCCAACCCACTTGCAATAAAGACCAACATGCCATTTGCCTTCCTAATTGCTTGCTGTACCTGCATGCTAACTTTCTGTGTTTCCTGTACGAGGACACCTAAACTATTAAATGTTGGTGTTCAGAGAGATTTAACACCATTTAAAAAATATTCTGTTTTTCTGTTCTTCCTACCAAAGTGAATAACCTCACATTTCCCCACATAGACTCCATCTGCCAACTTATTGCCCACTCACTTAATCGGTCTATATCCCTTTGCAGGCTCTTTGTGTCCTCCTCACAGCTTACTTTCCCATCTAACTTTGTATCATCAGCAAACTTGGATAAATTGCACTCGGTCCCTTCATCTAAGTCATTAATATAGATTGTAAATAGCTGAGGCCCAAGCACTGATTCTTGTGGCACCCCACTAGTTACAGCCTGCCAACTGGAAAATGACCTGTTTATCCCTACTCTGTTTTCTGTCCATTAACCAATCCTCTATCCATGGTAATATATTTCCCCCAACCCCATGAGCCCTTATCTTGTGTAGCAACCTTTTATGTGCCACCTTATCAAATGCCTTTTGGAAATCCAAATATACTACATCCACTTGTCCCCCTGCTAGTTACATCCTCAAAAAACTCTAATAAATCTGTTAAACACGATTTCCCTTTCATAAAACCATGTTGACTCTGACTAATCATTTTATGATTTTCTAAGTGCCCTGATACCACTTCCTTAACAATGGATTCTAGCATTTCCCTGACGACTGATGTCAGGATAACTGGCCTGTAGTTCCCTGTTTTCTCTCTCCCTCCTTTCTTGAATAGCAGGGTTACATTTTCTACCTTCCAATTCACTGGGACCATTCTAGAATCTAGGGAATTTTGGAAGATCATAACCAATTCATCCACTATCTCTGCAGCCACCTCTGTTAGAACCCTAGGATGTAGGCCATCAGGTCCAGGGGATTTGTCGACTTTTAGTCCCATTCGTTTCTCAAGTACCTTTTCTCTACTGATATTAATTGTTAAGTTCCTCACTCTTAATAGCCCCTTGGTTCCCCACTATTTTTGGTATGTTTTTTGTGTCTTCTGCTGTGAAGACAGATACAAAATATTTGTTTAAAGTCTCTGCTATTTCTTTATTCACCATTATAATTTCACCTGTCTCAGCCTCAATGGGTCCGATGCTTACTTTTGCTGCTCGCTTCCTTTTACATACTTGTAGAAGCTCTTACAATCCGCTTTTATATTTCTTGCTAGTTTACTCTCATATTCTAATTTCTCCTTTTTATATCAATTTTTTGGTCATCCTTTGCTGGTTTATAAAGCTCTCCCAATCCTCAGGCTTACTACTATTCTTCGCAACTTTATAAGCCTCTTTTAATCTAATACTATCCTTAACTTCTTTGGTTAGCTACAGATGGATCACTATTCCCGTGGAGTTTTTATTTCTCAATGGAATGTATATTCATTGAGAATTTTGGAACATTTCTTTAAATGTTTGCCACTGCTTAGCTACCATCATACCTTTTAATCCAATTTCCCAATCTACCTTCGCTAACTCGCCCCTCATACCTATGTAATTGGCTTTATTTAAGTTTAAGACTCTCATTTCCGACTGAAGTATTTCACTCTCAAACTCAACATAAAAGTTTTATCATATTATGATCACTCTTTCCCAGAGGATCCTTTACGATGAGATTACTAATGAACCCTGTCTCATTACACAATACAAGATCTAAAATAGCCTGTTCCCTGGTTGGTTCCATGACATATTGGGCCAGAAATTCGTGAACGGGGCTTGCCGCGCGTGCAAGCCCCGTATATGCACTTACCCTGCGCTCCTGCCGATCAGCTCCAGGGACGCCTGGAATTGGTGTTTCAAACAGAAGAATCCCGGGCAGCGTATGACGTCACGCCGCCCAGGAGTGCAGCCAGCGCGAAGCCTGGAGCGTGCAGTGCAAGTGAGACACGCCCCTTAAGGTCTCATTGTAGCAGGACACGCCCCCAATGTTTCTGTCAAGCTGCTAAGCATTTTTACATGCAAAGCAGCAGTTTAAATAGGTTTTTGGAAGCTTTTTGAAGATTTTGGTAACTTTTATAAACTTTTAAAAATGTTTACATTATTTTGAAGAATCTGAAGTAGTTTTAAACAGATTAAAGCAATTTAAAGACTTTTAAAAGCCCTAAAAGAATTTTTTTAATTCCATTTATTTATTTAGCAATGTCGTCGTCATACGTGTCTTCACACTGTTCCCTTTGGGGAACTGTATGAAGTGGTGGAAGGATTTATGGCCATGATTAACGCTCATTTCGTGACCGTAACCATCTTTGAACCAGCCATTAGGGCGGTTAGTCCTATGGCGGGAGGGTTTTACGGGCTCCCACAAGCTATACAAGGAGGGGGGGCCACCCACACCCACGGACGCAAATATCCCACTGGATGTCAACCCAGAATTTAGAGCCCGAGCTCCGACTCCACTTGCCGGGACTGTCTGGAGCGGGGTTCGAAACCCTACCCTGATCTGGCCCAGCGGCGGGGATCCTACCGCTATACCAAAGGCCCAATCCGATTAGCAACGTGAAATGGCTGGAATGAACACACTTCACGGCATTAAAAGAACTCACAATTGAACTGATGATGACCTCAGCAATCTCCTCAAGGAGGTGGAGGCGCAGCGCCTGCTCATCATTGGTAATGAGAAGTCAAAGGCGCCGCAAAAAGGGCAGATGATAGCTTGGTCTTTCAAGTGGCAGCATAGGGCTCCAGTCACGGGGAGGGAAAAGGCGCAGGAAACGTATGGATGTCACCTTTTGTGCGGAGTGGGCCTTTTGCGTAGCAGTAAGCATCCCCGCCGCTGGGCCAGAAGGGGTAGGGTTTCGAACCCCACTCCAGACAGTCCCGGCAAGTGGAGTCGGAGCTCCAACTATAAATTCTGGGTGGACATCCAGCGGGATAGTTGCGTCCGTGGGTGTGGGTGGCCCCCCCCCCTCTCAGATGGGTTGTGGGAGCCCGTAAAACCCTCACGCCATAGGACTAACCACCCTAATGGCTGGTTCAAAGATGGTTACGGTCACGGAATGAGCGTTAATCACGGCCATAAATCCTTCCACCACTTCATACAGTTCCCGAAAGGGAACAGTGTGAGGATACGTACGACGATGACCTCTTGCGCAATGCACCTCCTTGGACCCTCAGTCGCAGATGCGAGGGGGCAAATCGTGCAATTGTTAAATTTTTCATTTTATTGACATGTGAAATGTTGGACCAGTAATTCCCTTCCAAATGCGCGAGTACGGTCGGGGTACTTACGCGTCTGGCCGGAGGAAATGCCGGTTTTCAGCATGCACAGTGCATGTGGGGAAAACCGGCATTTCCTGTCCTCTGAACGAAGGGGTTCAGAGGCAGAACGCGTGCGACTGCACAGGCAGCGCGTGCGCAGTAAAATTCGCCGCTTTCATTCATGCTTTCAGTGAGGTCAAGTCATTACAACTTACACATGAAAAAAGCATGGGTACAGTTGCTCCAGAGGCTGCGGAGGAAGATATTTTTTTATCGTGGAGCTTCTGAAAGTATGTATGTCTGTATATATTCCTTTGCGTGTTATGTATATATTCCTTTACTTATGTGTATGAATGTATTATTTAATTATGACTTTCAGAGAAAGTAACTTATTGGAAAATCATAATTAAAAACATACATTCATACACATTAGTAAAGGAATATAAAACATACATACATATACGTAAAGGAATATATGTGGACATATATACATAACTCATTCTCACATTCCATTCACACAGCCACAATTGCTCCTTCTACCTACCGTTCTGAAAACCCGTTTAAAAAAAAAAAAAAAAAATTTAAACTTTAAAACTTACTTAAAATTTCTTAAAATAACTTCCCTCCCTTTCCCAAACAAAAATATTGCATTTCAGAAGCTCCACGATAAAATATATCTTCCTCCGCAGCCTTGGAACAACTTTACACCTGCTTTTTTCAAGTGTAACTTGTAAGGACTTACCCTCACTGAATCCATGAATGAAATCTACGCAGTTCACTGCGCAAGCGCTGCCTGTGCAGTCGCACGCGCTGTGCCTAGACCTCGGGTCTGGAAATGCCGGCGTTCCCCGCATGCGCTGTGCATGCTGAACGCCGGCATTTCCAACGGCCAGATGCGTGAGTACCCCGACCGTACTCACGCCTTTGGCCACGAATTTCTGGCCCATTGTTCTAGGAAACTGTCTCGAATGCATTCCATGAACTTGTCCTCCAGACTACCTTTGCCAATTTGAGTTGCCCAGTCTATATGAAGATTAAAGTCCCCCATGATTATTGTATTACCTTTGTTACAAGCTCCTATTATTTGTTGATTAATACTCTGTCCAACGGTATAGCTACTGTTTGAGGGGGGGCCTATAAACTACTCCCACCAGTGTTTTCTACCCCTTGTTATTTCTTACCTCCACCCATGCTGATTCTGCTTCCTGATCTTCTGAGCCAAGATCCTTTCTCACTACTGTCCTTATGTCATACTTTATTATCAGGGCTACACCCCCCCCCCCCCCATTCTACCTGTCTTTTTAGCCCATTATGATGTTCTAAATTATGGTGTGTAGTCGTATAAAGTTGTGTAACACACTCCTGCAAATAGAGGCAGATTGCTTGCACAATAAATCATAATTTGAGGCTTTGTATATTTGTTTTGCAGCGACTGTGGAACATTGACTTGGTGGCTTTAATTAAACCTGTCGCATATCATAAACATTTACCTTAACTTCAAGAGGTTTCTAATATCGGACTAAATAGATGGGGACAGGCAGCTGCTAAAAAAGAAAGAACTTGCATTTATATAGCGTCTTTCACAACATCGGGATGTCCCAAAGCACGAGGACACCGTGGAGCACTCCCCCTTGTTCTTCTTCGAAATAGTGCTGTGGGATCTTTTACGTCCACCTGAGAGAGCAGACGGGGCCTCAGTTTGACGTCTCATCCGAAAGACGGCACCTCCGACAGAACTGCACTCCCTCAGCACTGCACTGAGGTGTCGGCCTGGATTATGTGCTCAAGTTATCGGAGTTTAAGTTTGAAAGTGATTTTGTTAAATTCGAAACTAGGGTCTTAAATCTAAATTAAACAAAACAAACTACGTAGGTATGAGGGGTGAGTTGGCTAAGGTAGATTGGGAAACTACATTAAAAGGTATGACGGTAGACAAGCAATGGCTAGCATTTAAAGAATTAATACGAATCACTGAAAGTTAACATACAGGTACAGCAAGCAATTAGGAAAGCAAATGATATGTTGGCCTTTATTACAAGAAGATTTGAGTATAAGAGTAAAGACGTCTTACTGCAATTATATAGGGCCCTGGTGAGACCACACCTGGAGTATTGTGTAAAGTTTTCATCTCCTTACGTAAGGAAGGATATATTTGCCGTAGAGGGAGTGCAACGACGGTTCACCAGGCTGATTCCTGGGATGGGGGGATTGTCCTATGAGGAGAGATTGAGTAGATTGGGCCTATATTCTCTGGAGTTTAGAAGAATGAGAGGTGATCTCATTGAAACATACACAATTCTTACAGGGCTTGACAGGGTAGATGCATGGAGGATGTTTCCCCTGGCTGGGGAGTCTAGAGCCAGGGGTCACAGTCTCAGAATAAGGGGTTGGCCATTTAGGACTGAGATGAGAAATTTCTTCACTCGGAGGGTGGTGAATCTTTGGAATTCTCTACCCCAGAGGGCTGTGGAGGCTCAGTCGTTGAGTATATTCAAGACTGAGATCGATAGATTTTTGGATATTAAGGGAATCAAGGGATATGGGGATAGTGCAGGAAAGTGGAGATGAGGTAGAAGATCAGCCATGATTTTATTGAATGGCGGAGCTGGCTCGAGGGGCCAAACGGCCTACTCCTGCTCCGATTTCTTATGTTATCTGACTCCGAGGTGAGCTTGCCAGCATGAAAGCTTACTTTTTGGGTATTTTGTTTTTTTTGGTCGGTGTAACACCTTATGCACTTGCTCACTGTCAACTAGTGTACTGAAGTAAGTTGGTTTGTGTGTGTGATTGGCAGGAGGACATTGTGCTAATTTTGATTAAAGTGTCAATTAGGGCCCGACTGTAATCTTAACCTGAGGCCTGCGTGGGGGAAGCAATTTTGGCTTCCTCGCCAGGACAATGTTTCCACAACTAGGGGCCTTAGCTATAAGATGGTCACCAATAAATCCAACAACAAATTCAGGAGAATCGCCTTGACCCAGCGAGTGGTTAGAGTGTTACTATATTAATATGTTAGTATTTATATTTTCACTGGCAGATGCAGTGGCCGTGTTCTGATTGACGATGTCAGCATAGGGGAGGAGGTTTAATGGACTGAATAAAACTTACCTGGTGCGAAAATGCCAAGCTCTGCAGTTTGACTGTGATTGTCGTTTGTGGTTGGGTTTAAAGCTGACGTTACGATATTTTTCTCGCCTGCTTTATCTGCGCAGTAATGATCTCTTTCATTATGGAAGGCTGCTGACTCGCTGTGCTAAACATCGAGTGAAATAAAACGAAAGGCTTGCCCTTATGTAGCGCCTGTCACAACGTCACTTCGCGCTTTACAGCCAATGAAGTACTTTTTGAAATGCAGTCTCTGTTGTAATGTAGGAAATGCGGCAGCCAATTTGCGCCCAGCAAGGTCCCACCAACAGCAATGACCAGATAACCTGTTTTTCGTGATGCTGGTTTGAGAGATAAATATTGGCCAGGATAATGGGGGGTGCTTTTAAAATGGGACAGGGGAAGAGACGACGTTTTATCTCCAGCCACTGTTTTCAAACTCATTTCCGACTTGCACATTTGAATTGAGATACTCCGATGATTAGGGGGGAAAAAATGGTAAGGTTAGCTGTAGGGGTATCTGTGTGTTTCTAGCAGACGTTTTGGTCTGATATGTTTGATAAACTGGGTTAGCAGATCCCAATCACTTTAGATGCTAGAAAGGGATCTCATTGAAACTTATAAAATTCTAACAGGACTAGACAGACTAGATGCAGGAAGGATGTTCCCGATGCCGGGGGAGTCCAGAACCAGGGGTCACAGTCTAAAGATAAGGGGTAAGCCATTTAGGAAAGAAATGAGGAATTTCTTCACCCAGAGAGTGGTGAACATGTGGAATTCTCTACCACAGAAGGCAGTAGAGGCCAATTCATTAAATATATTCAAGAAGGAGTTGGATATATTTCTTAAGGCTAAAGGGATCAAGGGATATGGAGAGAAGGCAGGGACAGGGTACTGAATTTGGATGATCAACCATGATCGCATTGAATGGCGGAGCAGGCTCGAGGGGCCGAATGGCCTACTCCTGCTCCTATCTTCTATGTTTCTATGACCTAGATTGCATGGCTTTTAATCCATGAGCAAGAACTCTAACAATGACGACAACAACTTGCACTTATATAGCACCTTTAACGTAGTAAAACGGCCCAAGGCGCTTCACGGGAGCGATTATCGAACAACATTTGACACCGAGCCACATTAGAAGATATTAGGACAGGTGACCAAAAAACCTGGTCAATGAGGTAGGTTTTAAGGAGCATCTTAAAGGAGGAGAGAGAGGCAGGGAGGGCATTCCAGAGCTTAGGGCCCAGGCAGCTGTAGGCACGGCCGCCAGTGGTGGAGCAATGAAAATCGGGGGATGCGCAAGAAGCCAGAATTGGAGGAGCGCAGAGATCTCTGAGGGCTGCAGGTGCCGGAGGAGCTTACAGAGCTAGGAAGGGGCGAGGACTTGATGCGAGGACTTAAAACGAGGCTGAGAATTTTTAAGATCGAAGTGTTGCCGGACCGGGAGGCACTGTAGGTCAGCAAGTACTGGGGTGATGGATGAACAGGACCTGGTGTGAGTTAGGATACGGGCAGCAGAGTTTTGGACGAGCCCAAATCCATATACGAGTTGACTGTCTTTTTTTCTGTACAGGTGGCCTGCAGTTTCATTATTTGAACCAATAAAGCATCTTGTTTGCAGTGCAAGCTCGGGTGCTCATTCATACAGTACTTGAACAGGGATGGGCTACAACAGCGCATATATTTTTCGCTGCTGTGAACATTATGATTCAACACAGCAACCTGGTGGAAAAATACAGCAGCTTGACTGATGTTACTCATCATTAGTTCTTTTTCTGGAGCCGGTCACTACGCAATGTAGAAGAGAGACTGGACCTTGGTAGCTGGAGCATTTGGCTTGGGGGGCGGAATCTGGCCAACTTTGAAGTTCGCTGTTGGTTTAGCAATGGCGGAGGATTGGGGCCATAGGTCAAGCAAGTTTATCTGATCTCTCAGCCGGCTAAGAGTCTGTGGAGACCTGGAGGATGAAAATTACTGGTGGAGAAATATGATCTTTGTAAATACATTGAACTCTGTCTAAATGCCAAGTGCTGACTTGGGTTCCAGTCCTACTTATGCAGATTTTTTTTTTGTTGGCCCTCCGTGGCCTCGCCCCTCCCTATCTCGGTAACCTCCCCCTGGCCCTACACCTCTTCGAGATCTCTGCGCTCCTCCAGTTCTGGCCTCTTGTGCATCCCCGATTTCCTTGACTCATCCCATTGGCAGCTGTGTCTTCCGGAATTCCCTCCCATAACCTCTCCGCCCTTCTTCCTCCCTCTCCTCCTTTAAGAAGCTCCTTAAAACCGACCTCTTCACCTGTCCGAATATCTCCTTATGTGGCTCGATGTCAGATTTTGTCTGATAACGCTCCTGTCAAGTGCCCTGGGACGTTTTACTATGTTACAGGTGCTATATACCTGTAAATACAAGTTGTTGTTGTGTAACTTGTTTTTTTATGATTTGGCTCAGGGTTATTTATCTGCCTGCTTGTTGGCATTGGGATTAGCTCTCTTCGATCAGTGTGTTTTTAAAAAAAAATTGTAATTCTTTATTTTTATCCCACCCTCACCCCACTCCTCCTTTATTCGGGTACATAAGATTGTAAGAAATAGGAGCAGGAGTCGGCCATTTGGCCCTTCGAACCCGCTCCGTCATGGTTAATCTCCGACCTCAACTCCACCTTCCCGCACTATCCGCATATCCCTTAATTCACTTTGTTCCCAAAAATTTATCGAATATACTCGACGACTGAGCATCCACAGCCCTCTGGGGTAGAGAATTCCAAAGATTCACCACCCTCTATGAGTGAAGAAATTTCTCATCATCTCAGTCCTAAGTGGCCGACCCCTTATTCGGAGACTGTGACCCCTGGTTCTAGACTCCCTAGCCAGGGAAAACATCTTCCCTGCATCTACCCTGCCAAGCCCCTTAAGAATTTATATGTTCCAATTAGATCACCTCTCATTCTCCTAAACTCTAAGGAATATAGGCCTAGTCTGCTCAATCTCTCCTCAAAGGGCAATCCCTCCATCCCAGGAATCAGTTTAGTGAACCTTTGTTGCACTCCCTCTAAGGCAAGTATGTCTTTCCTTGGGTAAGGAGACCAGAACTGTACACAGTACTTCAGGTGTGGCCCCACCAATGCCCTGTATAATTGTAGTAAGCCTTCTTTACTCTTATACTCTAATCCCTTTGTAGCAAAAGCTAACATACCATTTGCTTTCCTAATTGCTTGCTGTACCTGCATGTTAACTTTCTGTGATTCATGTACAAGGACACCCAGGTCCCTCTGAATGCAAACATTTCCCAGTCTCTCGCCATTCAAAAAATATTCTGATTTTTTGTTTTTCCTACCAAAGTCACACCAGTGCAGCGCTGAGGGAGCGCTGCACTGTCGGAGGTGCCGTTTTTCAGATGAGACGTTAAACCGAGGCCCCGTCTGCCCTCTCAGGTGGACGTAAAAGATTCCACAGCACTATTTCGAAGAAAGGCAGGGGAGTTCTCTCCAGTGTCCTGGCCAATATTTATCCCTCCATCAACACCGCTAAAAACGGATTATCTGGTCATTATCTCATTGCTGCTTGTGGGAGCTTGCTGTGCGCAAATTGACTGCCGTGTTTCCCACATTACAACAGTGACTATGCTTCAAAAGTGCTTCATTGGCTGTAAAGCGCTTTGGGGCATCCTAAGGTAATGAAAGGCGCTATATAAATGCAAGCTGTTTTTCTTTCTGGAGCACTCTGACCAATTGCAGCATCGCACTCCTGGCTGAGATCAGGAACAGGGATCAGACATGGAATCTTCCCAGTGTGCATAGCTCAGACTGGGAGCTAATCTGGGTCCGTGTAAACCTGATTTTCAGCAAAGTTTTCACTGCTGTGTAAACTGTCGTAGTACTTGCGCTGGAAAAATATCAAATTGCTATTTTTAACTGTTATGGTGCCTTCCTTTTTCTGTTCCTAATCAAGGTCCGACACAAATTATAATGATTTTTGTTCAACATTTATGTTCTCTGGTGAATTATAATGCTTATATCAAGCATGTCCGTGCTGGGGAAGTAAAACACTTTTTTGCGTATCCAATCAGCATGGGGTACTCACAGGACCAGATCTAATCAAATGATTGTAAATCTTCTTTGATTCTGCCTAATTGTATCTCAGCCTAATTGTCTGAGAGCATCATCTTGCTGTCAAAGGATGTTTGTACTGTAGGCTCACGTCCACGAGAGACTAGTTTGAGTCATCTTAGTTTGAGCCATTCCTCAGCTCACTTAATTTTGTAGTAAATAGCAGAGCGAGATATGCATTCCATCAATTTAAGCCTAATTTGAACCTTAGCCACAGGAAAGAAGGAAAGAAAGAAAGAAAGATTTGCATTTCTGTAGCGCCTTTCACGACCTCAGGATGTGCCAAAGCACTTCACAGCCAATTTTTGAAGTGTAGTCACTGTTGTAATGTAGGAAACGCGGCAGCCAATTTGCACACGGCAAGCTCCCACAAACCGCAATGAAGCAATGACCAGATAATCTGTTTTTAGTGATGTTGATTGACGGATAAATATTGGCCTGGACACCGGGGAGAACTCCCCTGCTGTTCTTCGAAATAGTGGACATCTTTTACGTCCACCTGAGGGGGCCTCGGTTTCATGTCTCATCCGAAACATGGCACCTCCGACAGTGCAGCACTCCCTCAGTACTGCACTGGAGTGTCAACCCAGATTTTTGTGCTCAAGTCTCTGGAGTGGGACTTTAACCCACAACCTTCTGACTTCGAGCCGAGAGTGCTGCCCACTGAGCCACGGCTGACACAAGAGCTGACAGGACAGGACAGTGCTTTATGGTTTTGTGCCATTCATTTCCCAAATCTGATTCTACAAAGGGACAGCAATTTCAGAATGAGACTCCTTGGGCTCAATTTTGCTGGCGCTCAGAGGGCAGGCTCGGAGGCAGGTCAGCTATCAAAATAACAAAGATTGACGGCGGGTCGGGAACCCGCTGTCACCCCGCCTCCACGCGAGTCTCCCAGATGTCGGGTCTGTCGGCGCTGAACAGACCCGACGCCAAGCGGTGGGGGAGGCAATTCACATCATTAAATGGGTTGTTAACATCCAATTAACTGTTATTTTAAGCCTACATTTGAATTTTACGTGCTCCCCCATGGGTTACCCGCTGCTCGGGGAACACGTCAGCTCAGCATGTCGTGAGTGGATTCAGCATTGAATTATCTCATGACCTGACAGCTGCCAAAGTTGTATAAAAGATCCCATGTTGCAGCTGTTCACTTTCAAAGCTGTTGGTTGCTGCATTTGGAAGACAGATTGAGCTTTCTGCAGCTTACAAATGTTTGGAGCCAACTCTCTATCCAGTGCCACCTCATTGGAACAACCTCTCTCACCATTGACAGATCGCTCTGTCATCTCCGCCTCACCTGCCATCTATTCCATCAGCATCGTTGCCCTTGAAAATATCTCACCTTGGTCCTCCGAATCCCACCAAGATCAGCCCCAACACCAGCATCACCAGGCACACCAGCAGCACCAACAACAACACCAGCCTTCTCCGCAATCAACTGATGCTGCACAGGACAGAGGGCATCAGTCCCCCACCACATTGCTGCCTGGGATGCCAGGGATGGGATCACCATGGCCACATTTACTTCACTTGACGCTGCACACCCTGGATGCCACATGATGCGCCAGGTTGGCACCACCCCACACCAACACCATAAAGCATCCCTACAATGCCCAAGCCATTCCTTTCACACTCATCACCATTGCGGGGGTTACCGTTATGTCTCACCATTCACTGCAACTCACTAAGCCAGTTCCAAAGGTGCGCACAAATCTGTCCAAGAACGCAAAGTGCTGAAAATAAAGGTGTCAATGTTTGACAGCACATTACCAGAAACTTCACATGGACATTGGCTAAACCACCCAAGTGCCTACCCTTGTGTGTTGTTAGTTGGTATGCTTGCAGTAGGATGAGGGTGAGTGTGAGGGGTGGCTAGTGAGATGGGGAAGTGATAATGTAGATAGAGAGGGATGGCTGGAGGTGCAAGGTAAGTTGGTGTGAGTAAGGATGTGCAGGAGTAGGGTAGGGAAGGCAGAGTGATGGGGATGTGATGAGTGGCACAGCAGGATGAGGTTGAGTTTGGCTTGGCAGTAACATTTCGTGATCTATTGAGATCATTGAAAGGTTTGCGCCACTGCAGCCTGGTCCTCCTGAACACATCCCTGCTTGTGCCCTCCTGTGCAATGTACAACCATGTGGTCTCCTGGGGAGATCTCTTCCGCCCATGGGAAGGGAAGAGGACCTCCCTGCATGCTCCGACTCCCTCCATAAGCATATGGAGGGAGTAATGGGAGAGCCTGGGTGCAGCTGTGCAACTCTGTGCGGTGCTTGTCAGTGTTTGCAGCACCTCAATGCTGTAGAACACTGACAGAACAACTGTCAAAATCAATGTGGCCGTGGCCCCTTTAAGGAAACCGGCTGATGTCGCATTATCAAATGACGTCATCAGACCCGCTTCCTTTTAATTGGCCGGGAACCTTGCAGGGCAGCTTAACGAGCCCTATTAACGTAAAATTACTTGGAGAGTGCGGGCTGGAGCAGGCAGCGGGCTGGGACTGCGACACCGCCCCCGGCCGCCCCGAACCCGCCTCGGTCGGTGAAATTGCGGCCCTTGTTTATTTCAACGTGAGGTTAATTATGCCTCTCGCCTGACCCCCCCCCCCCCCCGGCCAATCTGCCCTGCAGCCCAGGGCCACTGAAGCAGCCCGACTGTCACTCTGGCTGAGATTTGCTGTTGCAACACATACCAGGAGTGGTGCCGCTGCCCCAGTATCACATCTGTCTGCTCGACTCCTAAAAGACACTCACACTTACACATTCACACTTACACACTCACACTCGTAAGGCGGGGGCAATTCGAACCGTCCGTCTAGCAATTGGGCTAGGATTAAAACCGCTCACGTACTGCACACTTACAATGCTGGAAGTTGGAATGGAAACCTATTTCATGTAAGATCATAGGTAAAATCGTCTGAATGCCGTGGGATAGTTTTTTTTTCAAAATCCGGGTTAGGTGTAATTGGACAAGTGCTTACTGTGTAACAGAGGAAGTCGTTATAAAATTGTCAGTGTTTAACAAAAGAAAAAAACCTTGTTTATTTGGCAAGACCAGGTAATCTTGTGAAGCATACCTGAGCAGCAAACTGGAGTTGAAAGGTTTTTGTGTCCTTTCAAATTGCACCCCCTGTCCACAAACCCAATGCAAAGGTGTGCTTCTGTATATTTGTGTTTAACACAACAGGGCATAAATGCCAAACATTTAAGGACAACCATTTAATGAGGCCTTTTCCCAGACGCGCGCGATTCATTTTTCTAGTAGCTAGTACGAATACATTTACGAAACGAGGAAATAATTGTAGGATTGTGCCGTATTTACAAAATGACAGTGATTGAACCTCAAAAGTAATTTATTTGGTTGTGAAGCGCTTTAGGATGTGTAAGGCGAATTTTAAAATACAACTTTGTTCTTTCTTTCCCTTGAACCTTTAATGGCTTCTGTATTGAATGTGATCTAAGAACATAAGAATTAGGAGCAGGAGTCGGCCATTCAGCCCCTCGAGCCTGCTCCACCATTCAGTAAGATCATGGCTGATCTTTGACCTCAACTCCACCTTCCCGCACTATCCCCATATCCCTTGATTCCAAAAATCTATTGATCTCAGCCTTGAATATACTCAACAACTCAGCATCCACAGCCCCCGGGGTAGAGAATTCCAAAGATTCACAACCCTCTGAGTGAAGAAATTCCTCCTCATCTCAGTCTTGAATGGCTGACCCCTTATCCTGAGACTATGCCTCCTAGTTCTAGACTCTCCAGCCAGGGGAAACAACCTCTCGGCATTTACCCTGTCAATCCCCTTTAGAATCTTATATGTTTCAATGAGAACATAAGAACATAAGAAATAGGAGCAGGAGTAGGCCAATCGGCCCCTCGAGCCTGCTCCGCCATTCAATAAGATCACGGCTGATCTGATCCTAACCGCCAATCCACTATCACAGAACCATCTCCTGAATCTAACAGAATTAGACACATGAAATAGGAGCAGGATCAGGCTACACGGCCCTGGGCCTGCTCCGCTACCCACAGGGCCATGACCGATCCGAACCTAGACTCCTGTCCAAATTCCTGCCCGCTCCCCGTAACCCTTAATTCCCTTTACTTCTAGGAAACTGTCTATTTCTGTTTTAAATTTATGTAATGATGTAGCTTCTACAGCTTTTTGGGGCAGCATATTCCATGGACCTACCACCCTCTGAGTGAAGTAGTTCCTCCTCATCTCAGTTTTGAAACAGCAGCCCCTTATTCTAAGACTATGCCCCCTAGTTCTAGTTTCACCCATCATCGGGAACATCCTCCCCGCATCCACCCGATCCAACCCCTTCACAATCTTATATGTTTCAATAAGATCGCCTCTCATTCTTCTGAACTCCAATGAGTAGAGTCCCAATCTACTCAACCTCTCCTCATATGTCCATCCCCTCATCCCCGGGATTAACCGAGTGAACCTTCTTTGTACTGACTCGAGAGCAAGTATGTCCTTTCTTAAGTATGACCACCCCTGTATAAAAGGCACTAGCAGCCTTCTGTAGTTTCAGTTCCAGGTTGTCTCCATTCAGTAAAGACGTGTTATAATCAACTCCTGCCGTCCGTGTCTCAATTATACACGGACATAATAGTCGGAAGCTCATTTCAGGGTCTGTTATGACACCAAGGTTGTGAACAGTGCGGTTCGGCCTCCGACAGATGTTAGGGAGAGGGATATGAAGAACATATTGAATATCCCACCCCAATGGAGATCTGCTTGTTTGGTTTTACTTTCCTTCCAGAGACACTGTGATGTTATTGCGAAGCAGCTTGCCCATGTTACTTCAGCCACCTCAACTCTAGCCTGGACCTCCCTCCCTAAATCATAACGGTGGCTGTTTTGGGAAATGAACCTCCGAGATTTCAGCCAAGTTACCTTGTCACGCTATAGCCACCTTGGGAGTGCCTGATGCTGGATGCGAGGCTCTGATTCCAGTGCTTACGAGCAAGAAGAGGAGATTTAACTTCACCTTTGAATCTAAATAATTCAGGACTTTAAAAAGAAAATGCTTTCTGTAGGAGTGTGACCTGATAGCTTCTAATTCGTTCAATGATTCAATGAAAGCTACCCGCTTCAGTGGTAAACAAGTCGGGCTCCAAAAGACAATTCTGCACCTCCTCCCATCCCACACATCCTTGCCCCGGGGTTAGTGCTAATATTAGCGTTAATAGTAAATCCTTCAGGAGGCTTTTGACAAAGCTGCTGAGAGATGATGGGGCGATGTGGGTGTCGAAAAGGCAGCTGATTATCTTGTTATCTCAACAGTTTATTGGATTTTTTTCCGAATTGACAAAACGGTTCAGGTGGCGTCAGACGCTGACTCAAATCCTCTGACGTGCATTGTGCATGGTTCCACAGTTTGTGAACATCAAAGTGCTGTAAATTCCAGTATATGGGCCACACAAAGCACTTGTTGCATTCGAAAGTAAAAGCTTTCAGATTTCAGGGGACCGATTCACAAATCATTAAAAGTACCACCCCAGGATCTATATATTTTTTTAAAAAATGCGATCAAATCACTAGGGTTCATTTCTAGAGGAATAGAATTGAAAAGCAGAGAAGTTATGCTAAACTTGTATTGAACCTTGGTTAGACCGCACTTGGAGTACTGCGCACAGTTCTGGTCTCCATATTGCAAAAAAGGATATAGAGGGAGTGGTGAAGGTGCCAAGAAGATTTACAAGGATGATACCAGATCTGAGAGGTTGTTGCTATCAGGAAAGATTGAAGAGGCTGGGGTTCCTTTTTTCTAGAAAAGAGAAGGCTAAGGGGTGAACGAATAGAGATCGTTAAGATTATGAAATGTTTCGATAGGGTAGACGTAGAGAAGATGTTATCACTTGTTGGGGGGAGTCCAAAACTTGGGGCCATAAATCTAAGATAGTCACTAATAAATCCAATAAGGAATTCGGGAGAAACTTCTTTACCCAGAGAGTGGTGAGAATGTGGAAGTCGCGACCACAAGGAGTAGTTGAGCAGAATAGGATAGATGCATTTAAGGGGAAGCTAGATAAGCACGAGGGAGAAAGGAATAGAAGGACATGCTGATAGGGTGAGATGAAGCAGGGTGAGAGGAGGCTCGTGTGGAACATAAACACCGGCATAGACCAGTGCCTTTTTGATAAAGTTAGGGAATTGGCCAGCAGGAGGACAGGAGGGAAACAATCGATGGAGGAGGGATCAAGAAATGAATATTGTAGACTAACGCGTCACTTTTCAGTTCACCCAGCTGTGAGGCGGCGAGTGCAACATTCCAACCCAGAACATGACAGAAAGTCCTCCTCCTCTCCCACCATACAATCTGTTTCTTTTACAGGTTAAATACTTATTCATTCCAAGCCTTTGGCCCGGGTGTCTTTAACTGAAGGACAGCTCCAAAGCTCTGAGGAGAGTTAAAGTTCACAAACACCACTGGTATCTGTGAGTTGCCCAGACTAAATAGTTTGTGTTCGTGGACACAGCTCAAAGATTCAGTTTGCGGAAGGGATTATGCAACTCGCACCGAGTCCTGTTCACCCCTGCGCTCGCCGACCTACATTGGCTCCCAGTCTGGCAACCCCTCGAATTTAAACTTCTCATCCTTGTGTTCAAGTCCCTCCATGGCCTTGCCCCTCCCTATCTCTGTAGCCTCCTCCAGCCCTGTAACCAATACATCCCTCTAATTTTTTTTTTCATGCGCAGTCTGTTTAAATTAAGCGGCTGCGCGTGCAGGGTATCTTCCGGCGGCAACAGCTTGTGAGCGGCCTGCGCGGGACTCCCCGATTGATGCGCGCACCTTAGGGGGACACATTGCCTACAACCCTCCGAGGTCTCTGCGCTCCTCCAATTCTGGCCTCCTGCGCATCCCTGATTTTTATCGCCCCCATGGTGACCGTGTATTCAGCCGCCAAGGCCCTAAGCTCTGTAATTTCCTCCCTAATCCTCTCCGCCTCTCTACCCCTCTCCTCCTTTTAAAACAATCATTAAAGCTTACCTAAATGTGGTCTCCTCTACATTGGGGAGACCAAACGCAGATTGGGTGACCGCTTTGCGGAACACCTCCGTTCAGTCCGTAAGGGTGACCCCGAGCTTCCGGTCGCCTGTCATTTTAATTCACCGCCCCATTCCCACTCAGACCTCACCGTATAATAGCAAAATACTGCGGATGCTGGAAATCTGAAATAACAACAGAAAATGCTGGAAACACTCAGCAGGCCAGGCTTAATATCTGTTACATCTCCAGCTTTTTCCAGTTCTGATGAAGGGTCCCAGACCTGAAACGTTAAATCTGTTTCTCTCCACAGATGCTGCCTGGCCTGCTGAGTGTTTCCAGCATTTTCTGTTGTTATTTCAGACCTCACTGTACTCGGGCTCTTGCATTGTTCCACAGAAACCCAGCGCAAGCTCGAGGAACAGCACCTCATCTTCCGATTAGGCACTTTACAGCCTTCCGGACTCAATATCGAGTTCAACAACTTCAGATCATAACCTCGGCCCCTATTACATTTTTATATATATTTTTTATCCACACCTTTGTTTTGTGTCTTTCCCCCTTTTTCTCTCTCCCACATGGCAGCTGTCTCTCATTCTGCCAGCGCATTTCACACCTAATCTAGAGCCGTCTTTTGTCTCTTTACTAGTCCTATCACCATCTCGTCTCGTCCTGAATACCTCTTAATGTCTCTTCATTTCTCTTTTATTTTTTCATCCCCATTTCCCAGCCCCCGAACTGGCCTTTTAATCTGTTCCATTTCCTGTGTTTTTTCAGTTCTGACGAAGGGTTTCGACCTGAAACGTTGACGCTGTTTCTCTCTCCACGGATGTTGCCTGGCCTGCTGAGTTTTTCCAGCATTTTCTGTTGTTACTTTGGATTTCCAGCATCCGCAGTAATTTGCTATCGCATTAAATCTTACCTCTTTGACCAAGCGCCTTGGGACATTGTACTATGCTAAAAGGCGCTGTATAGATAAAAGTTGTTATCTACAAGTAACAGTAAACCAGCAGAAATGTCTCCCCTCTGCTTTAAGAAATGAATGGCTGCTACTGATGTGGCATTTAGGAATTTTCAAACAATCAGCCAATGGGCCCTTGTTTCTGGTCGTGTACTCGGTGAGGAGCCTCGCTGGCTGAACTCGAGCACAGAGACCAAATCAGCAATATAAAGCGCGAGGTTTTATAGTACAAGCAGCTATTCTGTTTGTGTGAAATGGTGGATTAAAATAAAATGTTTTGTTCTGGTTTCTTGTTGACGATGTCAAGGTTCCTGCTGCATTGCAGACGAATGTTTATACCATTTATGAATGATTCCGATGTTGTAAATGTGTTGAATTCCAGCACCATAGTGTCATTTGGCTGGCCGCACCTAAACAGATTTTTGCAATTTTCCATGTAGATCAAGCCGATTTACAAAGTACAAGTGTACCTGCACCGATCGCTCAGAAATTCTGTAAAGCAGCAGTACGTGGGAACCCGTTTGCTTGGTTTCTCTTTGTGCGGGTTTAACAATGATGCTGTATCTAGTATCTCTCTAATGCTTGGTGATAATCAGATTCCGCAGTACTCCTCACTCATGCTCACCTTTCTCTAAATTCTTGCTAAAGCTCAGGGGTCACCGAGCCTCTGCTGCCCATCTCCTAACTCGCACCGAGTCCTGTTCACCCATCATCCCTGTGCTCGCCAACCGACATTGGCTCCTGGTCCGGTAACGCCTCAATTTTAAAATTCTCATCCTTGTGTTCCAACCCCTCGTCCCCTCCCTCCAGCCAGCCCTGCAACCCTCCGACATCTCCGCACTCCTCCAATTCTGGCCTCTTGCGCGTCCCCAGTTTTCCTCGCTCCACCATTGGCGGCCGTGCCATTCAGCTGCCTAGGCCCCAAGCTCTGGAATTCTCTCCCAAAACCTCTCTACCTCTCTTCTTGAAGACGCTCCTTAAAACCTACCTCTTTGACCAAGCTTTTGGTAACCTGTCCTAATATCTCCTTATGTGGCTCGGTGTCAAATTCTGTCTGATAACACTCCTGTGATGCACTTTGGGACATTTTACTGCATTAAAGGCGCTAGATAAACACAAGTCGTTGTTGTCTCCGGATCATTTAGCTGGAAATGCGTCGCCCAGTGTGGTACTGAGCCATACAAATTCATTCCTCCACTCGGGCTGAGCAGGATTATCTTTTTCTCTCCTCCTGTTCTGGAGGTGCTAAATTGTAGCGGGAAACAGTCATGCAAGAACTCGTCCAACTCTGGGACCTCACTCAAGTGGTCATTGTTCAAGTGTAAACCTAAATAGTGAGTGCCACCAACCCCCTGCCCAGCACCCGCAGTAGCCATGGGGCTCTGAAGTGAATCGTGCCCACCCTCCTGCCACCAAGGGTGAGATTAGCTGATTTATCAGGAATTGCACTGGGGACCTTACCAGGAACATAGGAACAGGAGGAGGCCATTCAGCCCCTCGAGCCTGTTCTGCCATTCAAGTAGGTCATGGCCAATGTTCCCACTAATTTTTTTGGGGGGTGTGCAGCCCATTCAAATTAACGTGCATGCACGTTTTTTTTGCCATTAGAACGCCATTGAGCGGCCTGCGCGGGAGCTGCAGATCGCTGCGCGGCCACACAGGTAAACGGGAACATTGGTCACGGCTGATTTGTATCTTAACTCCATTTACCCGCTTTGGCTCTATATCCTTTATTACCCTTGCCTAGCGAAAATCTATCAACCTCAGTTTTGAAATAGCTTTATGGAGGAGAGAGTTCCAAATTTCCACTACTCTATGTGCGAAGAAGTGCTTCCTGACTTCACCCCCTGAACGCTGAGCTCTAATTTTATGGTTATGCCCCCTCGTTCTGGACTCCCCGCCGGAGGAAATAGTTTCTCTCTCTCTACCCTATCAACTCCTTTAATCATCTTAAACACCTCGATTAGATCACCCCTTAATCTTCTATACTCGAGGGAATACAAGCCTCGTCTATGCAACCTGTCCCATAATTTAACTCTCTTAACCCTGGTATGATTCTGGTGAATCAGCGCTGAACCCCCCCGACGGAAGTGGTGGAAGCGGAGACACTCAACGTTTTCAAGGAGAGACTGGACAGGCACTTGAGGGAAATAAACTTGCAGGGCTACGGGGATAGAGCGGGGGGAATGGGACTAACTGGATTACTCTACAGAGAGCTGGCATGGACTCGATGGGCCGAATGGCCTCCTTCTGTGCCGTTATGACTCTATGACCCTCCAAGGGCAAAATATCCATCCAGAGGTGCGATGTCCATTCGTATGGGTCAGTACCATCAACGCCTCAGAACCGGTCCTGGTAGACACTGCCACCTTCTCCATAGACGGAAGATTAAATCATCCCCATCATGCGACTGTGGAGCTCCTGATCAGACCCTGGAGCACATCATTGAGCACTGCCCTTGGAGGACATTTGCAGGCAGCCTATCCACGCTGTTACCCTGGAAGCTTTGGCCTGGATTTCTGACTTGGATATTGATATTTAATTTGTTTTTTGCTACCACTGTGCTTCAGCAAGAATTTAGAGAAACGTGAGCATGACTGAAGACTACAGCGGAAGCTGATTATTACCGAGCATTACAGGGACACCCTTACCAAGAGAAACCAGGCAAACCGGTTCCCATTTACTCAGCAGGTCAGGCGGTATCTGTGGAGAGAGAAACAGAGTTAATGTCTCAGGTCTGTGACTTTGAAGTTCTGACGAAAGGTCATCGACCGGAAACGTTAACTCTGTTTCTCTCTCCACAGATGCTGCCTGACCTGCTAAGTATTTCCAGCATTTTCTGCTTTTCTTTTAGATTTCCACCATCCGCAGTATTTTGCATTTGTTCAGGTTCCCGTTCGTTTGATCTCCTGGACTAGTTTTGATCAGCTGAGGGGGTTAAGGGAGGAGTTTTCCAGAGTATTTTTTTCCTTATTGGCCCTGAGTTTTTTTGCCTGTTCCAGGAGATTACATGGGTGTGGGGCAATGTTCCCACTAAGGTGCACGGCCGCGCAGTCACCTGCAAGGTCCCGCGCAGGCCGCTCACCGGCTTTTACATGGTAGATACCGCGCATGCACAAAAATTTGAGTGGGCCGGTCAGCGAGGGAGGCGGGGCCGGTCAGCGAGGGAGGCAGGGCCGGTCAGCGAGGGAGGCGGGCCGCTCACGGGGGATGTTGGTGTGGGAGGTGGGGGGAGGACAGACATGTTCAGTCATGATGTTCCGGCCATCATGGTGTGTAGGGGCAGGCTTGATGGACCAGCTGGTCTTTTCCTGCCCCGTCAATTTTGTATGTTTTACCGTTGTTCTAGAATTCCCTAGCTATCGGCTGCAGAGTACATTTCTCAGATACCGTGAACTCCCTGGCATCACAAGCATTAGCGCCTTTTGTTGTGTGAGTGACCCTCCTGCTGTGAGGGCCAGGGGGCTTCAGATAGAAATGAACCCTTGCAGCTTTTATCTCCCCATTTGTGAAGTCATTCAAATGTCCCCCCCCACCGCCCGCACTTTTGTTTTTAACACTGCTGCAACGTCACGACAAGCAGAGTTCCATTCACGGTTTGAAAAACCTCCGCACTGAATCATCACAATTTTTCTAGAAGCAAATTAGATTGAACTGAAGTAAATTGCTTGTTGTGTGCAGCCTCCTCCCCCCGCCACCCCCCCCCCAACTTGTTTGTGCATAAGTAGGGAGACTTGTTCTCTTTTCGCGATTTAATAAATCCTCAGATTTATTGAGCACTTGAATGTAGTTTATCTGTTAAATCTATTTAACTGATAATCTACCGATACCCACGAGTCATAGTCATAACGGCACAGAAGGAGGCCATTCGGCCCATCAAGTCCATGCCAGCTCTCTCTAGAGCAATCCAGTCAGTCCCATTCCCCCGCTCTATCCCCGTAGCCCTGCTAGTTTATTTCCCTCACGTGTCTATCCAGTCTCCACTTGAAAACATCGAGTGTCTCCGCTTCCGTCGGCAGCGAGTTCCAGGTCATCACCACTCGCTGCGTAAAAAAGTTTTCCCTCACATCCCCCCTGTATCTCTTGCCCAAAACCTTAAATCTGTGTCCCCTGGTCCTTGTACCATCAACTAGTGGGAACAGCCTTTCTCTGTCTAGCCTGTCCAAACCTGTCATAATCTTGTACACCTCTACCAAATCGCCCCTCAACCTCCTTTGCTCTAATGAAAACAAATCCAGCTTCTCCAGCCTATCCCTGTAGCTAAGATCCCCCCATCCCCAGAACCATTCTGGTAAATCTCCTCTGCAACCTCTCAAGGGCCTTCACATCCTACCTAAAGTGTGGTGACCAGAACTGGATGCAATACTCCAGTTGTGGCCTAACCAGCGCTTTATAAAGGTTCAGCATAACTTCCCTACTTTTGTACTCAATACCTCTATTTATGAAGCCCAAGATTCCCATATGCTTTGCTAACCACTCTCTCAATATGCCCTGCCATCTTCAGGGACCTATGCACATTAATTCCCAGGTCCCTCTTTAAAACACTGCCATTAAGTGTATATTGCCTCTCCCCGTGTATATTGCCTCTCTCTGAAGTGTGTGTGTGGTTATTTTTTTGGCAATGTAGTGTCTGCAAAAATCAATACTCGATTTATAATTCTGATACTGAATGCTAGAAATACGGTGCACCGTGAAGCTCTCCAACCAGTATTCGGTTCTGAGTACTGGTGGCAGGCGATGGTTCCTCTGGGGAGTACAGCCAGAGCCAAGTCCACGGCACCACGGGTGGTTCAGCTGTACGGTTGCGGGGGGGGGGGGGGGGGGGGGTGGGTGGAAGAGGAGTGAGAGAGCAATAGTGATAGGGGATTTTTCAGTTAGGCGTTTCTGCGGCCGCAGACGTGACTCCAGGATATTATGTTGCCTCCCTGGTGCCAGGGTTAAGGATGTCATTGAGCAGCTGCAGAAAATTCTAAGTGGGGAGGGTGATCAGCCAGAGGTCGTGGTCCATATCGGTACCAATGACATAAGTAGAAAGAGGGATGAGGTCCTGCAGGCAGATTTCAGGGAGCTAGGAAAGAGATTAAAAAGCAGGACCACACCTGGAGTACTGTGCACAGTTTTGGTCTCCTTATCTAAGGAAGGATATACTTGCCTTGGAGGCGGTGCAACAAAGGTTCACTAGATTGATTCCTGGGATGAGCGGGCTGTCCTATGATGAGAGATTGTGTAGAATGGGCCGATACTCTCTGGAGTTTAGAAGAATGAGAGGTGATCTCATTGAAACATACAAGATTCTGAAGGGGATTGACAGGGTAGATGCTGAGAGGTTGTTTCCCCTGGCTGGAGTGTCTAGAACTAGGGGGCATAGTCTCAGGATAAGGGGTCGGCCACTTAAGACTGAGATGAGGAGGAATTTCTTCACTCAGAGGGTTGTGAATCTTTGGAATTCTCTGCCCCAGAGGGCTGTGAATGCTGAGTCTTTGAGTATATTCAAGGCTGAGATCGATAGATCTTTGGACTCCAGGGGAATCAAGGGATATGGGGATCGGGCAGGAAAGTGGAGTTGAGGTCGAAGATCAGCCATGATCTTATTGAATGACGGAGCAGGCTCGGGGGGGCTGTATGGCCTACTCCTGCTCCTATTTCTTATGTAGTAATCTCCTGATGCCACGCACGAGCGAGTATAGAAATAGGAGGATAGAGCAGGTAAATGCATGGCTGGAGAGGTGGTGCAGGAGGGAGGGCAGATTCCTGGGGCATTGGGGCCGGTTCTGGAGGAGGTGGGACCTGTACAGGCCAGACGGGTTGCACCTCAACACGGCCGGAACCAATATCCTCGTGGGGAGGTTTGCTAGTGCTGTTGGCGAGGGTTTAAACTAAGTTGACAGGGGGATGGGCACCAGGATGTAGCATTAGAAAGGGGAAACAAAGGACACAAAGAATTGGGAGAGACAGATAGGACTAAAGTAAGAAATGGTAAGGTATTAGGTGGGGTTAGAGGAAGAGAACACACAGGAT
Source organism: Somniosus microcephalus (assembly GCF_052327205.1). NCBI lineage: Eukaryota > Metazoa > Chordata > Chondrichthyes > Squaliformes > Somniosidae > Somniosus > Somniosus microcephalus. The sequence continues at coordinate 18,643,207 of NC_140997.1, read as the reverse complement.
GGTCAAAGATGGGTTTACAGTGTATGTATGTGAACGCACGAAGCGTAGTAAACAAGGTAAGTAAGCTGCAGGCACAAATAGCCACATGGGAATATGATGTGGCAATAACTGAGACCTGGCTCAAAAAAGGGCAGGATTGGGTATTAAATATTCCTGGATATAAGGTGTTCAGGGAAGGAAAGATAGGAGGTTGTGTGGCAGTATTGGTTAAGGAGAATATTACAGTGCTGGAGAGGGAGGATGTCCTGGAGGGGTCAAGGACAGAATCTATATGGCTAGAGTTAAGAAATAATAGAGGAGCCATTACACTACTAGGTGTATTCTATAGACCACCAAATAGTGGGAAAGATATGGAGGAGCAAATTTACAGAGAAATTACAGAGAGGTGCAAGAACTATAGAGTAGTGATAATGGAGGACTTCAACTATTCTAATATAGACTGGGATAGTAATAGTGTAAAGGGCGGAGAGGGGGAAGAATTTCTGAAGTGTGTTCAGGAGAACTTTCTTGATCAGTATGTTTCTGGCCCAACGAGGGAGGAGGCATTGCTGGATCTGGTTCTGGGGAATGAGGTGGGTCAAGTAGAGCAAGTGTCAGCAGGGGAACATTTAGGGAACAGTGGTCACAGTATCATAAGGTTTAGATTAGCTATGGAAAAGGACAGGGAGCAATCTAGAGTAAAAATACTTAATTGGAGGAAGGCCAATTTCAGTGGGATGAGAACGGATCTGGCCCGGGTAAACTGGAATCAAAGATTGGCAGGCAAAACTGTAATGGAACAATGGGCTGCCTTTAAAGAGGAGATGGTTTGGGTACAGTCGAGGTACATTCCCACGAGGGGGAAAGGCAGGGCAACTAAAGTCAGAGCTCCCTGGATGATGAAAGAGATAGAGAGTAAGATGAAGCAGAAAAAGAGTGCGTATGACAGATGTCAGGTCAAGAATACATCTGAGAATCAGGCTAAATATAGAAAGTTCAGAGGAGAAGTGGAAAAGAAAATAGGAGGGGCAAAGCGAGGGTATGAGAATAGAATGGCAGCTAACATAAAAGGTAATTCAAAAGTCTTCTATAGGCATATAAATAGTAAACGAGTAGTAAGAGGAAGGGTGGGGCCAATTAGGGACCAAAAAAGAGACCTACGCATGGAGGTAGAGGGCATGGCCGAGGGGCTAAATGAGTACTTTGCATCTGTCTTCACCAAGGAAGAAGATGCTGCCATAGACATAGTGAAGGAGGAGGTAGAGGAGATACTGGATGGGATAAAAATGAATAAAGATGAGGTACTAGAAAGGCTGGCTGTACTTAAAGTAGATAAGTCACTAGGACCAGATGGGTTGCGTCCTAGGACGCTGAGGGAAGTGAAGGAAGAAATTGCGGAGGTACTGGCCATAATCTTCCAATCCCCCTTAGAAACGGGGGTGGTGCCAGAGGACTGGAGAATTGCAATTGTTACACCCTTCTTTAAAAAAGGGTGTAACGATAAACCCAGCAACTACAGACCAGTCAGTTTAACCTCGGTAGTGGGGAAGCTTTTAGAAATAATAATCAGGGACAAAATTAACAGTCACTTGGACAATTGTGGAATAATTAAAGAAAGCCAGCACGAATTTGTTAAAGGCAAATCATGTTTAACCAACTTGATTGAGTTTTTTGATGAGGTGACAGAGAGGGTTGATGAGGGCAATACAGTTGACGTAGTGTACATGGATTTCCAAAACGTGTTCGACAATGTGCCACATAATAGGCTTGCCAGCAAAGTTGAAGCCCATGAAATAAAAGGGACAGTGGCAGCATGGATACGAAATTGGCTAAGTGACAGGAAGCAGAGAATAGTGGTGACGGTTGTTTTTCGGACTGGAGGAAGGTATACAGTGGTGTTCCCCAGAGGTCGGTTCTAGGACCACTGCTTTTCTTGATCTATATTAATGACTTAGACATGGGTGTACAGGGCACAATTTCAAAATTTGCAGATGACACAAAACTTGGAAGTATAGTGAACAGTGAGGAGGATAGTGTTAGACATCAAGCAGACATAGACAGGCTGGTGGAATGGGCGGACACGTGGCAGATGAAATTTAACGCAGAAAAGTGCGAAGTGATACATTTTGGTAGAAAGAATGATGAGAGGAAATATAAACTAAAGGGTACAATCCTAAAGTGGGTGCATGAACAGAGAAACCTAGGGATATATGTGCACAAATCATTGCAGCTGGCAGGGCAGGTTGAGAAAGCAGTTAAAAAAGCTTACGGGATCCTGGGCTTCGTGAATAGAGGTATAGAGTACAAAAGCTTGGAAATTATGTTGAACCTGTATAAAACACTGGTTCGGCCTCAACTGGAGTACTGTGTCCAATTCTGGGCACCGCACTTTCGGAAGGATGTGAAGGCCATAGAGAGGGTGCAGAAAAGATTTACGAGAATGGTTCCAGGGATGAGGGACTTCAGTTACGTGGTTAGACTGGAGAAGCTGGGGTTGTTTTCCTTGGAGCAGAGAAGGTTGGGAGGAGATTTGATAGAGACATTCAACATCATGAAGGGGTCTAGACAGAGTAGATAGAGAGAAACTGTTCCCATTGGCGGAAGGGTCGAGAACCAGAGGACACGGATTTAAGGTGATTGGCAGAAGAACCAAAGGTGACATGAGGAAAAACTTTTTTACGCAGCGAGTGGTTAGGATCTGGGATGCACTGCCTGTCCCATCAAACACACCAGGGCAGGTACAGCACGGGTTAGATACAGAGTAAAGCTCCCTCTACAGGGGAGGTGGAGGCAGATTCAATCGTGGCTTTCAAAAGGGAGTTGGATAAGTACCTGAAGGAAAAATATTTGTAGGGCTATGGGGAAAGGGCGGGTGAGTGGGACTAGCTGAAGTGCTGTTGCAGAGAGCCGGCATGGGCTCGACGGGCTGAATGGCCTCTTTCCATGCTGTAACCATTCTATGATTCTAATTTGGCGTATCCTTAGTGCAGGAAAAAGCCCAGAAATTTCATGGTAAGTCAATTTTTTTTTGTTGAAAGATGTTGTCAAGGCATGTGCAGGATCACATCGGGTAAATCGAGTTCCCACTTTATGAAAAAATTCAGTGCTGTGAACAAATTCTCCTGGGACTTTTTGACTCATTACCTTAAGGCATCCTCATCTGTCTCTCACTGACTTTTAATTCCGCTACCTGATCTAATGTTATACGCAGGAGGATTGGAAGCAATCGGGTAAAAAAGGATGTATTTATATTATATCCAAATATTGTCTGCAGTCTGCCGACAAACCTATAGGAACAGGAGTAGGCCATTCAGCCCATCGATCCTGTTCCGCCATTCAATGAGATCATGGCTGATCTGCGACCTAACTGAATATCCCTTAATACCTCACAAAAATCTATCAATCTCAGATTTAAAATTAACAATTAATGTAGCATCAACTGCCGTTCGCAGATGAAGGTTCCAAACCTCTACCACCCTTTGTGTGCCGAAGTGTCGTCGACCTTCTTAGAACCAGAAAATTATCGTCAATATTTGTTATAATGTTTCTGTACTGAACGTATTTCTCGAATAAGGAATGTTGCGGTTCCTTTGTGCTTTGTGACGCCAATAGGTAAAAGGCAACCTTATTAACTAAAAATTGTCAACATGCATTTAAATATTTTGATTAGGGTTGCCAACTCTGGTTGGGCTTATTCGTGGAGGTTTCATCCCGTGACCTCCGGCCTCCAATCGCCCCGTCCAGTCAAACAGCCCCTCCTTCCCATCTCCAATATTTTTATTAATGAATAAACAAGACTGTCCAAAGAAATACTTTTTTTCTTTAACATCCCAATGATTTTTTTTTTTCCCGGGTTTTTGCTCGCCGGAGATTAATCTTAATTTCAGGAGACTCCAGGGCAATCCTGGAGGTTGTTGACAAGCCGATATTGATTCCGGGATTTTTTCTAATCTATTCTAGTCAGTAGCTCACTGCGAGGTTCTGATGAGAGTTATAGCTCAAGCTCCCAAAAGCCAGAAGATTGTGCAACATTGCTCACACTTTCCCAGGCAATTGTTAATATAATAGATGTTTGTGGGTTCAAATCCCACTCCAGTGACTTGAGCACAAAAATCTAGGCTGCACTCCACTCCCCAGATTAACCTGTCGCGTCCAGTAGCTCCAAAATTAAAAAAGAAAGACTTGCCTTTCGACGGCGCCTTTCACAGCCACCAGACGTCCCAAAGCACTTTACAGCCAATGAAGTACTTTTTGAAGTGGAGTGCTGCACTGTCGGAGGTGCCGTCTTTCGGATGAGACGTTAAACCGAGGCCCCGTCTGCTCTCAAGTGAATGTAAAAGATCCCGCGGCACTATTTCGAAGAAGAGCCAGGGAAGTTATCCCCGGTGTCCTGGGGCCAATATTTATCCCTCAACCAACATCACTAAAAAACAGATTATCTGATCATTATCATGTTGCTGTCTGTGGGAGCTTGCTGTGTGCAAATTGGCTGCCACGTTTTCTACATTGCAACAGTGACTACACTTCAAAAAAAAAAGTACTTCAGTGGCTGTAAAGCGCTTTGGGACATCCTGAGGTCGTGAAAGGCGCTATATAAATGCAAGCCTTTTCTTTTTAGATACAAGGGCAACAAATGCTAAGATTCTACAGGTTGACTGGCCTCTTGGTTTGTCGCTCCTGCTCAGTTCAGATGTTGTTGTTGTTGTGCATGTTAGTTTCTGTAGCTGCCTCGGACCTCTTCTGTCCAGGTTTAAATCAGATGCCTGGAAGTGGGATCGGGTCGCCAGCTCTGGTTTGGACGTATTCTCGGAGATTTGATTACATGACCTCTCGCCTCCGACCGTCCCGCCCCACGCTCCTGCCATTGGTCACCCAACGCGCCCATCCTCACGACACGACCCCTTTCCACGCCAATTGGAAAGCGAACAGACCTTGGGTACAAGATTTGACTGTTTGTCAAAGTCTTTTTTTTCCATCTGACATTTTTCTAACTAATAAACCAAATTGTTCAAAGAAAATGGGGGGGGAAAAGGTGCCTTTTTTTTTAATGATTTTTCTCCCAGATTGTCTGAAGCACTGTCCGGGAGATTCATCTTTAATTCCTGGAGGCTCCTGGACAATCCCGAGGGGATTGGCAACCCTTAAGTGAGGCAGTATATCCGATAATATTGAAGTCCGCAGATGTATCCCAAATACACGCCGACAAATTAGTCACTTTGTCCCCTTGGTTCCCCCTGGCCCGACACTTGCTCAGCTGTGAGGATGGGTATGTGGTCTGTTCCTGGGCCATTGCCGATGCTTCCTGCATTACAGTGACTTCATTGGCTGCAAAGCGCTTTGGGACGTCCTGCGGTCGTGTAAGGCGCTATAGAAATGCAAGCTCTATTTCTTTTTCCTATAGCGGGTTGCTGGGAGATGTTGGGGACCACCCAAATTGACTCTCCGTTTTTGTATTCTCCCTCTTTTACACCCCTTTCCCACCCCCATGTGCAGAACTGCCCCAGTGTTGACTTGGCATCTGCCCAGTAAACACGGTCGAGATCAGGGAGTGGATGGAGCAGGACTGGAGCCTGCGCCCCGCCTCACTCCGTGCTGCTGAGCAGCAGAGTGCTGCCGATGTTATGTGACCTTTACATTTCGTGTGTTGAAATTCCCTTCAGCACTCGCACCAGTTAATGCGTCCCAAGTGAAAGCAATTGTCTGACATCCCAAATTAACCTGTCGCGTCCAGTAGCTCCAAAATTAAAAAAGAAAGACTTGCCTTTCGATAGCGCCTTTCACAACCACTGGACATCCCAAAGTGCTTTACAGCCAATTAAGTATTTTTGAAGTGTAGTCACTGTTGTAATGTAGGAAATACGACAGCCATTTTGCACACAGCAAGCTCCCACAAACAACAATGTGATAATGACCAGATAATCTGTTTCAAAGATGTTGATTGAGGGACAAATATTGGCCAGGACACCGGGGATAACTCCCCTGCTCCTCTTCGAAATAGTGCTGCGGGATCTTTTACGTCCACCTGAGAGAGCGGACGGGGCCTCGGTTTAACGGCTCATCCGAAAGACGGCGCCTCCGACAGTGCGGCACTCCCTCAGCACTGCACTGGGAGTGTCAGCTGAGATTTTTGTGCTCAAGTCTCTGGAGTGGGAACTTGAACCCACAACCGCCTGACTCAGAGGCGAGGATGCTGCCCACTGAGTCACAGCTGACGAAGAGTAATTTTGTTGTTGTTGTATTATTGTTGGCTACGAGCCTTGAATAATTAATAGACACAGTCACACGTCCTGCAGACGTTGGGTGTAGAGTGAGGGTTTAGGCTGGGCCTCGCCTGGTATGCTGCCCGCTTGCAAACGCGTTCTTACTTTTTTTCGTGATTTACCTTTCGTTCGTCACGAGCAAAGTGATGCTACCTACCCCCTTTTATTAATTAAAAAGGAAAAAGAACCTGTAATGGGTGGCATTCGCTTTCATTGCTGTGCCAGCTCCTGATTAAATGTCCATACAGTCCATCCAAGGATGCGGAGGGATTAGAAAACGTGAGCACCCACACATTCAGTGACCGAAAGAAATCTGCTCCACCACAAAGGGGTGGGTGAAGAGAAAATCTACAAATTCCTTAACAAAGCCCGATTAACATTTTGATCTTGATTAGCATTAGCCGGTGCATGTCTACCCGAAGTACAGTGCTAAAAAGATGAACAATAAGCACACTTCAAAAACACTCCCGATACAGTATTGTCTACTGTATCTTAGCACACAAACATCAGTGAGTGAAATCACTGCAGAAATGGGGCGCTCCCGCAAGTCCCGGTTGCTGAGCAGCCCAGTTTTTGCAATTGTACCTGTTAGTTCAGCCTCTGGATCGCAACTATCCTCCCAAGGAAAGATCGGCAATCAAACCGATGGAGCTGTTTCCCTTATCTCCTTTTCAAAAACGCCAGCCAGTGGTATTAATCTTGAGCCCCCGAGGACTGTGCAGTATCGGGCGTAACTGAAGGTTTCTAGACCAAACTAAACGCCACCTGCTGTGCAACAGCTGAGATCCAGTGAGCATCCGTGCCATCGGAGAGCAGCGAATCAAACAAGTCTTATGCTAAGTTAAGCACTCCTCCTGTAAGGCAGGGGCTAGTTTATCCTGTTGTGCTGTATCCTTAGCAACCAAAAGAGGGAGGGGGAAAAAAAAAATGTGTCTTTTGAGCAGAAAACTCCAGCCTGCCTTTATGTCTTATCCAAATGTTTGCCTAGTTTGTGTGGCCGAAACTAATTTGTTACTAAAACAGTCTGTGGAAAAAAAATGGTGATATTAACTCCCTTGTGTACATGGTCAGCCCTGAGGACCGATAGGATCCAGTTGTATGTCTGATCCTGTCAGAAGCATTCAGTTGTAGCAAAACTTATAAGCAGTCTGCCTATAAATAAATTGCCTCAAGCAAATGATTTTGTTTTCAGGAGCTGTCCTGAGTCAATGCGTAGCTCTAGAATTTGATGACACTGTGAAACTAGCACCAGTTATTAATCTTTTGGGATATGGGGGGGATTTCCTGAGTGCCCCCTATGGAGTTAGGTCACAGATCAGCCATGATCTCATTGAAGGGCGGAACAGGCTCGAGGGACTAAATGGCCTCCTCCCGTTCCTATGTTCTCCGTGAATGGTACCAATGCGCAGTATTATAGCCTGATCTGCTCCTGTTTTCGTGTGTCTAATGCTGTTAGATTCAGGAGACAGTCCTGTCATAGTGGATTGGCGGTTAGGATCAGATCAGCCATGATCTTATTGAATGGCGGAGCAGGCTCGAGGGGCCAATTGGCCTACTCCTGCTCCTATTTCTTATGTTCTTATGTCCCCTTTTCCGTGAAAATCCCGAAGAATTCTGCACCCTTTTGGAGACCGCCCCTGAAAACTATGACAGCAGAGGTGAGTTGGTTGAGAGAAATGCTGGGAGTATCCAAGTGGCAGAGAATCAAGAATTATACAATAAGAACACTGCTTGGGACAAGAAAAGAACGATTATACAGAAAATCCAAGAAAAATGACTGCGATGGTTTGGGCACGTTTGAAGAATGGAAACGACTAGAATACGTTTCATGGCCCTGCACACGGAGGTACTTGGAACTAGAGACTGAGGAAGACCAAGGATGCGCTGGATAGACAATATCAAGAGTGACTTGTCACAGAAAGGAATACAGATAATTGAGGTAGCCAGGCTAATTTAGAACCGACAACAATGGAGTGAATTAATTCAGCCCCATCATCACTGCTGAGCTGACGGACGGGAATTTAGTCGTAGTAATATATATATTTTTTATGCTCCTTTTTATTTTACTTTTTCTGTGGGGGTGAGGAGGGGGTGGATGGGAGGAAAGGGGCACGGCAGTGCAGAAGTGTGGGCGCAGGGTGGGCTATTAGGAAAGACGCAGCTCAGTCACGAAGGCCTGACCCATGCCTTGTGAGGAGGAAGGAAAATGTCACGGTGAGCGGCTTCTGCCTGCAGTTGTGGTGCTTTTAGCGGCGTCCCGGGTGGAGTGGGGACATGGCTATCTGTGAGGGGGGGGGGGTGGTAGGAAGAAAACTCAAGCTTTTGGTTTTTTGGTTGATGTATCCCTGCACCTGCGAAGAGTGCAGCTCCTCCAACTGGTTCTGCTCCCTCACTAAGACCTTATTTTCCTTCATTACGGATGGCGGAGCTAGAGACTCAACAGGTTCACTGTCATAGTCATAACGGCACAGAAGGAGGCCATTCGGCCCATCAAGTCTGCGCCGGCTCTCTGTAGAGCAATCCAGTCACTCCCATTCCCCCCGCTCTAACCCCGTAGCCCTGCAAGTTTATTTCCCTCAAGTGCCTGTCCAGTCTCCCCTTGAAAACATTGAGTGTCTTCGCTTCCACCACTTCCGTCGGCAACGAGTTCCAGGTCGTCGCCACTCGCTGCGTAAAAAAAGTTTATCCTCACGTTCCCCCCCCCCCGTATCTCTTGCCCAAAACCTTAAATCTGTGTCCCCTAGTCCTTGTACCATCAACTAGTGGGAACAACCTTTCCCCGTCTAGCCTGTCCAAACCTGTAATAATCTTGTACACCTCTATCAAATCACCCCTCAGCCTCCTTTGCTCCAATGAAAACAAATCCAGCTTCTCCAACCTGTCCTTGTAGCTAAGATCCCCCATCCCCGGAACCATTCTGGTAAATCTGCTCTGCACCCTCTCAGCTCTCCCAGCCAGTACCTGACCCCGCAGGGCACCATTTGGAAGGCCTGTGTCCCAAGCACCAATTCGTCTGCAGGTAACAAAATGGCTTAACAAAAAAATACTCCAGTCGAACAATTATGTTTTTAAAAAAAAATTCTGATCAAAAACAAAACAGACTGAAGTTTAAATTATCTATGGGAAAACTTTAACTTGCAATAATACTGTAATTACAATGTACTGAGAAAGAAAGATTTCATTTTATATAGCGTCTTTCACCACCTCCGGGCATCCTACAGCGCTTCACATCCAAGGAAATACTTTTGAAGTGCGGTCGCTGTTGTAAGTGCAGGAAACACGGCAGCCAATTTGCGCACAGCAGGATCCCACAGGCAGCAATGCAGCAATGACCAGATAATCTAGTTTAGTGATGTTGGTTGAGGGATAAATATTGGCCCCAGGACACTGGGGAGAACTCTTCTTCGCAATAGGGCCGTGGGATCTTTTACGTCCACCTGAGAGGGCAGACGGGGGCCTCAGTTTAACGTCTCATCCGAAAGACGACACCTCCGACAGTGCGGCGCTCCCTCAGCACTGCACTGGGAGGGTCAGCCTGGATTTATGTGCTCAAGTCTCAGGAGTTTGGGGCTTGAACCTACAACCTTCTGACTCGGGGACGAGAGTGCTACCCACTGAGCCACGGCTGACACGTGGGCTGCAATATAATCAGTGCAGTTACACTCAAACTGTGCGTATTGCCAGTGTTTCAAGTAACTGAAACAAACTTTATCCAGAACTGCCGAACGAAACGCCTGTTGAATTTAAGGAACATTGTTGATCAAGAAAATTGACCTTGTGGAATGTTTTATTTTTGCATAGAATGTACAGCATAGAAACAGGCCATTCGGCCCAACCGGTCTATGCCGGTGTTTATGCTCCACACGAGCCTCCTCCCACCCCATTTCATCTCACCCCATCAGCCTATCCTCCTATTCCTTTTTCCCTCATGTACTTTTCTAGTTTCCCCTTAAACGCATTGAGGCTATTCGCCTCTGTGCTTGTATATATTTAACTAGCAGGGGTGCCCGGCGTTGCCAGGGCAATTTTGGGCTGCGTGGTCTCCCTGCCCCTGTCTGTCCCCCCTCTCTCTCCCTCTCCTCGTCTCCCTGTGCTGTTCTCTCCCTCCCTCCCCTCTCCCTGCCTAGCGCCTGAGGCCCGGTGTCGTCGTGATAGCGGCCGTGCGGGGCCTAGTGGTTGAGGCGCGGCCGGGCTGTCGGGCCGAGACGGACCCGAGCTGAGCTCCCCCGCAGATCGCGCGGCTGACGGCCGGCCGCTGCCGCTCCCCCGACCGCTGTGTGTGTCGGGCCGAGCGGTTGCGAGGCACGGCCCAAGTGAGCCCAACTTACCTGCCGCTCCGGCGGGGCGGGAGCGGGATCGGAAGCCGCAATGTGGGGGTTTCTTTTGGTGCTGCTGTCCCTGTGGGGATGGAAAAAATGGCGGCGAAGTTTAGGGAGACTGGAGGATTAGGACCCGCCCGTGACGCACTGATTGGTCAACCATCAGGTGAGTGAACTGTAGGATTGGTCAAGCAGCACGTCAGTCAACGCTAATGACAGGTAGGATTTTTGAACCTTTTTTGTATACTGTCCTAACAATTTTTGTGTGACGAAAAAGTAAATACGCCTACGAGAGTCCCCTAATGATAAGCTTTCTTTTGCTATAACATATGTGTAGGTACGCTCTATAACTTTTGATTGTATAGCCAGACAGAGAGACAGACAGAGAGACATACTTATATTTATATATATAGATTCTAACTTTTTAAACTATTGCGCAGGCTTGAAGCAGAAGTTGTGAGGCAGTTTCTGCAGCAGCTAACTGATCCAGGATTTTCACATACAAGTGAGAAAATATGTAAACCCACATCCTGGTTAGGTGTGTTCCCAAGGACTGAGCCTGGCAGCCAATGCACTTGTAATCATCACCCATTTATTACCCATACGGGCCTTGTAAACACTTCCACGGGCCTCATTAATCAAGCTTTCATCTGGAGCCCTGAATTCAGCAACGTATTGAAGGTTATGGCTGCCTTTGTCATTTAACAGAAAAAATAGTGTGTGTAGCTGAGAAGAAAGGCAGATTATATGCTAGCAGACGGGTTCAAGAAGGCACATGGAGTGTCGGCTCTTTATCACATGGATTACAAAGGGAACAAAGATATTCTTCAGTTGTACGGCGCCTTGGTCAGACCCCCCCCCCCTGTCTGGGGCACTGTGTTCAGTTTTGGGCACCGCACCTCAGGAATGACATATTGGCGTTGGAGTGAGGGCAGCGCAGATTCACCAGAATGACACCGGGGCCGAGAGGGTTACATTACGAGGGCAGGTTGCATAATCGGGGCTCGTATTCCCTCGCGTGTAGAAGATTGATGGGTGATCTGATCACGAAAAGTTAAAAAGATTCGATCGGGTTGATACAGAGCAACCATTTCCTCTGATGGGGGGAAATCGAGAATGAGGGGACACCAGACATTTAGGAGGGAAAGCAAAAAGGACTTTTTTTTTTACACAAAGGGTGGTAGAAATCTGGAACTGTCTCCCCAAAAGGCTGTGGTTGCTGGGACAATTGAAACTTTCAAGACTGATGGCGATAAATGTTTTGTTCGTTCAGGGTGTCAAGGGATATGGCGCAAAGGCGAGTAGATACAGATCAGCCATGATCTAATTGAATGGCGGAGCAGGCTGGAGGGGCTGAATGGCCGCCTCCTGTTCCTATCCTGAAAATGTGAACGATGCTATATAATTGCACGTTAGTTTGTGTTCACACTGAATCATCAGAAGAGGTGGGGTTTTCGGTCATTCTACTGTAAAATTCCAATCTGCACTCTTAATTTTCTTCTAACCTTGCCTTAACTTCTTGCACTGGGTGAAGCCAGCATTGTGTGTTGATACTTTCTTTAATCTTGGAGGAATTTCTTTCCGTATATTGATTTCAATAAAGTATTAAAAACTACTGTTTGCATTTGCTCGAAATGTTAATTGAATCTTCTGTCTTGTTTGAAATCTCTGAGAATGTATAAGGTAGATTTATTAATTTTGCATGCCCCAAAGGCAATTTCCTTTTGCTAAATTGAAGATGAAAATGAAAAACTGAAGTAGCATTTGGCAAGTTTTCAGAAGGCAGTGTGTACAGTATCAAGTATATTACAGAGAATTGCATAGAACTTACAACACAGAAACAGGCCATTCGGCCCAACTGGTCTATGCCGGTTGACGTAAGAAAACTACTAGGCACGGTCTAAGCGTTAAACAAAGCTTTAATCAACTGTTTTGCAACATGGCGGTCTAGTTGTGTCCTTCACTAGTTCCTGTTAAGAATGTCCTGCGCAAGCTGGGCCCGTGCCCGAGTATTTATACTCTCCCTGGACAGCGCCACCCGCAGGCCGCTCAGTATTATTTCATAAATCTTTCTTTCATGAATGACTGATTCATGTCACCAGTATTTATGCTCCACACCAGCCTCCTCCCACCCCTCTTCATCTCGCCCCGTCAACATATCCTTCTATTCCTTTCTCCCTCATGTATTTATCTAGCTTCCCCTTAAATGCATCTGTGCTATTCGCCTCAACCACTCCCTGTGGTAGCGAGTTCCACATTCTAACCACTCTCTGGGTGAAGAAGTTTCTCCTGAATTCCCTATTGGATTTATTAGTGACTATCTTGTATTTATGGACCCTAGTTTTGGTCTTCCCCACAAGTGGAAACATCTTCTCTACGTCTACCTATTCAATCCCCTTCATAATTCTCAAGACCTCCTATCAGGTCACCCCTCAGTCTTCCGTTTTTTTTAAAGAGAAAAGAGCTCCCCAGGCCGGTCCAGCCTTTCCCGATCAGTTTATCTTCTCAGTTCTGGCATCATCCTTGTGAATCTTTTTAGCGCCTTCACCAGCGCCTCTACATCCTTTTTATAACCAGAGCTGTGCACAGTACCCGAAGTGTAGGTATAAAAAACAGAAGGTGAATGTGTAGTGGGCCAACCAGAGGCTGCCGCATTCTGCCCAGTCCGAAACCGGATATGGCAACCATTTGAGAAGACTGAATTGATGCACACACATTTGTGCAAAGCGTGTACACGTTACCAGCTGCAAGACAAAGAAAAGGAAAATCCCACTCATTTCTCTTCAATCGAGCTGGGCAGAGGTGCTAATTGTGTCTCACCACCCAAAACGCTTGTTTTGTAAAAAAAACTTCAATGTTGAGGGACAAGGACAAAAGCACTTCAGACGCTGGAAGTCTGACAGAAAAAAATGGAACCAAGGGTTTACACCCAGAACGTTAATCTGTCTTAGTTTATTTTTCCGACGCGGTGCATTTCCAGCAGTTTATTCTGTTGCTGGTCACGAGAAAGAGAGAGCAAGAGAATAGAATAAGTCCCTTTTGGAAATATCGCCCACTGTGTTCATTTTCACTAATACAGCTTTAAGTTCCTCGGAGTCCACATCACGGAAGACCTCTCCTGGTCCCTCAATACCTCCTCTCTGGTGAAGAAGGCCCAGCAACGCCTATATTTCCTAAGGAGGCTGAAGGGATGTAACCTGTCACCCCTGATCCTCTCTAACTTTTACCGCTGCACAATAGAGAGCATCCTGACGAACTGTATCACAGTATGGTATGGCAGCTGTAGCTACTATGACCGGAAAGCCCTGCAGCGGGTAGTCAAAACTGCCCAACGCATTACCGGCACCCGGCTACCGACCATAGAGAACATCTACCAGAAACGCTGTTTACGGAGGTCACGGACCATCATCAAAGACCCTACCCACCCCAGTCACAGTCTGTTCGCCCTCCTGCCATCTGGGAGACGCTACAGATGCATTCGCACCCGAACGACCAGATTTAGGAACAGCTTCTTTCCCAGGGCTGTCATCCTACTGAACTCCACTAATAAACTCTAAAGCCTGCACATCTGCCAATGCACTTTATTATGGTTATGTTTATGTTAATATACTACAAGCCAAATGTATGTTGAATGTTTAAATGTCTTAATCTAAATGTACACTCTCGGGAGCTGCAAGCCTACATTTCGTTGTACTGCACTTGTGCACTAACAATGACAATAAAGTTGATTATGATTATATATTATTATTATTATTAATAATAAGTTGTGAGCCACAGGAGTAGGTAAAGCAAACCCTTTTGTAATAGATTGCTCATCTTTTTTGATAATGCAGTTGCAGTGTTGTCTGCACTGTGGTACCAATATGAATGAAATGAATTTGTATTAACCTTCTAATTCAACCCATAATTTAAGCTTCTCCTCCATCCCCTCCCTTGGGCAAAAGCTGGACTTGCTTTGACAAAAATGAAAGAAAGACTTGCATTTATATAGCGCCTTTCACGACCATCGGACGTCCCAAAGCACTTTACAGCCAACGAAGTACTTTTTGGAGTGTAGTCACTGTTGTAATGTGGGAAATGCTGCAGCCAGTTTGTGCACAGCAAGGTCCCACAAACAGCAATGTGATAATGACCAGATCATCTGGTTTTGTTATGTTGGTTGAGGGATAAATATTGATCAGGACACCGGGAATAACTCCCCTGCTCTTCTTCGAAATAGTGCCGCGGGATCTTTTACCTGAGAGAGCAGACGGGGCCTCGGTTTAACGTCTCATCCGAAAGACGACACCTTTGACAGTGCAGCACTCCCTCAGCACGGCACTGGAAGTCAGCCTAGCCTTTTTGTGCTCAAGTCCCTGGAGTGAGACTTGAACCCACAACCCTGGAGTGAGACTTGAACCCACAACCCTGGAGTGAGACTTGAACCCACAACCCTGGAGTGAGACTTGAACCCACAACCCTGGAGTGAGACTTGAACCCACAACCCTGGAGTGAGACTTGAACCCACAACCCTGGAGTGAGACTTGAACCCACAACTTTCCGACTCAGAGGTGGGTGTGCTACCCACTGAGCCACAGCTGACACTGTATTTTTACTTTGTCTTGGTATCAGATAGAGGCATCACAAATAAGTGGCAACATGGAAACGAGCCTTTTGGCCCAACCAGTCCATGTAGGCATTTACCTTCCACGCGAGCAAGTGGTTCTGTCGAATTGTGAAAAGATGGGGTGGGTTAGATAGAAGCAGACTGCTTCCAGTAGTTGAGGGGTCAAGAACTAAAGGCCACAGATACAAGACTAACCGAAAGAGATACAGAGGGCAGGAGAAGCTTCTTCACGCAGAGAGCTGTGAGGCCGTGGAATTCACTTCCCAGGTAACTGGCTGAGGCAGAAAATATGTCAACATTCAAGATTAGATTGGAGAGGTGGATAAAGGAACAGGGGTGGAAGAGGGTGGGTAATTATATGATTGACTCCTTTAATTCAGTCACTGCACATAAGGAGTTAAAATCAATTTCACTCATTGAAAACATGTTCCAGCCTAACTTGATGCAACGTTTTAATGATTATTCTGTTGTCTCCAGGTGGTTTGCTTGTGGGAGAAGCCAAGCCACACAATTGAAACACAAACATTTTATGTGATTTGTTTGGATTTGTGTCTCATTGTCGACTCCTTTTGCATTTAAAAGACAGTTGCTTAAATTGAACAAAGTTCCAGCAATACATCTGTCGGGAGGCGGGGGGGTGCGGTTGGGGAAGGTGGTATTTATTAGCTTACAGTTTTCAAATCGGTGAGGAATCTGTGAAGGCATGGAATAGAACCAGTACCTAAAACCTTCACAATCTATCTGTGACTTCTGAAGAGTATTAGTCAAGTAGGTAACTCCCGGGGGTGATGAGAAAATGGAAAAAAGATTCACTACGCCCGAAGATTGATTAGAATTAATCAGTTTAGTCATAGAGTTATACAGCAGAGAAAGAGGCCCTTCGGCCCATCGTGTCCGCGCCGGCCATCAAGCCCGATCTATTCTAATCCCATTTTCCAGCACTTGGTCCGTAGCCTTGTATGCTATGGCGTTTCAAGTGCTCATCTAAATGCTGCTTGAATGTTGAGGGTTCCTGCCTCTACCACCCTTTCAGGCAGTGAGTTCCAGATTCCAACCACCCTCTGGGTGAAAAAGTTTTTCCTCAAATCCCCTCTAAACCTCCTGCCCCTTACCTTGAATCTATGCCCCCCTTGTTATTGACCCCTCTACTAAGGGGAAAAGTTCCTTTTTATCCACCCTATCTATGCCCCTCATAATTTTGTATACCTCAATTAGGTCCCCCCTCAGCCTTCTCTGCTCCAAGGAAAACAACCCCAGCCTGTCCAGTCTTTCTTCATAGCTGAAGCACTCCAGCCCAGGTAACATCCTGGTAAATCTCCTCTGCACCCTCTCCAAAGCAATCACATCCTTCCTATAGTGTGGCGACCAGAACTGCACACAGTACTCCAGCTGTGGCCTTGCCAGCGTTTTGTACAGCTCCATCATAACCTCCCTGCTCTTATATTCTATGCCTCGGCTAATGAAGGCAAGAATCCCATATGCCTTTTTAACCACCTTATCCACTTGTTCTGCTGCCTTCAGGGATCTATGTACATGCACACCAAGGTCCCTCTGATCCTCTGTCTTTCCTAGGGTCTTACCATTCATTGTGTATTCCCTTGCCTTGTTAGTCCGTCCAAAATGCATCACCTCACACTTTTCAGGGTTAAATTCCATTTGCCACTGTTCCGCCCATCTGACCAACCCATCTATATCGTCCTGTAGCCTGAGGCTTCCCACCTCGCTGTTTACCACCCCACCAATTTTCGTGTCATCTGCGAACTTACTGATCATACCTTTTACATTCACATCCAAATCATTAATGTAGACCACAAACAGCAAGGGACCCAGCACCGATCCCTGCGGTACCCCACTGGACACAGGCTTCCAGTCACAAAAACAACCTTCCACCATCACCCTCTGCCTTCTGCCACTAAGCCAGTTTTGGATCCAATGTGCCAAGGCACCCTGGATCCTATGGGCTCTTACCTTCCTGACCAGTCTCCTATGCAGGACTTTATCAAAAGCCTTACTGAAATCCATGTAAACCACATCCACTGCACTACCCTCATCCACACACTCAGTCACCCCCTCGAAAAATTCAATCAAATTGGTCAGACATGATCTTCCCTTGACAAAGCCATGCTGGCTATCCCTAATTAATCCCTGCCTCTCCAAGTGGAGACCAATTCTGTCCCTCAGAATTTTTTCCAATAATTTCCCTACCACTGATGTTAGGCTCACTGGCCTGTAATTCCCTGGTTTATCCCTACTACCCTTCTTGAATAATGGTACTACGTTAGCTGTTCTCCAGTCCTCTGGCACATCACCTGTGGCCAGAGAGGTTCTGAAAATTTGTGTCAGAGCCCCTGCAATCTCCTCCTTTGCCTCACACAGCAGCCTGGGATACATCTCGTCCGGGCCTGGGGATTTATCCACTTTTAAGCCTGCTAAAACCGCTAGTACCTCCTCCCTCTCGATGCTAATATGTTCAATACAAGTATATCACAGTCCCCCTGCCTGATTTCTATGTCCACATCGTCCTTCTCCATAGTGAACACAGATGCAAAAAATTCATTTAAAACCCCACCTACATCCTCTGGCTCTACACACAGATTGCCACTTTGGTCCCTAATGGGCCCTACTCTTTCCCTAGTTATCCTCTTGCCCTTAATATACTTATAAAACACCTTAGGATTTTCCTTTATTTTGCTCGCCAGTGTTATTTCATGGCCCCTCCTCGCTCTCCTAATTTCTTTTTTAAGTATCCCCCTGCACTTTTTATACTCCTCTAGGGCTTCCTCTGTCTTTAGTCCTTTGTATCTGCCAAAAGCCCCCCTTTTTTTCCCTAATCCATTCTCGTATATCCCTTGACATCCAAGGTTCCCTGGGCATGTTGGTCCCACCCTTGACCTTTACGGGAACATGTTGCCATTGTACTCTCTCAATTTCCTTTCTGAAAGACTCCCATTGCTCCGATGTGGATTTTCCTTCAAGTAGCTGATCCCAGTCCACATTGGCCAGATCCTGCCTTATCATATTAAAATCGGCCTTCCTCCAATTTAGAAACTTTATTTCCGGTCCATCCTTGTCCTTTTCCATGACTACCTTAAATCTCACCGAATTATGGTCACTGTCACCAAAGTGCTCACCTACTAACACATCTACCACTTGCCCGGCCACATTCCCTAGAATTAGGTCCAGTACCGCCCCCTCTCTTGTAGGACTTTCTACATGCTGGCTCAAAAAGCTCTCCTGGATGCACTTTAAGAATTCTGCACC
Organism: Somniosus microcephalus; assembly: GCF_052327205.1. Lineage (NCBI taxonomy): Eukaryota > Metazoa > Chordata > Chondrichthyes > Squaliformes > Somniosidae > Somniosus > Somniosus microcephalus. Next base: position 18,624,782 of record NC_140997.1, on the reverse strand, counting down.
CTCTAAGCCTTTCACACTCTGACTATCCCAGTTAATAGTGGGGAAGTTGAAATCCCCCACTATAATTACTCTATTATTTGCACACTTCTCTGAGATTTGCCTACATATCTGTTCCTCTATCTCCCCCTGGCTGTTTGGGGGCCTATAGTACAATCCCAGCAAAGTGCTAGTCCCCTTTTTGTTTTTAAGTTCAACCCATATGGCCTCATTAGAGGAACCTGTTAATATATCATCCCTCCTTACAGCAGTAATTGTCTCCTTAATTAATATTGCGACACCCCCTCCTCTTTTACCCCCCACCCCCGTCTCGCCTGAAGATTCTATACCCCGGAATATTGAGCTGCCAGTCTTGCCCCTCCCTCAACCATGCCTCCGTGATAGCAACAATATCATACTCCCATGTGTTCATCAACAACTTCAGTTCATCCACCTTATTCGTAAGACTCCTTGCATTAAAATAAATGCCATTTAGCCTTGCCCTACTCCCTTGTGCCGTTACATATTTGTTCTGCCTTCCAGTCTGACTTATTTTTTCCTCTATATTTGGCTGTACATCACCCCCTATTATAGCTCCACTCTGTATCCCATCCCCCTGCCAAGTTAGTTTAAACCCCCCCGAACAGTGCTAGCAAACCTCCCCGCAAGGATATTTGTCTCGTTCTGGTTCAGGTGCAACCCGTCCGACTTGTACAAGTCCCACCTTCCCCAGAAGCAGGCCCAGTGATCCAGGAAACTAAAGCCCTCCCTCCTGCACCAACTCTAGCCACGCATTTATCTGCTCTATCCTCCTATTCCTATACTCACTAGCACGTGGCACCGGGAGTAATCCAGAGATTACAACCTTTGAGGTCCTGCTCTTTAGTCTGCACACCAAGGTCCCTCTGATCCTCTGTCCTTCCTAGGGTCCTATCATTCATTGTGTATTCCCTTGCCTTGTTAATCCTCCCAAAATGCATCACCTCACACTTTTCATTTAAATTCCATTTGCCACTGTTCTGCCCATCTGACCAACTTGTCTATATCGTCCTGTAGCCTGAGGCTTCCCTCCTAGTAGTTTAGTACAGTGTTGCGAACTATTTATTATTTGCTGCTGTACGAGGAAATAGAAAAGTTTAACTACTGCTTAAAAAAAAAAAAAAAAAAAAGAAAATTCTGCCATTTATACGTTTGTTCAGTTACTTTTCAATAAATTAATTTGGGATGTTAAAGCCTAAAACAAATGCTTCCGTGGTGTCATTCTGCCACTTCTCAAAGACAAGGAGGACCGAAGTGAAGACCTGGGATAGAGCCAACACCTAAAGTAATCTAAAGAGTTTTCTGATTGTTAACCTGGGTACAGTAGCAAAGTTACCTCGATATTGGGGCACGCGCAAATATTCCTGAGGGTACAGGGAGTGAAGATTCACCTAGAAGAACGATCTGAGACACAGAAACCAAACTTAGCTAGAGCGATTAGGCTAAAGACTCAAACCCCTAACGCATGCGACTGACTATATTTGAAGTGACGGCTCTGTTGCCAACAGTAAAGACCTTCTCATTAAGAGCAGCTTTGGATGAAATGGAAGAATTTACCTTGTTTCTAATGGATTACAAAGTGGAGCTCTGTGCAAAGAATGACTTTTGCAGAAAAGGGACAAGTTCCAGTAAGAAGGAACGGCAACGAGATGGATGTCGAGCGAATTTGGTTTTATTTTGGTTATATTAGTTGAGGGAGGGAGGACTGTTGGTCAGGATGCCTGGCAAACTCCCGACTGTCCTTTGAATAGTGCCATAGATCCTTCAACACCCACCAAACGTGGTTCTGTGTCTCGTCCAAAGGACGCAGCCTCTGGTATTGCAGGGCTCCTTCAGTACTGCACTGGAGTGTGGGCCCAGATTATGAGCCAAAGTCCCGGTGTAGGGTTTGAAGCCACTTTCTGATCCAAGCTGGCACAGGTGAGAAAGTATCACATTAGGGGGAAAAAAGGTATTTACTGTGATAGAGCGGCTTTGTTTGAGAACATTTGGGCACTGTTCATAGATGTAGGAATAATGCTTTAGTTCTGTATCTGGGGTTTTTATAAGTGTTCCCTAAATTGTCCCTTGAATCACCCTACATAAATCAACTTGATTTATAAAAATATATATATTTTTTTCTTTTTAAATCGAGTCAAGCAGGACCACAATGGTTAAAGCCTTTAAACCCTTGACTCTCTGATAAATATCAAGAGGAGAATTCAGTTTAATGTACAAGTAACTACTTGATTCCACTGTTTATTTAAGAAATAAAAGAGATTCTCGACTGTGTTATCCCAAAACAGAACGAAGAGTAAAGCATTAACTATATTCAGTTTATCGAAGCGTCACTTGGCTCAGCCAGACTGTCTCACAGCCTTCGCGGAGTTAAACTTAACACAGCCTGTCAGCAACGTTTAATTTCCAGGGTCCCATTGGCAAAGTCGCTCCTTCTTAATTTATGTAGCGAAGAGATAGGTGGCAGTCATATTTAAGTCCATATCTGTTTCACTGTTCATTGGCATTTTCTTCATTGCTCAAGGCATAAATTCACCTTTGACCTCATGGCCCTGAACCGTGTCGGGAGGAGGGGGGGGGTGGGCGGCGGCAGATTGGATTCTGGTGTGCGAGGCGCCATGGGCCTACCCACGAGGGTGTGGAGGCCACCTCCAACTGCCCTTGTATTTAAGGAAAAAAATCCCGCTTCCCCATTCCACCCCCCCCCGGCCCATCTTCAGGGGTCCAGGCTCTAATCCCAGCCTGGACCCCCTAAATTAGCCCCAGTTTCACTAGGTGCTGGGGAGGTGTGACATGACGGTGGATTTGCGGCCTGTTTTGAGTTGATTGATGGAGCGTCCTGTCTTTCCAGCACAGAGCGTCTGATTCAAGGTGCCTGAGTCTCCCAACTTCACACAAGTAGACTCAAAATGTTTCTTTTTTAAAAAATTAAAAAACGCACCACTTGTGAAATTAGAAGTTCGATCTAAAATCAATCGGTGTGCACCATTTATAATATGAAGTTCAAAATGTCCCAGGAAGGGCGTACCCGAGGAATGTGCATCATGTTGCTTGCAGGAAGGAGGGGCAGCACTTGGGAAGCCTGTGCACAGTTTTGAAAGCGAAACAAAGTGCTGGAAACCCAATTCTCAATTTGCTGCCTGGGTGCAAAACTAAACTGATCAGCAATAATACTGATGTAACCATTTACTAAATAATTCCAAATTGTCGAATCCTCTGCCTGGACCCCTGAACTGCCATCGTAGACTCTGGCTCAATGAAGGGTGACTTTGCTGCAGTGTGTACTCTCGACACCAACTCGCCAAGGCTTCTTTGGCAGCACACCCTCAACCCGTGACCTCCACCACTGAGGAGGTTAAGGGCAGCAGGCGCATGGGAACACCACCATCTCCAAGTTCCCCTCCAAGTCACCCACCATCCTGACTGTCATACAATCCTGAAATGATACAGCACCAAAGGAGGCCATTCGGCCCATCGTGCCTATGCAGGCTCTTTGCAAGAGTGATCCGATTAGTCCCGCTCCCCCTGCTCTTTCGCCGTAACCATGCAAATTTTTCCCTTCAAGTATTTATCCAATTCCCTTTTTGGACTTGGAAGTATATCACCGTTCTTTCAACGTCACTGGGTCAAAATCCTGGAACTCCCTCCCTAACAGCACTGTGGGAGCACCTTCACCACACGGACTGTAGCGGTTCAAGAAGGCGGCTCACCACCACCTTCTCGAGGACAATTAGGGATGGGCAATAAATGCTGGCCTTGCCAGTGACGCCCACATCCCAGGAATGAATCCAAAAAAAAAAGATCTATGCGAAGATTTATTTCCTTAAAGGCTAGTGTAGCCCTTTGGCTATTTGGAATTCACACCCCAGTAAATCTTGTGTGTGGTGTGTGTGATTGTTTTTGTCGGTGCATTGCATTAGTCACCAGTTCTCCAGTTTGGATCGATCCACATTTATAATGCAGGGTGAGCTTATGCTAAAGTGGGTTTACATTGCTGTCATGCAGCTAGCTCCCAATGCATGGGTCCTCCTCCTGCCCATACGGAGGAGTAGCCTTCGTGTTTAAGGATGAAATCACTTCAATGATGAGAGAGTATATAATGAGAGGTAAGCAGGCAGTGGAGACCTTATGGGTAGAATGTTTAATGCCTTTGTTACTACAGGGTTATAGCCTATGAAACCCAGGCAGAGAGGACCTACGGGAAGGAGGGAGGAGGACAGTAGCAGTATGTTTGTTTGTGTGTGTGTGTGCTAGGCCATTGTAGCAGAGCCTGGTCTCCAATCGTCTTGGATCCCCTTGCCATTGGACCAGGACCTTGCTCTGTCAAGCCCATGTGGTAGCTGGTGTGCAACGGCCACCCCATGTTAAAAGAATTCTCGCACAGGCATCTTCCACCCTTTAAAATGAAGTTTGGGACCTGGAACGTCAGGACCCTCATGGACAACCCCAACAGTGACAGAGCCTGTAGGTCCCGCATTGGACTCATCAGTCAGCTGAGAACTCATTATTAGTGTGGAAGCAAGTCATCCTCGGTTCCGAGGGACTGCCTAAGAAGAAGAAGACGAGCAGCACCAAGAGGAAACTTGCCAAACTCCTCTTGCCCAGCCTGGCAATTGGGCGAGCCACTGGTCTGAGCAAACCCTGCCGTTCCACTTCGACGTTGCTGTTGCCTCACAGGTCGGGACCCCAGCGCCACTCGCACAGAGTCGAAGCAGCTTCGCCCTGCACCTGCTCACATCATCTGGACCAAGAGGCCAAGGACTGCTCGCCCACCCGAATCCTTCCAATCCACTGTTGAAGGGCGTTCTCTTGACCGGTTCCCCATGCACAAATCGTGGGCACGACGGATCGGAGTTATACAGCGGGTTTCCCTAGAACCCGCGCCCTAAAATCGAAGGAGCACCTCAAGTTTCCCAATGCTGGTTGACCTTGCATTTTGGGAGGAGAGAAGCGACAGCGGGAGTGTCCGTCCCTCTGCTAACATTAATAATGAACATCTGCAAGAACCAGGAACAATGGGGGGATGAAGCCAAATGGTGTGTGAGTGCACTCAAAGTACAGTCTTGAGTCAACACCAAACCCAAACTGCATCCTATCCGCACTAACCGTGTAATGTAGTGGCGTTTGAAGTATTCTGTTACCGGTCCGGGGGAGACTTCATGGCACTGCATTGGATTATAGCGTGTGTTTAGTTCCGACTGATAAATCGCACCGTTCTTGGGGGAATTGAGGGTCACTGACCAAAGAAAAATAGTTTTCAATGTCCCAGCAGATGTGCTTGCAGTGGTGGAAATAACCAGCTGTTTCCCTCTTATTGAATCCGAAAGACAGCGTCTTATTTTTGGAAAGTCATTCTTAGAATATCGTTTCCCTTAACTAAATTTGTTTTAAAAATAAAAGGAAGAATAAAGAAAATGAGCGAGAAGGTTTGAGACCCTGCGCCATTGGCCTTGTGTGTTCCTAAGTGTATTTTCATGTGTTGACTTGTTTGACATTGGTCGATGCTTTTAATGATTTCCCACAGCCATTCCCCGATCCCTCTGGATAAGTCACGTTAACTGCTTTGCCGTTGAGAGTTCATTTTGTTTCTAAACCTTTTCTTAATAAATTTACTGAAATTTGAGCTCTTCCGCCTTATTCAGTTCTACATACTCTTTTATTTAAAAAAAAAAAAAAAAAAAATTTTTAAATTGTAGTTATGAAGGAAGGCTTAACAAATCAGGGGTTCGTTTCACTGGAACGGAAGGTTCTCAAGGAACGTCTAATGGAGGTTTTCAATAATTGTGAAAGGTTTTGAGCGGGTCAATAGTGAAAGTTTCCATGGAGATTAGACTCCAAATAGACTCAGGATTATCACTGGAAGACAAAGGGAGAAGTAAGATTTACGCAGCGAGTTGTTATGATCTGGAATGCGCTGCCTGACAGCAGATTCAATGGTAACTTTCCAAAGGGAATTGGATAAATACTTGAAGGGGAAAAATGTGCAGGACTTTGGGGAAAGAGCGAGGGGGAGGGGGCGGGGGGAGTGCGAATAATTGGATAGCTCGTTCAAAGAGTCGGCACAGGCATGATGGGCCGAATGGCCTCCTGCTGTACTGTATCATTCTATGATTCCACAATTTGTTTTTCCCACAGAGATGGTTATTAGAACATGGATTGCTTTACCACAAGTGGCTTTTGAACCAGAAACCATAACATCATATAAAAGAAATAAAGGCTAGTATTCATACGACTCCCTCTGTTTCTGAGCAGATGGAGTAAAATGTAGGGAAATGTGAGGTTATTCACTTTGGTAAGAAGAATAGAAAAACAGAATATTTTTTAAATGGTGAGAAACTTTCAAATGTTGGTGTTCAGAGAGATTTGGGTGTCCTCGTGCAGGAAACACAGAAAGCTAGCATGCAGGTACAGCAAGCAATAAGGAAGGCAAATGGCATGTTGGCCTTTACTGCAAGGGGTTGGAGTATAAGAGTAAGGAAGTCTTGCCACAATTGTACAGGGCCTTGGTGAGACCACACCTGGAGTACTGTGCACAGTTTTGGTCTCCTTATCTAAGGAAGGATATACTTGCCTTGGAGGCGGTGCAACGAAGGTTCACTAGATTGATTCCTGGGATGAGAGGGTTGTCCTATGATGAGAGATTGTGTAGAATGGGCCTATACTCTATGGAGTTTAGAAGAATGAGAGGTGATCTCATTGAAACATACAAGATTCTGAGGGGGATTGACAGGGTAGATGCTGAGAGGTTGTTTCCCCCTGGCTGGAGTGTCTAGAACTAGGGGGCATAGTCTCAGGATAAGAGGTCGGCCATTTAAGACTGAGATGAGGAGGAATTTCTTCACTCGGAGGGTTGCGAATCTTTGGAATTTTCTGCCCAGAAGGCTGTGCATGCTGAGTTGTTGAGTATATTCAAGGCTGAGATAGATAGGTTTTTGGACTCGAGGGGAATCGAGGGATATGGAGATCGGGCGGGAAAGCGGAGTTGAGGCAGAAGATCAGCCATGATCTTATTGAATGGCGGAGCAGGCTCGAGGGGGCTGTATGGCCTACTCCCGCTCCTGCTCCTAATTCTTATGTTCTTATGAGCAGCGTCACACGAATTGCTGTACAAGTGCAGTCACGGTTTTCTAGGCAAACTCAGCAGCCAATTTGCACACCGGATGTTCCCACAAACAACAATGGGACAAATGACCAGTTAATCTACTTCTGGTTGAGGAAAGATTGTTGGCCTGGAGACTGGGAGAATTCCTTGCTCTCTTCAGAAGCAGGCGGAAGTGATTGAAAAGGAAGAATATAAAGTGGTCGTGCGAAAAGGGCATGGTAACGTTTCGTCTCTCTGTGCCAATGTTCTAGTCATGAACCCAGCCAAATTTACAGTCCCGTGGCGCAGAAGTGGACTTTGCACGTCATGTTCTAATGGAAATTGTTTATTTAAGTGACCTTGCGCTTGCTGTTTTTTCTTCTTATGGTAACATTCAAGAGATTTTGAGGAGTTCCGCATCGTCATTGGCCCAGATTTTGCTGCCAAAATTATGGTGAAATTTATATTTAAAATGTTTTCCTTACTTTTTCTGTTTTTTTCCCTCAATCCAATTTTTCTATCCCTCTCTAATTCTCTTTCTGCACCTAATTTGACTCTACTTCATCCTATTTCCTTCTCTCTGCCATTCCTGTTTCTTTATCCTTAAATTTCATTGGTTAAGGAGATAGATTGTTGGCCCCATCAGTAAGCGAGGACCCGTGATATCAAGAAACGACTGAGTGCACTGGATACAGCAAAGGCTATGGGCCCAGACAATATCCCGACTATCGTGTTGAAGACTTGTGCTCCAGAACTAGTTGTGCCTCTAGCCAAGCTGTTCCATTACAGTTACAACACTGGATCTATCCGACAATGTGGAAAACTGCCCAGGTATGTCCTGTCGACAAAAAGCAGGACAAATCCAACCCGGCCAATTACCGCCCCATCAGTCTACTCTCAATCATCAGCAAAGTGATGGAAGATGTCACCGACAGTGCTATCAAGCAGCACTTACTCACCAATAACCTGCTCACTGATGCCCAGTTTGGGTTCCGCCAGGACCACTCGGCTCCAGACTTCATTACAGCCTTGGTCCAAACATGGACAACGGAGCTGAATTCCAGAGGTGAGGTGAGAGTGACTGCCCTTGACATCAAGGCAGCATTTGACCGAGTGTGGCATCACGGAGCCCTAGTAAAACTGAAGTCAATGGGAATCGGGGGGAAAACGCTCCACTGGCTGGAGTCATACCTAGCACAAAGGAAGATGGTTGTGGTGGTTGAAGGTCAATCATCACAGCCCCAGGACATCGCTGCAGGAGTTCCTCAGGGCAGTGTCCTAGACCCAACCATCTTCAGCTGCTTCACCAATGACTTTCCCTCCAACATAAGGTCAGAAATGGGGATGTTCGCTGATGACTGCACAGTGTTCAGCACCATTCACAACTCCTCAGATAATGAAGCAGTCCATGCCTGCATGCAACAAGACCTGGATGACATTCAGGCTTGGGCTGATAAATGGCAGGTAACATTTGTGCCACACAAGTGCCAGGCAATGACTATCTCCAACAAGCGAGAGTCTAACCACCTCCCCTTCACATTCAATGACATTACCATCGCCGAATCCCCCACTATCAACATCCTGGGGGTCACCATTAACCAGAAACTTAACTGGACCAGCCACACAAATACTGTGGCAACAAGAGCAGGTCAGAGGCTGGGTATTCTGCAGCAAGTGTCTCACCTCCTGACTCCCCAAAGCCTTTCCACCATCTACAAGGCACAAGTAAGGAGTGTGATGGCATACTCTCCACTTGCCTGGATGAGGACACCCTCAAACCCTCCTTGAAAAAGTGTAACATCCCCACCGACACCTGGGAATCCCTGGCTCAAGACCACACAAAGTGGAAGAGAAGCATCCGGGAAGGCGCCGAACACCTCGAGTCTCTCCGCCGGGAGCAAGCAGAAGCCAAACGCAGGCAGCGCACGTCAACCCAAGCACTCCACCCACCCGCCCCTTCAACCACCGTCTGCCCCACCTGTGACAGAGCCTGTAGGTCCCGCATTGGACTCCTCAGTCAACTGAGAACTCACTTTTAATGTGGAAGCAAGTCATCCTCGGTTCCGAGGGACTGCCTAAAAAGGAGGATGAGTGCAGCTCCAACAGCACTCAAGAAGCTCGACACCATCCAGAACAAAGCAGCCCACTTGATTGGCACCCCATCCACCACCTTAAACATTCGCTCCCTCCACCACTGGCGTACCGTGGCTGCAGTGTGTACCATCTACAAGATGCACTGCAGCAACTCGCCAAGGCTTCTTCCGCCGAGAAGGACAAGGGCTGCAGGCGCATGGGAACACCACCACCTCCAAGTTCCCCTTCAAGTCTTACACCATCCTGACTTGGAAGTATATCGCCGATCCTTCATCGTCGCTGGGTCAAAATCCTGGAATTTCCTCCCTAACAGCGCTGTGGGAGTACCATCACCACACGGACTGCAGCAGTTCAAGAAGGCGGCTCACCACCCACCTTCTCAAGGGCAACTAGGGATGGGCAATAAATGCTGGCCTTGCCAGCGATGCCCTGTTGCCCTCGCCGTGCCGGTATCGGCTCGCACTTCCAGCAATTTGCCTCGAGCTGCCTCGTCCCAGCCAAATCTGGGCCATTCTTGCTGTTAGATGAAATGTTGCACAATTTGCATTTATCTAGAGCAGTACCTTGATTCTGGGGGGGCTATATTCACGTGTTGTTCACAACTCCGGAAGTCATCTTGCCGTATTTAAATGCTGTGCGGTGCAGGATGTATATCTGTTCCCGAGGACCTAGAAAGCGACGGTAAATGGCGCTCGGTGGGTCAGATTCCCCCCCCGTCTGAGTAAGGTGGAGGAAGAGGACCTAGATTCGAGGCCAATACAACAACAACTTGCATTTATATAGTGCTTTTAACGTAGTAAAACGCCCTCAAGGCACTGCAGACCTGGCTGCGTGAGGTGCATGAGAGCAGCTCGATTGGGACTATCCATCCTCTTCAATGTGGTTGGGCCATCAAAGTTGGACCTGTGTCAGCTGTGGCTCAGTGGGTAGCACACTCGCCTCTGAGTCAAAAGGCCGAGGGTTCAAGTCCCACTCCAGAGACTTGAGCACAAAAATCTAGGCTGACACTCCCAGTGCAGTGCTGAGGGATGCGGCTCTATCGGAGGTGCCGTCTTTTGGATGAGATGTTAAGCCGAGGCCCCGTCTGCTCTTTCAGGTGGATGTAAAAGATTCCATGTCACTATTTCAGCAGCGGAGTTCTCCCCGATGTCCTGGGCCAATACTTATCCCTCAATCAACATCACTAAAAACAGATTATCTGGTCATTATCACATTGCTGTTTGTGGGAGCTTGCTGTGCACAAATTTGCTGCTGCGATTCCTGCATTAGAATAGTGACTACGCTTCAAAAAGTACTATATTGGCTTTGGGACGTCTGGTGGTCGTGAAAGGCGCTATATAAATGCAAGTCTTTTTTTCTGTTTTTAAAAAAAAATGTTGTTTATTTGTAGGTTTGTTTATTTTAAGGGCAGCAGCTCTTCCCCTTTTTAGCCTGAATACTGTGTCTCACCACATTGGATCCCTTGCCCTTCTTTTGAATGTCCACTCGACGAATTTAACAAGGTGACTTTGTATTACATAGAAACATAGAAGATAGGAGCTGGAGTAGGCCATTCGGCCCCTTGAGCCTGCTCCGCCATTCAATGAGATCATGGCTGATCACCCAAATTCAGTACCCTGTCCCTGCTTTCTCCCCATATCCCTTGATCCCTTTAGCCTCAAGAAATATATCCAACTCCTTGAATATATTTAATGAACTGGCCTCCACCGCCCTCTGTGGTAGAGAATTCCACAGGTTCACCACTCTCTGGGTGAAGAAATTCCTCCTCATCTCAGTCCTAAATGGCTCACCCCTTATCCTTAGACTGTGAACCTTGGTTCTGGACTCCCCCCGCCATCGGGAACATCCTTCCTGCATCTAGTCTGTCTAGTCCTGTCAGAATTTTATAAGTTTCAATTACTGTGACTTTGTATTACTGCTTATCCTTTTTTGGATGACGCTAGGACTTGTCACGATCTAAAACAATTTGTCTGATGTGCGTTGACTCTGGATCAACCCCTTTCTCAGCCATGAGGGGCTAGTTGATGGGAGAGCGTATACACTCGGCGATGACCTTGAACTTAGAACCAGTACTATCCCGCACACATTTCTGTTTGGAGCGCCATACACTAACACACGAGCTTTCATCACCCAGCCTTAGCACAGTAAGGTTTTTTAAAAAATTAATGATATTTAGGCTATCGCTCCAGTTTTCGATCCAGCTTGATTTGGCTCGATTATAACAGACATGGTCCAGATTTCCAGTTTTGACACGGATCAATAAATAGCCCAGCCTGGTCGGAAAATTTGACAAACCAGGCGCTGGAACTGAGCAATGAGATGATCGAGCGGCTGTTCTGCCGCTGCGACCGTCGTAAGCCCCTTTTGTTGACTCCTACAGCAAGTTTAGCTTGTGCTCGAGTGCAGTAGGAAGTCGGCCACCAGCACTTGAACCGTTCGTCCCGTTTTTTTAACACACCAGCAGAGTTACCGTTGTGCTTTAATCAGCAAGCATCTGTTTGCCATTATAATTCACGTGAAGTCGATTTGTGTGCAGTCACCATGCAGCTGTGGGGACGGTTCGTTCAGCTCTGCTGAATCTTGGGCAGAGGACGAACTTTAGCATAGAAATTTGGAAGGCAATTATTTAATCACACTTGTGTTCGTATATTTGTACCTCCATTTATTCTGCTCCTAATTATGTCCGTTCTGCCCCAAACCATCAGCCCGGAGGAATGAACAATCTGGGCCACGAACCCCTTTTACTGCGATCTTGGAGTTTTATCTGTCCCTATTTCCCTCCCCCGAACCAATAGTCAGTGTCTGGTAGTCTCGTCTAGTACAGTGTCAGCTGTGGCTCAGTTAGCCCTCTTGCCTCTGAGTCAGAAGGTTGTGGGTTCAAGTTCCACTGCAGAGACTTCAGCACATAAATCTAGGCTAACACTCTCCAGTGCAGTGCTGAGGGAGTGCTGCACTGTCTGAGGTGCCATCTTTCGGATGAGACGTTAACCCGAGGCCCGTCTGCCCTCTCAGCTGGACGTAAAAGATCTCATGACACTATTTCGAAGAAGAGTAGGGGAATTCGCCAACATTGATCCCTCAACCAACACCACTAAAAAAAACATTATCTGGTCATCATCCCATTGCTGTTTGTGGGAGCTTGCTGTGCATAAATTGGCTGCAGTGTTTCCTACATTAGAACAGTAACTACACTTCACAAAGTACTTCATTGGTTGAAAAGAGCTTTGGGATGTCTTGAGGCCATGAAAGGCACTATATAAATGCAAGTCTTTCTGTCTTTCTTTAGTCTAGTATTAATGATCAATCTGGTGAAAGAACTTTGTTCAAATTATAGCTTAGACCGTACTTAGAGCACGGGCCTTCCGAGAGAGTCCAGCAGAACAAATGGCCACCAATCTTGTTTTTAACTAGCTTTAAGTAGAGAGAAACTATTTCTTCTGGTGGGAGAGTCCAGAACAAGGGGGCATAAACTTAAAATTAGAGCCAGGCCGTTCAGGGGTGATGTCAGGAAGCACTTCTTCACACAAAGGGGGAGTGGAATGGGAGTGGAATTCTGGAACTCTCTCCCCACAAAAATCTGTTGAGGCTGAGTCAAATGAAAATTTAAAAACTGAGCTTGATAAGATTTTTGTTAGGCAAGGGTATTAAGAGTTACAGAGCCAAAGCGGGGAGATGGAGTTAAGATACAGATCAGCCATGATCTAATTGAATGATGGAACAGGCTCGAGGGGCTGAATGGCCTACTCCTGTTCCTGTGATTTGATGGCCAGTTATGTTTCATAAACCTATGGCTCACTACTTGTCTTTGGTACGAGGCACTTCTTAATAAAATTTGGGCTGGTTATAATTTACAGGATTTTTGAGATATCTGTCATTAAACACACAAAATTCGCTTGTTAAACGCAAGCACGAACTGATGGTTTGGAGGAAAGAACTAACTAGCCAACAGCTTATTTTTAAGTACAGGTAGACTACCCTTTATCTGGACTTCCGAAAACCGAAACCCTCTAAAAACCGAAGGTTTTTTCGGTCAGCGTAAGTCGTGCGCACGACATGACCAGAGTGGCGCACGACTTACAGGCCTAGCCGGATAAGGGATAGTGTAGCATTTTTCCGCACTTCTGAAAACCGAAATCGCTCAGCGTAAGTGTACCAGCCTTTATCCGCACATCCGAAACCAGAAAACCTCTGAAAGCCGAAAGTGGCACAAAGCATGACTTCTGAAAACCGAAATCGCTCCGCGTAAGTCGTGCGCACGACCCCGACCCCCACCCCTGGCCGAACCCGACCCCCGACCCCCCCGCCGACCCCCACCCTTGCCGACCCTACCCACGACCCCCCGCCGACCCCCACCCTTTCGGATAAGGGATAGTGCATCCTTTATCCGCACTCCCGCAAACCGAATTACTCTGAAAACCGAAGTGTTTTCGCGCACCTTACGAAATCCGAAATTTTCCTAAAACCGAAACACGGCTGGTCCCGAGGTTTTCGGATAAAGGATAGTCTACCTGTAATTCATGGGATGTGGGCGTCGCTGGCAAGGCCAGCATTTATTGCCCACCCCTAATTGCCCTTGAGAAGGTGGTGGTGAGCCGCCTTCTTGAACCGCTGCAGTCCGTGTGGTGAAGGTACTCCCACAGTGCTGTTAGGGAAGGAGTTCCAGGATTTTGACCCAGCGACGATGAAGGATCAGCGATATACTTCTAAGTCAGGATGATAGGTGACTTGGAGGGGAAATGGAGGTGGCGGTGTTCTCATGCGCCTGCTGCCCTTGTCCTTCTAGGTGGTAGAGGTCGCGGGTTTGGGAGGTGCTGCCGAAGAAGCCTTGGCGAGTTGCTGCAGTGCATCTGGTAGATGGTACACACTGCAGCCACGGTACGCCGGTGGTGGAGGGAGTGACTGTTTAAGGTGGTGGATGGGGTGCCAATCAAGCGGGTTGCTTTGTCCTGGATGGTGTCGAGCTTCTTGAGTGTTATTGGAGCTGCACTGATCCAGATAAGTGGACAGTATTCCATCACACTCCTGACTTGCGCCTTGTAGATGGTGGAAAGACTTTGGGGAGTCAGGAGATGAGACACTCGCCGCAGAATACCTAGCCTCTGACCTGCTCTTGTAGCCACAGTATTTATGTGGCTGGTCCAGTTAAGTTTCTGGTCAATGATGACACCCAGGATGTTGTTGGTGGGGGATTCGGCGATGGTAATGCTGTTGAATGGCAAGGAGAGGTGGTTAGACTCTCCCTTGTCGGAGACGGTCATTTCCTGGCACTTGTGTGGTGTGAATGTTACTTTCCACTTATCAGTCCATGCCTGAACGTTGTGCAGATCTTGCTGCATGAAGGCACGGACTGCTTCATTTTCTGAGGAGTTTTGAATGGAGTGTTGTATTTTTAAAAAACACAGCTTGTGTTGTATATAAAAAAAAAATTAGCCAGTGATGCATCTTGGCAGATGGTGTGAGATATGGAGGCTTAGAGATGATAGCAGTTCTCTGACACTGTTATCGATCAAGGCTGATGCACTTTCATATTTTTTATCTCTGTACCTCTCATTGCCACATGTTGAGGTCCATTAATGGAGCTCAACGGCAAATTTAGGGACTGATGTCAGGAAATTTTTCTTCTGCAAAGAGTGAGCAACGTTTGTAATGAACTTGCAGTACTGCCTATTTCCACCTCCATAACATCGCCCGTCTCCACCCTTGCCTCAGCTCATCCGCTGCTGAAACCCTCATCCATGCCTTTGTTACCTCTAGACTTGACTATTCCAACGCACTCCTGGCTGGCCTCCCACATTCTACTCTCTGTAAACTTGAGTTCATCCAAAGCTCTGCTGCCCGTGTCCTATCTCACACCGAGTCCCATTCACCCATCACCCCAGTGCTCGCTGCCCGTGTCCTAACTCACACCGAGTCCCGTTCACCCATCACCCCAGTGCTCGCTGCCCGTGTCCTAACTCTCACCGAGTCCCGTTCACCCATCACCCCAGTGCTCGCTGCCCGTGTCCTAACTCACACCGAGTCCCGTTCACCCATCACCCCAGTGCTCGCTGCCCGTGTCCTAACTCACACCGAGTCCCGTTCACCCATCACCCCAGTGCTCGCTGACCTACATTGGCTCCCAGTCCAGCAACAGCACGATTTCAAAATTCGCATCCTTTTCAAATCCCTCCATGGTCTCGCCCCCTCCCAATCTCTGTAATCTCCTCCAGCCCCACAATCCCCCCGAGATATCTGCGCTCCTCTAATTCTGGCCTCTTGAGCATCCCTGATTATAATCGCGCAAACATCGGCGGCCGTGCCTTCAGCTGCCTAGGCCCAAAGCTCTGGAACTCCCTCCCCAAACCTCTCCGCCTCGCTATATCTCTTTCCTCCTTTAAGACGTTCCTTAAAACCTACCTCTTTGACCAAGCTTTTGGTCACCTGCCCTAATTTATCCTTACGTGGTTCGGTGTCAAATTCTTGTCTTATAATACTGCTGGGACGTTTTACTACGTTATATAAATATGAGTTGTTATTGTAATGGAGGCTAAAACCCTTGGATCATTTTAAGCGGCTACAGCTGAATGCAGTGATGGGGACTGTAGGTTCTTCTGGATGGATGAATCAAGACAGGCCGAATGTTCTTCCTCATTTGTTTCTGTTTAGCATGGTTGACTGAATTTGCTGGGCTTCATTTTTCAGCAACATTTTTAAGACTCCCCCCACCCGCCTCCCTCCCCACGTCGAAAAGAGAAGTAATTTGAGATATCGGCGAGTTTTATAGGTTTGTTCTTATTTCATTCTCTGCACTTCCCCCTGCCTCTTCCCCCCCGTTTCTAACTCATAATTGTCCTAATTTACATATTACAAAGAATTACATTGAATTTACAGCACAGTAACGGGCCATTCGGCCCAACTGGTCTCTGCCGGCATTTATGCTCCACACGAGCTTCCTTCCCCCCCCCCCCCCCCCTTCATCTAACTCCATCAGCATAACCTTCTACTCCTTTCTGCCTCGTGTGTTTGTCTAACTTCCCCTTAAATGCACTTATGCTATTCGCCTCACCCAATCCACGTGGTCTTCCCTGGCTTAACCTGCCCACTGTAATATGAATGCCTCACCCAGTACATCGGGGCCCGGGCACTGTTCTGCATTCATCTTTGTGTTGAGGCCAGTAACTTTTTTTTCTTCTCCAAAACTATCGAAGAACATAATACTCGTTGCCGATATTGCATGGCAGTGCTGGACACTGCTTTTAGTGCAGTGAGGAATTAATTGGACCGAGCCAGCCTCTCTTCCCAGTACAGGACAGCACTCCACCTTCCCTTCTATCATTAGAACAAGAAAGAATAAGTGAAGGGGGAGCACTTCATTCCCAGCCCCATACCCCCCAAAACTACTAGATGTTTTAACAAATAGATTTATTTCCCCCTCAGTGGCGACCTGCCTTTTGTCACTGTTTCTCTGCTAACGCCAGTAATGAGATCAGCCCTCTGTGGGCCCACAGGGAGTCCTGTCCTTTCAGTTAACCGTCATGACATTGATTCTATTTTCTTAGCCTCCAGAGCTGCTGATCAATCATGAAATTGGGATCAGAGCCACACGGTGTCAGTCGATTGGCTTTGATCTCAACCCACAGCCGTATAGATCATGGCTCAGGCTAAAGGTAAATAGAAGCAATCAGCCTCACACGACAGTATATTTACGCAATTCAGTGGAAGTGATTCTTTGTCGTCCCCCCTTCCTTAGTTACTTGTTATATTTACAGTAGCACTGACGTGGCTTCAGTTCTGCTAAAATTGGATCGTGCCACAAAATGGGACAATATTTTATTACAATGCCCTGTGCAAAGCTTCAAGATTGCAATGATGCCAAAACATTTATTTTAATGACAAAAACAATTGGATACACATCGCTCAAAACTAACTCAAAAGCGCGTCACATATAATTGCTTTGACGTGCAGTGACTTATTATGTAGGCAAATGTGGTAGCCGTTTCGCACACGGCAAGATCCCACAAACAACAAGGTGATTGTTTACCAGTTCACAGCATCAGGGGTGACGTTGGTTGAGGGAGGAACGTTGCCCAGGAGAACTCCCTGCTCCTCTTCGGAATAACGCAGTGGGATCTTTAATGTCCCACCTGAACCACAGGAACGGGCGGACAGGACCTCGGTTCAATGCCTGAAGAATGACAGCTCTGATAACGCAGCACTCCCCCGCACCACTCTGCAGTGCCAGAATAGATTATGTCCTCAGGGCCTGGCGTGGTGCTTGAACTTTCTGGCTGAGAGGCAAGAGTGCTGCCGACTGAACCAAACTCATGCATTTGTAATTATATTGCACAAAAGTCAGAGTAATTACATAGGAATGCAAGAACACACAGGACCAGAAAAGGCCATTTTGATCCATCAGGACAGTTCAAAAAAACAGAATACACAGTTCAGTAACTATATCCTTCAATTGATTTTCTTAACAAATGCCTGTCCAACTTCCTGTTAAAATTACTGAGGTTATCAGCGTTGACCATCTTCCTGGGCAGTCCATTCCAATCATTCACCCCCCCACCTCACCTGTGTGAAGTAGTGATATCAGATCTGTTTATTCACATTCCCTTTTCTGAGCTCCATCCAATTCCCACTGGTCATTTACAGGGACTCCTCCAGCCCTACAAGCCTTTGAGATCACTGCGCTCCTCCAACTCTGCCCTCTTGCGCATCCCCGATTTCAGTCCTTCCACCATTGGTGGCCGTGCCTTCAGCTGCCTGGGCCCTAAGCTCTGGAATTCCCTCCCTAAACCTCTCCACCTCGCTACACCTCTCTCCTCCTTTTAAGACGCTCCTTAAAACCTACCTCTGACCAAGCTTTTGCTCATCTCACCTAATATCTCCTTACGTGGCTCGGTGTCAAAGTTTGTTTGATAACGCTCCTGTGAAACACCTTGGGATGTTTTACTACGTTAAAGGCGCTATATAAATACAAGTTGTTGTCATTTTGGGGGCCATGGTAAACCGCTTCTTATGCCGCAACTTGTCGATATCCTTAAGGATCTTGAGTACATTAGTAGCAGCAACTGGTCTGAGGTTGGGGCAGAGGCAGGTGATAATACAGAGATGGAAGTAGGCAGATTTTTGTATAGAAACGATATGGGATCAGAAGCTCATCTCGGAGGTCAAATAGGTTGCGAACAGTTTGATTCCGCCTGAGACTGCAGCCTTTTCAAGAGGGTTCACGGCGCAGATTTGACTCATTCTGGTCTTGCTCACTCATGAAGTAGCACACAGAGGAGAAACAGGCACTGAACAGTCGAAGCGAATGGATTTTAAGAGGGTAGCGAAGTAGCAAGGTTTTCGGGAGGGAGTTCCAGGGAGTACGGCTGATCTGCAGAACAAGGGAGGGATGTACAGGAGAACAAAGTTGGAGGGCTGAAGGGCGCATCCTGGAATTTAGAGCTGGAAGATGTTGCAGAGTTATTGTAGGGTGATGCTGTGAAAAGATTTGTGAAGAAGAGTTTTGAATTCATTGCATTGGCTAATGAGTAGCCAATGGGTGTTGATGAGAACAGGGGTGACTGAACGCGATTTAGTGCAGGACAGCATGCGAATGGTGAGGTTTTTGCACAAATTGGACTTCAAGTAGGGTGGACCTCTGGAGATGAGGAAAGCACAGATAAGGGTTTCAGCAGAGGTGGGGTTGAGGGAAGATTGGAAGCATTGTGAAGGTGGAGGTTGTCTTGATAATAGATATGGAGGCTTGACCAGGTTTCCGAGTCTAGGTAGATGTGTTTGGGACCTAGTTATTTGATATGCACTAGCAGAAAACTGCTTCAAAGTTGAATGTGGTGAAGTATTGTGTTACTGTAGTACCCAGTCCTTGCCACTGGATGGAAATGTAATGACATCCTACATGCTACATAATTCTATTTATTGTAGTATCCGATTCGAGTCACTGGATTGTGCTGTGTGCTACTTCAGTTCACAGCTTTGCTTCTGCACAGAGCCATCAAGTGGTTTGAATCCAGGACAATATCTATTGTTTTATTACCGAGAAACAAGACTGAGAAAGACGGGCAGAGTGAGAAATAGATGGAGAGTGAGAGGGAGACAGAGACATTGAGTGACGGACACGGAGCAAGGAAGCCAGACAGAGACAGAAAGAAATAGTGCTGCAAGCAATATAATGGGTAGCTAAGGCACCTCTGCTTCTGATTACTGATGGATTTGAGACCTTTTGTTTCATTAATCATCACAGAATCATACATACAGCACAGGAGGCCATTCAGCCCATCGTGCCTGTGTGGGCTCTTTGAAAGAGCTATCCAATTACAGGAAACTCTCTGGTATCCGGCACCGACGGGACCGGGATGGTGCCGGTTGATTAATAATTCCGGATGACGGAGAGGGTTATCTACCGAGGCTATTTTTAACAAACAAAAATTTTTAAAAATCAAGAAATGTGCAGTATGCAGTAATTGGGTACTCCCGGCAGCGCGGGAGAGTCAGACTCCTGTTATTGAGGTGTTCCGGCTTCCGACAGCGCCAAGAAGCCGAGTCGTGTTGGTTTGGAGAACTACCCCCACTGACTAACTCGGCCACCGCGGGAGACTCGGACTCGGCAACATTGCCGGTTATTGAGGTGTTGTTTTCGGAGTGAGAATTTTGCCGGTTAATAGAGAATTCCGGATATTTAGGTGCCGTTTAAACGAGAGTTTCCTGTAGTCCCACTCCCCCTGCTCTTTCCCCTTAGCCCTGCAAATTTTTCCTTTTCAAGTATACACCCAATTCCCTTTTGAAAGTTACTATTAAATCTACTTTTACCACCCTTTCAGGCAGTGCATTCCAGATCATCATAACTTGCTGCATAAAAAGATTTCTCATCATCTCCCCTCTGGTTCTTTTGCCCTATGAAATTTGTATAGAAGGTTTCTAGGTGGAAGTAAGCATCCTGGAGGTCATAGAATGGTTACAGCACGGAAGAAGGCCATTCGGCCCGTCCAGCCCGTGCCGACTCTCAGCTAGTCCCACTCTCCCGCCCTTTCCCCGTAGCCCTGCAAATTATTTTCCTTCAGATACTTATCCAACTCCCTTTTGAAAGATAAGATTGAGTCTGCCTCCACCACCCTTTCAGGCAGTGCATCCCACATCTTAACCACTCGCTGCGAAAAAAGTTTTTTCTTACGTCGCCTTTGGTTCTTTTGGCAATCACCTCAGGTCATAGAAAAGATACAGTAAAATTAAAGTAAGTGTATTTTAGCCATTTCGTAACCATTGTCCCCCTTTCCACTTGGGTTCTCATAAACATCTGTGCCAATTGATGTAAAAATGTAAGTTCTTATTTTTTTCCTCCCAGCACCACTGGTTATAGATTATAATTTGAGCATGACTCGAAGGTTGGGATTCGTGCAGATAGGGGTAATATAATTTGGGATATAATTCAATTTTTTCTGATTTGATGCGTGGTCTGTCTGAAATGAGTAAAAGAGGATGTGGTGATTAGCTGATGCTGGTCCTGGCTTTCAAAAGCTTGAAGATTGTCAGAGGAAGGAAAGACTGAGGGAGGCAGGGAGTCCCACGGTTTCTGGGGGACCTAGGGAAGGATGAGCTGGAGTAGATGAGTCTGAATGTCAGCACAGCGGGGACATTGGGAGGAGGAAGCAAAGGCCGGAGGTTGCTTAAGAGGATCAAGAGGGGAGCGGTTAGCGCAGCACCGAGGAACGTCGATAAACCAGAGCAAGATTAGCGAGCCTGCGACGGACAGATGTTGCTGGCTGGAGGCGGGAGATCAGCTCTTGAACAGATTATTTTTCTTGTATCCTGCCCAGCTGTATGAGAGAGCTGCTAGAGCAGCCTCATCAGATCAGGGAGCAATATTTCAGTTTGGGATGGGCCTGGGCTTCATTGAGAGTTAAGAGCTGTTGAGGCGGGGAGGGGGGAAAGTGTTCAGCAAAGGAAATGAAGCTTCTTCAGGCAACTTTACTAATGGAGAAGGTGAGGGAATTCCATTTGAAGTCAGAGGAGACAGGAATGTTGAGAAAGACTACAGCCTCAGTAAAAGTAGGAGATGATGGCTGTTGGTTGGACATGCGAGTGACATGAAACAGTAGAAATGTTATCCTAGTTAAGTTCCCTCTCTTCAACCCCTCCCGCCCCCCCCCACAAACTCCAAGATGCTGAGGCTAATTGACATTATATGGTTAGATAACATCAAGTGAAAACGAGGAGTTATTAGAGTGCCAATAGGACTGGTATAGAACTGGTATTTACTAGTTTTGTTGAAGAAGTTTTGGGTTTCTGGTTAAAAGTAGTTTATTTGAAGTTTTAATTGATTTCTGATATGGTTATGGGACTTTGTATATTGTGGTGTTATTTAGTGTTAAAGCAAGAGCACAGACTTGAGCATGAGGTTCGTTCAGTTTATTCAAAGCAGAGATCAATAGATTTTTGGATACTAAGGGAACTGACGGATATGGGAATAGTGCGGGAAAGTGGAGTTGAGGTCGAAGATCAGCCATGATCTTACTGAATGGCGCCGCAGGCTCGAGGGGCCGAATGGCCTGCTCCTGCTCTTACTCCTCATCTCTCTCAGGCAGTCCCTCGGGAACCAAGGATGACTTGCTTCCACACTAAAAATGAGTTCTCAGGTGACTGATGAGCCCAATGCGGGACCTACAGTCTCTGTCACAGGTGGGGCAGACGGTGGTTGAAGGGGCAGGTGGGTGGGGTGCTTGGGTTGACGTGCGCTCCTTCCTTATATGGCTACCGACCATAGAGCACATATACCAGAAACGCTGTTTACGGAGGTCACGGTCCATCATCAAAGACCCTACCCACCCCAGCCAGTCTGTTCGCCCTCCTGCCATCTGGGAGACGCTACAGATGCATTCGCACCCGAACGACCAGATTTAGGAACAGCTTCTTTCCCAGGGCTGTCATCCTACTGAACTCCACAAATAAACTCTAAAGCCTGCACATCTGCCAATGCACTTTATTATGGTTATGTTTATGTTAATGTATTACAAGCCAAATGTATGTTGAATGTTAAATGTCTTAATCTAAATGTACACTCTCGGGAGCCGCAAGCCTACATTTCGTTGTACTGCACTTGTGCACTAACAATGACAATAAAGTTGATTATGATTATGATTATATTCTTATGGGATCGAACTTGGGACTTTTATGGCCGAGCTACTGCCTTCATAACCAGCTGAGCTGAGTCAGTCAGTAACGTGCGAATAAACTCGCCCCTGAGACCCACTGAAGGGCTTCCAAATCAGCAGCTTGGTGTTCCAGTTGACTACCTGTTACCAGACTTGGTGTAGCCAGAGATAATGTAGCAATACTTTGCAGTGACAAGCATTTACTGCTTTACCGTCACTACATTACAGTGGAGTGCTGAGAAAAGCTTTCTTTCAAAAGGAAAGAGAACTTCTTATTTCAGTCAACTAAGTGAACTCTGCAGAGTCATGGCTTTTGTTTTATCCAGATTAAATTAATTTGTGTGGAGTTTGCACATTCTCCCCGTGTTTGCGTGGGTTTCCTCCGGGTGCTCCGGTTTCCTCCCACAGTCCAAAGATGTGCGGGTTAGGTTGATTGGCCATGATAAAAAATTGGCCCTTCGTGTTAGGGGGGATTAAATACGTGGGGTTATGGGGATAGGGCTTGGGTGGGATGGCTGTCGGTGTAGGGACCGGGTGCTAGGGTTTGGATGATCAGCCATGATCTCGTTGAATGGCGGAGCAGGCTTGAAGGGCTGAATGGCCTACTCCTGCTCCTATCTTCTATGTTTCTATGTCACGGGGGGCGGGGGGGGGGGGGGGGAAATAAAATGCTTCTAGCGTAGTCAGTGGGTTAGTCAGTGGGTAATGGGAAACGACATTCAAAAACCATAAGCTGGGGGAATAAACGCTGCTGGTCTCTGCTGTTTGGCCGATTTGCTTTTTAACTAAAGCGGGAAAGGAAGCAGGAGGTAAGGTGTCCCCGTCACCTTTTTAAAACTCGCACTTTCAGGAATCGGTGACGCACACAAATCAAAACTGCCTTATGACAGTGCACATTCTTTACACAGTAATTCTATAATAACTATTGCCCAAATGAATGCAAATAAAATGGGTTTCCCGGGCCATTTGCCGAAGCCTGGAGTGCCACGTGTGTGACCCGTAGGCTGCAGTCACATACCTTTGTTTCATTTCCTGCCCTGATTTAACATCTGGCCAGGTGGCACACAAGCAATACCAATTGTACAATATTGTGGCGCCAAGTTGGCTGATGATATTTTGGGACACAGTATCTGAGTAATTTGAGACGCGACATGTGGTGAGTGCAGCGTGCTCGGGAGGTACAGGTGACTTTGGGCCCATGCTTCCCAAAGCTCTCCACCACTGAGGGCTTCCTCGCCTCCTGTCTGGGTCTGCTGTAGACTGATTGATTGGAGATTGAGTTCTATTATCGTATCATGTGATGGTAGATGGTACCAGGATGGTCGAAGGCGAAGTAGATGGATCTTGGCTCTTTTATAGTCTAACAATTCCTCCGATAAGTCAACCTCCTTCATAGATTTTTGAACAGTCTGCGTAAGAGTTAGTGACGTTTTAAGTCAGTTCCCCAAAATTCATGCTGTCCACAAGCACCAAACAAATTCATTTGATGCTTTAAGCGCTGTAGGCTGAGCTAACGTGTTTAATACATTCACGTACAGTTAAACAGTTTTGTTCCCTTTAAGATAGTACTGAACTTTTTACGTTTAGTATCCTTCAAAAGATGGACACAGTCAGATAAGATCTATAATCCAAGAACCGTTAGCATTTAGCTTTTCAAGATCAGAACCAAGGTATTCAAGGAAGGAAGCTGTAATTTTTGCATCATTTTTATATATTACGAAAGTGCATGTTTTTCCAAGTTGATCTTTAGATGCCATTTGTAGATATGTATTCAAGCGGCCTTGCAGGAGCTGATGCCACTTTTGCTTTTGTCCACGGAATTATATGGGCTTTGAAACCACTTTGCAATCTTCTGGCAGGCACTGTTACTCTTGACTGCAGTGCAATCTTTAATAACTTCTTGTGCTCGTCCTGCATTGGCAAGTGTTCACAAGTTTAACAAAGAGTCATTTGTTCGTCTTCCCCACTCCGTACTTTGCAGTGGAATCAGCTGGATCAATGGGCCTCAACAGCACAGTTCACCATGTTGGACGGCTGTGGTTCCTAAAGGTTGAACAGGATCCACAATGTAAAAGTGGGATTTTTTTTCGGTGCCGATGGTGAAACAAGTTTTACAATTTTTCGACTAAAGGCAGAGCTGTACTGCAGGCACGTAGCTCTACGAACCGCTTCTTCTCAACCAGCCGACTTGGGTGCGTGACCAGTTTTACGCCAAATCTCTCGTCCAAGCCCATTCTTTCAGTTCACCGCAGTTACAGCAATGCTCCACTTCTTCAGTAAGAGGCAAAAAATTAAAATGCGTAACCCTCGTCACTTTCTGCGCACAGCAAGTGTTGTTTAACAGCTCATTAGTGTTCACTCTTAATGTGATGCCATCAATTAAATTGACTGCCCGTGGGTAGTTGCAGGGCTTGATCTGTGGATTTATTGACCGCTAGAATAGAACGCGGGTTTTTCTTTTCCCAGTCCGGGTGCCTCGGAGTTATGATGCTGTTCAAGTTGTATAACCTGTGGCCTCGTTGGTAAATAGGCTGTGAAAGGAAGCAGCAAGTCCTGCGGTTTTAGGAGTTGATATTCCTTGGAACATAGAAGATAGGAGCAGGAGTAGGCCATTCGGCCCTTCGAGCCTGCTCCGCCATTCAATGAGATCATGGCTGATCATCCAAATTCAGTACCCTGTCCCTGCCTTCTCCCCATATCCCTTGATCCCGTTAGCCTCAAGAAATATATCCAACTCTTTCTTGAATATATTTAATGAACTGGCCTCCACCGCCCTCTGTGGCAGAGAATTCCACAGGTTCACCACTCTCTGGGCGAAGAAATTCCTCCTCATTTCAGTCCTAAATGGCTTACCCCTTATCCTTAGACTATGACCCCTGGTTCTGGACTCCCCGGCCATCAGAAACATCCTTTCTGCATCTAGTCTGTCCAGACCTGACAGAATTTTATAGGTTTCGATGAGATCCCCTCTCAAACTTCTAAACTCCAGTGAGTATAAGCCCAATTGACAAAATCTCTCCTCATACGTCATTCCTGCCATCCCAGGTATCAGCCTGGTGAATCTTCGCTGCACTCCCTCCATGGCAAGAACATCCTTCCTCAGATAAGGCGACCAAAACTGCACACAATACTCAACATGTGGTCTCACCAAGGCCCTGTACAACTGCAGCAAGACATCCTTGTTCCTGTACTCGAACCCTCTTGCTACGAAGGCCAACATACCATTTGCCTTCTTAACTGCCTGCTGCACCTGCATGCTTACCTTCAGCGACTGGTGCACAAGGACACCCAGGTCTCTTTGCACTTCCCCTTCTCTCAATCTATTGCCATTCAAATAATAATCTGCCTTCCTGTTTTTGCCACCAAAGTGGATAACCTCACATTTATCCACATTATAGTGCATTTGCCATGTTTCTGCCCAATCACCCAACCTGTCCAAATCGTACTGGAGTTTCACGACATCCTCCTCACGACATCCTCCTCACAGCTTACCCTCCCACCCAGCTTTGTGTCATCTGCAAATTTGGAGATATTACATCCAATTCCCTCGTCCAGATCATTAATATATATTGTGAACAGCTGGGGTCCTAGGACCGATCCTTGCGGTACCCCACTCGTCACTGCCTGCCACTCGGAAAATGACCCGTTTATTCCAACTCTTTGCTTTCTGTCCGCCAACCAGTTCTCTATCCAAGTCAGTACCTTGCCCCCAATCCCATGTGCCTTAATTTTGCACGCTAACCTCTTATGCGGGACCTTATCGAAAGCCTACAGCTTTGTAACCTACATTCTGCAGCTTGATCCATTGAAGATGTTTGAACATCTTATAGCAACTGCATCTATTTTGATGTGAAAAACAGCACCTAAAACCAGTATCTTTCTTGGTTCCAGACCAAAGAAGAGAATGATCCTTTCTATTGCCATATATATTATGACTTATATAAGGATAGATCAATACTGTGTGCTGCTGTCTCACCTATTCCTTGCTAACCCCCCGCCCCCCCCCCTCCCCCCCCCCCCCCCCCCCCCCCCCATCATTAATAGTCAGTGTTCAGGACTTGGCATTGTTCTGTGGATCATCCACATTCAAAGTTTCCATCCTCCGCCTCTCTACTGGTGAAGCACTTTCCAACGAGGTAAAGGAAAGTCGCCCCTCGGCTGCTGTCATGTACATCACAGTAGTTTCTTCCAGAAGGGCATCGGCAGGAGGATTGAGACTGGGAGCAGGTCACCCAGCCCTGCGCCTCAAAAGGACCCGGGGATGTTCTCCCCCTCCCCCTCCCCCTCCCCGCCCCACAACCCAAGCAAGTGGAACCAGATGAAACCCTGCTTCAAAAAAGAAGAAAGTTTTTATTGGGATAGAATGAAGCAGTAGAATTTGTCACTGGTTTGGTTGAGTTGGCTGTTACAGATGTTCTGTTGTCTGGGCGAAGAGATGGGCTTCAGTAGATAGAAGTGGTCTCGTCAGGGTCATCTTTGATCTCAATGTTGGAACTCACGACGTAGTGGTTTCTGTTGGTGTTGATCCCTCGGCAAGGCTCGGTGATGCACCTCAGGGTTTCCATGGCCGCGTCCTTCCTCATCTCCTGAAAAATGACGATGGACACCAGGCACAGGCAGCTCCCAGCGAACATGATCAGCTCCCCAATAATCATGATCGCCCCTTTTATCAGATAGCCGTGGCGGTTTCTGACCTCTTGCGGTCGGAGAAGGAGTAGAACGTTATAAACGAGCCGGCAAATAAAAGTCACTGTGACCAGCGCCAGAAACACCCGGTGCGGGTGGACGCGCTCCCTGCAGTCTTGCAGGTCCTGCGAATTCCGCAAACACGTGGGATGAATCAGGAAATGCAGGGTAAAGCCCAGGATGACGAGCGTCGGCATCAGAAATCCGAAGACAAACTTGACGATACTGTACTCGGGCGGGGCCTCCAGTGGGTCGACGTGACAGTTCACTGCCTCGTTCGGGTCTCGCCCGGCCCCAGTTAGCGCCGTGACCAGGACGGAGAAGAGGATGCTTAGGCCCATTGCAGCCAAGATGGAGATGAGCGGCTTATTCAGGACTCTCCTCGCCAGCGCAATGTGGTCACACACTAAGAAGAAGGAAATCACAACGTGAATGTATTCCGTGTAGAAGTAGGAGGCGTTGAAGAAAAACGAGAGGACTGCACAGCCCAGAGCGGTGGTTTCTACGGCGTCTGGTCTGACTATATCAGTGAGTGAGAAAAGGATGAGTGTGAGATCTGCCACTGTCAGGGAGAAAAGAATGACGTCGAGTGTTTCGAATTTCTTTTTCTTCCTGTAGTTTCCGATATAAATGACCAGGATGAAGATGCCCGTTAGGAGCCCAACAAGTCCAAATACGCTGTAGATGTAAACGCTTCTTGAGATTATATCTTGTGCTCTCATAACCTCAATGATTGCGGAGTTGTCAGAATCTGAAGGAGTATGTGTGGAATTGCTAATGTCGGAGTTGTCAAAACCTGAAGGAGTATGTGTGGAATAGCCATTGTCGGAGGGAGAGTGAGTAGAGTTGAAGTAACCTGAGAACAGGGACTCGTTGTGGGGAGTATCTTGCGAAGCCATTGTTGTAGCTGCACTCTTCCCTCGTAGATCGACTCACTCAGTGGTGTACGGTGTTGTGCTGTAATGCAGCCAGTTTGTATCCTGAATTCGAATCTATGGCATTCGATTCAGCAAAATGAGTTGAGAAAAAACAGCCCAACAGTTCAGTTTTCAACCTGTGAAGAACAAAAAAAATGACTAGTTAATTTTTACCTACCAAAAAAATATTTTGACGAATTGTAACGAAGTAAAGATTGATTTTGGGTGTCGGCCCTGGTTCAGTGGTAGCACTCTCGTCTCAGTGTCAGAAGGTCATGGGTTCGAACCCCATTCTAAAGACTTGAACACATGATCTAGGGCTGGCTGACACTCCAGTGCAGCGCTGAGGGAGCGCTGCACTGTCAGAGGTGCCGTCTTTCAGATGAGACATTAAGCCGAGGCCCCGTCTGCCCCCTCAGCTGAACGTAAATGATCTCACGGCACTATTCGAAGAAGAGCGGGGGAGTTCTCCCCGGTGTCCTGGCCAATATTTATCCCTCAACCAACATCGGTGATACATTATTGGGTCATTTATCTCTGTCGTTTCTGGGAGCTTGCTGTGTGCACATTGGCTGCCACGTCTCCTACATTACAACAGTGACTACTTCATTGGCTATGAAGCGCTTTGGGACATCCAGAGGTCATATAAAAAGCGCTATATAAATGCAAGTTCCTTCTTTTGTCACAACCTTTACTCTTTCCCATTCTGGTCCCCCCCCCCCCCCCCCCCCTGCTGGTATGGCCCCCATTTTAGCTCCCTCAAGCCAGAGTTTTACAGATTTGAGCATATCTGGTACACAACAGGTTCATCCATCCATCGCCAGATCTGGCTGGACCACATTAAGTGCTATTGGCACTCCGTCCTCCTATGCCAAAAACTACCCTTTGCTCCAGGATCCAGATAACCATTTTCTCTACTCCCAACTCCCTGGCCCCCCTCCACTCTCGCCTCCAACAGCAAGTGCAAGGAACTCATGGACTTCAGACTGAGACCACTTGTTTAGCTGCCTCTGCTGCTTTCTGCCCCCCTCTCCCCCCTAGCCCTGAACTCGTGTTCTCTCTCTCTCGTTTCTCTCCCCTCATACCTTCCCCGAGCTCCTCTCGCCCATGAGACCCAACTCCTACTCCGTTGACTTAATTCTCACCAAACCGCTGATCACCAAACTTCCCTCCCTGGCCCCCAGTGCTGGCTGACATTATGAAAGATTCGCTCTTCTCGGGTGCTGCCCCACTCGCTTTCAAAACCACTGCCTCAAAAACAGCTGGATGCGGTGATGGGGAGAAAGAACTGCTGGTTGAACAAGCTTAAGGGTACTGAATTTGGATGATCAGCCATGATCGCACTGAATGGCGGAGCAGGCTCGAGGGGCCAAATGGCCTACTCCTGCTCCTATCTTCTATGTTTCTATGTTAAGAGGGACTGGATGGCCTTGCTAATGATGAATCTATTTGAATGGTCCAGCCACAAGGTGGCAGCAATGTGGTTTTTTTCCAACTATATTCCAATACAGTCCGGTGCTCTGACAAGTAAATCTGAAACACAGTGGTCCAGGCTTTGCTGCCAAAATACCGGTTAGTTTAATGGCGCGCACCGTTATTAATGTGTAAATCGTCCGGCAACTTGTGGCGAGGAAGCGTTACCCCTTGAATTGCAAATCGCCACACATTGCTGGAATCTCTATCCTCGCGGAAACAGCAGCTCGCCCTCAACCTCCCCGTGAGTTTCATGAAGTTGCTGCATTTGTGCATTAATTGCCCATTATACTCGGCGCAGAAAGTTAGGGCTGGTACTTAACAGCGTGAGGACCTTTTTAAGGAGAAGTTTTATGTTCCTACACTCAACCTACACTCAACCTCTTCGGCCCAGAAAGGGTATAATTTAAAATATGGCGTCTCATTCCTGCAGGTAGTAAATTGTTGTTGTGTAGGAGTCGATGGAAATCAACAGACTGCGAGACTTTCCTAGCAGCAAAGAAAAACGCGTGTTAACTTTATTAACTCTCCGCATGAACTGAGGGACTCTGCCTCGTCGCAGGGCTATGACGTCATCACACAATCGACGACTCTTAAAGGGACCCTGCCCCGATAACCCAACCAAGTTCCGTACATAACGTGGAGCGATAACAACATTGGCTAAACATAGTGAATTGTGTTACTGTCCTGATGTGGTTTCCGCCACAGTTGGCGATTTAAAAAAAAAAAAAAAAAATATTTCTCTTACTTTTCCTTTCTGTCTCTCTTTTCTCTCTCTCTCTTAATCCAATCTTTCTTCCCCTCTTTCTGTACCTGATTTGACTCTAATTCACCCCATTTCCTTCTCTATTATTCCTCTGTTTGTTTCTCAATCCATAAATCTGATGAGTTCAGGGGCGAGACTGTCTGTCCCATCGTTCACCAAGGTCCCTGTTGCCCTTGCCGCACCGAGACAATTCTAGTCCATCGGGTTCACCTTGCATTTTATCACTTTTCCTCCCGTCGCATTACATAGAAACATAGAAGATAGGAGCAGGAGTAGGCCATTCGGCCCCTCGAGCCTGCTCCGCCATTTAATGAGATCATGGCTGATCATTTAAATTCAGTGCCCTGTCCCTGCTTTCTCCCTATATCCCTTGATCCCTTTAGCCTCAAGAAATATATCTAACTCCTTC
Source organism: Somniosus microcephalus (assembly GCF_052327205.1). NCBI lineage: Eukaryota > Metazoa > Chordata > Chondrichthyes > Squaliformes > Somniosidae > Somniosus > Somniosus microcephalus. The sequence continues at coordinate 18,594,208 of NC_140997.1, read as the reverse complement.
TTGAATATATTTAATGAATTGGCCTCAACTGCCTTCTGTGGTAGAGAATTCCACAGGTTCACCACTCTCTGGGTGAAGAAATTCCTCCTCAACTCTGTCCTAAATGGCTTACCCCTTATCCTTAGACTGTGACCCCTGGTTCTGGACTCCCCCACCATCGGGAACATCCTTCCTGCATCTAGTCTGTCTAGTCCTGTTAGAATTTTATAAATTTCAATGAGATCCCCTCTCATTCTTCTGAACTCCAGCGAATATAAACCCAATCGACCCAATCTCTCCTCATACTTCATTCCTGCCATCCCAGGTATCAGTCTGGTGAATCTTAGCTGCACTCCCTCCATGGCAAGAACATCCTTCCTCAGATAAGACGACCAAAACTGCACGCAATACTCAAGGTGTGGTCTCACCAAAGCCCTGTACAACTGCAGCAAGACATCCTTGCTCCTGTACTCGAATCCTCTCGCTATGAAGGCCAACATACCATTTGCCGCCTTAACCGCCTGTTGCACCTGCATGCTTACCTTCAGCGACTGGTGCACAAGGACACCCAGGTCTCGTTGCACATCCCCTTCTCCCAATCTATTGCCATTCAGGTAATAATCTGTCTTCCTGTTTTTGCCCCCAAAGTGGATAACCTCGCATCTAGTTCCCTCGTCTAGATCATTAATATATATTGTGAATAGCTGGGGTCCTAGCACCGATCCCTGCGGTACCCTACTAGTCACTACTTGCCACTTGGAAAAAGACCCGTTTATTCCAACTCTTTGCTTCCTGTCTGCCAACCAATATCCAAGACAGTACCTTACCCCTAATCCCATGTGCTTTAACTTTGCACGCTAATCTCTTATGTGGGACCTTATCGAAAGCCTTCTGAAAGTCCAAATACACCACATCCACTGGTTCTCCCTTATGTATTCTACCAGTTACATCCTCAAAAAATTCCAGTAGATTAGTCAAGCACGATTTACCTTTTGTAAATCTATGTTGACTTTGTCCGATCCTGTCACCTTTTCCAAGTGCTCTGCTATTACATCTTTTATAATGGACTCTAGCATTTTCCCCACTACCGATGTCAGGCTTACCGGTCTATAACTCCCCGTTTTCTCTCTACCACCTTTTTTAAATAGTGGGGTTACATTAGTTACCCTCCAATCCATGGGAACTGTGCCAGAGTCTATAGAATTTTGGAAGATGACCAGCAATGCATCTACTATTTCTAGGGCCACTTCCTTAAGTACCCTAGGATGTAGATTATCAGGCCCTGGGGATTTATTGGTCTTCAATCCCGTCAATTTCCCTAACACCATTTCCCTACAAATACTGATTTAATTCAGTTCCTCCCTCTCATTAGACCCTATGTTCCCCGACATCTCTGGGAGGTTATTTGTGTCCTCCTTTGTGAAGACAGAACCAAAGTATGTATTTAATTGGTCAGCCATTTCTTTGTTCCCCATTATAAATTCCCCTGATTCTGACTGCGAGACCTATGCTTGACTTCACCAATCTTTTTCTCTTCACATGTCTGTAGAAGCTGTTACAGTCAGTTTTTATGTTCCCTGAAAGCTTACTCTCATACTCTATTTTCCCCCTCTTAATTAATCCCTTTGTCCTCCTTTGCTGAATCTTAAACTGCTCCCAATCCTCAGGTTTGCTGCTTTTTCTGGCCAATTTATATATTCCTCTCCTTGGATCTTATGCTATCCCTAATTTCCCTTGTTAGCCACGGTTGCACCACCTCTTTTGTTTTATTTTTATGCCAGACAGGGATGAACAAATTCTGTAGTTCATCCATGTGATCTTTAAATGTTTGCCATTGCCTATCCACCGTCAACCCTTTAAGTAATGTTCCCCAATCCATCCTAGCCAACTCGCGCCTCATACAATCATAGTTTCCTTTATTTAAATTCAGGACCCTAGTCTCTGAGTCAGCTACTTCACTCTCCATCTTAATAAAGAATTCTATCATATTATGATCGCTCCTCCCCAAGGGACCAAGCACAACAAGATTGTTAATCAATCCTTTCTCGTTAAATGATTGGCTATGATAAAATTGACCCTTAGTGTTAGGGGGATTAAATACGTGGGGTTACGGGGATAGGGTGGGATATGTGTTGGTGTAGGGGGATCGGGTGGGATATGTGTCGGTGCAGGCTCGATGGGCCAAAATGGCCTCTATCTGCACTGTGGGGTTTCTGTGATTCTGTGATTCTGAAGGCTGGAACATCGATCTTTCGATTTATTTTTAAATTGGACTTTGGCATTTTTCAGGTGGACATTTTCATCTCACCTGTCTTGTCTAAATTGGATTATTTAGAAGTGTCCTTTATTTTTAATTCGCTTTTACGGTTGAGCATATTGCAATTTTTAATGTGTAAGCTGTTAATAAGGTCGCTGCCGGGCTATGCTCACCTGACATTTCAAACTAAAGAAAATACTCACATCCTCATTTCGGTAACCTTGGCTTGTCCTGAATCATTGACCAGTTTATATATTGGGAAATGCAAGAAATAGTTTGAATTCTGCAACTAATCTTGAACTTGACACCTTTAACTATTTGACGTTGCTTGTCTGGGTTTGAGAGCCCGCGGTTACTTGCTGTTACCGTGTTCTGAGTGAGGGGTAATATAAAGAAAAGTAAGACTTGCATTTCTATAGCGCCTTTCACGACTTCCGGACGTCCCAAAGTGCTTTACAGCCAATGAAATAAGTGCGGTCACTGTTGTAATGTGGGAAGATTAGTAAATAGTAAAAGAAGGAGCGTCTTTTCAAAGAGTCTCCTCTTTAGAAACTTGAAATTTGAAAGTACATTAAAAAAAAATATTAATTCTAGGGTGTTGAGTTTGAATCTGTTTAGTCGGGGTTGCCCTGTGAGTGAGTTTCCATACCTTGGAGTGGGAAACTGGTTTTATTTGGGAAGTGGGGGGGTGGTGTTGGTGAGGAACCGTATCATAGAATCATACAGGAACATAGGAACAGGAGGAGGCCATTCAGCCCCTCGAGCCTGTTCCGCCATTCAATGTGATCGTGGCTGATCTGCGATCTAACTCCATATACCCACCTTTGGCCCATATCCCTAAATACCTGTGGTTAACAGAAAGCTATCAATCTCAGATTTAAAATTAACAATTGATCCAGCATCAACTGCCGTTTGCGGAAGTGAGTTCCAACCTTCTACCACCCTTTGTGTATAGAAGTGTTTCCTAACTTCACGCCTGAAAGGTCTGGCTCTAATTTTTAGACTATGCCCCCTAGTCCTAGACTCCCCAACCAGCAGAAATAGTTTCTCTCTATCTACCCTATCAGTTCCACTTAATATCCTGAAAAATTCGATCAGATCACCCCTTGACCTTCTAAATTCTAGGGAATGCAACCCTAATTTGTGTAATCTCTCCTCGTAACTTAACATTTGAAGTCCGGGTATCATTCTGGTAAACCTACGCTGCACTCCCTCCAAGGCCAATACAGTATACCCAAAGGGATTAATTAAGAGGGGGGAATAGAGTATGAGAGTAAGCTTGCAAGGAACATAAAAACTGACTGTAAAAGCTTTTATAGATATGTGAAGAGAAAAAGATTGGTGAAGTCAAGCGTAGGTCCCTTGCAGTCAGAATCAGGAAAATTTATAATGGGGAACAAAGAAATGGCAGACCAATTAAATACATACTTTAGTTCTGTCTTCACAAAGGAGGACACAAATAACCCCCGAGAGATGTCGGGGAACATAGGGTCTAATGAAAGGGAGGAACTGATAGAAATCAGTATTTGTAGGGAAATGGTGTTAGAGAAATTGACGGGATTGAAGGCCAATAAATCCCCAGGGCCTGATAATCTACATCCTAGGGTACTTAAGGAAGTGGCCCTAGAAATAGTAGATGCATTACTGGTCATCTTCCAAAATTCGACAGACTCTGGAACAGTACCCATGGATTGGCGGGTAGCTAATGTTACCCCACTGTTCAAAAAAAGTGGTAGAGAGAAAACGGGGAATTACCGACCGGTAAGCCTGATATCGGTAGTGGGGAAAATGCTAGAGTCCATTATAAAAGATGTAATAGCAGAGTACTTGGAAAACATTGACCAGATCGGACAAAGTCAACATGGATTTATAAAAGGTAAATCGTGCTTGACTAATCTACTGGAATTTTTGAGGATGTAACTGGTAAAATAGATAAGGGAGAACCAGTGGATGTGGTGTATTTGGACTTTTAAAAGGCTTTCGATAAGGTCCCGCATAAGAGATTAGCGTGTAAAATTAAGGCACATGGGATTAGGGGCAAGGTATTGACTTGGATAGAGAACTGGTTGGCAGACAGAAAGCAAAGAGTTGGAATAAACGGCTCTTTTTCCGAGTGGCAGGCAGTGACTAGTGGGGTACCGCAGGGATCGGTCCTTGGACCCCAGCTATTCACAATATATATTGATCTGGACGAGGGAACTAGATGTAATATCTCCAAGTTTGCAGACGACACAAAGCTGGGTGGGCGTGTGTGCTGTGAGGAGGATGCCGAGAAACTCCAGTATGATTTGGACAGGTTGGGTGATTGGGCAGAAGTATGGCAGATGCAATATAACGTGGATAAATGCGAGGTTATCCACTTTGGTGTCAAAAACAAGAAGACAGATTATTATCTGAATGGCAATAGATTGGGAGAAGGGGAAGTGCAACGAGACCTGGGTGTCCTTGTGCACCAGTCGCTGAAGGTAAGCATGCAGGTGCAACAGGCGGTTAAAGAAGGCAAATGGTATGTTGGCCTTCGTAGCGAGAGGGTTTGAGTTCAGGAACAAGGATGTCTTGCTGCAGTTGTACAGGGCCTTGGTGAGACCACACCTTGAGTATTGTGTGCAGTTTTGGTCGCCTTATCTGAGGAAGGATGTTCTTGCCATGGAGGGAGTGCAGTGAAGATTCACCTGGCTGATACCTGGGATGGCAGGAATGATGTATGAGGAGAGATTGGGTCGATTGGGCTTGTACTCGCTGGAGTTTAGAAGAATGAGAGGGGATCTCATTGAAACTTATAAAATTCTAACAGGACTAGACAGACTAGATGCAGGAAGGATGTTCCCGATGGTTGGGGAGTCCAGAACCAGGGGTCGCAGTCTAAGGATAAGGGGTAAGCCATTTAGGACAGAAATGAGGAGGAATTTCTTCACCCAGAGAGTGGTGAACCTGTGGAATTCTCTACCACAGAAGGCAGTAGAGGCCAATTCATTAAATATATTCAAGAAGGAGTTGGATATATTTCTTAAGGCTAAAGGGATCAAGGGATATGGGGAGAAGGCAGGGACAGGGTACTGAATTTGGATGATCAGCCAGGATCGCATTGAATGGCGGAGCAGGCTCGAGGGGCCGAATGGCCTACTCCTGCTCCTATCTTCTCTTCCTAAGGTGCGGTGCCAGAACTGCTCACAGTACTCCAGGTGTGGTCTAACCGGGGTTTTGTACAGCTGCAGCATAACTTCTACCCCTTTGTACTCTGGTCCTCTCGATATAAAGGCCAGCATTCCATTAGCCTTTTTGATTATTTTCTGTACCTGATCACCATTCGGCCCATCGTGCCTGTGCCGGCTCTTTGGAAGAGCCGTCCAATTAGTCCCACTCCCCTGCGCTTTCCCCATAGCGCTGCAAATGTTTCCTTTCAAAGTATTTACCCAATTCCTTTTTGAATGTTATTATTGAACCTGCTTCCACCGCCCTTTCAGTCAGCACATTCCAGATCATCATAACTCGCTGTGCAAAAAAATGTCTCCTCTCCCCTCTGCTTCTTTTGCCAATTGCCTTTAATCTTGTGTCCTCTGGTTACCGACCCTCCAGCCAGTGAAACAGTTTCTCCCTATCTACTCGATCAAAACCCTTCATAATTTTGCACACCTCTCTTAAATCTCCCATTAAACTTATCTGCTCTGAGAAGGGCAACCCCAGCTTCTCTAGTCTCTCCACGTCTGGTACCATTCTAGTAAATCTCCTCCGCGCCCTCTCCCGGGCCCAGTAAATCTCCTCCGCCCTCTCCCGGGCCCAGTAAATCTCCTCCGCCCTCTCCGGGCCCAGTAAATCTCCTCCGCCCTCTCCAAGGCCCAGTAAATCTCCTCCGCCCTCTCCAAGGCCCAGTAAATCTCCTCCGCCCTCTCCCGGGCCCAGGTGAATCTCCTCCGCCCTCTCCAAGGCCCAGTGAATCTCCTCCGCCCTCTCCCGGGCCCAGTAAATCTCCTGCGCCCTCTCCAAGGCCCAGTGAATCTCCTCCCGCCCTCTCCAAGGCCCAGTGAATCTCCTCCGCCCTCTCCAAGGCCCAGTAAATCTCCTCCGCCCTCTCCCGGGGCCCAGTGAATCTCCTCCGCCCTCTCCAAGGCCCAGTGAATCTCCTCCGCCCTCTCGCCGGGCCCAGTAAATCTCCTCCGCCCTCTCCAAGGCCCAGTAAATCTCCTCCACCCCCTCTCCAAGGCCCAGTAAATCTCCTCCACCCCCTCTCCAAGGCCCAGTAAATCTCCTCCGCCCTCTCCAAGGCCCAGTAAATCTCCTCCGCCCTCTCCAAGGCCCAGTAAATCTCCTCCGCCCCCTCTCCAGGGCCCAGTAAATCTCCTCCACCCTCTCCAAGGCCCAGTAAATCTCCTCCGCCCTCTCCAAGGCCCAGTAAATCTCCGCCGCCCTCTCCAAGGCCCAGTAAATCGCCTCCGCCCTCTCTCCAAGGCCCAGTAAATCTCCTCCGCCCTCTCCAAGGCCCAGTAAATCCTCCTCCGCCCACTCCAAGGCCTTAGTAAATCTCCTCCGCCCCCTCTCCAGGGCCCAGTAAATCTCCTCGCCCCCCTCTCCAGGGCCCAGTAAATCTCCTCCGCCCTCTCCAAGGCCCAGTAAATCTCCTCCGCCCTCTCCAAGGCCCAGTAAATCTCCTCCGCCCCCTCTCCAGGGCCCAGTAAATCTCCTCCGCCCTCTCCAAGGCCCAGTAAATCTCCTCCGCCCTCTCCAAGGCCCAGTAAATCTCCTCCGCCCCCTCTCCAGGGCCCAGTAAATCTCCTCCGCCCTCTCCAAGGCCCAGTAAATCTCCTCCGCCCTCTCCAAGGCCCAGTAAATCTCCTCCGCCCTCTCCAAGGCCCAGTAAATCTCCTCCGCCCTCTCCAAGGCCCAGTAAATCTCCTCCGCCCTCTCCAAGGCCCAGTAAATCTCCTCCGCCCTCGCCAAGGCCCAGTAAATCTCCTCCGCCCTCTCCAAGGCCCAGTGAATCTCCTCCACCCTCTCCAAGGCCCAGTAAATCTCCTCTGCGCCCTCTCCAAGACCTTTCTATGCTTCTTGAAGTGTGGTGCCCAGAATTGCACGCACAACTCCAGCTGAGGCCTAACCAGTAAAGATAACACTTCGACTGCCCCTGTCATCACTGCTCTAGTGCTCACATTAAATTAAGAAAAATATTAATTTCCGCCAATCGTGCATTACCACCTGCCGCCAAATTACATTACAAGGGATCCTTCAGGCTGCACAAAAATCCCTGTGGGGCTTCATCCTGGCGTATTCCATTGGGAAATGCAGCACTGTATTCAGCAGAAGTGCCAAAGCACAGCACGTTTCTTATGCTGAACTTGCATACTGGCACAGTGACATTTTTTTGGAATGCTATGATACATTGGCAGAAATCGCATTATTGTAATTGGACATTCGGCAAGAAAACTGAAAAACAGCTCAAATGACAAAAAAAAGTTCGAAGTGAAATTAAGCTCACCATGAGGTGACTGACCCCTTGATCCGGGCCATCTTTACAGTATTTCAAAGGCTGGGATGTGGAAACATCAAGTTCCTTTGCCGAGCCTTGGCTCCCAGCCATCCTAGTACCCACCAACAACAACGTGTATTTATATAGCGCCTTTAATGTAGCAAATAGCCCCAAGGTGCTTCACAGGAGTATTATAAGACAGAAAATTTGACACCGAGCCACAAGGAGAAATTAGGGCAGGTGACCGAAAGCTTGGCCAAAGAGGTAGGTTTTAAGGAGCGTCTTAAAGGAGGAGAGAGAGGTAGAGAGGCGGAGAGGTTTAGGCAGGGAATTCCAGAGCTTAGGGCCTAGGCAACAGAAGGCACGGCCACCAAAGGTTGAGCGATTATAATCAGGGATGCTCAAGAGGGCAGAATTAGAGGAGCGCAGATATCTTGCGGGATTGTGGGGCTGGAGCAGATTACAGAGATAGGGAACTGCTGGGAGCCAAGGCTAAATGAAAGAATGCCATGGGAATACAAAAGATGGCCCAGGTAGGAAGGATGGTCACCTTTTAGTGAGATTAAAAAAAAAACATATTTATATCTTTTAAAATGACAAATTGGGTCCCTGCTTTTCCGATTAATGTGAAGTATTGGAGTGTGGGGATGGCCCGTAGCAGTGGATGGGATTAGATCTGGTGAAGGAAAAACAAACAGTAGCTCAAAAGTCTATTTTTGCAAACCCTGTAATTAGGATTTTTTTGGGTTTGTGTAGCTGCTTTTTATCACTTGAGCCTTTGGGGGAAGCTCGAACAGTCCTACTTCTCGAGGAGTTCAATGTCCAGCTGTGGATGGAACAATGCTGCTGCTGCCATCTTTACCCACTGGCTTTAAGTTACTAGTTCCCAGAAGCCCGGGCGGCAATGCCAATAGAGTGAGATGAGGTCAGCCCAGGCTGCTAAAGGAACAATCCCAGACAGGACGGTGGATTGTCCGTCAGTGAAACGCGAGTGGAGTGAGAGAGAGAGAGAGAGGAAGAAAGTTGAGCAGCATCGGCGGGATTACAGAACAATAAGGAAGGAATCTAGTACGATAGCAAAATACTGCAGATGCTGGAAATCCGAAATAACATCAGAAAATGCTGGAAAAACTCAGCAGGCCAGGCAACATCCGTGGAGAGAGAAACAGAGTCAACGTCTCTTCACTTCTCTTTTGTTCTCTCCCAGCCCCCAAGCTGGCCTTTTAACCTGTTTCATTTCCTGTGCTTTCTCAGTCTTGACGTAGGGTTTCGACCTGAAACGTTGACTCTATTTCTCGCTCCACGGATGTTGCCTGGCCTGCTGAGTTTTTCCAGCATTTTCTGTTGTTATTAAGGAAGGAATCTAAGTGCCCTCTGACCCAAATTCCATTCTCTCAGGCCTCGATTAGTCCAATCTGATTCAAACACCGTTGCGGTACAAATGATCTCCATGGCTTAAACCACTTGCGCGCATTGTCGCACAAGCAGATAAACAGAACTGTGCAATGGAAACCACAAGTCTAGCTTTGCTGTGTGTTTTTAACGTGAGCAGATCTAATCCCATCCACTGCTGCAGGCCCACCTACCACACTCTTGACACATTGCAGTAACCGGAAAAGCAAAGGCATCAGCTGCCTGTTCGGTCGTGGGTTTGGTATTGCGGATTTCAGAGGGGCGAGTGCAAATGTCACTTCTGTCGTAAATGCCACAGAGAGAAAAAAAAAACAGGCGGCACAAGCAAACACACGAGGAGCCGAATGAGTAAAATAGAAAGAAAGACTTGCATTTCTATAGCGCCTTTCATGACCACCGGACGTCTCAAAGCGCTTTACAGCCAATTAAGTACTTTTTGAAGTGTAGTCACTGTTGTAATGTGGAAAACGTGGCAGCCAATTTGCGCACAGCAAACTCCCACAAACAGCAATGTGATAATGACCAGATAGTCTGTTTGTTTTTGTTATGTTGGTTGAGGGATGAATATTGGCCAGGACACCGGGGAAAACTCCCCTGCTCTTCTTCGAAACAGTGCCGTTGGATGTTTAACGTCTCGTCCGAAAGATGGCACCTCCGACAGTGCGGCACTCCCTCCGCACTGCACTGGGAGTGTCAGCCTATCTTTACATGCTCAAGTCCCTGGGTTGGGACTTGAACCCACAACCTTCTGACTCAGAGACGAGTGTGTTACCCACTGAGCCACAGCTGACACTGTCTGAGGCTGTCCAGCCTCTTCCAGCCCCACCCTTTATTTTTATTTTGGAATGTTTATAAAGAGACCACTGACATGAATCAGTCATTCATGAAAGAAAGACTTATGAAATAATACTGAGCAGCCTGCGGGTGGCGCTGTCCAGGGAGAGTATAAATACTCTGGCACGGGCCCAGCTTGCGCAGGACATTCTTAACAGGAACTAGTGAAGGACACAACTAGACCTCCATGTTGTAAAACAGTTGATTAAAGCTTTGTTTAACGCTTAGACCAACTGCCTAGTAGTTTTCTTACGTCAACCGCATTTTTACAATTTTTGCATTGCAGAAAGCGCCCTGTATCGGGAGGGAGGGTCCAACCTCTGCACATCGCAAACACTGCTTCAGCAGTCCGAGGGACTGGTCAGCTGAGTAACGAGAGACAACAATGTTCAAAATTATGAAGGGTTTTGATGGAGTAAATAAGGAGAAACTGTTTCCACTGGCAGGAGGGTCACTAACCAGAGGACATAGATTGAAGATAATTGGCAAGAGGAGAGAGGAATTTCTTCTCCTGTAGGGCTCCATGTTTCACAGTGGCGGTAGTTGGGTCAACGTGCATGTTCTGTGTTGGTCTAATTGTACACAAGGTAAACAGTTGGGGGTAAAAATTGGGGGTGCTACCTTCGTCGGGGCGCTCATTTTAGCGCCCCGAAAAAATTAGCACCCCCCCACAGCCAATTTTCCCAGGTAGTGCCCTGCGTCCCTCTTGGGGCGTTGCGAGACAATATCGCGGCGCTACGTGCCGTGGTACTGCAGGCCTTCCTCCCCTTATTAAAGGGGAGGGGCCTGGCGCAGCGCGTCCCGGCGCCCAGCTGGGCCACCGGGGATCGGGAGTGTCGGCAAACGAGCCCGGCACTCGAGATGAGTACCGGGCTCACGGAAAGCAGCCGGCACCCCGTGGGTGGGCTTCACGGGGGCCGGAGACAGCAACGGGGGGCAGGTGCTGGCTGACGGCCAGCAACAAAAATGGCCGCCCGCCACCTCCCCTTTAACTAGCACCGCCCCAGCCGCAGGTAGGCCCCCCTGACCCCAGCGGACATAGTGTCCGGCGGTAAGTCGGTGGGCGCCACCCAATGTTACAGCCGGGAGGTGTTAGCGGCGCCGCGCCCAGGCGCTAGTTGATTTGCGCCCCGTTAAAAGAGGGCGCTAACTGGAGGCGCAAATCAACCGAACTTAACCCCCTTAATCTTTAGGAGGGCAGTGGGAAGAGGCTTCACTGATGCTACAAACACACTAATTGTAGAGAATTAAATTTACAGAGCGAGAGTTGAGGGAAGCAGAGGTAGAAAATGAGAGTGAACCAGCAGATATTGGTTCCACAATTAAATGCTGTGCTGACGTATCTGGAAATATAAAACATTTTTTCTGCACTTTTTAAAACGAATATACAGACTCTAACTTAACCTAAACACTAAGTCTAATCCAAAAGCAAAATACTGCGGATGCTGGAAATCTGAAATACAAACAGAAAATGCTGGAAACACTCAGCAGTTCAGGCAGCATCTGTGGAGAGAGAAACAGAGTTAACGTTTCAGGTCGATGACCTTTCGTCAGAACTGGAAAAGGTTAGAGATGGAACAGGCTTTTAAGCGAGTGTAGGGGGCAGGGAAAGGGGGGAGGGGAGGAAAGAACAAAAGGGAAGGTCTGTGATAGGGTGGGAGGCAGGAGAGATTAAATGACAAAAGGGATGATGGCGCAAGGTGAAAGGAGATGGTAATGGGACGAGTCTAATGGTAGTGTTTCCTGTTTGGTTGGACCAAAAATGTCAGTGTGTTGCATGTGAGTTTATTATATCTAATGGGATGTGTTTCGGCACTTGTCCCATTAAAATACAGCGCAGCGATCACAAGATACTAGACAAAGAAGTCGACCATTCGGCCCAGCTTAACACATCCATCCAGAATAATTCTACACTCCCACCATGGCTGCATCCAGTTGTTAAATTATTCCGGAGTTTTCAACTCCACTACTCTGCCTGGAAGTCTATTCCAAGTGCTGATCCCTCACCGCATGAAGAAAACCTCCTAATATCACCCATAATGTTACCTTTTAATAGCTTCAGCCTGTGCACCCTTGACCTACAACCATTGCTCAAAGCCTTGCTACCATCGACAAGGCACAAGTCAGGAGTCTGATGGAATACTCTCCACTCGCCTGGATGAGTGCAGCTCCAACAACACTCAAGAAACTTGACACAATCCAGGACAAAGCAGCCTGCTTGATTGGCGCTTCATCCACCACCTTAAACATTCACTCCCTCCACCACCGGCGTACCGTGGCTGCAGCGTGTACCATCTACAAGATGCACTGCTGCAACTCGCCAAGGCTTCTTCGACAGCACCTCCTAAACCCGCGACCTCTTCCACCTAGAAGGACAAGGGCAGCAGGCGCATGGGAACACCACCACTTCCAAGTTCCCCTCCAAGTCACACACCATCCTGACCTAGAAGTATATCGCCGATCTTTCATCGTCGCTGGGTCAAAATCCTGGAACTCCCTCCCTTGCAGCACTGTGGGAGTACCTTCACCACACGGACTGCAGTGGTTCAAGAAGGCGGCTCACCACCATCTTCTCAAGGGCAATTAGGAATGGGCAATAAATGCTGGCCTTGCCAGCGACGCCCACATCCCATGAACAATTTTTTTTTTAAAGTACTGATCTGGTTTCCACGCCATTTCCTGTCTTGCACACCTCTATAAGATCACCACCCAAATGCCTCCTTTCCAGGATGAAAAGCCCAGATCTCTCCAGTCTTCCCTCATAACTCTGACCCCTGACACTGTGGGACCAGCCTGGTGGGTCTACTCTGCTCTGGCTCAGCACTCAACTGTTTCTTGGTGGCCACAACTGGACACAAGGTGTGGTCTGACCAGACCTCAGTTGAGTACTGCAAGATAAGACCCTACCTGCATTATCTGTCCAGTTACCCAGGTCTGAGGAGACTCCTAAATAAAACGCGCTTGTCTATAACACAATAGCAATGTTAATCCTCTTAAACAAAGGTCAAACCAATAACTCTACTAGGATCTAACTCTTTAACAAGTAACTTAATCATTTATTTCACATCCTAGTAATGGAAATAGTGAGATTTTTGCCATGATACACTGTTTAATAAACGTTTTGCACCCTTCTCCTCCCGCCCCCTCGCCCTCCTCCCGCCCCCTCGCCCTCCTCTCCCCCTCGCCCTCCTCCCGGCGCCTCGCCCTTCTCCCGCCCCCCTCGCCCTCCTCCCGCCCCCCTCGCCTTCCTCCCGCCCCACTCGCCCTCCTCCCGCCCCACTCGCCCTCCTCCCGCCCCCCTCGCCCTCCTCCCGCCCCCCTCGCCCTCCTCCCGCCCCCCTCGCCCTCCTCCCGGCGCCCCTCGCCCTCCTCCCGGCGCCTCGCCCTCCTCCTGCCCCCCTCGCCCTCCTCCTGCCTCCTCCCGCCCCCCTCGCCCTCCTCCCGCCCCCTCGCCCTCCTCTCGCCCTCCTCCCGCCCCCTCGCCCTCCTCCCGCCCCCTCGCCCTCCTCCCGCCCCCTCGCCCTCCTCCCGCCCCCTCGCCCTCCTCCCGCCCCCTCGCCCTCCTCCCGCCCCCTCGCCCTCCTCCCGCCCCCTCGCCCTCCTCCCGCCCCCTCGCCCTCCTCTCGCCCTCCTCGCCCTCCTCTCGCCCTCCTCGCCCTCCTCTCGCCCTCCTCCCGCCCCCCTCGCCCTCCTCCCGCCCCCCTCGCCCTCCTCCCGCCCCCCTCGCCCTCCTCCCGCCCCCCTCGCCCTCCTCCCGCCCCCCTCGCCCTCCTCCCGCCCCCCTCGCCCGCCTCCCGCCCCCCCTCGCCCTCCTCCCGCCCCCCTCGCCCTCCTCCCGCCCCCTCGCCCTCCTCCCGCCCCCTCGCCCTCCTCCCGCCCTCCTCCCGCCCTCCTCGCCCTCCTCCCCCCTCCTCGCCCTCCTCCCCCCTCCTCGCCCTCCTCCCGCCTCCTCGCCCTCCTCCTGCCCTCCTCCCCCCTCCTCGCCCTTCTCCCGCCCCCTCGCCCTCCTCCCGCCCCCTCGCCCTCCTCCCGCCCCCTCGCCCTCCTCCCGCCGCCTCGCCCTCCTCTCGCCCTCCTCCCGCCCCCCTCGCCCTCCTCCCGCCCCCCTCGCCCTCCTCCCGCCCCCCTCGCCCTCCTCCCGCCCTCCTCTCGCCATCCTCCCGCCCCCCTCGCCCTCCTCCCGCCCCCCTCGCCCTCCTCCCGCCCCCCTCGCCCTCCTCCCGCCCCCCTCGCCCTCCTCCCGCCCCCCCTCGCCCTCCTCCCGCCCCCCTCGCCCTCCTCTCGCCCTCCTCCCGCCCCCCTCGCCCTCCTCCCGCCCCCCTCGCCCTCCTCCCGCCCCCCTCGCCCTCCTCCCGCCCCCCTCGCCCTCCTCCCGCCCCCCTCGCCCTCCTCCCGCCCCCCTCGCCCTCCTCCCGCCCCCCTCGCCCTCCTCCCGCCCCCCCTCGCCCTCCTCCCGCCCCCCTCGCCCTCCTCCCGCCCCCCTCGCCCTCCTCCCGCCCTCCTCTCGCCATCCTCCCGCCCCCCTCGCCCTCCTCCCGCCCCCCTCGCCCTCCTCCCGCCCCCCTCGCCCTCCTCCCGCCCCCCTCGCCCTCCTCCCGCCCCCCTCGCCCTCCTCCCGCCCCCCCTCGCCCTCCTCCCGCCCCCCTCGCCCTCCTCTCGCCCTCCTCCCCGCCCCCCTCGCCCTCCTCCCGCCCCCCTCGCCCTCCTCCCGCCCCCCTCGCCCTCCTCCCGCCCCCCTCGCCCTCCTCCCGCCCCCCTCGCCCTCCTCCCGCCCCCCTCGCCCTCCTCCCGCCCCCCTCGCCCTCCTCCCGCCCCCCTCGCCCTCCCGCTGCCTCACCCTCCTCCTCCCGCCGCCTCGTCCTCCTCCCGCCCTCTTGCCCTCCTCGCCCTCCACCCACCCCCTCGCCCTTCTCTGAAGAAGTAACAACAAAGGTGAAGTTTGCCGCTGCCTGTTTAATTGCAGGAGGACATTTCCGTCTCGACTGTGCTGTAAAAGAATGCGTGAAGTGGAGTGCAAGCTGGGGGAGCAATACTCTCTGTGTCCTGCCCCCGCCCCCCTTCCAGCTGTTCAGGTCTAACTCTCGGTGTTTTGGGGCAATGGCAGCATTGACAGAGCTGGAAGTCGGTCACCTGCTGGCATTCACAACTGGGAATAATGTGTTTGGGGAGGGGCTGCAAGGGGTCCAAGAACCTAATGAGAGGGAGTTTAAACTGATTTGAAAAATATACAGAGTTTTTACAAAAGAAATCTAGAAAATTACGCTGCAGTAGTGGAAGGAATGTGGTCGAAAAACCCCACCAGTGAAGCCAATGCCTTTAACAGAATCTTGAATTATAATGCTAATAAGAATGAATTACATACAATGTACAGCGCAGAAACAGGCCATTCAGCTGAACGGGTCCATGCTGGCGTTTATACTTAGCACGAGCCTCTTCCACCCCGCTTCATCTAACCTTACAATGAGACTGTATGGAGCCACAGTGATGTAGCAGAGTGTGAGGAGGCACCCCCGGAGCATTAAAGAGTAAATTAAGTGGTGGAGTATTTCCTCGCCTCGGAGTCAGAAGGTTGCGGGTTCAAGTCCCACTCCAGACACGAGCATGTAAATCTAAGCTGACACTCCAGTGCAGTGTTGAGGGAGTGCTGCACTGTCGGAGGTGCCGTCTTTTGGATGAGATGTTAAACCGAGGCCCCGTCTGCCCTCTCAGGTGGATGTAAAAGATCCCGCGGCACTATTTCGAAGAAGCGCAGGGGCGTTCTCCCCGGTGTCCTGGGGCCAATATTTATCCCTCAATCAGCATAACTAAAACAGATTATCTGGTCATTCTCACATTGCTGTTTGTGGGAGCTTGCTGTGCACAAATTGGCTGCCGCGTTTCCCTACATTACAACAGTTGACCACACTTCGAAAAGTACTTCAGTGGCTGTAAAGCGCTTTGGGACGTCCGGTGGTTGTGAAAGGCGCGGTAGAAATGCAAGCCTTTTTTCTTTTTTACTTTTCCTGGAATGTTTAATACATTGAGTCAATGTCCTGCCACCAAAGATAAATAGAAATACACAATGTGGTTCAGATAGTGGCGGTTAGCACAGATCCCATGTGTGCATGCATGTAACCTTGACTCTCACTGACTAATGGTATAATCTGGGGTGTTCGTGAAATACCAGGAAGTTCTAGTTTGTTCACAGAACACAATTGATGTGATACGTGGCGAGACTAAACGTCAATCCACACTGATCAGAGGAAGGTGCGCACACCCTTCAACTGAGCAATACCACTGGCTTTGTCCATTTTTATCTGATAATACTCCTGTGAAGCGCCTTGGGATGTTTTACTACGTTAAAGGCGCTATATAACTGCGAGTTGTTGTTGTTTTTTATCTGTCAGCAATGCCCCACTGATGTCCTGAAACATTTCAGTATCTCTGAAATGGCATTCGGATGAAATAAGGGTGAAGAAGATGACTTGGGTTTGTCGTGTCTCTTAGAAACGGCTGAGTGCTTTACATTCAATGAATTACCTGGAGGTGCAGTGGCTTCTGTATGCAGGCAGTGCGGCAGCCATTTTGACCACAGCAAAGGTTTGCTGAAGGCAATGAGATGATTTGGTCAGTTGGTCTGTTTCTTGGTAACGCTTGTCACAAAGAGCAGGACACTGGAATACTCCTCGTGTTTCTTTGCACAGCGCCATGAGATCCATAGGAATCACCGCAACAAGTAGGCCCTTGGTTTCACACCTCCTCTAAAGTGACGCACCCCTGTTAATGCAGCCCCTCTTCCCCCCCCGCCCTCAGTGCCGCACTAGAGCGACAGCAGGTGCTGGAGTAAGGCTTCATCCCACACCTTCTGACTCAGCTGACAGCGGTACCAACGGAGCCAAACTGACATTACAAAGGTAATTTGGCACAAAGGTTCATTCAAATGCAAGTAAGCATAAAGCAAGGCTCTTATTGGCTACAAACCGTCGCAGAACCCATGGCAGGTGTGTGGTTTCACTCTCTCAGTACTGTTCCTTGTCCTGTCTGACCGCTTGGTCAGGACAGTCAGAGACAGGAATGAGAACAAATATTCCAATTCTAAATACGATTCACAAACAAATCTTTTTGTTGTAGCTTTATGTTTTCACAAGTGAAATATTTGGGGAAAATTGGCCCCTCTTTTACTGGGATAAGGAAATTGGGGATGAGCTTGACTAACTGTGAATGTTTCTTTTTGTTTGTTTATTATTTAAGGGAGCGAGGGAAAGGTTTGCTCACACAGCCCTTGGCCTCCTTTCCCTGTAAATTTGAATTTGAAAACTCGGCCGAATATTTTTGCCTCTTTGCTCTCCAACTCCAGTAATTGAACACATCGTGAAAAGCCAAACCAAGTACTCAGGTTTCTGGGAGATAACCAAAAGTTGCCAGAGCCAACTTCTAATTCGAGGTTTTCTAAATTTAAGAATAAAATGGAGCACCATCTGTCGCAGGGTATGGTCAGAAAGAGGAGTTTGAAAGAAGCAATATTTGGAAGGCAAAAATGTGTTAAACTCTTTCTCTAGCAGCACACTCCCCATATCTGGTATTTGTTTTATTTGTTCTGGGTTTTAGAAAGAGTGGCCTTTATGGGTTTATATCAGAGGACGTTAATGAACTTTTTACTGCACTGCAGTTTAATGTGAACTACATGTTTTCTAATCACTTTATAAAATACAATGCAGATGGACCCGATTCTTGACTGAGTCATCCTGTTCGGGAGAGTTTCCCCTGAAATGGAATTTGCCTCAGCTCGATGTTTACAGTCAGCCCCCTGTTTCCAGGATGCGGTGGCTAATCCCAAAGTCCCAACAATGGTCGGATTTGGTTGCTTTTCAGAGAACTACTGTAATTCAAAATAGGGTTTGCAGACCTCAACTTACAGTATTTATAAATCTATATGGGGCCCTCCTGAAATTCCATTCACTTGTTCCTAGTTGAGGAGGGGAGGCGGGGGGCGTCTCAATTTCTCTTACTGACATATTGATTTGCGAAATGGGCAGATTGGGATCTTGTTGATTTTTCTTGTAACACTGATTAAAGGAACCAGTCCAAGATTCATTCTGAGATCCCCCCCATTCTTATCGCAGACTTCTGAAATATCTCAGTCTACCTCAGGACAGTTAGAAGTCCCTCATTATTCGAACTCTGTTACGACTGCACATCTCCTCCCTTTTGTCACCATTCAGGGTCTTGTGATGTACTTCAGTATGGTAACACATCCCCTATTATTTCTTAACTTAAACCAAACAGACTCTGTCTATACACTACCAACACCATTAAAAAATCTGTCCTTTCAATGGCTGTAAACTGGTTCTTAACGATTTCTTTCTTCCCTTTATCCGTCTCAATCGCTCCTGAAAATGTTAAAGCCCGGAATATTTAATTCCCAGCATCACCCTGGCTGAAGCCAAGTTTTTCTCCAGACTGTGATCTGACTCTCCATTCTAATTACAGCCACTAGTTTCCAAACATTATTTCTAATGCTTTGCACATTTGCCCGTAAACACCGCAAACCTGATGTAGTCACACTGCTCTGAACCTCTTTCTCTTCTATTTTATTCTTATTCTTTCCTTCATTATCCTTCTCCCCCCCACCACCACCCCCCCCACCCCCCCCTGCCAACACACATTTTCCACTCTCTCCTATCTGCCGTAGGTTAAATGTTCAACACCCCTTGCAATTTATTCTTGCTGCTTTGCCTCTTCACCATAGTTATTTTTAACCTCTTTCCCCCATATGCTCTAAGATTGGCCCCACCCCTGTCTCACCAGTTTAAACCCTTCACTGATCTAAAAACAGAAAATGCTGGAAACGCCCAGCAGGTCAGGCAGCATCTGTGGAGCGAGAAACAGAGTTAAAACGTTTCAGTTCTGACGAAGGGTCATCGACCTGAAACGTTAACTCTGTTTCTCTCTCCACAGATGCTGCCTGACCTGCTGCTGAGTGTTTCCGCAGTGTTTTGCTTTTGTAAATCCTTCACTTATTTTCTTTCTCTGCGTGGACATTGATACCTGTTCAGTTTAGCTGCTTTAGAGCTTTCCGCCTTTCTCTCGAAACCTGAAACCCTTCCTTCTGCACCATTTGCCAATCTGCATGTTCCATCCCTTCCCGAATGAGAATCAGCGGAGGGACAGCAGTGGTGAAGGGACCGGAGCTCTGCCCCAATTTTTAGCAAGAGCGTTAACATCGCGGACTTCTAATTTTAAGAGCAATTAAGTTAAGACATTTTTTTTTGAAGAAAATTGTTTATGAATCTTAATGAATATTTTATTTTTCTTGGCATCTGGTCACGAGTTAGTCAAATGTTGCCACATGGACTTCTTGTGAGATGCAGCTCCTGGGGAATTATGCTGCCAAATGGAGAATCAATAAGCGAATGTAAATGCGGTTATTGTCGACTGTAATTAATCACTCGGTGCCCGGAAGGTAACTGCCAAACACTCCTGCTGCATGAAACAACCAAGGCAAAATTGGGTATTGGCCGATTGTCCACTGTACGAGAGGGATGACTCTATACCCGCTCTAGCTTTTAGCTTTAGGGTTTAGGTCTTGGAAGCAGGTGAAGTTGCCCCGGAATTCATCTGGAATTCCTCAGCCTGCCATTTTAATGTGTTTGCTAACCCGTCAATATAAGATAGTCATCGTGAAATCAAATCGGGAATTCGGAAGAAACTTCTTTACCCAGAGGGTGGTGAGAATGTGGAACTCGCTACCACAGGGAGTGGTTGAAGCGAACAGTATAGATACATTTAAGAGGAGGCTAGACAAACATATGAGGGAGAAGGGAATAGAGGGTTACGCTGATAGATTTAGATGAGGAAAGACGGGAGGAGGCTCGTGTGGAGCATAAACGCCGGTGAAGTAAGAAAACTACTAGGCACTTGGTCTAAGCGTTAAACAAAGCTTTAATCAACTGTTTTACAACATGGAGGTCTAGTTGTGTCCTTCACTAGTTCCTGTTAAGAATGTCCTGCGCAAGCTGGGCCCGTGCCCGAGTATTTATACTCTCCCTGGACAGCGCCACCCACAGGCTGCTCAGTATTATTTTATAAGTCTTTCTTTCATGAATGACTTGATTCATGTCAGCCGGTGTGGACTGGTTGGGCCGAATGGCCTGTTTCTGTGCCGTATATCCTCTGTAATCCTATGTAATGTAAAGACAGGGCAAGCGTTGGGAATTCAGTGACGATTAGCCTGCCTGCGCAACAATGTGTTGGAGAGGGGGCTGAGATTGGAAGTGTTGTCAAGCTGAAAGTTTGTTTGGTAACGAGTGAGGTTAGGAAAGTGGAGGTCTGGTTAGCATATCGCACCCCGTCCTATTTACACATGGTGCTATTCAGACTGCAGTAGGGTCGCCAACTCAGGTTGGACATATGCCTGGAGGTTTCATCACATGACCTCCAATCGCCCCCGCCCAGTCGAACAGCCTTTATTCCCCAATCTGCAATTTTATTTTATAAACTAAGGAAGAAAAGTGTTAAAATAAAATGGGGAAAAAGAACGCTTTTTTTTATATCCCAATGATTTTTCTCCCGGGTGTTGCTCGCCGCAGTGTCCGGGAGATTAATCTTTGATTCCTGGAGACTCCAGGGCAATCCTGGCGGGTTGGCAACCCACTAGATTGCAGGCAAGCGATCAGGATGAACGAGCGTGCGGTTAAAAAGGAGGAAGCAGAGGAATTGTGCGCGGCACGGGTGGCTAACAATGAATCATCGCACTTGTCACAGTACGTCTGAAGTTAATGAACATGCCTATTGTTTCAAGAGGCTGAGCTGATTGATGTAGCTGGTAGATTAGAAATTGAGACCCTCCAGGCAAGAAAGATTGAAAGAAAGACTTGCATTTGTATAGCGCCTTTCACAACCTCAGGACTCCCGAAGCGCTTCACAGCCATTGAAGTACTTTTTAATTGTAGTCATTGTTGTAATGTAGGCAACGCGGCAGCCAATTTGCGCACAAACAGCAATGTGATAATGACCAGACAATCTGTTTCAAAGATGTTGATTGAGGGATAAATGTTGGCCAGGACACCAGGGAGAACTCCCCTGCTCTTCTTCGAAATAGTGCCCTGGGATCTTTTACATCCAGCTGAGAGAGCAGACGGGGCCTCGGTTTAACGTCTCATCCGAAAGACGGTACCTCCGACAGTGTAGCACTCCCTCAGCACTGTACTGGAGTGTCAGCCTAGATTTTTGTGCTCCAGTCTCTGGAGTGGGACTTGAACCCACAACCTTCTGACTCAGAGGCGAGGGTGCTACCAACTGAGCCACAGCAAGAAGGTTATTGATTTGGAGTCCATAAATAATGAAAGGCCCAATTCATTAATTACCTATTGATTGTAAATTGTTTATTTTACAAGATGTGTCTAATATTGAGTTAGTTTCTTCTTTTCATTGGGCCTGCTGCTATAGGGGGATTGATGTCATTGGATCGTAGAACATGGGTGGCAACGCCAAAGATGACACGCATTAAGGATTGATGCTGACTGATGATGCGGTCATCAGCAGCTGAACGTGAGCTGGCTTTGAGATAATAGTTTTGTGGACTTTACTACAAGAAGTGGGGGAACGGCAGGTACTACAGAGGGAAGAAAAGTCAAGAGACATTTGGCATTGTGTAGAAGACAGCAACAACAACTTGTATTTATATAGCGCCTTTAACGTAGTAAAACTTCCCAAGGCGTTTCACAGGAACGTCATCAGACATAATTTGACACCGAGCCACATAAGGAGATATTAGGACAGGTGACCAAAAGCTCGGCCAAAGAGGTAGGTTTTAAGAAAAGAGTGTCAGCTGTGGCTCGGTGGGTAGCACACTTGCCTCTGAGTCAGAAGGTTGTGGGTTCAAGTCCCACTCCAGGGACTTGAGCACAAAAATCTAGGCTGACACTCCAGTGCAGTGCTGAGGGAGTGCTGCACTGTCGGAGGTGCTGTCGTTCGGATGCGACGTTAAACCGAGGCCCCGTCTACTCTCTCAGGTGGACGTAAAAGATCCCACGGCACTATTTCGAAGGAGTTCTCCCCGGTGTCCTGGCCCATATTTATCCCTCAACCACATAACAAAAACAGATTATCTGGTCATTATCACGTTGCTGGTTCTGGGAGCTTGCTGGTGGTCGTGAAAGGTGCTATAGAAATGCAAGTCTTTCTTTAAAGGAGGAGAGAGAGGCAGAGAGGATTAGGGAGGGAATTCCAGAGCTTCAGCAGTGGAACTTCCCAAAAAAATCTTTATTTAAGGGTTTTGAAGAAATACATCATAATACATCACAAACCAATCATGAAGATCAGCAATCAATCAGAGCGTGGTGGAAATGGAGGAAGAGACAGCTGAAGAGTAACCGGTTTCAAATTAAAATGAGTGAATTGAGAAGTGTCTGCAATCTCTCGAGGTCTCCCTACAATCCCTGCTCCCCAGTGGGAGGGTCAGGGCCACCACTCCAATCTCCAGCTTCCCCTCTCAGTGAATCAGCTGTGCCAGAGGGGAATGAAGGGAATAAAAAGACAAATAAGAAATGTTCTCGAATTTATCGTTGCTTAAGCGTTGAAGGGCTTTAAAAAAAAAAAAAAAAAATCTTTCCAATTTCACTTAACTTCCCAAGTTTTGGGACTTGGGAAAGCGCAAAGATGTTGTGATGGTAACAGTAAGCTGATGGGCTTCACTAATTGATTCTCTGTTTTTGTTCCAGGTATGTACAGGTGATGTTTGTGTTTGCATTCTCTGAAGAAGGGCCTGTAAGTATTCCACAGTGTGTATGAATCACTTCCAGTCAGAACTTCTGAAACAAAAGTGCTTGATTTCTCTCGTGCCTGTTTAGCCTGGATATGTTGGTACCAAATGATTTGAATTAAAATGGCGCGTTATTCCTTTAAGGATGTAACATGATAGTTTGCGTATCTCATAATATTCACGGATTTGAATTTGATCTTTGAGGTTGACCCATTGGCCTTGATGTATGGATTGGTCTAACAAACGTTGGTCTCTGGCTTTTTGGTTTGTGTTCTTTTGGCAGGGGGAGAACGCTAGGGGGCTCGATACACAGTAGCTAATACAAAATCTGCCTGTCTCGGTCTTGAAAATTTCAATTCCCCCCCCCCATGCCAGCATCCACAGCCTTTTGAGGGAGAGAATTCCACATTTCCACTGCCCTTTTGTGTGGCAAAGTGCTCCCTGATTTCCCTTCTGAACGGCCTAGCTCTAATTTTATGCTGACGTGCCCACGTTGTGGAGTGGGGCTCGCCCGGTGTTGCTCTTCCAGGACACATCGCAGTCTGACGCAGGAAAGTTGTTCTCCTGATGATCCCATCAACCCTGAGCAGTAAAATGGTGCGGTTGTGCTCCAAGGTAAGCCGATTCTTGGGAGCTAGAAACTTGAACGGGGGGCCAGTAATCATTAACAATGACACAACAGCAACATGGGTGACCTCCGATCAATATTCTTAAAGGCTACGCTGCGTGGGCCTACACACCATCAACTGAGCACAAAAGATTGATACTAAAATAGGAACAAGATTGCTCCTATGTTAAAATAGCATGCGGGATCCTTGGTAACTTGATAACTTAACCGTCAAGGCTATATTGATCCCAATAAATGAAGTAGGCGACCACTGTGTTTTTAAAAGCATCAATACAGTACAATTCAATTTATAGTACAAACCTATTGGTACAGGAAACTCTTTTTTTTTATCCGGCACCGACGGGACTGGCGTGTTGCCGGTTGATCAAAATTTCCGGATGAGGGAGAGGGTTATCTACCAAGGCTATTTTTAACAAAGAAAAATTAAAAAATCAAGAAATGTGCAGTGTACAGTAATTGGGTACTCACCTGCAGAATGTTGTGTTAAATGGATGGTGGAAGATGCTTGATTAAGTACAGTACTGCCAGTTGAGGGCAATGCAATGCAATGACTACCAGCAGCGTGGGAGACGCACACTACCCCTGTAAAATGGCGGATCGGAAGAGACTACCGGCAGCGCGGGAGAGTCAGACTCCTGTTACAGGGGTATTGAGGTGTTCCGACTTCCCACAAGAAGCCGAGTAGTGGCAGTTTGGAGAACTACCCCCACTGACTCACTCGGCCACCGCGGGAGACTCGGACTCGGCAACTTTGCCGGTTATTGAGGTGTTGTTTTCGGAGCGAGAATTTTGCCGGTTAATAGAGAATTCCGGATATTTAGGTGCCGTTTAAACGAGAGTTTCCTGTACAATTGTAAATAGAGGCATAGAGTACAAAATAGTAAGGAAGTTCTGCTAAACCTTTATAAATCACTGGTTAGACTTTGGCTAGAGTATTGTGTCCAATTCTGGGCACCACACTTTGGAAAGGATGTCAAGGCCTTGGAGAGGGTGCAGAGGAGATTTACTAGAATGGTACCAGGGATGAGGGAATTCAGTTACGTGGAGTCCGTAGAGAAGCTGGGATTGTTCTCCTTAGAGCAAAGAAGGTTTAAGGGGAGATTTAATAGAGGTGTTCAAAATTCTGAGGGGTTTTGATAGAGTAAATAAGGAGAAACTGTTTCCATTGGCAGGAGGGTCGGTAACCAGAGGACACAGATTTAAGATCATTGGCAAAAAGCCAGGGGGAAAATGAGGCAAGAATTTTTTACGCAGCGAGTTGTTGTGATCTGGAATGCGCTGTCTGAAAGGCTGGTGGAAGCAGATTCAATAGTAACTTTCAAAAGGGAATTGGATATATACTTAAAAAGGAAAAATTTGCAGGGCTACGGGGAAAGAGCAGAGGGGAGTGGGTCTAATTGGACAGCTCTTTCTGAGAGCCGGCACAGGAACGATGGGCCGAATGGCCTCCTGCTGTGCTGTGTGATTCTAGGGATCATTTTGAATAAGGCACTATGCCTGAAGTCAGCTTGGATTGGACATCGCTTTTTCCCACAGCATACCCATACTGCTGAAGATCTCAATTTAAAACAATCAATGGAGGTGAAACTTTACTATGTTTAGCAACAACCTGAACATTCATTTCTCATGATTTCAAAAGCATTGCAAAAAAAGTCAACCTTCTTTCTCATGTTTGCACGTACAGCAACCAGTGCTTGGACCAGTCATTTGCCTATGTTAGCTTTAGAAGCACTGGATTATTTACTTACAGCGCACGGCAGAAGATAAAGGATCACTCCAGGTAATGTCGCTCTAAACTGCCCTCCCCATATTCTCCTCGCCACTTCTGTTGTTTGATCACTTGCAGCCAGTGTTCCCTTTAAGCTGCGCAGGCCGCGCAGCGCTCCAAAGGTCCCGCGCAGTGGGTGAGCCAGGCGGGCGCGTGGAATTTTGAATGGCTCACGCAGCCCGTTAAAGGGGCCGTGCGCGGACCGAAAGAGGAAAAGAAATGAGAGGGAACATTGCTTGTAACCGCACGGGCGCGCGAAACTCTGCACGTGCTCGGGAAAGCACTTCGGGGGAACTCTCGGGCAACTGTGCCCCGAGAGCTGTGCTCGGAACAGCAAAAGGCGCCTCTGGGTCGGCTAGTGTTGCACGGAGACCACCTCCGAATCACTTGTGAAAAATGCGAGCAGTTGCCATTCACGCCATGGCTGCACAGCAGGAAGACCGACTACTCGAGCCAGCCTGAAATCAAGTGAGAAGTACTGGTTTCTGTATTCGGGGAAGAGCACGTCGATTTAAAACCTGGTTCAGTTTCCAGCAGAAAATCACAGCTTTTGGTTAAGTATTTGCAGCCAGCCTGTCAAGATCCTGGGCCTAATGTACTGTAATGTACTCTGGATATATTCTGGTTTGTGAGAGCATCAATCACACGCCCTTCAGTGGCTGTACTTTTAGTATTGCGCAGACTAAAATAGAACACATGATTGCATAGCTAAATTGAAATAGGCCAACAGACTGTTTACAAAGTATTTAACAGAATTTAAAAGATTTGCTTTTACTCACCTCTCGGCTCTGCATTTGGTTTCTTGCTTGCTGACGTAGTGAGGAAGTGCCTGAGACTTCCTCTTTGAGGGTGTTGCTTGCTCAGTGGAACAGCCGGGCTAACTGTTCTCTCAGCCGCTTCAGCGAAGGGAGGCCTGTTTATTCAGAGACAAATTCCATCAGTTTCGTTTCCAACACGAAAGCTGCTTTTTGAATAAACTCGATTGGTGTCCTTTTCTTAAGAGCACACATTGGCCTGGCCGGCCGCGGTTTGCTTGCTCCCCTGTCCAGCAAGTGCACACACACAGGTTCTGTTTGGAGTGAGGTCTCGCACGCACAAGTTTTTACTTTTCAACTTGTGTGCTTTATATATATTTTTTTGGACAAGAGTCTTGTGCATCTTCTGAAATCCTCTTGCGCTCAATAGCTCGGAGCTTCCTTTTACCTCGAGCCAGCCACTTCCTCTGGCAATATTAAAAGCCGCAGCATTTGGTTGGTGTGTTTGAGGGTCTGCTGCCCGGTGACAAAAAGTGCCGAATTACCTCACACACTCGAGCACGTTTCTGAGCCTAGGTTTGCCATTCGAGGGAGATGCCAAGTGATGCTGGGTTGCTTTCCAAGAGGGAATGAAGGAAGGATCAACGGAGGGGGGGGGGCGGTGAAGGGGTGGGGAGGTTCTATTCTGAGCTGACATTGCACACATTTTCGTGGTCAGTAACAGGCGAGATTGGGTGTAATTTGCCTTTTCCTATTTCAGCCCAGAAAATACATTACAGTACACTTAAAAAAAAAAAAAAAAATTTTAATCTGATCTAGCTGTGCATAATTGTGCTTTCGCGTTCCTAATGACTTATTTTTGGGAAAAAAAACAGAGAAAGGGTGGGTTGTTGTGGTGACTATCGTGATGTTTGCAATTTATCCAAAAATAGTATGTGGTCTACACTGCAATTTTCTTTTAATTGCACCGTGAAAGCGATGCCAATGTTTGGTCTTAATATTGCGCATTGGGATTCTTTTGAAAATACAGAAACCCCTTAGTTGCAACATCAGGTCTGCATTTTGTCTCCAATAATTCTTTCAGTTCTTGAAGAGTTAAAGGAAGAGGGAGTTTCCTCAGTAGGATTGATTCCAAGACCCAGTCTGTATCCTGATTGCAGATTTGGTGCAGGAAAAAGAAACATTCTGAGAGAACATAAGAAATAGGAGCAGGAGTCGGCCATTCGGCCCCTCGAGCCTGCCCCACCATCGACCTCAACTCTACCTTCCCGCACTATCCCCATATCCCTTGATTCCCCTGGAGACCAAAAATCTATCGATGTCAGTCTTGAATATACTCAAAGACTCAGCATTCACAGCCCTCTGGGGCAGAGAATTCCAAAGATTCACAACCCTCTGAGCGAAGAAATTCCTCCTAATCTCAGTCTTGTCCTGAGACTGTGCCCCCCTAGCTCTAGACTCTCCAGCCAGGGGAAACAACCTCTCAGCATCTACCCTGTCAATCCCCCTCAGAATGTTTCAATGAGATCACCTCTCATTTGTCTAAACTCCAGAGAGTATCGGCCCAATCTACTCAATCTCTCCTCATAGGACAGCCCTCTCATACCAGGAATCAATCTAGTGAAGCTTTGTTGCGCCACCACTAATGTAAGTATATCCTTCCTCAGATAAGGAGACCATATCTGTGCACAGGACTCCAGGCGTGGTCTCGCCAATCCTGTACAATTGTAGCAAGACTTCCTTCCTCTCGTACTCCAACCCCCTTGCAATAAAGGCCAACATGCCTTTTGCCTTCCTGTATGAGGACACCTAAATCTCTCTCAACACATTGGTCTAAAGACTTGGGTAGGAATTTGGCACGTAACGTACAAGGCGAAGTTTGAAACTGCAATCAACAACAACAACTTGCATTTATATAGCACTTTTAACATCGTAAAACATTCCAAGACGCTTCACAGGAGCGTAATCAGACAAAAACTGACAGCGAGCCAATGACGAAGACATTAGGACAGGTGACCCAACGCTTGCTAAAATTGGTAGGTTTTAAGCA
Source organism: Somniosus microcephalus (assembly GCF_052327205.1). Classification (NCBI taxonomy): domain Eukaryota; kingdom Metazoa; phylum Chordata; class Chondrichthyes; order Squaliformes; family Somniosidae; genus Somniosus; species Somniosus microcephalus. The sequence continues at coordinate 18,566,321 of NC_140997.1, read as the reverse complement.
ACATCTTAACGAGGGGGAGAGGTTTGGGGAGGCGGGGAGGTTTGGGGAGGCGGGGAGGTTTGGGGAGGCGGGGAGGTTTGGGGAGGCGGGGAGGTTTGGGGAGGCGGGGAGGTTTGGGGAGGCGGGGAGGTTTGGGGAGGCGGGGAGGTTTGGGGAGGCGGAGAGGTTTGGGGAGGCGGAGAGGTTTGGGGAGGCGGGGAGGTTTGGGGAGGTGGGGGGTTTGGGGAGGCGGGGAGGTTTGGGGAGGTGGGGGGGTTTGGGGAGGTTTGGGGAGGTGGAGAGGTTTGGGGAGGTGGAGAGGTTTGGGGAGGTGGAGAGGTTTGGGGAGGTGGGGGGGTTTGGGGAGGCGGAGAGGTTTGGGGAGGCGGAGAGGTTTGGGGCGGGGGAGAGGTGGGGAGGTTTGGGGAGGCGGAGAGGTTTGGGGAGGTGGGGGGGTTTGGGGAGGTGGAGAGGTTTGGGGAGGTTTGGGGAGGTGGGGAGGTTTGGGGAGGTGGGGAGGTTTGGGGAGGTGGAGAGGTTTGGGGAGGGAATTCCAGAGCTCCGGGCCTAGACGGCTGAAGGCACGGCCGCCAATGGGTGGGGCAAAGGAAGTGGAGGCCAGAGTTAAAGGGACATTAGTTTGCGATAGGAGGTGGTAGAGCCTGGGACTTAATAGATGACTGCAAGGGCTTTCAATCCCATCGATGACTGGCTAACTGTGGGCCAGCCCACTAGACAGAACATCACGTGGATAGTGCCCGAGAGGGCTGGAGAATTGTCTTGTAAAATGTGAGCATCGATTCACAGGAGGGCGGCTTCAAAAGCAGAAAACAATTGCTTAAATTCACTCAACTTGGGGGCTATTACAGTCTTGATGGAGAGAGGACCTTCCATCACCTTTGTCTCAGTTGAAATTGGGATGTGTGCACTCGGTGGGAAAGTGTAGTAGTGCAAGATACTGTAGCATCCAATCCTCGAAGGAATTGCTATTAGCCGGAACAGACTGTACCTGCTTGTGTCATGGTATTAGAAGTGAAAGAGTCAGGTTTAACTGCATGCAAACTAATAAAGCAACAGGACGTTGTATAGAGACACAGACAGGATACCGTATGCAGGTACAACACTAAGCTGTAGATGGAAAGGATGCTAACCTGAGATACCCACAAGTGTGGACTCTATTGTCTGTGGTTTTTAATATCGTTTTGTTAATGCAGTGTTGTCAACTGTATTACAGAAATGTTCTTGATCTGCTTGGAAAATTGAAAATGCTCGCATTACCTCGTGTAACAGGCAACCTGAACTCTAATGATGAAAGCTCAGCAAGAAAGTCTCCCAATAGGGCTGCTAGGCATCCTTCTCAATCAAGAGGGGGAAATGTCACAGAGATGAAAGAGATGGCTCTGCGTCCACCAGAGAGGCTGTAAGTCCGATAACCTGTATAAGATTCTGATTCTGGCTTCAGATACCAGAGGCGTTGCGTTGCTGCAGACCTTCTCAGGTCTTCGGTTACAGACTCTCTGTGCAGTGTCAGTATCTGCTTTCAACTAATTGCTTGGGGTGGTCGTTAATTAGCAGGCTAGCACCCGCCCCCCCCCACCCCCCCAGCTCAGGTTCCCTGACGTTGGTATTGGTTTGCTTTTGTTAGCTAATCAACCGAGCAAAGTGCTTATTGAAGCTTGAGCTAAGTCGTCAATGAATCTTGGGCTCCCTGTCTCTGTGACCTACTCCAGCACAACAATCCTCCGAGATCTCGGCGCTCCTCCAATTCTGGCCTCTTGCGCATTCGTGAGTTTCATCACTCCACCATTGGCAGCTGTGCCTTCAGCTGCCTCGGTCCTAAGCTCTGGAATTCCCTCCCTAAACCTCTCTACTTCTCTTTCCTCCTTTAAGACGCTCTTTAAGCCTACCTCTGTGACCAACCTGTCCTAATGACTCTTTATGGACCTGGGAGTTAATGTCATAGAGAGTCATAACGGCACAGAAGGAGGCCATTTGACCCATCGAGTCTGCACCAGCTCTCTGCAGAGCAATCCAGTCATTCCCCTGCTCTATCCCCGTATTCACCTGCTCTATCCCCGTAATGTGCATAGGTCCCTGAAGGTGGCAGGACATATTGAGAGAGTGCTCAACAAAGCATATGGGATCTTGGGTTTCATAAATAGAGGTATTGAGTACAAAAGTAGAGAAGTTATGCTGAACCTTTATAAAGCACTGGTTAGACCACAACTGGAGTATTGCATCCAGTTCTGGTCACCACAATTTAGGAAGGATGCGAAGGCCTTTGAGAGTTTGCAGAGGAGATTTACCAGAATGGTTCTGGGGTTGGGGGATCTTAGCTACAAGGACAGGTTGGAGAAGCTGGATTTGTTTTCATTAGAGCAAAGGAGGTTGAGGGGAGATTTGATAGAGGGACACAGATTTAAGGTTTTGGGCAAGAGATACAGGGGGGATGTGAGGAAAAACTTTTTTATGCAGCGAGTGGTGAGGACCTGGAATTCGCTGCCGACGGAAGTGGTGGAAGCGGAGACACTCGATGGTTTCAAGGGGAGACTGGATAGGCACTTGAGGGAAATAAACTTGCAGGGCTATGGGGATAGAGCGGGGGGAATGGGACTGACTGGATTGCTCTACAGAGAGCCGGCACGGACTCGATGGACTGAATGGCCTCCTTCTGTGTCATTATGACTCTATGTGGCTCGGTGCCAGATCCTGTGAAGCACCTTGGGACATTTTACTACGTTAAAGGCGCTATATAAATGTAAGTTGTTGTTGGGTTCAAACAATTTTAGTCACACCCTGTGAGGACTGAGGGGGCTTCCGAGAGAGACTGGCACCAAAACTCCTGAGGATCGTAGATGTATCCCAGGATCTGTCCGAGGACAGTGATGGCCAAGGCATCGTGACGTTTGGCACCCGAACAGGGACCCTCAGAGAAAGAAAGAGGGATGAAATAGTTTGCTATTCTCAGAGTGACTGAAAGTAATAAAGGAGCTCACTTTATCTCTGGAATAACCATCGGAACATGGGAAGCACTGGGACTTAAACCCTTGCTGCATCTAGAAAGCTCAGGAAAAATAGAGCGTGTTAACAGACTAATTAAGGACACCCTGAGAAAGGCATGTTTAGGACAAAAGAGAAAATGGGATGAGAAATTCCCATGGACACTAATGAGTTTAAGAACTAGGATGTCAGTAAAGCACAGGCTTTACACCCCATCAACTGTTCTATGGAACAGCAATGGACACCCCATCAACACGAGCCTCTGGTTTCCACCTGCAGGGACCAACAAAAGTTGAGAAGCTGTTAGCAGAAGAACAGGCAAGACAGGTTTGATTACGGCGCAATCTAAATTAGGCCCAAGAGAGAAGGAAGGATGGATACACAGAATGGTGCAAATTGAGCGCAGAGCAGCAATTAAGACGTTAGTAGTAGACTAGTTGAAGCCAACCCCAAGAGATGGGAAAGGGACCTGGAGGAAAACTCAAACCAGACTGGAGAATCCAATCCCTTTTTTATGATTTGGAAACGCAGTGGTAAAACAGACTTGGGTACAGGTTGAGACCACCTAGCATTGGGATTGCTCACACTCTGAAGGATAAAGCTCCTAAAACTGTCCTAAACTAGTTACATAAGAAATAGGAGCAGGAGTAGGCCATACGGCCCCTCGAGCCTGCTCCGCCATTCAGTAATATCATCAAATCAAATCAAATCAACTTTTATTGTCATTGTTAGTGCACAAGTGCAGTACAACGAAATGTACGCTTGCGACTCCCGAGAGTGTACATTTAGATTAAGACATTTAAACATTCAACATACATTTGGCTTGTAATACATTAACATAAACATAACCATAATAAAGTGCATTGGCAGATGTGCAGGCTTTAGAGTTTATTTGTGGAGTTCAGTAGGATGACAGCCCTGGGAAAGAAGCTTTTCCTAAATCTGGTCGTACGGGTGCGAATGCATCTGTAGCGTCTCCCAGATGGCAGGAGGGCGAACAGACTGTGGCTGGGGTGGGTAGGGTCTTTGATGATGGACCGTGACCTCCGTAAACAGCGTTTCTGGTATATGTGCTCTATGGTCGGTAGCCGGGTGCCGGTAATGCGTTGGGCAGTTTTGACTACCCACTGCAGGGCTTTCCGGTCATAGTAGCTACAGCTGCCATACCATACTGTGATACAGTTCGTCAGGATGCTCTCTATTGTGCAGCGGTAAAAGTTAGAGAGGATCAGGGGTGACAGGTTACATCCCTTCAGCCTCCTTAGGAAATATAGGCGCTGCTGGGCCTTCTTCACCAGAGAGGAGGTATTGAGGGACCAGGAGAGGTCTTCTGTGATGTGGACTCCGAGGAACTTAAAGCTGTCCACCCTTTCCACCACAGCCCCATTGATGTGGATGGGGGTGTGACTTCCGCCTTTAGACTTCCTGAAGTCCACAATGATTTTATTGACCTCACAACGACCTCAACTCCACTTTCTCGCCCGATCTCCATATCCCTTGATTCCCCTCGAGTCCAAAAACCTATCGATCTCAGCCTTGAATATACTCAAAGACTCAGCATGCACAGCCCTCTGGGGCAGAGAATTCCAAAGATTCACAACCCTCTGAGTGAAGAAATTCCTCCTCATCTCAGCCTTAAATGGCCGACCCCTTATCCTGAGACTATGCCCCTAGTTCTAGACACTCCAGCCAGGGGAAACAACCTCTCAATATCTACCCTGTCAATCCCCTTCAGAATCTTGTACGTTTCAATGAGATCACCTCTCATTCTTCTAAACTCCAGAGAGTATAGGCCCATTCTACACAATCTCTCATCATAGGACAGCCCTCTCATCCCAGGAATCAATCTAGTGAACCTTCATTGCACCGCCTCCAAGGCAAGTATATCCTTCCTTAGATAAGGAGACCAAAACTGTGCACAGTACTCCAGGTGTGGTCTCACCAAGGCCCTGTACAATTGTAGCAAGACTTCCTTACTCTTATACTCCAACCCCCTTGCAATAAAGGCCAACATGCCATTTGCCTTCCTTATTGCTTGCTGTACCTGCATGCTAGCTTTCTGTGTTTCTTGCACGAGGACACCCAAATCTCTCTGAACACCAACATTTAAAAGTTTCTCACCATTTAAAAAATATTCAGTTTTTCTATTCTTCCTACCAAAGTGAATAACCTCACATTTCCCGACATTATACTCCATCTGCCACCTTACTGCCCACTCACTTAGTCTATCGATATCCCTTTGCAGACTCTCTGGGCTGGGTTTTGTCAATGGGGATGTGATGGAGGCGGGACTCCCACTTTTTGGGTTGTAGTCCCGCCTCCATCGACTTGTGGCCAACCCACGCTATTTTCCCTTGATTGACCTTGTTAAGTCCGCCCAGCGGGCTCAGGAGGCCAATTAAGGGACACCTGGTTATTGGTGACGTCAGTGATTGACATTTCATCTGTCAAGAGCTTTTGACAGATGAAAAATCAGTGTTTGACAGCTCGGTGAAGCTGTCAAACACTGACAACCTGTCTTCTAACTTGAGTCCTACTACTCAGACTCAGTTAGAGATCTCTCCAGACCAGAAAGCAGAGGCTGCAGCTTTTGACAGTTCAGCGGCCATTCTGCTTTCTGTGCCGGCGAATTGAGGGACTCCCGAGAACTGAAGGGAGGAAGCCTGCAGGAGAAAGTAAAAGTAGGTAAAACTTATTAAAACACTTTACACTTACCTCACACACTTACCTCTGCACACATGCACCCATCACTCACCTGCACAACGGACATCTCGACCCCTCCAACCCCTGCAGACCGAGGGTCCGCCTCGCTAACTTGGCTTGGTTCGGAGCCGTCGGGAAGGCCCACACTTCAGGGCTAAAAACTGCCAGTTAACTACCTGTTAACAGGCAGTTAATTGGCACTAATCTCCTTCCCACCTCGGGGAGGTGGCTCCCAGCACAGGTCGGATACCCGCCTCCTGGGACATTGGCATGGAGGTGGGTTGGGGGCAGGATGGGTTCCTGCCCCCCGATTCTGCAATGTTCCCACCACTCCCGCCTCCAAACCCACCTCCTCGGGGCTTGGAAAATCGAGCCCCATGTTTCCATCCGTTTGCTTATATCACAAGTTACCAATACCATGGGTGCACTGATTGAGGATTCACCCATCAATGAGGCGACTGTTAGCTTTGCACTTTGCATATATATATCACCATTCGTTCATTGTCGCTGGGTTAAAATCCTGGAACTCCCTCCCTAACAGCACTGTGGGAGTACCTTCACCACACGGACTGCAACAGTTCAAGAAGGCGGCTCACCACCACCTTCTCAAGGGCAACTAGGGATGGGCAATAAATGCTGGTCTTACCAGCACCCCGTGAACGAATAAAAAACAAGTAGCTGTCTGGTTTCAAGTGGTTTGTGGAATATATCCTATTTCAGGAGGTGGTGGTTTTCGAATGAGTATTTTCAAAGAAGCTCTCTAGACTCAACCTGCAAAAGGACAACTGCTGCAAACTGAGTCTGGCAGACATACAGAGGTCTTGAGACTGTTTAGTTTAAGTTTCAAGTGCCATTTACATTCAGGGTTTCATCCAGACACCAACATTCACCCTTCCAAACCCCACTCGCCAACAGTGGCACACTTGTGACATGTAATATGTACACATTATGTAACGACTGCACTCCTGGCCGGCCTCCCACATTCTACCCTCCATAAACTTGAGGTCATCTAAAACAAGACCCGTTCACCCATCACCCCTGTGCTCGCTGACCTAAATTGACTCCCGGTTAAGCAACGCCTTGATTTTAAAATTCTCATCCTTGTTTTCAAATCCCTCCATGGCCTCACTCCTCCCTATCTTTGTAAACTCCTCCAGCCCCACAACCCCCACCGCACCCCCCCCCCCCCCCCCCCCGAGATATCTGCACTTCTCCAATTCTAGCCTCTTGTTCATCCCCGATTTTCATCGCTCCACCATTGGCGGCCGTGCCTTCAGCTGCCTGGGATTCCCTCCCTAAACCTCTCCGCCTCTCTTTCCTCCTTTAAGACGCTCTTGAAAACCTACCTCTTTGACCAAGCCCCGTAATATCTCCCGATGTGGTTCGGTGTCACATTTTGTTTGATAATACTCCTGTGAAGCGCCTTGGGACGTTTTACTACGTTAAAGGCGCTTTAGAAATACAAGTTGTTGTTGTTGGTGTTGACTATGTCACTTTAGGCTAGTGATAGTAAATTGCCCTTGTTTTTTACGGGGCCACTCTTGATTATCGCGAACGGCACTCTGCGACTAGCAGACTTACCAACATTCCTTCAACGAGATGGCTATCGTCTGCCTTCCTGCTTCAGCATCGAATGTGCTAGAAATCTCTGGTATTTGTGTGACTGTCTCTTGGTCTCTGCCTCTCTTTCCTGCCACGCCGGGCCCTCCCCTTCCACTCTGGTGCAATCAATAGTATGCTACGGAGCACAGCTATCCCACTACTGATACAGGCAATGAAAGTGGAAGCCTTTGGCACAGTTCTTGCAGAGCCAGGTCTGTTCCTATTGGGATAGCAAAATACTGCGGATGCTGGAAATCCGAAATAACAACAGAAAACGCTGGAAAAACTCAGCAGGCCAGGCAACATCCATGGAGAGAGAAACAGAGTTAACGTTTCAGGTCGAAGACCTTTCTGATGAAAGGTCTTCGACCTGAAAGGTTAACTGTTTCTCTCTCCACAGATGTTGCCTGGCCTGTTCCTATTGGGCTTACCCAGTGGAGAAAGAGCCCTCATGGCAACCCGTAAGCTAGTAGTACTCCCAGTTACAACATGCATTTATATAGCACCCTCCACGTGGTAACCGTCTGTAACGAGGGAGGAAAGAAAATAGGTATTGATAAAGTAACGGCGAGGCACGAAGGGAGAATTTAGGAGGCGGACGTCTTTAAAAAGTAGGTTGAAAAGCTGGTGGTATAAATCTCATCATCATAAAGAAACTACTCATGAAATAACACTGGACGGCCAGCTGGTGGCGCCGTCCAAGGAGTATAAATACTCGGGCGTGGGCCCAGCTTGCCAGTGACATTTTGTAAGACAAGGAACTAGTGAAGTACAACTAGACCTCCATGTTCTGAAACAAGTTGATTAAAGCCTTGCTTTATACTCAAACCAAGTGCGTAGTGAGTTTTATTACGCCAGATGGGTTTTGAGAAAGTGTTTAAAGGAAGAGGAGGAGGGGTTTCGGGAGGGAGCTCCGGAGAGCAAGGGTTGAGACATCTCCACAGGGCGATTAAAACTGGGTTCGTCGGAAACACAAAATCAGAAGCTATCATGGATTCTCCTCCGACTGAGCCACCAAAAGCCTCGGGCAAGAAACCAACTCTGTGAGACCCCCCTCTCTCTCCACACCGCCCCCCATACCAAGGGTAAGTGGGACCCTTGCAATCTCCCTGACCTGGCTGAGCCTGTGGGACGCCACCAAATTACCCTGGGCCCACCAAAGCACGTGGTTCCCAGCATCCGTGTTCCCGCGAATTTTTTCTTTTGCGGGGGGGGGGGGGGGCGCGTGCGGCCCATTCAAATTACTGCGCGCACACGCGGCCTCTGCCATTAGAATGCCGTTGCACTGGCTGCGTGGAACCTGCCGATTGCTGTGTGGCCATGCAGCTTAAGGGGAACATTGCCCAGCATTGCGCTTAACTGTAGCAGGAGCTTTACCGCGACATTACCTTCTGTTGAAAGTACCGTGTAACAAAACTACAGTCACTCCACAGAATGCATATTTGTTTTTATAAATAAACTCTCGAGTTAATCGTTTCAATAGAGGACTTTCGCTGCCGCTATGAATCCATACCCACAAAGGAAATAACTCTGTAATGAAAGAGAGAGGGATAAAGGAGGGAAAATAAATATATTGTCACTTGGTTATCCCTTGGATACGACATTCCCGCACTGGTACCCTGCAGGTACAGTTGAATGTTACTATAATAGATCTGTTGCTGTATCCTATCCTATATTATGTCCTGCTCATTCATCCCTTCAGTCCTTGCTTACCTAAATTAGCTCTCTGTCTTTCCCCCCCCCCCTTTCCACCTATGCCTCATGTTTAAAAGTCTCATCATTAAATCCCTCCTTACCCTCGCCCCAACCACCTCCGTCGCTACATCTCTGATGAACTCTCCGCTCCATGGACCCTTTGCCTCTCGAGTATCCCACCCCTTCCCTTGGCCCACCATTGGAGGCAGAGCCTTTAGCTGCCTTACTCTCTGCAGTGACCTCTCTTAAGACTGCTCTCCTCTCCACCTCTTCCTCCTCCCTTCAAAACCTGCTCAAAATCTGATCTCTTTGACTAAGCTTTTTGCAACCCCCTTTCCTAATCTCCCCTTTTCTGGCTGGGTGTCTGTTTTTCATAAGCCTCTTGTGCAATGCATTGGGTGTTTTTTTTTACCTTAAAGGCACTGTATAAATAGAAGCTGTTGCAGGTGCATAAGAGATTTAGCAGAGTGAGGTAAGAATGTGACGTTCTTTAGCAGAACAAGATGGCTCTCGTTCATTGCAATTAGCTTGTTCATTTTATCTTGTAGCTTTTTATAAAACATCACTTCCACTGACATCCTCTTAAAGGCGGCGATTCATTTCATCAGTGTTACCAATTACATAAAGTTGGACTCTTGGCCTTTGGAGAGCTGCTGAGCGAGCACCAGTTTAAGGAGGTCGGATTTTCACTCTAGGTTTCTGTTCACCTGAAGAGTGAAAGAAAGAACTTTCATTATATAGCACCATCCACGACCTCAGGACGGCCCAAAGCGCTTCACAGCCTGTGCAGTACCTTTGAACCGTTGAGCTGTAGGAAACGCAGCAGCTAATTTGCGCGCAGCAAGGTCCCACAAACAGCACTGTGATAATGACCACATCATCTGTTTTAGTGGTGTTGGTTGAGGGATAAACATTGGCCAGGACACCGGGGAGAATGCCCGCTGCTCTTCTTTCGAATATTTTACGTCCATCTGAGAGAGCAGACGGGGCCTCGGTTTAACGTCTCATCCGGAAGACGGCACCTCCGACAGTGCGGCACTCCCTCAGCACTGCGCCGGAGTGTCAGCCTGGATTATGTGCTCAAGTCTCTGGAGTGGGACCTTGAACCCGCAACCTTCTGACTCTGAGGCAAGAGTGCTGCGCTCTGAGCCACGGCTGTCAACCCAGTTCCTGCCACACCCGGGAAGCTAATTTCCTGACAGGATATCAGAACGCAGCAGTTTAAGTTGTTGGCTATTTTAGTGGTACTGTAAATGTATTACAGTGGCTTCTTTATGTGCCTGCACACAGCGCAAAAAAAAAATCTTAAAATGTTAACAAAATAGACAATCGGCTGGGGATATTGGGGGTACAGCACTTATCATTGGTTAAGACTTCATACCAATAGACTGTAGAAAGAGGTTCAATAATACATAACAGTGGAACACACAGCTTACTGTATCAGAAATACTTCATACCTTCTTCTCCAACTTCCCCCCCACCCCACAACATCCACACCTCCTCACTTGGCCTGGGGTAATATTATCAGGCCATAAATCTCTCTTTCGAGACACGGTCAATACTTCGCTTTCCCTTGGCAGTTTACATAGTGTATGAGGAGATCACCCACGGCAACCTCTCTCTCCACTGGGACTGGCCAACTCCCCTTCGAGGGGATACCGTTAATCAGAGATTTGAACTGACTTTTGCAGGAATTGAGTAACATGTCGGAGCCCCTCATGTTTTAAAACGAATCAGTCCAGCTGTACCAATCCAAGAATGCAGTTTCAAATGTCAGCTATTAGTCAGCTGAATTGAAGGCTTCGTATTTACTGCAAACGGGCTTGCTTCAGTTAGAGTATGTTGAAATTCAGACACCGAACGTGTTTTTTTTTTTTAACAATGTATTGAGGAAATTGTTACGATGGCATCTGAGAAAGTGTTACTCAACTAAAGTGCGACAACAAATCATTAACCATTAGCATCACTGCACATATGGTGAAACGCTCGTTAAACGTTTACAAGGTTGGTTGGAGGTACTTAAATTTGTGGTTATTCTTCTGAGCTCACCTTCAAGGTACAAGGCACCATGTAAACTATGTCAGTTTTTTGTCTGACTACGCGCCTTGGGATGTTTTACTATGTGTTATATAAATGCAAGTATCGGGCATGCGGATGATGTGACCCGTCCATCGGAGCTGATCGAGCGTGGTCAAAGCTTCGATGCTGGGGATGTTGGCCTGAGTGAGAACACTGACGTTGGTGCGCCTATCCTGCCAATGGATTTGCAGGATCTTGCGGAGGCAGCGTTGGTGGTACCTCTCCAGTGCTTTGAGGTGCCTGCTGTACATGGTCCATGTCTCTGAAGCATACAGGAGGGCGGGTATCACTGCTTCTCTGTAGACCACGAGCTTAGTGCCGGGTTTGAGGTCCTGTTCTTCAAACACTCTCTTCCTCAGACGATACGAGACTCCCAAAACAAGCGTTCTACTCTGAGCTCTGACACGGCAAGAGAGCCCCAGGTGGGCAGAGGAAACGCTTCAAGGACACCTTCAAAGCCACCTTAAAGTGCAGCATCCCCACTAACACCTGGGAATCCCTGGCCCAAGACCGCACAAAGTGGAGGAGAAGCATCCGGGAAGGCGCCGAACACCTCGAGTCTCTTCGCCGGGAGCAAGCGGAAGCCAAGCGCAAACAGCGGAAGGAGCGCACGTCAACCCAAGCACCCCACCCACCCGCCCCTTCAACCACCGTCTGCCCCACCTGTGACAGAGACTGTAGGTCCCACATTGGACTCATCAGTCACCTGAGAACTCATTTTAGTGTGGAAGCAAGTCATCCTCAGTTCCGAGGGACTGCCTGAGAAGAAGAAGATAAATGCAAGTCATTGTTGTTGAGAAGAAAAGATTGGAAGGGAATAAAGCACACAAAAAGAATTAAAACGGATGTGTGAGTAGGACTGCAGGCTCGATCTACCTGGCCCGTTTTATGTACAGGCTCCCAAATCTCACCATGTTGGATAAATTATTGGGGTTTAGCACATATGTTGACTTACGTGTGTCCGATATCTTTCATACCAGCTGCACTCCCATATATTGCAGCGTGTATAGGCAGTGCTGTTTTGCAAGTACCTGCCGTCCCATTAAGGCCTATTAAAGAGGCACTGTCTTAATCACAGGGTAGAGAGAACTGTCAAGTATCATTCTCATTGCAATATTGGACAGCGTGATGACATTTTCGTGGTGCATTACCACCCAAATGATACAGAAGTCCTAGGCAAACACAGAAAACAGTCTGCCAGACGCTTCAACAAAGATCGTGTCCCTTGGGTGTGTGAGGCAATCGAACAGACATGCACAGCAATGCCCCTATTGTGTATGTGTGGGATTTCTCCAATTGGAATGACTGCTATGCTTTATTCTTATTCATGAACTCAGTGATGTCAAAACGTAATTACTATTCCTTCAAAAGAAATTGTATCCGATATGTACTTATATGGATCGTGAATTTGTTTTTTTATTTAATATTTTTACCCCCCCCCCCAATTTCCTCCCCTGCTCTCCTGAAGACGTTAACTCCCTCACTGGGCTAAGGTTCCATGGACCCTGGATCCCTTCCAGTACCTTACCCCTGTGATAATTATTCACGTGTGACCCTTGACGAGAGCGCTGGGAAACAGCCCAACTGTGGAAGACTTCGACCTCGGCACATTCCACCATTCACACATGCCCGCTTCCAGTGGAGTTTCTGTACAGCGATCAGGAATGGGAACACACACACACAATAGGTGCATTGCTGTGCATGTCCGTTCAATTTGGAAAGTTATCTCAACAGACCACTGTACGTCCCATTTGGACGGACACAGTCCTTTTGTTCCGTTGAAGTGTCTGGCAAACTCTTTTTTTCTGTGTTTGCTAAAGACTGCAGCATCGCTTGAGTGAAATGTTTCATCCTCTGACCCAGGGGAGCTGCAGCCATCGCAACTACCTTGACAAAGATCGGCTAAGTCAGTACAGGCATCTAACCTAGGGACCTTGCTCTGTACAATTCAGAGATGGGCACTTATCTCTAAGGCATTTGAACGGCTTGTATTTACTTTTAACTGTCAGCCTGTGGCTCAGTGGGCAGCACTCTCGCCTCTGAGTCAGAAGGTTGTGGGTTCAAGTCCCCACTCCAGAGATTTGAGCACAAAAATCTAGGCTGACACATTACTGTTGGGAGGTGAAGTCTTTCAGATGAGACGTTAAACCGAGGGTGGATGTATAAGATCCCATGGCAGTATTTGAAGACGAGCAGGGGAGTTCTCCTAGTGTGCTGGCCAATATTTATCCCTCAACCAGCTTCACTTAAAACAGATTATCTGGTCATTTATCACATTACTGTTTGTGGGAGCTTGCTGTGTGCAGATTGGCTGCCGCGTTTCTTAGACCACAACAGTGACTGCACTTTTAAAAGAACTTCATTGGCTGTGAAGCGCTTTGGGACATCCTGAGGTTGTAAATGCAATCCTTTCTGTTAATTGTATTCAAGTGGTGTATAGCAATTGGGTCTTTATTGTATTCAGGATTTGGGTGGTAATTGGGGACTCTCTTGCTCTTTATATATCTATATATAGTGTGAGTAGGCTGGGGAAGGGTTGCAAGCTTATCCTGGGGGTGCACAGTATATAATGTGTGTCACTGTAAATAAAGGCTTGTAAGCAACTAAAGATTAGGCGGGGTACGGTCGAGTCGTGGTTAGGGTACTGGGTCAGTTGGCCTGGACTAATGATCCAGGCATGAGTTCAAATCCCATCACGGCAGCTGGGGAATTTAAATTCAGTTCATTAAATAAATCTGGAATAGAAAGCTAGTATGGTGACCATAAAACTACCGGATTGTCATAAAAACCCATCTGGCTCACTAATGTCCTTTAGGGAAGGAAATCTGCTGTCCTTACCCGGTCTGGCCTGTTAAATCCGTGAATCTTGATGTATGGTGTCCTTCAAGAAATAGACAGAGACTGCAGAGGAACAATCAACAGGTGTTTACTGGATGAGGGTTACTCTAAAACTAACAGTACAGATCCCTACTCAGGGTTTATATACAGGTGTGGTCACTGCCGGTACTACAGTATACAGGAGCTGTAAAAAGTAGTTCTCCCCTTAAAGGTACATACACTACAATTCCTCCCCTTTTAGATTAACTACCATAACATTCATTTAACAATTAACACTTTTAACATGCAACATTAACTGAAAATAGTCCATTTATAAATTCAGTCTTTGGGGCGGCTTCCTGATCCTTTCTGGATAGCGCCTTTCCTGAGTGTCTTGCTCTTGGTGTGGAGGCGATTCTGGCCCCCTGTCGTCGGTTGGTTCATCAGCTTCCGATGCTGCTGTTTCTGGGGTAGATGCTACCTGTATATCGGGTTCATCACCAGGTACGCGAGACATGGGGTTGACTCGTTCCTGTGACTCTAGGATCTGGTCGACATGGCGCCTCACAATGTTCTCCCCAACATCCACTGCGTACATTAGTGGCCCCTGCCGTGTGCATATCGTTCCTGGTTGCCATTTCTCTGTTCGGTAGTCGCGGGCCAAGACTGGTTGCCCTACATTGAAGCTCCTTGTCGGCTTCTCATTGATGTGCTGGAATTGCTTATTCTCAACATCTCTTCGTACATTTGGTCTGAGCAAATCCAGACGAGAGCTCAACCTTCGGTTAAAGAACATCATGGCTGGGGTCTGGTTGGTGACTGCAGGCTAACAGGAAATTGTCCACCTTATGCTGCAGTGGAATGTCGTCATCGCACATGGCCCTTACTGCCTTTTTAAAGGTTTGTACGAACCTCTCAGCCAATCCATTTGTGGCTGGATGATACGGGGCGGATGTGTAATGCCTTACCCCATTCCTTTTCATAAATTTCCAAAACTCTTCAGACACAAACTGTGGTCCGTTATCAGAGCAAATCTGCTCTGGCAAGCCGTTCCTGGCAAATATGGTCCGTAGGACTGCAATCGTTTTCTCCGTGGTGGTGGAGGACATTTTGATCACCTCAGGCCATTTCGAGTGCGCATCCACGGCTATTAAAAACATTGAGTCCATGAATGGACCAGCAAAATCAATATGCACCTGTTGCCATGGAGAGGAGGGCCACTCCCATGGGTGTAGAGGGGCATGTGGTGGTGCATTTTGGACCTTCTGGCATCCTGAGCAGCTCTTTGTCAGGTCCTCGATTTGCTGATCGATCCCCAACCACCACACAGAAGCCCTAGCAAGGCTTTTCATTTTCACCCCTCCCAGATGGCCTTCGTGAAGCTCATTGAGCACTCTCTCCCATAACTTGGGTGGAATTACCACTCGGGATCCACACGTCAAGGTCCCCTGGCATACTGACAGCTGTTCTCTTCTGGATGAGAATGCTGGCAACAGTGAGTCACCATGTGTTGGCCATCCCTTCACCGTCAAGTCGTATACCCGAGACAGTGTCGGGTCATTTCGGGTCTCCTTCTCTATATCCGCGTTAGTTACTGGCAAGCGTTCAATTATAGTCGAATAAAATATTTCGACAGGGTCCACTGCTGGTGCTTCCTCCGCCGTTATATATAACGTTCACCCTTAGTTTTCCTTTGGGGTAGACTTTTTGCCCCGTGTACGTCTTCAAGACAATCTCTATCTCTCAAGGGTATATGTGAGAATAGCTGCTTGTAGTCCCTTCGGTTTATGACTGTTAGGGCTGATCCTGTGTCCAATTCCATTTTCACTTGGACTCCGTCTATCTTGAGCGTGACCCAGATAGTTTGGTGATCCTCCATTTTGATTACATTATGTAGTTTCAGACAACCCAGCTCCTTGCTTCCGGAGTCTGTATCACTTTTCTGTTCGTCTGAACTACTCTCAGTCACCTTATGTACCTTTTTGTACTTCTCCTGTGGAGATTTCTTGCTGCTGGTTTCCTTTCCCGACCTGCAGACTCTTGCTATGTGTCATACTTTTCCACACTGTCTGCACACTTGGTCCTTGAACCAACAATCCTTATAGTCGTGTGTTGTTCTGCCGCAGCGATAACACTTCACTGCTCCATATGACATTTCATTTGTGCCATATTCTTGCGGTCTCCATTGTATCTCTGCAGCGCCCCGTGCAGCTGCTTCGTGTGATACTGCCATGCTGAAAGCCTTGTCCAGCGTAAGATCCTTTTCTGATAGGAGCCGTTTCTGGGTTCCTTCACTGTGAAGCCCACACACAAACTTGTCCCTTAATGTATCTGCTAGTCCCGTTCCAAACTGGCAGTGTTTCGATAGCTTGCGCAGTTCCGTTAAATACTCAGCATTACTTTCGTCTTTATGCTGGTTCCTTTTGTGAAACTTAAATCTTTCTGCTATCAGCAGCGGTGTGGGGTTTAAGTGGTCCTGTAGGATTGCCACTATGCTTTCAAAATCCTTTTCCACTGGCTTCTCTGGGGTTACTAGGTTTCGCAGTAAGCCATACGTTTTTGCACCCATGGAATTCAACAATACCAGCGCTTTCCTGGCATCTGGCACTTCATTCGCCTTGCAGTACACTTGTATGCGTTCTACATATGTCGCCCAATCTTCGACTTCATTGTCGAACGCTGTGACACTGCCACTCTTCGGCATCCCTGGGTGTGGTTAGACTGGCTAAAAATGGCGTCTCCCGCGCTCTCCCTTCTTCTCCGCTGTGGCTCGAAATGGCGTCTCCCGCGCTCTCCCTTCTTCTCCGCTGCGGCTCAAAAATGGCGTCTCCCGCGCTCTCCCTTCTTCTCCGCTGCGGCTCAAATGGCGTCTCCCGCGCTTTCCTTTTTTCCCCCGCGGACGCTGCTCAGCCCTTGAACACCGGCCGCGCTCTGCGCGTTTTCCTGCGCGCCTCTCTCGTTGACGCCACTCGGTCCTGAACCCCGGCTGCGCCCTGTGCGCTTTACCCTCTCTCTCTGCTCCCGTCGACGCTGCTCGGCCTTTTCCTGTGCCGTCGGTTGGCTCTAGCCGCCGCTGTGCGGGAAGGGTCTGCGCCGTACCTGTTGCCAGCCCGCCTCGCTGGAGTCTCCGCCGGATGGTCGACGCCCGTGTCTCTGGAATCGGCCTTCCTCTGCAGAGTTGCAGGTAGGGTCGAATCGCCTCGTCGCCAATGTTAAATCTGTGAATTTTGATGTATGGTGTCCTTCAAGAAATAGACAGAGACTGCAGAGGAACAATCAACAGGTGTTTACTGGATGAGGGTTACTCTAAAACTAACAGTACAGATCCCTACTCAGGGTTTATATACAGGTGTGGTCACTGCCGGTACTACAGTATACAGGAGCTGTAAAAAGTAGTTCTCCCCTTAAAGGTACATACACTACATGGCCTATATGTGACTCGAGACCCACAGCAATGTGGTTGACTCTTAACTGCCCTCTGAAATGGCCTAGCAAGTCACTCCGTTGTATAAGGCGGATCGCCACCACCTTCTCGAGGGCAATTAGGGATGGGCAATAAATGCTGGCCTTGCCTGCGACGCCCACATCCCATGAATGAATTTTTTTTAAAGGCTGTCCTTCACCACCTAGCTATTTTGCTTTTACACTTTCTTTACTTTAAAACTTTAAAAAAATGTTTTCAATGATTTAAATGAATTTTTACTTCAGTTTATTGCTGGTAGACTTACCCTTGCAGATTCAGTGAGGGGCCGCATTGTGGACGTCCCTAGAAACAACACAGTAGCGATGAAAGCATTTTTTAAAAAACAACGTATGAAAATAAACTTGGCACATCGGCAGCGGGCAACAGTGGAGTTGCTGCAGTCTCGACCGTTTCAGAGGGGAACTGCTTGCAGTGGTTCAGTGGAAATGTAACCTACCGTAAACCTCATCCACACTAGGAATTTATGGGCTCCCCAGCCACTTTGAAAAAAACTCAAGTGTTTATTTTTAATGAAAAGCAGAAGTGACGTCAGCAGCAGTTTTAATTGCTGGGCTCAGCATTCTCAAACGCAAACTGTTGGGTTTCACTAACGTTTTATTTAGAAATAAAAAAAATTAGCAAAAGTTTTTCTGCATACATGCATAAGTTAGAACATAAGAACACAAGAACATAAGAAATAGGAGCAGGAGTAGGCCAATCGGCCCCTCGAGCCTGCTCCACCATTCAATAAGATCATGGCTGATCTGATCCTAACCTCAAATCTTCTATCACTCTGCATCCACCCGAACCCATGTGATCTCCCGGGAGAGGCGAAAAACCAGATAAAGACCCAATGGCCAATTTGGGAGAAAAAAATCTGGGAAATTCCTCTCCGACCCATCTAGGCGATCGAAATTCTTCCAGGAGATCACTCTGTCCCTATATTTTCTACAGTACTTACCTTCTGTAAAGGCGATCTCCACCCCAGCCAGGAACAGGAATAAAACCATCTCCTGAAATCTAACAGAATTAGAACACAGTAGGAGCAGAACAAGGCTACACGGCCCCTGGGCCCGCTCCACTACCCACAGGGCCATGACCATTCCGAACCCAGACTCATGTCCAATTTCCTGCCCGCTCCCCGTAACCCTTTATTCCCTTTACTTCTAGGAAACTATCTATTTCTGTTTTAAATTTATTTAATGATGTAGCTTCCACAGCTTTCTGGGGCAGCAAATTCCACAAACCTACCACCCTCTGAGTGAAGAAGTTTCTCCTCATCTCAGTTTTGAATGAGCAGCCCCTTATTTTAAGATTATGCCCCCTAGTTCTAGTTTCACCCATCATTGGGAACATCCTCACCGCATCCACCCGATCAAGCCCCTTCACAATCTTATATGTTTCAATAAGATCGCCTCTCATTCTTATCGCATGTGCAGAGGCCTAATAGACAATAGGCCTAATGTATCTGCCTGGTGCAGCAGTGGAGGGTGGGACTACTGTGGATTCAGGCTATGAATCGATTAGGCTTATATTCGCTAGAGTTTAGAAGAATGAGAGGGAACCTCATTGAAACTTATAAAATTCTAACAGTACTAGACAGACTAGATGCAGGAAGGATGTTCCCGATGACGGGGGAGTCCAGAACCAGGGGTCACAGTCTAAGGATAAGGGGTAGGCCTTTTAGGACAGAAATGAGGAGGAATTTCTTCACCCAGAGAGTGGTGAACCTGTGGAATTCTCTACCACAGAAGGTAGTTGAGGCCAACTTATTAAATATATTCAAGAAGGAGTTAGATATATTTCTTAAGGCTAAAGGGATATGGGGAGAAAGCAGTGACAGGGCACTGAATTTGGATGATCAGCCATGATCTCATTAAATGGTGGAACAGGCTCGAGGGGCTGAATGGCCTACTCCTGCTTCTATCTTCTATGTTTCTATGTTATGAGTTTATACTGGGAGGGGTCTGCATTGGGGTGTGACAAGAGTTGGTCTTCCTAATTCACAAAGATTCTGCAGTGGCAAGCAGTCTGATTTTACAATGAGTGGGATCTTCCTTTGCATCCACACTAATAGAGCTTTTTGAGTGTTCCTCCTCCCTCTATTGTATCTCTGAGTAATACACGTCATGTTCAGTGATGTTTGTGTCGTTCTGTTCATTGGCTTTAACTAGCAAATGAACTTTATTTCAATCAAATCAAAATCAAATCAACTTTTATTGTCATTGTTAGTGCACAAGTGCAGTACAACGAAATGTAGGCTTGCGGCTCCCGAGAGTGTACATTTAGGTTAAGACATTTAAACATTCAACATACATTTGGCTTGTAATACATTAACATAAACATAACCATAATAAAGTGCATTGGCAGATGTGCAGGCTTTAGAGTTTATTTGTGGAGTTCAGTAGGATGACAGCCCTGGGAAAGAAGCTGTTCCTAAATCTGGTCGTACGGGTGCGAATGCATCTGTAGCGTCTCCCAGATGGCAGGAGGGCGAACAGACTGTGGCTGGGGTGGGTAGGGTCTTTGATGATGGACCGTGACCTCCGTAAACAGCGTTTCTGGTATATGTGCTCTATGGTCGGTAGCCGGGTGCCGGTAATGCGTTGGGCAGTTTTGACTACCCGCTGCAGGGCTTTCCGGTCACAGTAGCTACAGCTGCCATACCATACTGTGGTATGGTAATTAAATCATTGTTCTTTTTAAGCTCTCTTGATTTTCATTGTTAATTTTTTGACTGAATTTTGTGCCCATCAGTGAAGGACGCAACTGGGCTGTTTCTCTTAAGACACCTCGGGGGCGATTTTGTTAATGGGGGCGTGTTGGAGGCGGGACTGCTGCTTGGTGGGTCGATGCCCCGCCTCCATCGATTTGTGACCAACCCACGCAATTTTCCCTTTGATTGACCTTGTTAAGCCCGCCCAGCGGGCTTAGCAGGCCAACTAAGGGAAAGCCAGCCGCAGAGAACGTCAATGTATGACGTTTCATCTGTCAAAAATTTTTGACAGATGAATTGTCATTGTTTGACAGCTCTGTGAAGCTGTCAAACACTGACATTCTCTGTAGTTTGATGAGGTCTTGAATTCAAGACCTCATCAAACTTCTTTCTTTTGCGGAAATGAGATGGTTGTTGCTTATGAGAATGCAACGGCCATCTCTGATCTGCAACACGGAGGTGCGAGACTCTCCACATACACACCGACTGAAGCCTGCAGGAAGAAACAAAGGTAAGAACACTTTTAAAATCATTTTGCACTTACCTCAGATACTCACCTCTACACTCTTGCACCCATCACTTACCTTCACACCACACTTTTGCACCCCCCCCCGACCCCCGCAGACCCACTACTCGCCTCGCTGAGCTGGCGGGTTTTGGAGCCTTCAGGAAGCCCACACTTGTGAGGGCAAAAAGGGGATAATCCTATTTTCTGCCTGTTAACTATCTGTTAGCAGGTGGTTAATAGGCTTTAACCCCTTCCCGTCTCCAAGGAGACGGGATTCGGCGCGGGACGGCAGCCCGCCTCCTGGTAAGATGACACGGAGGCGGGTTGGGCACCCGCCCCCAAATTCTGCCATTTTCCCAGCAGTCCCGCCTCCATACCCACCTCCCCAGGGCTGGCATAATCGCCCCCCACACGTCACCATCAACTACCTCAGGTACACCAGATTTCAGGATAAAGTATCTGCCATAGCCTGTTCCAATGATGTGCTTAATCCCAACCTCAAAAGAATTACCAGTGTAGATTTTATCCACTTCACTGCCATTTTTATGGGCTGTCTGTAAGTGAGTTTGCCAATTTAATCTGTTTATGCGCTGAATTAGGAACAGCTTTGTATTGAACTCATGACCGCCAGGTGTAGGAATGAAAGGCTAATGCACAGGACTCTCGCATCCAGCGGCAAATGGAAACCTTCATCCCGCCAGATTCAAACTCTGGCGTCCGATGCTAACTCGCTGTTGCACTCAGTCCTCGAATGCTTTTTAGATTAAAGGAGAAATCCCCCTTTCCAGCGTTTGGCAAAAGACTTTTTTGTTGTTCGATGTCATTGCGTTGTGTGTTCGTGATCCTGTGGAACACATCGTGACGCAACTTGCATGTTACAACCATGACGCACGGCTCTAATGACTTTTCCGTCTCTCCAAAGAAGTAAGCTTTAGCAAACACCCTCTTTATGAGGGCGCTCCTTTAAATGATGATGGATTTCAGTTTCCATCCAAAAGTCGAATCTTGCATTTCTCATAGTTTGACTTTTGTGTTCAGATGTGGAAATGCTGATGCTTAAGTCACTCTATAAAGAAAATTGATTACCCTTCAATTGAAGCCTTCCGTTAAAAGGTGCAATTTTAAAATAGGAATGTCGATTATATAAGGAGCAACGCTCCCTCTAATTTTTTTGGGGGCCCGCGCAGCCCCTTTAAAATTCCGCGCATGTGCGGTTTTTCTATTTAAAAGCTGGCTCACTGGCTGCGTGGGACTTCCAGAGCGCTGTACGGCCGGGCAGCTTAAAGGGAACATTGGTCAGGAGATGGGCCTCATTCGCCCATTCGTCCCAGAGACTGAACACAGTTGCTGGAAAATGGACTCCACCCAACTTCTTCAATCTCGTGAGGGAGGCGAATGGCCACAGGGGGGAAAAGGTGCAAAAAGCAGGGAATGCTGTGATAACTTTCCCTGAGCACCTAAAGCGACGGTGACCTCTTGCATCACGGCTGATACTTTCATTGTGACAATAGTGCAGGGGCCATGGTGTTCTGGAACATATCTGTGTCTGCAATGACCATCCAAACCTCATCAGGAGGTACTTCCTCCGCACAAAAGGTAGTGGAAATCTGTAACTCTTTCTCCCCCCCCCACCCCACCCTCCCCAAAGGCTGCGGCTGCTCAGTCAATTGAAATTTTCAAGTTGGAGGTGGATAGACTTTTGTTAGGTTAGGGTCTTGAGAGATATGGAGCAAAGGCGGGTAATTGGAGTTGAGGTCACAGATCAGCCGTGATCTCATTCAATGGCAGAACAGGCTCGCAGGGCTGAATGGCCTATTCCTGTTCCTATGTTCCTGATCCTTTTAACCGGCACCTAAATAACCGGAAATCTCTGTTAACCGGCAAAATTCAGGAGTAGGTTCAGGTAAGTTTTACTTCATATTAGTGGCAATTCCTGGATCTGTGGCTGTGTAACTGGGGTTCGTGCACTTGTTGCTAAGCAACAGGGACGCTTGGTCTGTGGCCGGAGTTCCTGCACATGTTGCTAAGCAACAGGGAAGCCTGGATTTGTTGCTGTGTACGGAGCTCTTGTACCTTTTAACTACACCTCTCTGCAATCCGGACTTTTTGATAAACCGGCACCACGCCGGTCCCGTCGGTGCTGGATAATAAAGAGTTTGCTGTAGTATGATTTTGATGGCTGCTAACGGTCACATCTACTAGCTTGTCGGGAGGAGTGGAGGATATTCTTCTCTTTAATCTTGCTTGGTTTGTTGACATTGTTCCTGAATATCCATCTTGCTTCATCTATAGAGGTGCAGCAAACTCCTTCCTTATGAAGACAGTAAAAAAAAACTTCTCTAATATGTGAGACTTAGAACTTGTAGGTTTGAGTAACAGTTGCTGTGCCATAGGCCTGCATCTTTGGCTCCTATTTGGATAGTGACCGTGTGGTGCCTCTGTCTTACTGCTTGTTATTTGGGTTTGGTTACTGGAAAAAGTTAATCAAGCCCTGGCTCCTCCCCTTATCCTCTTCCTGCCCTCACAGAAACACATAAGAGGATAACGTTAGGTTACATGCATAATTGGGTGACATTGTGCAACACAATTGTATTTTATACATTTGTGTTTTTTTAAATTATAGAATAAAGTTGCCCATACATGCACAACAGGGCACATCATTTACAGATTTAAAAAAAAATCTTGGTGAGATTTGGGGTGGTTCGTCAGATTACGACTCTGTCCAAATCCAGTGAGATATGGCATGGTAATTTAGGAACCTAGGAAGGCCTATAAAAACGGGGAAGTCTTGCTGCAGTTATACAGGGTTTTGGTGAGGCCACACCTGGAATACTGCGTGCAGTTTTGGTTTCCATATTTAAGAAAATATATACTTGCTCTCGAGGCGGTTCAGAGAAGGTTCACTCGGTTGATTCCAGAGATGAGGGGGTTGACGTATGAGGAAAGGTTGAGTAGGTTGGGCCTCTACTCATTGGAGTTCAGAAGAATGAGAGGCGATCTTATCGAAACATATAAGATTGTGAGGGGGCTTGATCGGGCGGATGCGGTGAGGATGTTTCCACTGATGGGTGAGACTAGAACTAGGGGGCATAATCTTAGAATAAGGGGCTGCCTTTTCAAAACTGAGATGAGGAGAAACTTCTTCACTCAGAGGGTAGTAAATCTATGGAATTTGCTACCCCAGAGAGCTGTGGAAGCTGCAACATTAAATAAATTTAAAATGGAGATAGACATTTTCCTAGCAGATAAGGGAATTAGGGGTTACGGGGAGAGGGCAGGGAAGTGGACGTGAGTCTAGATTCAGATCAGCCATGATCCTATTGAATGGCGGAGCAGGCCCGAGGGGCCGTATGGCCTACTCCTGCTACTATTTCTTATTCAGCCCCTCGAGCCTATACCGCCACTCAATTAGATCATGGCTGATCTGTGTCTTAACTCCATCTACCTGCCTTGGTTCCATATCCCTGAATATCCTTGCCTAACAAAAATCTTATCAATCTCAATTTGTTCAGTTCAATTAACTCTTTTCAACATGATGTTGCCTTTAATGTTTAAGGCCAAGAATGCCATATTCTAGTAACGGCAATGTTTCAAAGGTGTTGATATATTTTTGAGGTTGGTGTTGCAGCCCTTGTGAAGACCGGATGCATGTCTGCGTAGTGTGGTTAAAGTTTATCGTGCGCTTTGTCCATTCACTCATTTCCTTTTCCACTGACGTGAATATATAACTGTTGGCATTAAAAACGCTGTAGTGACAGGGATTTGAACCTCCTGCCCAAATGTGTGCTCGGGACCGTACTGACAGTCAGTGTGAAGTCTCCGTAATTAAGTATTATGACTTAGAAAAATTCCAGTTATTGTGCAAGATATTCTAAAAAATGCAATGAGAATACGTGGAATTTAATTTGACCAGCCATTGCATGTCTGTTTGTATTATTAAGTGTCTACGTGTCTGTGTTCAGTGTCTACGTGTCTGTGTTCAGTGTCTACGTGTCTGTGTTCAGTGTCTACGTGTCTGTGTTCAGTGTCTACGTGTCTGTGTTCAGTGTCTACGTGTCTGTGTTCAGTGTCTACGTGTCTGTGTTCAGTGTCTACGTGTCTGTGTTCAGTGTCTACGTGTCTGTGTTCAGTGTGATGTTATATAGTCTTGCCATAGTCTTGTAGGATTGAAAAACGTCCAGTGGTGAGGTACTGAGTACCATCAACTAACAACAGAGGTAGTCAGGGCCCAAGCCCGAAAGATGAATGAAACGCCACAGGGAATCAATGAGTGCTGTTTTATTTAAATTTTGGGGCAACGTAGGTGAATATTTTTATGATTATTAATTAAATGCCTTTGGTTCGGTGGGTTTCTGGTTCGCACTCACTCACTTGCATGCTGTGGTGCCGCCTTGAACAACTTCCTGTTCATTGCTCAGAATATCTGAAGCTGTGAAATACTGGAAGCTGCCACACTTTGCAGTGACATTTGTTTACCATACATTAGCATTTCTCATTTTATTTCAACCGAATCTGCTCAGTGTGATCAACAGCAACAACCCAGTTCCAAAAAGGCCAGATGTTCAAAATTAATCTTTTGAAGATAATCTACATCAGCAAACGTGTGTGTGTGTGTGTGTATATATATGTGTATGTATGTGTGTGTGTATATGTGTGTATATATATATATGTGTGTGTGTGTGTGTGTGTGTGTGTGTGTATATATGTGTGTGTGTGTGTGTGTATATGTATGTGTGTATATGTGTGTGTGTATATGTGTGTGTGTATATGTGTGTGTGTATATGTGTGTGTATATGTGTGTGTGTGTGTGTGTGTGTGTGTGTGTGTGTGTATATGTGCCGCCGCTCCCGCTCCTCTTGCCGCCGCTCCCCCTCCTCTCGCCGAGCATCTGACCCCATATCCTCTCCATCACAAAGACCGCCTACTTCCACCGCTGTAACATTGCTCGCCTCCGCCCCTGCCTCAGCTTATCTGCTGCTGAAACCCTCCTCCATGCCTTTTGTCACCTCCAGACTTCACTATTCCAATGCTCTTCTGACTGGATTCCCACCCTTCACACTGCATAAAATTGAACTCTACTGCCCTTATCCTATCCTGTACCAAGTCTCATTCACACGTCGCCTCTGTGCTCGTTGACCTACATTGGTTTCCGCTCCATCAACGCCTCCATTTAAAAATTCTGATCCTCTTGTTCAAATCCCTTCATCGCCTCATCCCTCCCTATCTCTGTAACCTCCTCCAATCCGAGAACTCTGCATTCCTCCAACTCTGATCTCTTACACATCCCCCCACTCCCTTGACCCACCATTGACAGCCATGCCTTCAGTTATCTTGGTCTTAAGCTCTGAAATTCTCAGCTGTGGCTCAGTGGGCAGCACTCTCTCTCACCTCTGAGTCAAAAGGTTGTGGGTTCAAGTCCCACTCCAGAGACTTGAACACAAAAATCTAGGCTGACACTCCAGTGCAGTGCTGAGGGAGTGCTGCACTGTCGGAGGTGCCGTCTTTCGGATGAGACATTAAACCGAGGCCCCGTCTGCTCTCTCAGGTGGACGTAAAAGATCCCATGGCCACTATTTCGAAGAGCAGGGGATTTATCTCCGGTGTCCTGGCCAATATTTATCTCTCAACCAACATCACTAAAACAGATTATCGCATCGCTATCACATGTCTGTTTGTGGGAGCTTGCTGTGCGCAAATTGGTTGCCACCTTTCCTACATTACAACAGTGACTACACTTCAAAAAGTACATAATTGGTTGTAAAGTGCTTTGGGACATCAGGTGGTCGTGAAAGGGGCTATAGAAATGCAAGTTTTGCTTTCATTCTTTCCCTAAACCTCTCCACCTGTCTAACTTCTTCTCGGCCTTTAAGACACCCCATAAAACCTACCTCTTTGACCAAGCTTTTAGCCACCGCTCCTGATATCTCCTCCATTGGCTCGGTGTCAATTTTTGTCTAATTTTGCTGCTATGAATTGCCTTGGAATGTTTTCCTACGTTAAAAGGCACTATATAAATGCAAGTTGCTGTTGTGGTGTTATCAGCAAAAATACCCCAGTGGCAAATGGCACGCTTGTGTTGAAAGATGCAAGTTTTAATCAAGACACTGGAATATGATCTGTATGTGGATGTACACTGCACAAGTTTTATCAGGCTGGACAACACACTGAGAAAAAGGTTAAGTATTAACGTAGGTGACTTTTAACTGTCACTGGTTTTAAAGATTTGTTTCCATTTTCTTTGTAAAAAGGTTTCCCCCTTCCCCCCTGCTCTTTATCTCCCTCGTGCTATGCTTCATGCCAGCGGGCAGACGAGCGACCTAGTCCCATGCTTCTTCCAAATTCACATTTTTTAATTCATTCACGGGATGTTGGCAAGTCCAGCATTTATTGCCCATCCCTACTTGCCCTTGAGAAGGTGGTGGTTAAGAGGGCAGTTAAGAGTCAACCACATTGCTGTGGGTCTGGAGTCACATATAGGCCAGACCATGTCCAGCAGGCACCTCAAAGCACTGGAGAGGTACCTTCAACCACCGTCTGCCTCACCTGTGACAGAGACTGTAGGTCCAGCATTGGACTCATCAGTCACCTGAGAACTCCTCTTTAGTGTGGAAGCAAGTCATCCTCGGTTCTGAGGGACTGCCTAAGAAGAAGAAGAGGAGACCAGGTGAGGACGGCAGATTTCCTTCCCTAAATGACATTAGTGAACCAGATGGGTTTTTACGACAGTCCGGTAGATTCATGGTCACCACTGGCTTTTTATTATTCCGGATTTATTTAATTAACTGAATTTAAATTCCCCAGCTGCCGTGGCGGGATTTGAACTCACGTCTCACGGATCATTAGTACCAGACCTCTGGATTACTGGCCCAGTGACTTAACCACTACGCTACAGTACTTCTGAGTTGGCAGGTGAATAAAAATGGCCAGACGGACTTGCTGTTTTTTTTTTAAACCTTCTGCATTGCAGTTGCCCTGAAGGTATGATTGCGATCAGGAACTTGGCATGTATGGAGTTGCAGGTGCAAACCCCTGTAATACTGGAGTATCGAACGCCAGACCACCAACACGCTGAATCACTGCAGTGTTGTCATTTTTCATACAGGATTTCTACTTTCAGTTTGAAGCCCATCCAACTTCAGTTGTACAATAAAGAAAGAACATGCATTTACACACCGCCTTTCATGACCAGTAGAAGCCCCAAATTGCTTTACAGCCAATTAAGTGCTTTTTTGACGTGCAGTCACTGTTGTAATGTAGGGAAACGCGGCAGCCAATTTTGCACACGACAAGCTCCCACAAACAGCAATCCGATAAATGTCCCGATAATGTTTTAGTGCTGTTGGTTGTAGGCCAAATATCGGCCAGGACACCGGGAAGAACTTTCCCCCCCCCCACCCCCTCCCCGCCCTACTTCAAGATAGTGCCATGGGATTTTCTTATTTTCTTAACCTTGATGCTTTCCTTTCCAGACTTTAACGGCTAGTTACTATATTAAAATGAGACCCTATTGGGATGCCTTTGTAAAGTTATTGGCAGCGATGGAGGCCTCGCCGAGCTCACTGCAGATCCTGGGAACCTGAGAAACCATATTGGAAAATCCCTGCGGTTAGTGGGAGAGTTGATGGCAAAGCAACCTCTGCATTGACCCTACACTGCCCATTAGTTTTTCCCAATATGCGCCGATTCCCAGGACAGATAATGAACTCCGTGCAGCTTCAATGTCACTCAATCACAAGTGAGCCAGAGCTCTCGAGCATCTAATTTTATACCAGTGCACGCTGTATTTTGATACCCAAGCTCTGGAATTCCCTCCCTAAACCTCTCCGCCTCTCTCCCTCTCCTCCTTTGCAACGCTCCTTAAAACCTCCCTCTTTGACCAAGCTTTTGGTCATCTGCCCCAATATCTCTATGTGGCTCGGTGTCAAATGTTGTTTGTTAACGCTCCTGTGAAGCGCCTTGGGACGTTTTACTATGTTAAAGGTGCTATATAAATGCAAGTTGTTGTTGCTGTTGTGGACGACGATGACTCCTTCTCCTCCTTTGGTGGCCGTGCCTTCTGTTGCCTGGGCCCTAAGCTCTGGAATTCCCTGCCTAAACCTCTCCACCTCTCTTTCCTCCTTTAAGACGCTTCTTAAAACCTACCTCTTTGACCAAGCTTTTGGTCACCTGCCCTAATTTATCCTTATGTGGATCGGTGTCAACTTTTTTTTTTGTCTTAAAATACTCCTGTGCAGCGCCCTGGGACGTTTTACTACGCTAAAGTCGCTATATAAATACAAGTTGTTATTGTTGCAAGCATGGTCAGGATTCCTGGAATATTATTGGCTCTGTGTTGTGTTCATTGCTGGAGGTATTTGGTTATTGTCACCCCTGAAGTGGAATATGACTTGGATTGTCAATAAATATGTAAAAGAGGGACCGACTTGCAGATGAAGTAGAATGGAATACCTTGCATAGTGCGCCCTGCCCTGCACTAAATCAATAGGCCTCCCTTGTGTTGAGTGTTAAGTGTGGGTGGGCGTGTGTGCTGTGAGGAGGATGCCGAGAAACTCCAGTATGATTTGGGCAGGTTGGGTGATTGGGCAGATGCATGGCAGATGCAGTATAATGTGGATAAATGTGAGGTTATCCACTTTGGTGGCAAAAACAGGAAGGCAGATTATTGGGCCAGAAATTCGGGTCCCAACGCGTGAGTACGCACGGGGTACTCACGCGTGGACCCGATGGAAGTGCCGGTTTCTTGCATGCACTGCGCATGCGTGGGAAACCGGCACTTCCGTTCCTCTGAACGAAGGGGTTCAGAGGTCGCACGCGTGCGCGCGGGAGTCTGCGCGTGCGCTTTGAACTTACGTTTTTTTTACAGGTTTTTCCGTGAGGGTAAGTCTTTAAATTTTAGAAATGTAAAAACCAGGCATAAGGCCTGCATTTTAAAAGGTAAGTGGTCAATTAATTAAAATTAAAACATTTTTTTCCACAAGTTTATTATTTTTAACTACTTTAAACATAAGAACATAAGAAATAGGAGCAGGAGTAGGCCAATCGGCCCCTCGAGCCTGCTCCGCCATTCAATAAGATCATGGCTGATCTGATCCTAACCGCCAATCCACTATCACAGAACCATCTCCTGAATCTAACAGAATTAGACACACGAAATAGGAGCAGGATCAGGCTACACGGCCCCTGGGCCCGCTCCGCTACCCACAGGGCCATGACCGATCCGAACCTAGACTCATGTCCAAATTCCTGCCCGCTCCCCGTAACCCTTAATTCCCTTTACTTCTAGGAAACTGTCTATTTCTGTTTTAAATTTAGGTAAATAAAGGTAAGTTTATTTTTAGACCCTTTTTTTATAAAAATTTTTTTTTTTTTTAATTTAAATTATTGTTTAAAATAGTTATTTAATGTAATTTATAGTTTATTTAAAAAGTGTGATTTTTTAAAATTTATTTGAAGGTTTACTGTTATTTTGGGGTCCATATATTCATAAATTTAGACAGGTCTTCCTGTCAATCTTATGAATGGGCTTTTCCCTCCTCTGATTGGCTGCCCATGGCTCACGTGATCCCAGGGATCTACGCCCCTGGGACACGCAAGCACAGCGCGCCGGAGTTGGAGCAGGCCCCGGAGCGGAATTCCACGGGAGCCCAGAGCTCAACTGCCGGCGCGCAAGGTAAGTGCAGGTCGGGGGCTTACACCCGCGGGAAGCCCCCAACCCGAATTTCTGGGCCATTATCTGAACGGCAATAGATTGGGAGAAGGGGAAGTGCAACGAGACCTGGGTGTCCTTGTGCACCAGTCACTGAAGGTAAGCATGCAGGTGCCGCAGGCGGTTAAGAAGGCAAATGGTATGTTGGCCTTCGTAGCGAGAGGGTTCGAGCATAGGAACAAGGATGTCTTGCTGCAGTTGTACAGGGCCTTGGTGAGACCACACCTTGAATATTGTGTGCAGTTTTGGTTGCCTTATCTGAGGAAGGATGTTCTTGCCATGGAGGGAGTGCAGCGAAGATTCACCAGACTGATACCTGGGATGGCAGGAATGACGTATGAGGAGAGATTGGGTTGATTGGGCTTATATTCGCTGGAGTTTAGAAGAATGAGAGGGGATCTCATTGAAACTTATAAAATTCTAACAGGACTAGACAGACTAGATGCAGGAAGGATGTTCCCGATGGCAGGGGAGTCCAAAACCAGGGGTCACAGTCTAAAGATAAGGGGTAAGCCATTTAGAACAGAGATGAGGAGGAATTTATTCACCCAGAGAGTGGTGAACCTGTGGAATTCTCTACCACAGAAGGCAGTTGAGGCCAATTCATTAAATATATTCAAGAAGGAGTTGGATATATTTCTTAAGGCTGAAGGGATCAAGGGATATGGGAAAAAAGCAGGGACAGGGTACTGAATTTGGATGATCAGCCATGATCTCATTAAATGGCGGAGCAGGCTCGAGGGGCCGAATGGCCTCCTCCTGCTCCTATCTTCTATGTTTCTATGTGACGATACAATAGGGAGAGCCAATATTTATAAATTCGTCACCTAAGGAAAGTTTTCACTGCGGAACCCGGTTGTTCATCAGCTGCTAGGACCATGGCAGTGTCATGGCAAGGAATACAGACCAGCCAAGGGTGAGCATTGGAAGACGTACGGCTGGACCCGTATTCTGGGGGCTTTTGTTACTTTATCTTGCACGAGGCAGCAAAGAGGGAACTTTACAGAACCCTAAGGCAAAAGATTAAATGGGTTGGGTGGAATCCATGATGGGGCAGGTGGAGAGAGAGAGAGGCCCACCAGATACTTGGGGCGCATGCATTAGCGAAGTCTAGGAACAGGTCACCTGCCTGCCGCCTCAGTTAGGAAATGGTACTTGGTGGAAAGCGGACTCGATAAGGATAAAATACAACTTGTGAAAATTGGCTGCCGTGTTTCTCTACGTTAAAACAGTGACTGCACTTCGAAAGTACTTAATTGGCTGTGAAGCGCTATGGGACATCTTGAGGTTGTGAAAGACACTGTATAAATGTATAAATGCAAGTTTGTTCTTTCTTGGATTAGTGAATAGTTGGAACATGAATGTAGCAGCAATTAGAAATATGAGGAGCAATTACTTGCCTCTGTGCTTCCAGGGTCTGTCACTACTTTTGTCAACAGTGATTTCTAGTGGTTTAAATGCAGAAACCACTTGAAATGCCGAGACCGATCAGCATCTAAAAGACACGTTTGGGTGTGACTATTGCCTCACCATTTATTATCCTGAAGCTACCTAAAAAATTTAAATAGCTTTTTTTTAAAAATCTGGTAATAGTTAATTAGTAAACCTTTCTTTGATCCAAGTAATTGCCAGCCTCCCTCTGGGCTGCCTAGAGGTGTGGGCAGGGACAGATGCGATACTGAGCTAGCTTCATCCTGTGAGTATCGAAGGTGCTGTCAGTTAAGATTATCGATTGTGCCTGTTGTGAGGTTTTAGTTCACAGGTTCACGTGATGGATCTGGGGCTCACTTCCCAGTCAAAGGTACCGGAGCCAGTAAATTCGCGTAGAAGCCTCTGCAACTACTTTTTAAGTTCATACTCAAAAAAAAAAAAAAAAAAAAAAAAAAAATTTAAAAAAATACTTGTACTCCTTTGTACTCCTTCCAAAAGAAATTACTCTTGGCTTGAAAGACAGCGTTACATGAGGCTCCAACATGCAGCGCCAAAATCGGATTTCTCCGGAGAGGCATTGTTGCCAACCCTTCAGGACTGTCCGGGAGTCTCCAAGAATTAAAGGTTAATCTCCCGGACCCTGCCGTGAGCCACCGGGGAGAAAAATCATAGCGGAGTTGCAAACATTGCGTGTTGTTAATGTGCAAGCCGTGGCTCAGTGGGTAGCACTCTCCCGCTTCTGAGTCAGAAGGTTGTGGGTTCAAGTCTCACTCCCGGGACTTGAGCATGTAAAGCTAGGCTGACACTCCCAGCGCAGTACTGAGGGAGTGCTGCTCTGTCGGAGGTGCCGTCTTTCGGATGAGACGTTAAACCGAGGCCCCGTCTGCCCTCTCAGGTGGACGTAAAGGATCCCACAGCACTATTTCGAAGAAGAGCAGGGGAGTCCTCCCCGGTGTCCTGGCCAATATTTATCCCTCAATCAACATAACAAAAACAGATTATCTGGTCATTCTCACAATGCTGTTTGTGGAAGCTTGCTGTGCGCAAATTGGCTGCTGCGTTTCCCACATTACAACAGTGACTACACTCCAAAAATACTTCATTGACTGTAAAGCGCTTTGAGACGTCCGGTGGTCGTGAAAGGCGCTATATAAATATATAAGCCTTTCTTTTCTCTGTGGGCAGCACTCCTGCTTCTGAGTCAGAAAGTTGTGGGTTCAGGTCCCACTCCAGAGACTTGTAGCACAAAAGCTAGGCTGACACTCCAGCGCAGTGCTGGGGGAGCGCTGTACTGTCGGAGGTGCCGTCTTTCGGAAGAGACGCTAAGCCTCGAGTAGACGTTAAAGATCCCGCGGCACTGTTCAAAGAGCTGGAGAGTTCTCCCCGGTGTCCTGGCCAATATTTATCCCTCCAACCAATATCACTAAAGGAAGGTGATCTGGTCGTTATCACGGTGCTGTTTGTGGGAGCTTGCTGTGCATAAATTGGCTGCTGCGTTTCTTACATTACAACAGTGACTGCTCTTCACAAAGTACATCATTGGCTGTAAAGTGCTTTGGGTCGTCCTGAGCTTGTGCAAGCCGCTATATAAATGCAGGTTCTTTGTTGTTTTCATTTTCTTTGAACACTTGGTTGTAAAAATATTCGAGATTGGGGGGGGGAAACGGCTGTTCGACCGGCCGGGGCGATTGGAGGTGAGAGGTCATGCGGTGAAACCGCCTGGATTACGCCCAGCCAGAGATGGCGACACTAGGTCAGAGGGAAAGCTGCCCTAGACCACCCCCTCTCTCCCACACACCGCCCCCCCTCCCCCCACTTAAGTAACTTTTAAATGCCTGTGCCCCACTGCAGATTCAGCCTAACCCCTTGTCTTCAGGGGGTGAGGCCTGCACTCGGGGCCGAAGGCATTTTTTGGGGCCTTTGATCAGCTTTTGCTACTTCCCTAGTTTGAAACGTCTGCTCGTCCGTGTGGTTTAGCTTCTCATGGCCTTCGCCACCTTAGCCACAGGAGTAGGGGTCGCCAGGCCTCCAGGATTGGCCTGGAGCCTCCAGGAATTAAAGATTGATCTCCAGGACACTGCTGGGAGCAAAAACCCAGGAGAAAAACCATAGGGGCGTTCAATAAAAGCTGTGTATTTTCTTCATTTTCATGGGCCAACATTTGCGATTGGAGGCTTCCCCCGCGGGCAGACACCTCCGACCTGCAAAAAATCTACGAATGTACCTGGTGGCCCGGGAGGTACGGAGACTCGCGATCCTGGGCCTCTCTGGGTCCACGCGGGCAGAGCCCCACATATCCCAGGGGCGCAGGCGGTTCGTAGGCGCCCCTGGGATCATGTGGGCTGGCCCAACCAATGACAGAAGGGAATCCCCATTCATACTTTTGACAGTTCTGTACATACGGAACGGCCATAAGTATGAATGGGGGCCACTTAAAAAATACACCAACACATGAAATAATTTTTTTTTAATTACCTATTTAAAATGAATGAAAATACCATTTAATTAAATATTTTAAACAAAAAATTTTGGGGAAAAAATTATGTGAGAGAAATTCGGTTGCTTTGCGCCTCCCGTTAGCGCCCGAAGAGGACGCAAAGCAACTAGCGCCTGGGCGCTTCTCTTGAGTGCCGGGCTCTTTTGCCGGCACTCCGATCCCGGCGGGCCCAGTTGGGCCCCGGGTCGCGCTGCGCAAGGCCCCTCCCCTTTAAGAAGGGGAGGAAGGCCTGCGATACCGCGACACATAGCGCCGCGATACTCACTTGCAGCGCTTCCAGTAGCGTCCAACTTCTCTCTTGGGGCACTACCGATGAATTTCGGCCGCGGGGGCGCTGATTTTTTCGGGGCGTTAAAAGTAGCGTCCCGGCGAAGTTAGCGCCCTAAAGGGGGCGCGACTCAATTTTTCCCCTGTATGTTTTTACGGGGCTAAAAATAAACTTACCTTTATTGAAGAGTATTTTTAATTTATAAATGAGTGATAAAATTTTAGTTTTCTATTCTTTAAAACTCTTACGCTGGTAAAAGCAGACCTTACGCCTGCTTTTACCAGGCGTAAGAATTTGACGGGCATTCAGCAGGCGGAAGTTGGGCAAATAGCGTAACTCTCCGCCCGCAGAGGCTCATCTCAGGGATGCGGAGGATCTGTCGAGAGGGATTCTTGACAGATCGCAAGTGCAGGGTTTTAGCGCATGAGCTTCGCACGCCTGAAGCCGGAACGTGCGCGGCCCCCACGGGCGCGTACACACCTCGTAGGCACCCGTAGGGGGTCGCAAAATACGGCCCATTATTTTCTGAGTTATAAAAATAGTGGGAGGGGCTGTTTGAGCGGGTGAGGCGGGGAGGTCACGTGATGAAACCTCCAGGCAGACGTCCAACCTGAGTTGACCCTGCACGAGCGAAGAACAATCAAGTTTTGCCAAACATTTGTTGTGAGTCGAAGAGTCCAAATCAAAATTGCCTTGCGAAAAGAACGGGTCTTGCATAACACCATTGCAACAAAAAGGGTCTGTGCCTTTTCCATCAGTTTTTTCAACTGCTGAGGTAACAACTTGCCTATTCCAAGCACATCAACTTTTTGAAGAAAATTGTTTGTGAATCTTAATGAATATTTTATTTTTCTTGGCATCTGGTCACGAACTAGTCAAATGTTGCCACATGGACTTCTTGTGAGATGCAGCTCCTGGGGAATTATGTTGCCAAATGGAGAATCAATAAGCGAATGTAAATGCGGTTATTGTCAACTGTAATTAATCACTCGGTGCCCGGGAGGTAACCGCCAAACTCTCCTGCTGCATGAAACAACCAAGGCAAAATTGGGTATTGGCCGACTGTCCACTGTACGAGAGGGATGACTCTATACCCTCTCTAGTTTTTAGCTTTAGGGTTTAGGTCTTGGAAGCGGGTGAAATTGCCCCGGAACTCATCTGGAATTCCTCAGCCTGCCATTTTAACGTGTTTGCTAACCCGTCAATATAAGATAGTCATCGTGAAATCAAATCGGGAATTCGGAAGAATCTTCTTTAACCAGAGGGTGGTGAGAATGTGGAACTCGCTACCACAGGGAGTGGTTGAAGCGAATAGTATAGATGCATTTAAGGGGAGGCTAGACAAACATATGAGGGAGAAGGGAATAGAGGGGTACGCTGATAGAGTTAGATGAGGAAAGACGGGAGGAGGCTCGTGTGAAGCATAAACACCGGCATGGGCTGGTTGGGCTGAATGGCCTGTTTTTGTGCCGTATATCCTATGTAACGTCAAAATAATTTCGCCCTTAAAGTAGGTATTCATTTCCAATCAGGTTAATTTTTCTGTTGTAAAAATAATACTAAATAATCCCAGGACACTGCTTTGCTCTTCTTCCGATGGTGCCATGGTGTCTTTTATATCCACTTGAGCTGGCAGATGGGGATTAACGTCTCATGCAAAAGGTGGCACCTCCAACAGTGCAGCACCTCCCTCAGCACTGCACTGGAGCGTCTGCCGAGATTGTGTGCTCAAGTCCCTGGAGTGGGACATGAACCCACAACCTTCCGACTCCGAGGTAAGTGCGCTGCCCCTTGATCCAAAGCTGACACCACATGGTGTATTTACTCCACAGCTATCGAGAGAAGCCTCAAGACCTGCTCCTAAGGGAGACTTGGTTGTAACTTGACTTGCCCACCCTCTTGGCCACAGTTGGAGCTTGGCTAAGAGACTCGGGAGTAGCGGAAAAATAGGCAGAGGCCTTAACCTCAAATTTGATTTTTTTTTCCCAAAGTCTTTAGAAACTGTACTAGCCACTTCAGTGGAATAACCCACCAGGAGCTGGTTTCCCTCGCTGGTTTCCTATTGCTGAACTGGTGGTTTGGTGGGACGGCCAGATCCCTTCTGTCTGGTTAGCCAATCTCGCAGCTGATTGTAATAGTGGTAGGCTGGGGAGGTTAGATTGAAAATTTAGCTACGGGGCTCAGCTGTTTGCTTGCCGGCAGAACAACACAAGCAGCTTGCATTTATATAGCATCTTTAAGGTCGGAAAATGTCCCAAGGCGCTTCGCCGCAGCGTAATCGAACAAAAATAGACACTGCATAGCAACATAGAAGATAGGAGCAGGAGTAGGCCATTCGGCCCCTTGAGCCTGCTCCGCCATTCAATGAGATCATGGCTGATCATCCAAATTCAGTACCCTATAGAAACATAGAAGATAGGAGCAGGAGGTCTACAGCCTACAGACACTGAACCAAAGAAGGAGACATTAGGAGGGTAAAGGTGGCGGGTTTTAAGGAGGGTCTTCAAAGAGGAGATGGAGGTGGAGAGGTTTAAGGTGGGAATTCAAAATTCTGAAGCCACGGCCATCAAAAAAAAGTAGTGGGAGATGCGCAAGAGGCCGAAGTTGGAGGATGACAGAGTTGTAGGGCTGGAGAAGGTGACGAGATAGGACGAGGAGAGGCTATGAAGGGATTTAAAGATTAGGGTGAGAATTTTAAACTTAAATTAAAATGGTAGGTGTAAAGTCTGTGGGTTGTTTAGTTAATTAATACACAGACTACCAGAGTAACTTAAAACAGGACTTTACTATTCGAAGGTCAGGGCGAATCTGCCCCATAAATCCTGACACAGCACTTATATACCGGTGTGGTCACCGTCGGTATTACAGTATACAGAAGCCAACAAAGTAGTGCAACACCTAAAGTAGTTCTCTTAAAGGTGGACGGTTACATACAATAGTTCTCTTAAAGGTAGACGGGTACATACACTACAATCCTCCCTTTTTAGCTTACAACATACTGATTCCCCATTAAACATACATTATAACATATATACAACTTTATGCAAGACAGTTCACAGATTCAGTCTCTCTGGAGGTTTCCGGACTCTGTCCGGATAACGCCTCGGTGATGTCGTAACTCCCGGCGGGGTAGCAGGTGCTTCTGGCAAGGTCGATTCGGCTTGAAGGACAGTGTCGGGTTCATCTGATTCCAGTATTACCAGATCGGAGGTAGGTGTTCTGGGTATCTCTGTCTCAACATTAACCGTGTAAGGTGGTGGAGTAGATTGGCCATTTGTGGCTGACCCTATGATCTGGTCAACATGGCGCCTTATTATACTGTCCCCAATGTCCACCGTATACATCAACGGCCCTAGCCTTTTTCCAATAGTTCCAGGCTGCCATTTCTCGGTACGGTAGTCCCGGGCCAAAACTTGTTGACCTATCTGAAAAGATCTAGTTGGCCTTTCATTCATGCCCTGGAATTGCCGGTTCTCTACGTCCCTTCTGACGTTTGGCTTAAGCAAATCCAGCCGGCATCTTAGTCGTCTATTAAAAAACATCATGGCGGGAGTTTGATTTGTGACCGCATGTGTTGCATTCCTGTACGCCAACAAGAAGCTATCCACCTTATGTTGTAAGTTAATGGCTTCATTACCCATGGCCTTCTTGAAGGTCTGGACAAACCTTTCAGCCAATCCATTGGAGGCGGGATGGTATGGGGCGGACGTGTAGTGCTTAACCCCATTGCTCTTTAAGAATTTCTTGAATTCTTCGGACACAAATTGCGGTCCATTATCAGAACAGATCTGTTCCGGCAGCCCATTCCTAGCAAACATGGTCCTTAACACTGTGATGGTTTTTTCCGTGGTGGTGGTGGACATCTTTATTACCTCCGGCCACTTTGAGTGTGCATCCACCGCTATTAGAAACATTGAGTCCATAAATGGACCAGCAAAGTCGATGTGTACCCTTTGCCAAGGAGATGAGGGCCACTCCCATGGATGCAGAGGAGCCTGTGGTGGCGCGTTTTGGACCTTCTGGCATCCTAGACAGCTCTTGGTGATATCTTCGATGTCCCCATCAATGCCTGGCCACCACACGAACGCTCTTGCTAGGTTCTTCATTTTCACTCCACCCAGATGTCCCTCGTGCAGCTCCTTTAACACCTTCTGTTGAAGTTTGGGTGGAATCACC
This sequence comes from Somniosus microcephalus, assembly GCF_052327205.1. Lineage (NCBI taxonomy): Eukaryota > Metazoa > Chordata > Chondrichthyes > Squaliformes > Somniosidae > Somniosus > Somniosus microcephalus. Next base: position 18,527,681 of record NC_140997.1, on the reverse strand, counting down.
ACTCTAGATCCACACATCAGGGTTCCTCGACACACTGACAGCTGTTCTTTTCTCTGCGAAAATGCTGGCAGCGTTGGTTCGCCCTCTGCTGGCCATCCCTCCACCGTTAAATCATAGACTCGTGAGAGAGTCGGGTCATTTCTTGTTTCGTTTTCGATCATCGAATTTGTTACTGGTAGACATTCCACTATGGATGAGTGGAACATCTCTACCGGGTCCACTGTAGTCGCTTCTTCTACTATCGGCAATGGCAAACGCGATAACCCATCAGCATTTCCATGCTGTTTGGACCTTTTGTATTCGATGTCATATTGGTGTGCCCCAAGTAACACGGACCACCTCTGTAACCTTTGCGCTGTCATGGTGGAAACGGCCTTGTTAGGGTTGAATATGGACACCAACGGCTGGTGGTCTGTCAGTAATGTGAACTTCTTGCCCTGCAGGTAATGATTGAATTTCTTCACGCCCCACACAAGGCTGAGGGCCTCCCTATCTATTTGAGCATAATTTCGCTCCGCGGAGGTCAATGATCGGGACGCGAATGCCACTGGCCTTTCCGAGCCATTTGGTAACTTGTGTGAAAGTACTGCTCCAATTCCATAGGGGGAAGCATCACAAGCTAGACGAAGAGGTAACGTTGGGTTGAAATGAGCCAACACTTCTTCAGAGGTAATCAACGCCTTGCTTCTGCGAAAGGCCTTTTTACATTCCTCACTCCACTTCCATGGTACTTCTTTCCGCAACAGAGCATTCAGCGGATGCAGCACCGTGGATAGGTTCGGCAGAAACTTGTGATAATAATTAATCAACCCCAAGAATGATCTTAACTGTGATACGTTTTCCGGAGCGGGGGCCTTCACGACAGCTTCTATCTTGTCAGGTGACTTGTGCAGCCCCTCTCGGTCAATGACATGACTGCAGTACGAGATCCGTTTTTGGAAGAACTCACATTTCTTGCGATTAACTCGAAGGCCATATTCCTTCAACCTAGTGAGCACCAGTTTCAAATTTGTGAGGTGTTCCTCCTCGTCTTCTCCCGTAATCAGGATATCGTCTAAGTAACACTGCGTGCTTGGAATTCCTTGTAATACCTGCTCCATGGCCCTCTGCCAAATTGCTGGAGCCGAAGCTACCCCAAAAACCAGTCTATTATAACGATACAAGCCTCTGTGTGTGTTGATGGTGAGGTACTGACGCGACTCTTCCTCGACTTCCATTTGTAAGTATGCCTGTGCCAGGTCTATCTTGGTGAAGTGTTTCCCTCCAGCCAACGAAGCAAAGATATCTTCAATCCGCGGAAGCGGGTATTGTACCGTGTGAAGCACCGGATTCACTGTGACCTTGAAGTCTCCGCAGATGCGGACCTTCCCCGGTCCCCCTGGCTTGTTACTTGGTGAAGACTTCATGACGGGAACAATGGGCGTGGCCCACTCACTCCAGTCCACTTTTGACAGTACCCCTGATCGTTCAAGTTCTTCCAGTTCTGCCTCCACAGCAGGTCGTATCGCGTAAGGTACCGATCTGGCTTTGAAAAATTTTGGGCTTGCATGTTCTGCAATCTTAACCTTTGCTTTAATTCCTCGCAGTGTTCCCAGTCCTTGCTGGAATACCTCTTTAGCTTCGTCCAATATTCTGGACAACCATTCAGGTTTGACATCTTCCTTTCCGGAATCTACCGTCATGGTGTTTAGTGAATGCCAGTTTATCTTTATTTTCCTGATCCACTCCCGTCCCAGAAGTGGTGGACCTCCCTCAGGCAACACATACAGGTCCATCCTTTGGTGATCTTTGTCCTTGTATCTCACCTTGACTTCTATCTTTCCGATGGGGTATACTTTGTGCCCCGTGTATGTCTGCAATACTAGTTCCGTATCCCGTAGGGGAATATGCTTGAATAACTTTTTATAATCATGCTTATTCATGACCGTCAACGCCGATCCGGTGTCCACTTCCATTTTTACTTGGACTTTTGCAATCTGTAGTGTGATCCAGATAGCTTGTCGGTCAGCTTCATTACTCACATTGTGAATTCTCAGACTATCCAGTTCCTTGCAGTTGGAGTGTGAGTCCGAATTCTGTTCTTCCGGACTCTTCCTAGTCACCTCATGTACCTTTCTGTACCTCTTTTGTGGTGACTCATTATTGTTGGTCTTCTTTCCTGACCGGCATACCTTAGCTATGTGACCGAGCTTGCCACATTTCCTACATTCCTGGTTTTTAAACCAACATTGGTTCTGGTCGTGTGTTGTCTTCCCACAACGATAGCATTTCGTTGTACCCGAAGTAATTTGCTGCACACTGAGTGCCGCTGCCTTTAGCTGCATTTCCGCCGTTCCTTTCGCTGCGGCTTCGTTCGATGCAGCAATAAGGACAGCCTTATCAAGTGTAAGATCGTTCTCTTCGAGCAGTCGTTTTTGTGTTTCTTCCTTTGACATTCCGCACACGAATTTGTCTCTGAGTGCCTCTGCCAGATTTTCCCTAAACTGACAGTGTTTCGCTAGCCTACGCAGTTCAATCAGGTACCCCGCGTTGCTTTCCTCTTTCCGTTGCGTTCTCGCGTAAAATTTGGATCGTTCCACTAACATCAGTGGTGCGGGGTTAAAATGATCCTTCAGGACAGCAACAATATCATCGAAAGCCTGATCCGCCGGTTTAGCTGGTGCTAGTAGATGCTTCAAGAGCCCGTATGTCTTCGCGCCCATCGAGTTTAGCAAGGTTATAGCTTTGTCATCTTCTTCTATTTTATTGGCCTCACCATAGATCTCAATGCGTTCCACATACGTGGCCCAGTCTTCTACCTCGGAATTAAAATCGTTGATGTTACCACGCTTAGGCATCTTCCTCTCTTCCTGAGAACACCACGGATTATTTCTTTAAATTTTCTTTTTTTTTTCAAGATGGCGGTTCCCGCGAAAATGGCGGTTTCCCGCGCTTATCTTCTCTCCCCACCCACTTCAATGGCGGTTCCCCGCTTCTCTCTTCTTCTCCGCCTAATGGCGGCTTCCCGCATTTCTTCCCCTGGCGGGAGGGGTACATTTTCCCCACGGGCGACGGCCGCTGGCTTTCAGGTTCACAGCCTGCGCGTCGGCTTCAGTGCTTTCCCTTTTCTCAGCAGGGCAACCGGCGCTGGGTACACCCTGTTGACGGCGAACAGTTTCAGCCGCTGGGCTGGCTCTCGCTCAGTTCCCCTTGCTCGGGCTCTGTCTCTCTCCCGCTCGCTCGGCTCTACCGGCGCTGGGTACACCCCGTTGACGGCGAACATTTTCAGCCGCTGGACTGGCTCTCGCTCAGTCTCCCTTGGTCGGCTCTGCCTCTCCCGCTCGCTTGGCTCCCAATCGCGCCTCCCAGCCCTCTCGCAGTCCGGTGCTTCTCTCCCCGGCTGCGGCTGAGTTTTTATAGCTTCCCGCGCCTACGCTCCCGGTCGCAGCGCTTCGTGGCTTCGGTTGCTGCCCGGCCTTTTTCGCCGGTCGCGGTCTAGCTGTCTCACGACGCCGTTGCGTCCCCAGCCTGTCTGTACCGCGGCTTCCTTGCTCCACGCTGCCCCAGTCTCAGCGCCTCTGGGCCCGCCTTCTGTCCGGCTCCTTTCCCCCTCGACCGTGGTCGAGTGCACCGCCCTTATCCTCCGGTTATTCTTTTTACTTTTCCCTTACTCACAGTCACCGTGGCCGGCTTGCTTCTCGTGCTGATCGGCTCACTCCTCACCGTGGCAGAAGGGACAGTCAGTGCCTGTTGCTGATGGAAGTCTTTGTCTCTGAATTCTTCCTCCTTTCCAGCTCTGCAGACTCGAGTTTTCTCCCAGCAGAATGACGAGGGCGGTTGCCTCTTCTCGACGCTCGTTAACTGCTTCGGAAGTATTGTTGCCGCAGGGTACGATCGGACTCGTCGCCACTGTAAAGTCTGTGGGTTGTTTAGTTAATTAATACACAGACTACCAGAGTAACTTAAAACAGGACTTTACTATTCGAAGGTCAGGGCGAATCTGCCCCATAAATCCTGACACAGCACTTATATACCGGTGTGGTCACCGTCGGTATTACAGTATACAGAAGCCAACAAAGTAGTGCAACACCTAAAGTAGTTCTCTTAAAGGTGGACGGTTACATACAATAGTTCTCTTAAAGGTAGACGGGTACATACACTACAGTAGGCTGTCCAGGGGAACATTGGAATAGCGGAGTCTGGAGGAGGGGTTTCAGCAGCGATGTTGCGGAGGTGGAAGCGGGCAGTCTTTGTGAGGGAGAGGATGTGGAATTGGAAGCTCAGCTTGGGCTCGAATAGGACTGTCAGGTTGTAAACAGTCTGGTTGAACCTGAAACATTGGGCAGGATTTTCATTGGGCCATGGAGGCGGGATTGGAGGCGTGTGGGGAGTTAAAATCTCAAAATCGGGGGGCACGAACCCATCCCGCCCCCAACCCGCCTCCATGCCAGTTTTAAAGGAGGCGGGTACCCAACCCACACTGGGACCCGCCTCCCCGAGGCGGGAAGGGGATTAGTGCCAATTAACTGCCTGTTAACAGGTAGTTAACAGGCAGTCTTTAGCCTAATTCTTATTTTTATTGCTGAAGTGTGGGATTCCCGACGGCTCCAAACCACGCCAAGTTAGCGAGGCGGACCGTCGGGCTGAAGGGCTTGGAGGGTTCGAGATGTCTGGTGTTCAGGTGAGTGATGGGTGCATGAGTGCAGAGGTAAGTATGTTTGGTGTGTGTAAAGTGTTTAAAGAAGTTTTAATTACCTTTACTTACCTTTACAGCCTTCCTTCCTTCAGGTCTCGGGAGTCCCTCATCTCACCGGCGCAGAAAGCAGAATGGCCGTGAGCTGTCAAAAGTTGCAGCATTCAGCTTTCTGTTCTGGAGAGATCTCTAAATCAGCCTGAGAGGAAGGAATTAACTTAGAGTACAGATTGTCAGTGTTTGACAGCCTCAAACAGCTGTCAAATGCTGATATTTCATCTGTCAAAAGGTCTTGACAGATGAAATATTAATCTGTGACATCACCTGTTGCCGGGTGGCCCTTAATTGGCCTGCTGAGCCGGCTGGGCGGGTTCAACAAGGTCAATCAAGTAAAAATCACGTGGGTTGGCTACAACTCGATGGAGGCGGGACCACAACCCCGAAAGTTGTAGTCCCGCCTCCTACACGCCTCCAGTATCAAAATCCAGCCCAGTGTCTGGGAAGGGGGCTGGAAAGGGTGGTGGGGACTGAAGACAAATGACATCAGCCTCCCCAGTGTTTAATTGGAGGACATTTCTGCTCATCCAAAACTCGATGACAGATAAGCAATCTGACAGTACAGAGGCAGTGGAGAGGTCGAGCGCAATGGTGGAGAGGTAGAGTTGGCTTTAGCTGGCGTACATGTGGAACCTGATGCCATGTCTTTATCAAAATCAAATCAAATCAACTTTTATTGTCATTGTTAGTGCACAAGTGCAGTACAACGAAATGTAGGCTTGCGGCTCCCGAGAGTGTACATTTAGATTAAGACATTTAAACATTCAACATACATTTGGCTTGTAATACATTAACATAAACATAACCATAATAAAGTGCATTGGCAGATGTGCAGGCTTTAGAGTTTATTTGTGGAGTTCAGTAGGATGACAGCCCTGGGAAAGAAGCTGTTCCTAAATCTGGTCGTACGGGTGCGAATGCATCTGTAGCGTCTCCCAGATGGCAGGAGGGCGAACAGACTGGCTGTGGCTGGGGTGGGTGGGCTTCCTCCATGCCGAGGTGCAATCAGGGTTTGCTCCAAGCTCAGGAGGCATAGAAATTCACAAAAGTTCTTCTGACGTGAACCGGGATCAGAATTCGGTTCTTTCTATCCATGTTCTCACTGCAGCGGAACATCTCACGAGATGTCGACTTGTCTCCCCTAATGGCTCGGCTGTTTAAATCAGCGATTAGCAGAGGCCTACAGACCAGGAAGATCCCAGGGTTGACCCACAGTCAGCTGATCTCACTTGGCGCAGTGGTAGGAGCTCTACAGTGAGCCGCAGCGCTCACGACTCAGGGAGCATAAAAATCAGCTCGGGTTTCCACTCCTTATCACGATACAGTGACCCCTACTGAAAGTCCACGCTGACCGGATCAAACTTGGTTGTGGTGTGAGCCAGCAGTCAGACAGCCTCTCGAGCCTCCCAATCATCGATAACAGCCATTGGGATATTGTGTCGAAGGGCAACCCTCGCCTGTGGACCTGTACCCTTACCAGGAGTCACCACCAAGGGAAGTGGCAAGAATTGGAGGCAAGACTGTTTCGTGTGTGAAGGAGCCGGCTTCTCTGTGACGATTACAGTCAATGCTATTCTGTGGTTTAGGTGGTGCGCTTACTGTGGGTTTAGTCTTTACTCTCTGGAAGTTGGTTTGGCAGGCTGGGGCCTTTGTAAGAACCGTGTTGCGAACAAGTCCTGGTTTGTACAGCCCAAAGACAACAGCACTCTGACACAAATACCTGAGTGTGTAACTGTTGGTAAATCTGATGAAAGGTTAGCTGTATTCTAAGACAGAAAGGTAACCACAATACCTGTGGTTTGGACTGAGACTCTGCAATGGATGTTGCCAAGATCCTCAACTTTTCACAGGCGTCAGACTGAAGCCGGTCACATTCCCTCATTGCATACGAGACAGCCTTTTGTGCTTGGATTTTGTTCCGAGTCCATTGACCCCACAGGAAACCTCCCCACCCCTCCTCTCCCCTCCCCACCCCTTGCCTCCCCACCCCTCCTCTCCCCTCCCCACCCCTCGCCTCCCCTCACCTCCACACCCCTCACCTCCCCACCCCTCGCCTCCCCTCCTCTCCTCTCCCCTCCCCTCCCCTCCTCTCCCCACCTCTCCCCACCCCTCCCCTCCCCTCCCCTCCCCTCCTCTCCTCTCCCCACCCCTCCTCTCCCCACCCCTCCTCTCCCCACCCCTCCTCTCCCCACCCCTCCTCTCCCCACCCCTCCTCTCCCCTCCCCACCCCTTGCCTCCCCACCCCTTGCCTCCCCACCCCTTGCCTCCCCACCCCTCGCCTCCCCACCCCTCGCCTCCCCACCCTTCCCCTCTCCCCACCCCTCCCCTCCGCTCCCCTCCCCTCCCCTCCTCTCCCCTCCCCTCCCCTCCCCACCCCTCCCCTCCTCTCCCCACCCTTCCCCTCCTCTCCCCACCCCTCCCCTCCCCTCCTCTACCCTCCCCTCCTCTCCCCACCCCTCCCCTCCCCTCCTCTACCCTCCCCTCCTCTACCCTCCCCTCCTCTCCCCACCCCTCCTCTCCCCACCCCTCCTCTCCCCACCCCTCCTCTCCCCACCCCTCCTCTCCCCTCCTCTCCCCACCCCTCCTCTCCCCACCCCTCCTCTCCCCTCCTCTCCCCTCCCCACCCCTCCTCTCCCCTCCTCTCTCCCCTCCCCCCTCCTCTCCCCTCCCCACCCTCCCAAGTCTGAGTGAAGACCGGGTGCTTTAGTAATCTTTACTCCAGGCTGGGTTCAGTTCCATTATAAAGGCGAGTGTCCATTTGATTTTTCGTAGCACTTTTAATCATTAACGACTGGTGCCTGCAGAGAAAATGCTTTATTTCCTTGGAATAAATGTTCCCCACTCTCGCTGAGTAAGTGATCCTACCCCTGTCACTTTGGAACAAAAAGGGTTAAATTATAGGGACAGGTTGCACAGATGAGGCTTTGTATTCCCTTGAGACAGGAAGATTAAGGGGCGATCTAATTGAAGTGTTTAAGATGATTAAAGGAGTTGATTTGGTAGATAGAGAGAAACTATTTCCTCTGGTGTGTGGGAGAAAGTCCAGAACCAGGGGACAGAACCTTAGAATTAGAGCCAGGCCGTTCAGGGGTGATGTCAGGAAGCATTTCTTCACACAAAGGGGAGTGGAAATCTGGAAAACTCTCCCCCCCCCCCCCCCCCCCCAAAAAGCTGTTGAGGCTGGGGTGGGGGGCCAATTGAAAATGTCAAAACTGAGATTGTGCCATGAGTATGAGTACAAGCGGTTATCTATAATATATTAAATTAAATCCACGGGGGTAGATTTTCCCGAACCTGTCGGGAAGAAGGCGGGACTTCAACTTTCGGGTTTTTGACCCGCCTACTTCGACGTCCGGCCAATCCGCGCGATTTTCCCTTGATTGACCTTGTTAAGCCCGCCCAGCGGGCTCAGCGGGCCAATTAAGGGCCACCCGGCAACAGGTGACATCGCAAACTGCAATTTCATCTGTCAAGAGTTCTTGACAGATGAAATATCAGTGTTTCACAGCTGTTTGAAGCTGCCAAACACTGACAGTCTGAGTTCTAACATGAGTCCTACTGCACAGACTCAGTTAGAACTCTCAGCAGCACTCCAAGCTGAAGGCTGTCACTTTTCACAGATCGCAGCCGTTCAGCTTTAAGTGCCGGCTAAGTGATGCGCTCCCGACGGCTACAGGAAGAAAGGCTGTTAAGGTAAGTACAGGTAAGTAAAAGTTCTTTACACACTTTAGACACACCAAACACACTTACCTTTGCACTCATGCACCTATCACTCACCTGAACACCGACATCGTGACCCCTCAAAGTCCTTCAACCTGACGGCCCGCCTGCTCTAACCTGGCGTGGTTTGGAGCCGTCGGGAATCCCACACGACACCCCTCAAAATAGGGATTAGGCTAAAAACTGCCTGTTAACGGGCAGTTAATTGGCACTAATCCCCTTCCCGCCTGGTTTCGGCGGATCCCAGTGCGGGGCGGGTGCCCGCCACCCCTGAAAGTTGCGTGGGGCGGGGTTTTGGGCGGGATGGTGCCGGGACCCCCCAAATTCGGGATTTCCCCCCACACGCCTGAAACCCCGCCTGACGGCTCCAGGAAAATCTAGCCCACGGTCTCTAAATTATCAGACTTCTTGTCCGACATACAGTTCTGGATGAGCGAAAATTTTCTCCAATTAAATATTGGGAAGACCGAAGCCATTGATTTCGGTCCCCACCACAAACTCCGTTCCCTAGTTACTGACTCCATCCCTCTCCCTAATATCTGTCTGAGGCTGAACCACACTGTTTGCAACCTTGGTGTCATATTTGACCCTGAAATGAGCTTCCGACCACATATCCGCAGCGTAACTAAGACCGCCTATTTCCACCTCTGTAACATCGCCCGTCTCCGCCCCGCCTCAGCTCATCCGCTGCTGAAACACTCATCCATGCCTTTGTTACCTCTGGACTTGACACTTCCAATACACTCCTGGCTGGCCTCCCACATTCTACCCTACGTAAACTTGAGGTCATCCAAAACTCGGCTGCCCATGTCCTAACTTGCACCAAGTCCCGTTCGCCCATCTCCCCTGACCTCACTGACCTACATTGGCTCCCGGTTAAGCAATGCCTCGATTTCAAAATTCTCATCCTTGTTTTCAAATCCCTGCATGGCCTCGCCCCTCCCTATCTCTGTAATCTCCTTCAGCCCCACAACCCCCCGAGATATCAGCGCTCCTCTAATTCTGCCCTCTTGAGCATCTCTGATTATAATTGCTCAACCATTGGTGGCCGTGCCTTTAGTTGCCTCGGCCCTAAGCTCTGGAATTCCCTGCCTAAACATCTCCACCTCACAACCTCTCTTTCCTCCTTTAAGACGCTCCTTAAAACCTACCTCTTTGACCAAGCTTTTGGTCACCTGCCCTAATTTATCCTTATGTGGCTCGGTGTCAAATTTTTTGTCTTATAATACTCCTGTGAAGCGCCTCGGGACGTTTTACTACGTTAAAGGCGCTGTATGAATACAAGTTGTTGTAAATTTGCTACGCATTTCTCACACTCCTTATTTGGGCACCAACAGCCATACCTGTGGCTTCACACTTCCCCCACTAGATGGAGCTTCACGAGCTCTGGGCACTGCACATTTCCCAAACCTGCACCGACCGGACAGCCTCAAAATAAAACCCTGAAAGGAAAATGAAAGACCTGCGTTTCCCTAGCGCCTTTCACAATCTCAGGACGTCCTGAAGCGCTTTATAGCCAATGAAGTACATTAGAAGGGTAGTCACTGTTGTAATGTGGGAAACGCAGCCGCCAGAGATCCGCACAGCAAGCTCCCACAAACAGCAATGTGCGAATGACCAGATAATCTGTTTTTAGTGGTGTTGGTTGCGGGGATAAATGTTGGCCCACGACACCGGGGAGAACTTCCCCCCACCCCCCCCCCCCTGCTCTTCTTCGAAATAGTGCCTTGGAATCTTCTGCGTCCACCTGAGGGGGCAGACGGGGCCTCAGTTTAACGTCTCATCTGAAAGACGGCACCTCCGACAGTGCAGCACTCCCTCAGCACTGCACTGGAGTGTCAGCCTAAACTTGGTGCTCAAGTCTCTGAACAAAGGAACAGAAGAATTAGGAGCAGGAGTCGGCCATACGGCCCCTCGAGCCTGCTCCGCCATTCAATAAGATCATGGCTGATCTTCAACCTCAACTCCACTTTCCCCACACTGTCCCAAATTCCTTGATTTCCTTAGAGTCTGGTAGCATAGTAATCCAGCAGCTAGTAATCCAGCGGCCTGGACTAATGATTCAGAGACGTGAGTTCAAATCCCACCACGGCAGCAGGGGAATTAAAATTCCGTTAATTAAATAAATCTGGAATAAAAAGCTAGTATTAGTAATGGTGGCCATGAAACTATCGGATTGTTGTAAAAACCCACCTGGTTCACTCATGTCCTTTAGGGAAGGAAATCTACCGTCCTTACCCGGTCTGGCCTATATGTGACTCCAGACCCACAGCAATGTGGTTGACTCTTAACTGCCCTCTGAAATGGCCCAGCAAGTCACTCAGTTGTAACTAACCGCTATGAAACACAATAAGAATAAAACTGGACAGACCACCCAGCATCGACCTCAGCACTGGTTACAGACACGGCAACGGCACACCCAGCCCAGTCGACCCTGCAAAGTCCTCCTCACCAACATCTGGGGACTTTTGCCAAAATTGGGAGAGCTGTCCCACAGACTAGTCAAGCAACAGCCTGACATAGTCATACTCACAGAATCATACCTTTCAGCCAATGTCCCAAACTCCTCCATCACCATCCCTGGGTATGTCCTGTCCCACCGACAGAACAGACCCACCAGGAGTGGCGGCACAGTGGTATACAATCGGGAAGGAGTGGCCCTGGGAGTCCTCAACATTGACTCCAGACCCCATGAAGACTCATGGCTTCAGGTCAAGCATGGGCAAGGAAACCTCCTGCTGATTACCACCTACCGCCCTCCCTCAGCTGATGAATCAGTACTCCTCCATGTTGAACACCACTTGGAAGAAGCACTGAGAGTAGCAAGGGCACAGAATCTACTCTGGGTGGGGGACTTCAATGTCCATCACCAAGAGTGGCTCGGTACCACCACTACTGGCCGAGTCCTGAAGGACATAGCTGCCAGTCTGGGCCTGTGACAGGTGGCGAGAGAACCAACACAAGGGAAAAACCTACTTGACCTCGTCCTTACCAACCTACCTGTTGCAGATGCATTTGTCCATGACAGTATTGGTAGCAGTAACCACCACACAGTCATTGTGGAGACGAAGTCCCGTCTTCACACTGAGGACACCCTCCATCGTGTTGTGTGGCACTACCACCGTGCTAAATGGGATAGATTCAGAATGCTCAAAACTGGGCATCCATGAGGTGCTGTAGGCCATCCGCAGCAACAGAATTGTATTCCACCACAATCTGTAACTTCATGGCCCGCCATATCCCTCACACTACCATTACCATCAAGCCAGGGGACCAACCCTGGTTCAATAAGGAGTGTAGAAGAGCATGCACCAGGCGTATCTAAAAATGAGATGCCAACCTGGGGAAGCTGCAACACAGGACTACTTGCATGCTAAAAAACAGAAACATAGAAGAGGAGGATTTAACGTGGTCCCATCACATCGACGTCGTAACGAAGAAGGCATGCCAACGCCTGTTCTTCCTCAGGAGACTGAAGAAATTTGGAATGGCCCCCCAGATTCTCACCAACTTCTACCGGTGCACCATCGAGAGTATCCTGTCCGGCTGCATCACTACCTCGTATGGCAACTGCACCGCCACAGACCGCAAGGCTCTACAGATGGTGGTGAAAGCTGCACAACACACTATAGGAATTAAACTACCTGCTGTCCAGGATATCTACCCCGAGAGGTGCCGGGGGAAGGCCCTGAGAATCATTAAAGACGCGAGCCACCCCAGCCACAACCTCTTCGCCCTGCTCCCGTCCGGTAAGAGATACCGAAGCATACGGTCTCGTACCAACAGGTTTCGAAACAGCTTCTACCCCCAGGCCATAAGACTCATGAACGATTAATTTATTATTATTTATTACTGTTTTATTTATTATTACTGTATTTCTATTAGTATTTTATCATTGTTATGCCATATTTATTCCAATGTTGGGAGGACTCGTAAAAATCAACATTTCATTGTGCAGTACACACGTCTGCTGCATATATGACAAATAAAATTGAATTGAATTGAATTGAAAAAAAAGATAGGAGTAGGCCATTCGGCCCCTCGAGCCTGTTCTGCCATTTAATGAGATCATGGCTGATCATCCAAATTCAGTACCCTGTCCCTGCTTTCTCCCCATATCCCTTGATCCCTTTAGCCTTACGAAATATATCTAACTCCTTCTTGAATATATTTAATGAATTGGTGGTTGAAGGTCAATCATCACAGCCCCAGGACATCGCTGCAGGAGTTCCTCAGGGCAGTGTCCTAGACCCAATCATCTTTAGCTGCTGCATCAATGAACTTCCTTGCAACATAAGGTCAGAAGTGGGGATGTTCGCTGATGACTGCACAGTGTTCAGTGCCATTCGCAACTCCTCAGATAATGAAGCAGTCCATGCCCGCATGCAACAAGACCTGGACAACGTTCAGGCTTGGGCTGATAAGTGGCAAGTAACATTCACGCCACAGAAGTGCCAGGCAATGACTATCTCCAACAAGCGAGAGTCTAACCACCGCCCCTTGACATTCAACGCCATTACCATCACTGAACCCCCCACCATCCACATCCTGGGGGTCAACATTGACCAGAAACTTAACTGGATCAGCCACATAATTACTGTGGCTGCAAGAGCAGGTCAGAGGCTGGGTATTCTGCGGCAAGTGTCTCACCTCCTGACTCCCCAAAGCCTTTCCACCATCTACAAGGCACAAGTCAGGAGTGTGATGGAATACTCTCCACTTGCCTGGATGAGTGCAGCTCCAACAACACTCGACCAAGCAGCCCGCGTGATTGGCACCCCATCCACCACCTTAAAAATTCACTCCCTCCACCACCGGCACACCGTGGCTGCAGTGTGTACCATCTACAAGATGCACTGCAGCAACTCGCCAAGGCTTCTTCGGCAGCACCTTCCAAATCTGTGACCTCTTCGAACTAGAAGGACAAGAGCACCAGACGCACGGGAACACCACCAACTGCAAGTTCCCCTGCAAGTCACACACCATCCTGACTTAGAATTATATCGTCGATCCTTCATCGTCGCTGGGTCAGAATCCTGGAACTCCCTCCCTAACAGCACTGTGGGAGCACCTTCACCACACGGACTGCAGCGGTTCAAGAAGGCAGCTCACCACCACCTTCTTGAGGGCAATTAGGGATGGGCAATAAATGCTGGCCTTGCCCACATCCTATAAACGAATAAAAAATAAGTCCTAAAATCTGTCGATCTCAGCCTTGAATATACTCAAAGACTCAGCATCCACAGCCCTTTGGGGGTAGAGAATTCCAAAGATTCACAACCCTCTGAGTGAAGAAATTCCTCCTCATCTCAGTCTTAAGTGGCCGACCCCTTATCCTGAGACTGTGCCCCCTAGTTCTGGACTCTCCAGCCAGGGGAAACAACCTCTCGGCAGCTACCCTGTCAATCCCCCTCAGAATCTTGTATGTTCCTGAGCGGGACTTGAACCCACAACCTTCTGACTCGGAGGTGAGAGTGTTACCCACTGAGCCAAGGCTGACACTGCAGATCCCTATAACATCACTGAGGGAAAATTGTTGTGTCCTGACTTTCCCGTGGACAAAGGAGATCCACCGCTTCTCGTAGAAGAATCGCACTTCACTACAGTGATATACAGACATGCGGAGACAGGTAGCATCTGTGCACTGATTTCTTAACCAATTCTCACATACAAATTTTAGGAATTGGGGATCTTGGTCGACACTTTTTTGTCTGAGAAACATTTGAAATAATGATTCATGTAATTTTTTCTGAGCAAGTGCTTTTCAGAATGCAAGTACTGCAACCTCTCTGGGCATGGCCCTGCTTGCTCAGTTTATTTTATTAACTTCAAATCCTGTTTGGAAATACCCTGCATGCACCCCTGTGCGTAATACCGATTTCCACACACAGCTCTGCTGCAATCTCCCACTCATTCTCCGTCTCTTACAGAAGGCAGTCAGCTTCCCCCATCTTTTACCCAACTCTGGGTCATCTGAAAGGAAACCACCTTTTGCAACACGATCCCTCATTACACAAACATTCCTCTCTTCCTGCATAGAAGTAATTGGAATATTAACAACACCCTGTGGGTTATTTTGTTTGATTTAAGCCCATTTTCCGCTTAAGGCACCTTTCGGTATTGTTCTGACTGTCGTGCCTGCTGCTAGAAAAATGCCTCGTGCTTCTATGGCATTTGCACAGTGCGGCTATAGACTGATGTAATGAGATAACTAAGATGTGTGTTTACGAATAGCTCAGCCTTTTTAGTGAGTGAGGTGACACCCCATGGAGCAGTCACAGGCTGGTCTCAGTTGAAGTGGACATTGGGTGAGGACGAGGCCAACCTTGACTTTGTTTTTAAATATATTTTTTGTGATGTGGGCGTCGCTGGCAAGTCCCTCATTTATTGCCCATCCCTGACTGCCCTCGAGAAGGTGGTGGTGAGTCGCCTTCCCGAACCACTGCACTCTTGTGCGGCGAAGGTTCTCCCACAGTGCTGTTAGGGAGGGGGTTCCAGGATCTTGACCCAGTGACGATGAAGGAACAGGCGATATATTCCCAAGTCAGGATGGTGTGTGACTTGGAGGGCAACTTGGAGGTGGTGGTGTTCCCATGCGCCTGCTGCCCTTGTCCTTCTAGGTGGTAGAGGTCGCGGGTTTGGGAGGTGCTGCCAAAGAAGCCTTGACCAGTTGTCCTCTCCCTGAGAGAATTGACTGGAAAAGGGGGTCGGGGAAGAGAAGCTTTAAGCACCACTCGACTGAAAGACAGAAATAAGCAGGCATAATGTCTACAGCATCGACCATCACCAAAAGCTCAACCCATCCTAGTCATGGTAAAGGCCAACCAAGTCATGGTAAATGGGTAAGCCTTGGCTCAGTTGGTAGTCTCTGAATCAGAAGGTTGTGGGTTCGAGACCCATCCGCCCGGACTTGGGCACCGTGTCTCGGTTAAACTACATTGCAGCACCGAAGCTCTCGGCTGTTGCCCCCGGTCTTTCACTTGAGACCAATAAACCGAGGTCCCATCCATCTGCTCAGGTGGATGTACAAAATATCCCACGGCACTACTTGAAGAAAAAAGGATTTCTCCCGCTATCCCGGCTAACATCCCTCCCTCACCACCAAAAAAAGAAATAATCTGGTCACTTATTCATTTACTGTTTGTAGGACCTTGCTGTGCGCAAATCGACTTGTCGCGTTGACGACACTTTAAAAGCAATTCATTGTGAGCATTTGTTTGTTCTTGCCTTCTTTGCCTCCTGTGACTCAAAAATACAATGGATGGTACCAGATTCCGCCAGCATCGTTGACCCTGGGGCACTGTCCACCTCCTCCCAGCCAGCTCAGCGGTACTGGCCTGGGAGCAGGTCAACTGACCACTCCCTTGACCAGAGGACATGTATCATGGGGAGGTGGATAAGGGATACATTAAGGGAGCAAACAACAACTTGTATTTGTATAGCGCCTTTAACGTAGTAAAATGTCCCAAAGCGCTGCACGGCAGTGTTATAAGACAAAAAATTGACACCGAGCCACATAAGAAATTAGGGCAGGTGACCAAAAGCTTGGTCAAAGAGGTAGGTTTTAAGGAGTGTCTTAAAGGAGGAAAGAGAGGTAGCGAGGCGGAGAGGTTTAGGGAGGGAATTCCAGAGCTTAGGACCGAGGCAGCTGAAGGCACAAACATTGAAGCTCAAGCATTGAAACTAAAAGGATATCTATTTTATATGGTAGTTTTACAACAGTGATTACACGTCAAATAAAAAGTACTTCATTGGCTGTAAAGCTCTTTGGGACGTCCTGAGGTTGGGAAAGGCTCTAAAGAAAAGCAAGCCTTTTTTTATTTTTACTTCACTAATGACTTGCTTCCACCCCCCCTGCGACAAACCATTATTCCCAACAAACACCCTCCCAGGCTTGTGACTGGGCTACGTTTGAATCAGCTGTTGCAAGGGAAACCATTATAACACAAGTGGATATCTCCTCCCTGTTTATTTTCCTTCTCCTCGCGGGCAGGAAATACTTTGCTTCTGCTCAACAATCCAGCTGAGATTTGGAACTCAACAATGTTCCCAGTAATTTTGTTTGGCGCTGCGCAGCCCCTTTAAGGCGTATGTGCGGGCCATTCGAAATACCGCGTGTGCGCGCTTTGTGCATCGACAAGCCAGCTGCGCAGGTTCCCTGGAGCTCACTGGGAACATTGGAACTCAAGACAGAAAAAAGGAAGCAAGACGCACATTTCTATAGCGCCTTTCACTACCTCAGGATGTTCTAAAGCACTTTACAGCCATTGAAGCACTTTTTGAAGTGTAGGCACTTGTTGTAATGTAGGAAATGCGGCAGCCAATTTGCGCACAGGAAGCTCCCACAAACAGCAATGTGATAATGACCAGATAATCTGTTTTAGTGATGTTGAGTGAGGGATAAATATTGGTCAGGACACCGGGGAGAACTCCCCTGCTCTTCTTCGAAATAGTGCCGTGGGATCTTTTACATCCACCTGAGGAAGCAGACGGGGCCTCGGTTTAACGTCTTACCCAAAAGACGGCACCTCTGACAGTGCCGCACTCCCTCAGCACTGCACTGGGAGTGTCAGCCTAGCTTTATGTGCTCAAGTCTCTGGAGTGGGGACTTGAACCCACAACCTTCTTGACTCGGAAGCGAGGGTGCTACCCCACTGAGCCACAGGCTGATACCTTGTGGAGGATCCTGGGCAATGTTCCCTCTAGTTTTTTTCAGGGGCCGCGCGAGCCTTTCAAAAATCCCCGCGTGCGCGGTTTTTTTTGCGTTTAAAAGCCGGTGAGCCGGCTGCGCGGGAGCTCCGAACTGCCGCACAGCTTAAAGGGAAGATTGATCCTGGGCACAACCCCGTATCGTGCCAGCCTGTGGGACAATCAGTGTACAGCACCTGCACGCCTGCCATAAACGTAGGTACAGACAGATGAGCCTGCCGGGTATTCTGGAATTGCTTTTGGGTGGTGGTGAGAAGATTCGGTACGAGGTTCAAACTTGTATCATCTTGTTCTCAAGTGGAGCACTGTGTATTAGTGTTGGATTAATGACACCACCAACATCGACAGACCTGCCTGTTGTTCCAGTGGGAGCAGAGACCTCAGCAACTAAATGCAATGTCTCTCTTGTCAACTTTATATCCCAGGGTGAAACTGACAAGTCTTCATTCATCCTGTAAGAGAGTCTGGGCTTGTCAATTTCCTCCCATTCGCTGATGTACCACCGAATGATTTAATATATCTCATTCCACCTGTGTGGTCTGGCAACCAGCGAAATGATGGTTTCCACAGTTGCCGCAGCAAACCAACGTGATTTCCTTTGTAGCTAGCCCGTCCAGGAACTGAAGAGGCACATGTCTGCCCCTCTGCACGTTTCACCCGCTTCCTAACATACCTACAGCCCACTGGGAGGGATTTAACGGCAAGACAGCAGATCCTTCTGTGCAATGGCCAAAGACCAATCGGAAAAGATTAGAATCATCCTGTTGTGCTTGTGCAGACTCACAAAGTCACAGATCTGATACTAGGCTGTCATCAGCGGTTTGCAAAGTAATGATTCAATCAAGCATCTATGGTAACCGAGCATGAAGCTTGAGCGTTTTATTCACATTAACAGTTCTCCTCTTCCCCCTCTCCCCCTCCGCCGCCCCCTCTCCCCCTCCGCCGTGCCCCTCTCCCCCTCCGCCGTGCCCCTCTCCCCCTCCGCCGTGCCCCTCTCCCCCTCCGCCGCGCCCCTCTCCCCCTCCGCCGCGCCCCTCTCCCCCTCCGCCGCGCCCCTCTCCCCCTCCGCCGCGCCCCTCTCCCCCTCCGCCGCGCCCCTCTCCCCCTCCGCCGCGCCCCTCTCCCCCTCCGCCGCGCCCCTCTCCCCCTCCGCCGCGCCCCTCTCCCCCTCCGCCGCGCCCCTCACCCCCTCCGCCGCGCCCCTCTCCCCCTCCGCCGCGCCCCTCTCCCCCTCCGCCGCGCCCCTCTCCCCCTCCGCCGTGCCCCTCTCCCCCTCCGCCGCCCCCTCTCCCCCTCCGCCGCCCCCTCTCCCCCTCCGCCATGCCCCTCTCCCCCTCCGCCGCGCCCCTCTCCCCCTCCGCCGCGCCCCTCTCCCCCTCCGCCGCGCCCCTCTCCCCCTCCGCCGCGCCCCTCACCCCCTCCGCCGCGCCCCTCTCCCCCTCCGCCGCGCCCCTCTCCCCCTCCGTCGCGCCCCTCTCCCCCTCCGCCGCGCCCCTCTCCCCCTCCGCCGCGCCCCTCTCCCCCTCCGCCGCGCCCATCTCCCCCTCCGCCGCTCCCCTCCGCCGCTCCCCTCCCCCTCCGCCGCTCCCTCTCCCCCTCCGCCGCTCCCTCTCCCCCTCCGCCGCTCCCTCTCCCCCTCCGCCGCTCCCTCTCCCCCTCCGCCGCTCCCTCTCCCCCTCCGCCGCCCCCTCTCCTCCTCCGCCGCCCCCTCTCCTCCTCCGCCGCCCCCTCTCCTCCTCCGCCGCCCCCTCTCCCCCTCCGCCGTGCCCCTCTCCCCCTCCGCCGTGCCCCTCTCCCCCTCCGCCGTGCCCCTCTCCCCCTCCGCCGTGCCCCTCTCCCCCTCCGCCGTGCCCCTCTCCCCCTCCGCCGCCCCCTCTCCCCCTCCGCCGCGCCCCCTCCCCCTCCGCCGCGCCCCTCTCCCCCTCCGCCGCGCCCCTCTCCCCCTCCGCCGCGCCCCTCTCCCCCTCCGCCGCGCCCCTCTCCCCCTCCGCCGCGCCCCTCTCCCCCTCCGCCGCGCCCCTCTCCCCCTCCGCCGCGCCCCTCTCCCCCTCCGCCGCGCCCCTCTCCCCCTCCGCCGCGCCCCTCTCCCCCTCCGCCGCGCCCCTCTCCCCCTCCGCCGCGCCCCTCTCCCCCTCCGCCGCGCCCCTCTCCCCCTCCGCCGCGCCCCTCTCCCCCTCCGCCGCGCCCCTCTCCCCCTCCGCCGCGCCCCTCTCCCCCTCCGCCGCGCCCCTCTCCCCCTCCGCCGCGCCCCTCTCCCCCTCCGCCGCGCCCCTCTCCCCCTCCGCCGCGCCCCTCTCCCCCTCCGCCGCGCCCCTCTCCCCCTCCGCCGCGCCCCTCTCCCCCTCCGCCGCGCCCCTCTCCCCCTCCGCCGCGCCCCTCTCCCCCTCCGCCGCGCCCTCCCCCTCCGCCGCGCTCCCCTCCTCCTCCGCCGCTCCCTCTCCCCCTCCGCCGCCCCCTCTCCCCCTCCGCCGCCCCCTCTCCCCCTCCGCCGCCCCCTCTCCCCCTCCGCCGCGCCCCTCTCCCCCTCCGCCGCGCCCCTCTCCCCCTCCGCCGCGCCCCTCTCCCCCTCCGCCGCGCCCCTCCCCCTCCGCCGCTCCCCTCCCCCTCCGCCGCTCCCCTCCCCCTCCGCCGCTCCCTCTCCCCCTCCGCCGCTCCCTCTCCCCCTCCGCCGCGCCCCTCTCCCCCTCCGCCGCGCCCCCTCCCCCTCCGCCGCGCCCCTCCGCCTCTCCCCCTCCCCCTCCACCGCTCCCTCTCTCCCTCCGCCATGCCCCCCTCCCCCTCCGCCACGCCCTCTCCTGTTACTTTCTCGCCCTTCACTCTTTACTCTCCTGTTTTCACTTTCTTGTTCTCTCTCTGATCTTTTTTTTCTGTCTCTCTGTTATGGGACTAGCAAGCAAGGAAAGTGCACGAGTTCTTTTCAATTGAGTGAAAATATTACTGTAATGGCGCAGTCATGCAATTTGTATTAATTTTAAATCTTGTGGGTGTACATGATACAATAGTAAGTGTACGGTTAAAAATAACCATTTACATTTTTTACAATCAATGCACATGATTTTCTGATGACTCCAGTCTAGATAACGTGGGTGCTACACATCATAAATTTTAATATCATGTGTACTGCAGGGCAATTGTATCTCAAATCAGATCCTGGCACTCGGTCCCAAGAAGAGGAACAGCCAATACTTTGTTCTGTGAAGTTACAAAGTGGATACCCTTTACTGTGAATTTATGATGTGAAAGTTGTGAAAAATGAGCTACTGTACTGTACGTAGGCCAAACACAAATGAAGATCGTCGTGTTTACATAACGCCCTTTAAGTGAAAAGCGAAAAGACTTAAAGAATTTACGGAACGTGATGTGAAAGCCCAGCAGTCTTAGAGTCAAAACCATGGGCCAAGACCTGTCCCAGCCAACGTGTTACAGTAAAAGCATACTGACCAATTACAATGACACTGCACAGCAGTCGTGGCTATTGTCCCTCGCTCTCCATTGCTGCTTCAACCAGAGCGATCTTTGGTTGTGCTTCTTCCAAAACTTGAAACTTTCTCAGCCAGAGATAGGTCCTGTGCCAGCCAACAGATATTGGCCCAGAAATTCGGGTCGGGGGCTTCCCGCGGGTGCAAGCCTCCGACCTGCACTTACCTAGCGCGCCGGCCGTTGTGCTGTGGGCCCGCGTAGGATTCCGATCCTGGGCCTGCTCCAACTGCCAGCGCGCAGTGCTTGCGTATCCCAGGGGCGCAGTTAGTTCGAAGCGTCCCCTGGGATCACGTGGGCCATGGGGAGCCAATCGTAGCAGGGAATGCTTCATTCATAAGTTTGACAGGAAGAGCTGTCAAAACTTAGAAATACTACGGGCCCCAAAACATCACTAATCTTCAAATAATTTTTTTTTAAATCACATTTTTTAAATAAACTATAAATTACATGAAATAACTGTTTTAAACAATAATTTAAATTTTTGAAAAAAATAATTTTATTTTCTAACAGGGCTAAAAATAAACTTATCTTTCTTTAAAGTATTTAAAAATAATAAACCTGTGGAAAAAATGTTTTAATTTTAATTAATTCACCACTTACTTTGTAAAAAGCAGGCCTTACGACTGCTTTTTAAATGTGTAACTTCTGCAGACTTACCCTCCCGGGAAAACCTGCAAAAAAAAACCTAAGTTCGATGCGCACAGCGCTGCCTCTCTGGCGCACGCGTTCGACCTGTGAACCCCTTCTTTCAGGGGAACGGAAGTGCTGGTTTCCCGCGCATGCGCAGTGCATGCAGGAAACCGGCACTTCCATTGGGCCTACGGGTGAGCACCCCGTGCGTACTCACCCGTGGAGACCCGAATTTCTGGGCCAATATTTCAGGACATACCCGGAAGGATGGCGACATCTCCTCACAACCCCCCCCCCCCCCCCCCCGCCATCACCCCCGTGACCAAGTTACCAACTCCAAGCTTTCACTCTCCTCTGGTTTAATGCCGACTACATTGGCTCCCAGGCCCTCTTCAAATTGACACCCTTTTTGTGTTTCAGTCTCTCCATGGCCTTGCCCTTCCCTATTTCCATAACCTCCTCCAGCCCAACCCGCCCCAAATTCTCCATTTCTGTGACTCTGGTCTCTTGTGCATCCCCCATTCACGCCACCTAGGCCCTGTCTCTGGAATTCCCACCCTAAGTCGCTCTGCCTCTAGATCTCTTTACCTCCCTCTCCTTATAAGACCCTCCTTATAATCCACCTCTTTGGCCAAGCTTTTGATCACCCCTCCTAATCTCTCCTCATTTGGCTTTGGCGTGTGTCTTTTCCTGGTGTGTGACATGCTTCGGCACATTTTTCTACACTAATGGAGCAATTTTCCCCCCTAAAATTTTGGGCGCACGGTCCCTTTAACGAGCTGTGCAGCCCATTCAAAATTTCACACACCGTGCAAAGTCTCCCACTCAAGATCCGGTAAGCGGCCTGCGCGGAACCACCAGACAGAGATCTGCACGGCCCCATCTTTGCTGCTTCTTAATTGACGTTTGAGGAGTGAAGTAAGATTATCATCTGGAGCAGTTTCCCCTCATTTTAAGTCTTTTCACTAAACAAGCTCAAGTGTCTTGCCTGGCGCAGTTGCCTCTGACCCTCGCCTCTGAGTCAGAAGGTTGTGTGTTCAAGGCCCACTCCAGAAGTTGAGCTTATAATCTAGGCTAGTGCATTACACTGAGGGAGTGCTGCATTGTCAGAGGTGCTGTCTTTTGGATGAGACACCAAACCAAGTGCCTGTTCAGGTGGATGTAAAAGATCCCATGGAACTATTTTTTTTTTGTCTTGTCTTGGCCAATATTTGTTCCTCAAAAACAGATTAACTGGTCATTCATCTCACTGCTGTTTGTAGAGCACCGCTGTGTGGAAATTGGCTGCCACACTTGCTCACAAACAGTAGTGGCCACACTTCAAAAACAATGCATTGGCTATGAAGTGCTTTGGAATGTTTTCAGGGCGTGAAAGGCACGATATGAATGGGAGTTATTTTTCTTTCGAAATGCGATCGTAAGTTGAGATAGTCTGTTCCCCCTCCCCCCCCGTTAGAAGTCGAGTGCTTTGACATATCTGTTCGAGTATTGAAATATTATAATGTAGGGCTTTGTTTCAGATGCACAGCCTGTTGAATCTGACTGCTCTACAGAACTTGTTTACTGAAACTAGATCCTGCTGGATGTCTGAATATTTTTTTTTGTAATAAACCCTTGAGGATCTTCGGTAAGTTGAAGCTGCTTTTATATTACAAAAGAGCCACGCCCCCCCCTCCCTATCTCTGCAACCTCCTCCAGCCCTACAACCCTCTAAGATGTGCCTACCTCCAGTTCTGGTCTCTCGGGCGCCTGGATTTCCATAGCCCTGCTATTGGCGGCCGTGCCTTCAGCTGCCTGGGCCCTAAGCTCTGGAATTCCCTCCCTAAACCTCTCCGCCTCTCCACCTCTATCTCTCCTCCTTTGAGACCCTCCTTAAAACCTTCCTCTTTGACCAAGATTTTGGTCACCTGCCCCCAATATCTCTTTACGTGGCTCGGGTGGCGAATTTTGTTTGATAATCGCTCCTGTGCAGCGCCTGGGGACGAAAGGCGCTATATAAATGCAAGTTGTTGTTGCTGGCCGCACAAGACCCGTGCAGCGGACGTCGGTGACAAAGTGATACACTTTAATGATGCAGGTCACACCTCGTATCATTTGAAGTTGGATCGTCTGCTAGGTTGTCCAGCAGCATGAAATCTTACTGATAGTTCCGTTTAGCTGACAGGTTAACTTATCCTGAAGGCAATTTGATTAGCATCGGCAAATCACTGGAGACTGCTTGTTGTTCTTAGAATTTGGTTGAATTTAAGGGTTATTGAAGTATTTGAAGTGGTTCAAGCTGTAAGTTAAATTTGTCTACATTTTTTTTTAAATCCCTGAAGGGAAGTAGTGATGTCACCTGAGTGACGCCACAGCCATTCGCAGCAGAATAATTTGGAGCTTTATTCTAATGTAAGTTCAGTTTGAATGGTATTAAAATTTACAGTCTAAGCCTCTCCTGCAGGATAATTCTGGGGTGAAACGGGCCATGGTAACTAATTATTCCTGTTCAGTTTCCGATGAGTACCTCTTAATAAATTTTCTGGATCTGATTCTTTCAATTCAATTTGCCATATGTACTAGTACAATGGAATGCTTACTCCCCGTAGGGACACGTCTTTTGTATTAAATTTAGCTATTTGAAAATGAGGAATTCTGATCTGATTGCTGTTGTTCGGATTTTAATGGGACTAGATAATGTCGCCCATAACAATCTATTTCACCTGGTTCAAAACATGGCAAACCAGAGGACACAGCCTGAACTTGAAGGGGCGCAAATTCAAATCTAATCTGCGGAAACAATATCTCAGTGAGCGAGTGATCGATCGATAGAACAGGCTCCCTACTGAGATGGTGGAAGCAGTTAGTATTGATTCATTCAAATACAAATTACCTGCAAATGCAAATGCAGTGTGTACCATCTACAAGATGCACTGCAGCAACTCGCCAAGGCTTCTTCGGCAGCACCTCCCAAACCCGTGACCTCTTCCACCTAGAAGGACAAGGGCAGCAGGCGCAGGGGAACACCACCAACTTCCAAGTTCCCCTCCAAGTTACACACCATCCAGACTTGGAAATATATCGGCCGTTCCTTCATCGTCGCTGGGTCAAAATCCTGGAACTCCCTCCCTAACAGTACTGTGGGAGCACCTTCACCACACGGACTGCAGCGGTTCAAGAAGGCGGCTCACCACCACCTTCTCAAGGGCAAGTAGGGATGGGCAATAAATGCTGGCCTTGCCAGCGACGCCACATCC
This sequence comes from Somniosus microcephalus, assembly GCF_052327205.1. Classification (NCBI taxonomy): domain Eukaryota; kingdom Metazoa; phylum Chordata; class Chondrichthyes; order Squaliformes; family Somniosidae; genus Somniosus; species Somniosus microcephalus. Next base: position 18,503,177 of record NC_140997.1, on the reverse strand, counting down.
CATTAAAAAAAAACTGAATAAAAAAAATAAATAAAGGTAGCCTTTCCCTTTAGCCGCCAAGCAAAACACTCAGCTGGTTTGGGACTGCGATTCAGCACTCTGCCGGTCTCTTGCTGTCGACGTTGTGGTAATGGGAGTCAAGGGTTATGGGGAGCGGGCAGGGAAGTGGAGTTGAGGCCAAGATCAGATCAGCCGTGATCTCATTGAATGGCGGAGCAGGCTCGAGGGGCCGAATGACCTACTTGTGCTCCTGTGTCTTATGTATCTTATGTAACGTCAACTCTAGACGTCATGTTTTTGCTGCCTGCTCTCAGCACGAGGCTGCTTTAAGTGCCTGCGGACAGTTACCAGGCGATATCTGCTCTGTTGTGATGGAGTGCAGTGTAAACGAGGGCAGCTCTGTTCATGTTCGCTGTAGCCTGACAGCCATGTAGGCCCGGAATTTCCTTGGAAAGTTTCGGCGTAAGAGCGGCGTTGCAGCACTTTTGTTTTTCCTCTGAGGAAATTTGCGCGTAACTGATTTCCGCCGGTTTTACGCTGTTCAACATAGCGTGCACGAACATCCTCGATCGCTTGCGCCGCTTCCAAGATACGTCCGCCAAAACCCCCTCACCACCGTTGACACCGCACCTTCCCCATGCAGAGGACCAGCTCATGCAAGTTTCCTGGATTTACGTGAATAATCCACTGTCATAGATTTACACCCAGAAATTTAGGCACGGCACGGCCCAAAGTCACCTGATATCAGCATAACGGAGATCTCTGGATAGTGCTTCTCGTAGCGATTCTTAACCAAAGGCGGCCTCGGTGCACCTGAAATTTTTCGGACCCCTCCCCTCCCCTCCTCCCATAGGACTGAGCAGCTGGAATGGCCTCCCCAATGGGAATAACATAATGGAAGAGGAAGAGGAGCAGCGGAGGCAAGAGGTTCAGAGTGAGCCACCATGAAGAAGACAGCAGCCCACTCGCTTGGCGGCACTGCGTTTGCGCTCGTCCTGCGACGGTTCTGGCCTGCCGGAGTCGATAACGAGCTCCGCAGGAAATGTTAGCGTAAGTTCCCTTTGGTAATATTGGTGTAATTTCTGCGATCCAGGGAATTCCGGACAAGTGTTGGTGGAAATTGGCCTCTCTGCTTGGCTGAAGTAACCTCTTAGTTTCTTCGCTAAACGGGATCTATTTTCTCAGCGTTGCTGCGATGCACCTTCAAAGGATTGGCAGACGACCACAGCTTCTGTTTGACGGATCATCTTTTTGAAGTTGGGTACCCAGCTTAAATTTGGTCCCAGCTATCTTGCTGGATGTGTTTACTGGCCTGTTTCACACCTTTCAAAGCTAATTCAGCTCTTCACAACTCTTCAAAGCCAATTAGTTTTGCTTCCTGTTATGAGCTAGGGCTGATTCTTTTGCAAATGTCAAAGCTGTTTGTGTTTCAAACATGAAAGTTTCAAAGCAAAAAAGTGCACGTTCCAGCCATATCCTGCGAGTAATGTTCTTTTTGCAGGAACCTATAAATGTTGCACCCTGACATTTTCCATTGCACTCGGTTAATACCTAGAAAATAGATTTTATTAGAACATGGAATAAACTCTCAGAGCAGCAGCAGATAATGAAGGGGAAGGTCATGTCCTCAGTATTGGTTTGTGTACCTGCGGAGGCGTTAAACTCATGCCAGCACGACATTTACCCCGACGGGATGTCTTGTGGTGGTAGGCAGAAATAGAATTATAACAACAACAGCTTGTATTTATATACACTTTTTCAAGGAGGCTTTGAGGGGGTCCTTCAAGCGTTTCCTCTGCCCACCTGGGGCTCCCTTGCCGTGCCGGTGCTCCGAGTAGAGTGCTTATTTTGGGAGTCTCGCATCGGGCATGCGGACAATGTGACCCGTCCATCGGAGCTGGGAATCCCTGGCCCAAGACCACACAAAGTGGAGGAGAAGCATCCGGGAAGGCGCCGAACACCTCGAGTCTCTTCGCCGGGAGCAAGTGGAAGCCAAGCACAAACAGCAGAAGGAGCGCACGTCAACCCAAGCACCCCACCCACCCGCCCCTTCAACAACCGTCTGCCCCACCTGTGACAGAGACTGTACGTCCCGCATTGGACTCATCAGTCACCTGAGAACTCATTTTTAATGTGGAAACAAGTCATCCTCGGTTCCAAGGGACTGCCTTAGAAGAGAGGAAGAAGAAGAAGGGATTTATATAGCGCCCGTAACGTAGTAAAACGTCCCAAGGCGCTGCACAGGAGTATTTTAAGTCAAAATATTTGACACCAATCCACATAAGGATAAATTAGGGCAGGTGACCAAAAGCTTGGTCACAGAAATAGGTTTTAAGGAGCGTCTTAAAGGAGGAGAGAGAGGTAGCGAAGCGGAGAGGTTTAGGCAGGGAATTCCAGAGCTTAGGGCCTAGGCAACAGAAGGCACGGCCGCCAAAGGTTGAGTGATTATAATCAGGGATGCTCAAGAGGGCAGAATTAGAGGAGCGCCGATATTTCGGGGGGAGGGGGATTGTGGGGCAGGAGGGGCGAGGCCATGGAGGGATTTGAAAACAAGGATGAGAATTTTGAAATCGAGGCGCTGCTTAACCGGGAATCAATGTAGGTCAGCGAGCACAGGGGTGATGGGTGAACGGGACTTGGTGCGAGTTAGGACACGGGCATCCGAGTTTTGGATGACCTCAAGTTTATGTAGGGTGGAAGTTTATGTAGGGTATAAAATCCAATAGGTTTTTCACCACAGGTTAGAGGTTCGACCATATCAAATACTTATCACGCATGTATGTGGTGGAATATAAATCTTGATTCCTATTTAAGAAAGAACTTGCATTTCTATAGCGCCTTTCACTACCTCGGGACGTCCCAAAACACTTTACAGCCAATGAAGTATTTTGAAGCGTAGCCACTGTTGTAAGGTAGGAAAACGCGGCATCCATTTTGTGCACAGCAAAGTCCCGCAAATAGCAATGAGATACATGACCAGATCATCGGTTTCTTCCTGATGTTGGTTGAGGGATAAATGTTGTCCAAGACAATGGGAGAATTCCCCTGCTCTTCTTTGAGTAGTACTGAGGACAGACCGGGCCTCGGGTTAATGTCACTCGGTTTAGGCACATTCTCCCCCCCCCAACCCCCCACCACCACTGACGTTTGCCATGAAGTTTATGAATTGCAATGATGTAGGTGGTCATTGTCAGTTGGCAAGAGTAGGATTGTCCACCCTGGCTGGAAGTAATCCTGGAGGTTCCGCCACATGACCTCCTCCCTCCAACTGCCCCGCCCCCTCGCTTCCCCCATTGGTTGCCCAGCATGTCCATTCTCACTTGACACCACCTTCCCACCACCAATTGGAAAGCGAACAGGCTCTTCATTAGAGGATTGACTGTCAATCAAACAGCCTTTTCTTTTCCAACTCCAACATTTCTGTAGCTAATAAACAAAAGTATTGGAAAGAAAATTATTTTTTTTAATGTCCCTTGTGACTTTTCTCCTGGGTTACTCCCAGCAATCAACTGGAGATGCATTTTCAATTCCCGGAGACTCCAGGACAATCCTGGAGGGTTGTGACAACCCTAGGCAAGAGAAAGGTACATTGTGATACTGTAAGGAAACTGGTCAGACCAACTTAATATTGTGGCTGAATGTGATGAATTGAAGACCATTGCAGAATTTCCACCAGTTATATTTAAATCTGGGTGAGACATAGAGAACATAAAGGGTGTTCAGACTGCACGTGGCTGGCAGGAATTGTGCTTCTGGCTTATCCAAAGATCACGTGAATCTGGCTCCAACATTTTCCTGCTCAATTTGTGTGTAGTTTGCTTACACCTGAAGTAATCTCACAGGGCTGGATTTTCTCAGTGGTGGCGGGAGAGCTGTTTGACGGGTTCCGGTCCTGCTCTCAACTGTAGCCGCTCTGTCAAAGGAATTTTCCCCTGATTGGCCTTCCCAGGCTTCCTGGCCAGTTAACAGGAAGCGGGTCTGATGAGGTCATTTGATGACGCGTCATCAGCCGGTTTCCTTAAAGGGACCACGGCCACATGGAGTTTGACAGTTGTTCTCTCAGTGTTTGACAGCATTGAGGTGCTGCAAACACTGACAAGCACTGCACAAAGGTGGACGCTTGCACCTAGGCTCTCCAATGACTCCCTCCATATGCTTATGAAAGGAGTCACAGCACGCAGGGAGGTTCTCTTCCCTTTCAAGGGCAGAGAAGACCTCCCCCCCCACCCCCCGGACATCAACGCAGCCTGGTTGCAGATTGCACAGGAGGGCACAAGCAGGGATGTCGTATGGGGTCCCTGGTTGCAGTGGCGCCAACCTTTCAATGATCTCAGTGGCTCACAAAACGTTACTGCAAAGCCACACTCAAACTCACCCTGCTGTGCCACTCAACACATCCCCATCACTCAGCCTTCCATACCCTACTCCTGCATATCCTTACTCACACCTTACCTTGCACCTCCACCCCAACCCTTGCTATCTACTTTATCACTTCCCCATCTCACTAGCCACCCCTCACACTCACCCTCATCCTACTGCAAGCATACCAACTAACAACACACAAGGGTAGGCACTTGAGAGGTTTAACCAATATCCATTTGAAGTTTCTGGTAATGTGTTGTCATACAATGAAATCTATAATTTCAACACTGCCCCTTATCGGACAGACCTGTGCGCACCTTGAGAAGTGCCTTTCTGAGTTCCAGTAAATGTTGAGACATAACTCCCCCCACCCCGCTATAGTGACGAGTGTGCATGGAATGGCTTGGACATTAAAGGGATGCAGGTGAGCTGACAGAAGCGATCTATCAATGGTGAGAGAGGTTGTTCCAATGAGGTGGCCCTGGACATACAGTTGGCTCTAAATACTTGTAAGCTAAAGAAATCTCTGTATGTATTACAAATGCAGTAACCAACAGTTTCTGCGCTCTGAAACTGACCATCTGCAACATGGCATCCTTTACACCACTTCTACAGCTGTCAGCTTATCAGATACATCAGAGCAGACTCAACTCACACCAGGTTGAGCTGGCGTGTTCCCCGAGCAGTGGGTAACCCGTGGGGAGAAGGTAAAATTGGGAAGGAAGCCTCAAAATACCATTAAATTGGCTCTTAACAAGCCATTTAATGAGCTCAATTGTCTCCCCCGGCACTTGGTGTTGGGTCAGCTCTCCGCTGACAGACCCGACACCTGGGAGACTCGCGTGGAGGCGGGTTGACAGCGGGTTTCCCACCCGCTGTCGATATTTGCTGTTTTGACAGTGGACCCGTCTCCAAACCTGCCCTCTGAGCGCCGGCAAAATCCAGCCCTTAGTCTCTTTACCAAACATGACCAATTTCCTCAGTGTTGTTGCAAATGCATCTTTAAAGCATTTGGTGAATCAGAGTTTCTATATGATTTATTGTCTTTAAAGTTGGGTTTCCAACTTAATTTTGGTCCCAACAGCCTTGCAGGATATGTTTTCTGACCTGCTTCACACCCTTCAAAGCTAATTCAGCTCTTCACGCCCTTCAAAGCTAATTTAGTTCCTTCCTGTTATGAGTTAGGGTTCATTCTGTTCCCAAACTTCAAAGCTGTTCAGGCTGTACTTGGTTTTTATTCCCAAATGTACATGTAATACCTGTTTTATACAGTATTACATTTGTGCTGTGACTCTAATTTTTCTTCCCAGTAAATTGATTTTCATTGGTGAAGATTACAAAGAAAAAGAGATTCGTATTCCACAGATTCATATTTAAGGTAATTGGCAAAAGTACCAGAGGTGAGCTGAGGAGAATTTTTTTTAAGCAGCGAGTTATTGTGATCTGAAATGCACTGCCTGAAAGGGAGCAGATTCAATAGTAACTTTCAAAAGGGAGTTGGTTAAATAGTTGAAGGGGAAAATTTTTCAGAGCTATGGGGGAAGAGCGGGGGGGGGGGGGGGCGGGGAGTGGGACTAATTGGATCGCTCTTTCAAAGAGCCGGCACAGGCACGATGGGCCGACTGGCCTCCTGTGCTGTATCATTCTATGATATAGGACTGCAAATGCATCAAAATGATAAAAACCGAATCCATGGATTAAACCACAAGTTAATGTTTTCCTGCAGCATTAATCAACGTAAGAATAAATAGCTAGATACATGATTAAAGGCAATCCTTCCTGGACAGCACCAGGAAATGCAAGAGTTGTCCTCACCAAGAGGTGAGCAAACACAAAAAGCCAACAAGTAACAACAGTTGCTGAAAGTATTTTAGAGGGTTGTGACTATAGAAACACAGAAACATAGGAGCAGGAGTCGGCCATTCGGCCCTTCGAGCCTGCTCCGCCATTCAATATGATCATGGCTGATCCTCTATCTCAATACCATATTCCCCCTCTCTCCCCATACCCCTTGATGGCTTTTGTGTCTAGAAATCTATCCTTCTTAAATATATTCAGTGACTTGGCCTCCACAGCCTTCTGTGGTAGAGAATTCCACAGGTTCACCACCTCCTGAGTGAAGAAATTTCTCCTCATCTCAGTCCTAAATGTCCTACCCCGTATCCTAAGACTGTGACCCCCTCGTTCTACAGCCCCCAGCCAGGGGAAACATCCTCCCTGCATCCAGTCTGTCTAGCCCTGTCAGAATTTTATACGTTTCAATGAGATCCCCTCTCATTCTTCAAAACTCTCGTGAATACAGACCTAGTCGACCCAATCTCTCCTCATGCGACAGTCCTGCCATCCCAGGAATCAGTCTGGTGAACCTTCGCTGCACACCCTTCTATGGTAAGTATATCCTTTCATGGGTAAAGAGACCAAAACGGCGCACAGTACTCCAGGTGTGGTCTCACCAAGGCCCTGTACAGCTGTAGTAAGACGTCCTTGCTCCTGTGCTGCTCGAACTCCTCCCCGCTGCCCATTTCAACTTCTGTGCACTGATGGCCTCCCTCTGCTTTCTACTGTGCGGCCAATTTCTTATGAACTTTGCACCTTCCTCTCTACTGCCATGATGGACGATAACCCTTTGTACAGGTCACCGATGAGGGGTTGTTGCTCTTTGATGCTGCACCGGTTGTATATTTTCTTACCGCCTATGAACTAGATACCCTTCAAAAAAATCCAGTACGTTTCTAAGAAAAAAACCAACCTGCCTTTGCTAAAAAACAGTTTCCATTTTACATCTCTTGCTATCGGCTCTAAGAGTTTTCCCACTGCAGGCATTGTTACTGGACTTCCGGGCCACTTAGCTCTTTCTTGAACTATGCAGTCGCACTTACCATTCCCGAGTCCTTCGGCATCTGCCATTTTATATAGCTACAGGAAATGTCTGTTATCTCTCTTGTTGCCTTCTCCACTCCCACTCCAATGCCACAGTTTAAACATGTTTGATCAGCTTCTCAATTGAAACCCCGAGACGGTTGGATTCAGTTGTCTGCAAAACTATTTTTCAAGCCTCATTGATCTCCTGTTACTGCAACTTACCCTTTTAGCCTCTCCTTATTTTGGGGCGCATTGCTTCTGCCGATTGTAGCCCAACACACATTCACGTCGCTATCCATAATTGAAGAACAGAAAGAAAGAAGTTGCATTGATGTAGCAGCTTTCGTGATCTTGGGACGTCCCAAAGCGCTTTATAGCCAGTGAAGTACTTTTGTAAAAAGTGCAGTCGCTGTCGATGTTCCCCGTAATTTGTTTGGGCCACGCGGCCCCTTTGACAGGCCGCGCAGCTTAAGGGGAACATTGGTCACTGTTGTAATGTAGGGAAATGCGGTAGCCAATTTGCACGTAGCAAGGTCCCACAAACAGCAGTGAGATAAATGATCAGATTATTTGTTTTTTTTTTAGTGATGTTGATGGAGGGATAAATATTAGAGAAATACAGGAGATCGCCCCTACTCTTCCTTGAATAGTGCCGCGGGATCTTTTATGTCTTCCTGAGGGGGCAGACAGGGTCCTCTGTTTAACGTCTCATCCGAAAGCCTGCCCCTCCGACAGTGCAGCGCTCCCTCAGTACTGACCTAGAGTGTCAACCTAGATTACATGCTCGAGTCTCTGGAGTGGGACTTGAACCCACGACCCTCTGACTCAAGTGAGAGTGCCGCCCACCGACGACACCTGATAGTTAGTCATTTCTTTCAGAATCACCTCCCTATCCTTAATTTGCATTTGCGATCGAAAGGGCAGCAGTGTCAATGGTAGGTGCTTCTTCACAGAGACCTCGTCTCGTCCCAGATATATTTTCTCTCCGGTTTGGTTTATGAATAACCCTGGAAGCAGTAACGTGAGGACAGATTCGCGGGGCAGGCAGATTTGCTTCAGCGAGTCCTCTCCACAGGATGAGACGCTCAGATTAGTGGGGGGTGGAGGGGCGGGGGTGGCTGCTGGTGGCCACAGGCAGAATTCTGTTGGCTTTTCAGCTATTAAATTGTACCTGATTTCTGAAGTTGGCACAACCTTGCTTTTAATATTCAAAAGTCTTGCACATAATCAGTCACTGTTGAGAATGGGTTCTGATGAAGGGTCCCAGACCTGTAACGTTAACTCTGTTTCTCTCTCCACGGATGCTGCCTGGCCTGCTGAGTATTTCCAGCATTTTCTGTTGTTATTAGCAATGGCTTGCTTGCTGCTTATTATACTTCATGTTTATTCCTTTTGCCATTTTTACCTTTTTTGGTTACTTTGGTTCGCTCCCCCGCTGTGATCATCATCTAGGCGCCACTAAATAAGCCCAGAAATATTTTACGGTAATCCTGCCCGGTTTACACTGCAGTGCCCATCCTAATTCTCGCCAACAAGGCCTCATTTTAAACAAACTATTGTTTGCTAAATCGTGCTAGCAAAGATCTGAAATAAACAAACCCATGATTAATGGCGAGCCTGGCCGAATACTGACCACAACTGTCTCACGTAGGCCGAGCCCGCCGACTCTGACCCACTTAGTTGTAGCAACTTCCTGCAATTACTTTCCTGTCATTGTTGCGTACATTCTACCCGAGCAGTCTCAGGAAATTCACACTGCCTCTGTACACTCACGAGATTGGTTCTCACGAGGAAGGCCCTTGAGCCTAACTGATCTCATTCTTGCAGGGTGCCAACCCCTGCTTGGCTGATTTTTTTTTGTTCACAGGATGTGGGCGTTTGCTGACAAGGCCGGCATTTATTGCCCATCCCTAATTGCCCCTTGAGAAGGTGGTGGTGAGCCGCTGCCTTGAACCGCTGCAGTCCGTGTGGTGAAGGTACTCCCACAGTGACTGTCGTAGCGGTTTGGTACGACTGAGTGTCTTGCTGGACCACTTCAGAGGGCAGTTAAGAGTCAACCACATTGCTGTGGGTCTGGAGTCACATATCGGCCAGACCGGGTAAGGACGGCAGATTTCCTTCCTTAATGTGAACCAGGTGGGTTCTACGACAATCCAATAGTTTCATGGTCACCATTACTGATACTAGCTTTTTATTCCAGATTTATTTAATTAACTGAATTTAAATTCCCCAGCTGCTGTGGTGGGATTTGAACTCACGTTTCTGGATCATTAGTCCAGGCCTCTGGATTACTAGTATCCACTATACTACCGTACCCATTCTGCCCCAGTGTTTAGGTTGACCTGCTCCCTTGCTTTGTTTGCCTATTTTGAATATTGTAAATAAATGATATAAGTTTGTTCTCCATTTTTAAACCATTGGTTTAGACAGGTTGTGCCTGCTTATTCTATCCTCACATTGCATCAACTCCTAGCTCTGAAAGTATATCTGACCGTACATTCGTGCAGGAACACTGTAACTCTCTGCAGGTGTGGGTAGACATGACGCTCATGGCTGTACTTCACTCCTACTGTTGCACATTTCAGGTCTGCCTTAGATTCAGCAGTGTTGGTCACCCCTGTAAGTGGTACTCCTGTCTTTATGTTCAGGAGCAAGCCCTTCCTGGCCAATATCTAATGAGACAGCATAAGCCAGGTGCATAACAGTACCTTGTGATCTGAACTGGATATCGCTTCTATCACACATGCCCTCCAGTGCACGCCTCCAATCTTTCAGTCAGTGCACTTGAAAGCATCTTAACTGGGACGGGGTCGAATACCAATCGTTAAGCTGAGTTTTCTGAACAGCAGAAGAATGTGCAGAGTGACTCTTACCATCAAAACTCACTTCACTTCACTTCACACCTCTTGTGATTAGGAAGAGTGGGCTGACTGAACTTTTCCTGCTCAGCCTTCTGGTTCTGACTGGCTCTGAATTGAAGAAGAGCGAGTTTTCCCTTGCTAGGCCAAGCTCTTTCTCCAGACCTAACTGGACTGACCGACGCTTTTGTTACTGCCGACCACAAGAACTGCGAGGGCCGTCTCTCCACCATCTTTCCTGTTCAGTGAATTGACAGCAGCACCTGTCAATAAGACTGGATTCTCAGCAGACACCCTAGGCTAGGCCCAAATTAATAGGTCATCCCATTCCCAACGCTAATCGGTGTGGATATTTTAGGCAGCCTGAGCCGAGGGAACAAATTAACCATTGTCCCAAGTCGTTGAGCGAACACATCTCTGATGCCTGACTAATCGACACATAGGGCTGGATTTAGTGAATGGAGGCGAGTTGGAGGTGGGACTGCTGCTTCCCGGGTCTCAGTCCTGCCTCCATCATCTTCTGGCCAACCAGCGGGGTTTTCCCCTGATTGACCTTGTTGAGCCCGCCCTGCGGGCTCAGCAGGCCAAGTAGGGGGAAGTCAGTGACAGAGCACGTCGACGTCTGACGTGCCATCTGTCAAGATTTCTTGAAAGAAGAAATGTCAGCGTTTTGACAGCTCTGTGAAGCTGTCAAACACTGACTTTCTGTGTAGTTTGATGAGGCCTTGTATTCAGGACTCATCAGAACTCTCAACTTTGTAGAAATCAGAAGACTGTTGGTTCGAAGGATCCAACAGCCAGTCTGTGAAATCTACAATGAAGATGTCGGGACTCCAGATCCAGAGCGGCTGATGGCTGTAGGCAGAAACAAAGGTAAGTGAACATTTTCTAACTCTTTACACTCACCTCACATACTTATCACTTCACACTTGCACCCATCACTCACCTCTACATTGCACTTTCAGACCCCTCCGACTCCCGCAGACCTCCTACTCGACTCCTCCACCCCAGCAGGGTTCTCCGAGGTCGGGAAGCCTGCACTTGAAAAGGTAAAATGGGACTAATCCTTTTTTCTGCCTGTTAACTACCTGCTGCTTGCCCGCCTCCTCAGGGCTGGCAAAATCCAGCCCTTAAACTCTCCTTTACCACAGCAAATGGCTGTTAGGAGAATTTGAAATCTGTGTGAACCCACTTTAATTTATAGCACTTCACTTAAATGAAACTCCTTTCCAATTCCTTTCTGTGGAAAAAGGATCACAAATATCCTAAACCACAAGACCCACTATTCTCCTCATGGCAACCTTCTCTTCTGGGATGACCTGACTAATAGAAGTGCCCAACACATGTCAGCTGTTGTCCCCATGTTGAGAAGGATTAAATCGGGGGGCTAGTTGCCCTGAGCTGTTTTTTGCGGTGATCTTTGAGGTATACAAGATAGTTAATGGTGTGGAGATATCATTAACTTGCTTTTCACATGGAAATGAAAAGTCTAACGTACTGCTTTAAATGAAATTACAAAAGTAGGGCAAAGAGACACAGGTTCAAAGTAGTAAAAGATAAGACTGAGATCTGAAAGTATTTTGTCACAGAAGGAATGATCAGCACTGCGTGCAGTTCTAGTCACCACATTACAGGAAGGATGTGACTGCACTAGAGGGGGTGCAGAGGAGATTTACCAGGATGTTGCCTGGGCTGGAGAATTTTAGCTATGAGGAAAGATTGGATAGGCTGGTGTTGTTTTCTTTGGAACAGAGGAGGCTGAGGGGAGATTTAATTGAGGTGTATAAAATTATGAGGGGCCAAGATAGAGTGGATAGGAAGCACCTAGTTCTCTTAGCAGAGGGGTCGATAACCAGGGGGCATAGATTTAAAGTAATTGGTCGAAGGATTAGAGGGGAGTTGAGGAGAAACTTTTTCACCCAGAGGGCAGTGGGGGGCCTGGAACTCACTGCCTGAAAGGGTGGTAGAGGCAGAAACCCTCATCATATTTAAAAAGTACTTGGATATGTGCTTGAAGTGCCGTAACCTACAGGGCTACGGACCAAGTGCTGGAAAGTGGGATTAGGCCGGATACCTTGTTTTCGACTGGCACAGACACGATGGGCCGAATGGCCTCCTTCTGTGCCGTAAATTTCTATGATTCTAAGACTTGGAATGGACTTCTGGGTGGAGCAGTGGAGGGAAAACCCTGGAATCATTGAAGAAACAATAGCTGCAATGGGGGAACTCTAGGGTACATCTGGATGGACTCATTAGGGTAGGCCAAATGGTTGCCTTGATCTGTTAACTACCTTGTTTTCTAGCAACTATCACAAGTGCTGGGAGAAAACGTGACTTATTCCTATCTGCTATACGCCACTTTTAAATCCACCTGTTTAAAAATGTTTTAAGTTTTTTGTTTCATACCTTTGTTGATTCTCTAAAACGCGTGCTTGAATGTAAGTACGTAAAACCGCTTTCAGTCTTGCGCGTTACTGACCGTCTCTCATTGACTGAGATCCTCCGTTGATTTCATTGAAGCCACGCAGAGGTTTGGGAGGAAGTCGCTGGGGCTCGGCATTGCAATATTATGACTCAGTGACTTCAAGCTGAATATTGTAAAGTCTGTGGGTTATATGGTGAATTAATACACAGACTACAAGAGTAACTTTAACAGGACTTTACTATTCGAAGGTCAGGGCGAATCTGCCCAATAAATCCTTACACAGCACTTATATACCGGTGTGGTCACCACCGGTATTACAGTATACAGTAGCCAAGATAAAGTAGTGCAACCCTTAAAATAGTTCTCTTAAAGGTGGAACGTTACATACACTACAAATATGGAACTGACAGTTCCGACGGTCGGCTGACAGCCCAAGGTAAACATTTTAGGCCAGTTTAGTTTTAATAAGGAATGCCCAAGGAGAAGGCCATCAGGCATATTAGTGCAGCATTATTTGATTAACACAGCCAGTTCTTTCCTGCAAGTAAGAGATTAGATTGTGGTTTCTAACTGGTGCAAGACAGCAAGTTCATGAAGTGAATTTGCAGGTTTTTAAAACTCTGTTGATTGAGTGTTATGTGGCGTGACTACCGTGCTAAATGGGATAGATTCAGAACAGATCTAGCAGCTCAAAACTGGGCATCCATGAGGCGCTGTGGGCCATCAGCAGCAGCAGAATTGTATTCCACCACAATCTGTAACCTCATGGCCCAGCATATCCCTCACTCTACCATTACCGTCAAGCCAGGGGACCAACCCTGGTTCAATAAGGAGTGTAGAAGAGCATGCCAGGAGCAGCACCAGGCGTACCTAAAAATGAGGTGCCAACCTGGGGAAGCTGCAACACAGGACTACATGCATGCTAAACAGTGGAAGCCGCATGCTATAGACAGGGCTAAGTGATCCCACAATCAACGGATCAGATCAAAGCTCTGCAGTCCTGCCACATCCAATGGCGAATGGTGGTGGACCATTAAACAACTAACTGGAGGAGGAGGCTCCATGAATACCCCCATCCTCAATGATGGTGGAGCCCAGCACATGAGTGCAAAAGACAAGGCTGAAGCATCTTCAGCCAGAGATGCCGAGTGGATGATCCATATCGGCCTCCCCCTGAGGTCCCCACCATCACAGAAGCCAGTCTTCAGCCAATTCGATTCACTCCATGTGATATCGAGAAACGGCTGAGCGCACTGGATACAGCAAAGGGCCCTGACAACATCCCAGACTTGTGCTCCAGAACTACCCGTGCCTCTAGCCAAGCTGTTCCAGTACAGCTACAACACTGGCATCTATCTGACAATGTGGAAAACGGCCCAGGTATGTCCTATCCACAAAAAGCAGGACAAATCCAATCCGGCCAATTACCGCCCCATAAGACTACTCTCAATTATCAGCAAAGTGATGGAAGGTGTCGTTGACAGTGCTATCAAGGGGTACTTACTCACCAATAATCTGCTCACTGATAGTCAGTTTGGTTTCCACCAGGACCACTCGGCTCCAGACCTCATTACAGCCTTGGTCCAAATGTGGACAAAAGAGCTGAATTCCAGAGATGAGGTGAGAGTGACTGCCCTTGACATCAAGGCAGCATTTGACTGAGTCTGGCATCAAGGAGCCCTAGTAAAACTGAAGTCAATGGGAATCGGGGGGAAAACTCTCCACTGGCTGGAGTCATACCTAACACAAAGGAAGATGGTTGTGGTTGTTGGAGGCCAATCATCTCAGCCCCAGGACATTGCTGCAGGAGTTCCTCAGGGAAGTGTGCTAGGCCCAACCATCTTCAGCTGCTTCATCAACAAACCTTTCCTCCCTCATAAGTTCAGAAGTGGGGATGTTCGCTGATGATTGCTATGTTCAGTTCACATCAGTTCCATTTGGAATTCCTCAGATAATGAAGCAGTCCAAGCCCGCATGTAGCAAGACCAGGACAACATCCAGGCTTGGGCTGATTAGTGGCAAGTGACATTCGTGCCACACAAGTGCCAGGCAATGACTAACAAGAGAGAGTCTAACTACCTCCCCTTGTCATTCAATGGCATTATCATCGTCGAATCTCCCACCATCAACATCCTGGGGGTCACCATTGACCAGAAACTTAACTGGACCAGCCACAAAAATATTGTGGCTGCACGAGCAGGTCAGAGGCTGGGTATTCTGTGGTGAGTGACTCACCTCCTGACTCCCCAAAGCCTTTCCACCATCTACAAGGCACAAGTCAGGAGTGTGCTGGAATACTCTCCACTTGCCAGGATGAGTGCAGCTCCAACAACACTCAAGAAGCTCGACACCATCCAGGACAAAGCAGCCCGCTTAATCGACACCCCATCCACCACCTTAATCATTCACTCCCTCCACCACCGGCGCACCGTGGCTGCAGTGTGTACCATCTACAAGATGCACTGCAGCAACTCGCCAAGGCTTCTTCGGCAGCACCTCCCAAACCCACGACCTCTACCACCTAGAAGGACAAGGGCAGCAGGCGCATGGGCACACCACCACCTCCAAGTTGCCCTCCAAGTCACTCACCATCCTGACTTAGAAGTATATCGCCATTCGTTCATTGTCGCTGGGTCAAAATCCTGGAACTCCCTCCCTAACAGCACTGTGGGAGTACCTTCACCACACGGACTGCAGCGGTTCAAGAAGGCGGCTCACCACCACCTGCTCAAGGGCAATTAGGGATGGGCAATAAATGCTGGCTTTGCCAGCAATGCCCAAACCCTGTGAATTAATACATTTTAAAACAATTCTTTTTTTAAATTTCACCAACTTATGTCACTGCTTTGGGGTCAAGAAATAAGAAATGAAAAGTAGAAAACCGTAGAGTACTAGCTTTAAAAAATAAAATGATTGCAAAGCATACTTAGGTTGAAGATGTGGATGAACTTTCTAGTTTTGCGCACACGTGAGAGAGAAAGACAAGAGAACTGGGTATGAGGGAAGAAAGAGGGGCCAGATTACAACAGTGGTTCGGATTGTCCAGTCAGTTCTTTAGAGACTGGACAGCAAAAGCCGGTTGTGTTTAGATAGAAGTCCTCAGCATGGCTTAGTTGTCAACACTTGCATCCCGTTCTGAGGGTTGTGGGTTTAAGCCCCGCAACAGGACAAGCACATCATCTGAGCTGATGCTCCAGTATAATACGGGGAGGGTAAGCATTGTCGGGTGTGTGCCCCTTCAGTGAGTGGTTAAATTGCGGTCCTCCCTGCCTGTTTCAATAGTGCAGGTGACCATTAAAGATCACATTGCACAGTTTGATGAAGAGTAGAGTTCATCTGGTTTCCTGGCCAATATTTCTCCCCCAGCCAACACCATCAGAAACAAATTACACAGGATACAGTCCATGTCGGTGTTTGTGCTCCACTCCAGCCTCCTCCCATCTTTCCTCATCTAACTCTGTCAGCATAACCCTCTATTCCCTTCTGCCTCATATGCTTGTCCAGCCTCCCCTTAAATGCATCCAAACTATTCGCTTCAACCACTCCCTGTGGTAACGAGTTCCACATTCTCACCACTCTCTGGGGAAAGAAGTTTCTTCTGAATTCCCTAATGAACTGGTTATTCCACTCATTATTGTTTGTGGGAACTTGCTATGTGCAAAAGTAGCTGCTATGTTTAGCCACACAACAACAGTGATTGCTCAATAGAGCTTTGGGACTTCTCCCCCTCCCGCCCTGTCTCTGTCCCCCCTCCCGCCCTGTCTCTATCCCCCCCCTCCTGCCCTGTCTCTATCCCCCCCCTCCTGCCCTGTCTCTATTTCCCCCCCCCCGCCCTGTCTCTATCCCCCCTCCTGCCCTGTCTCTGTCCCCCCTCCCGCCCTGTCTCTATCACCCCTCCTGCCCTGTCTCTATCCCCCCCTCCCACCCTGTCTCTATCCCCCCTCCTGCCCTGTCTCTATCCCCCCTCCTGCCCTGTCTCTATCCCCCCTCCTGCCCTGTCTCTATCCCCCCTCCTGCCCTGTCTCTATCCCCCCTCCTGCCCTGTCTCTATCCCCCCTCCTGCCCTGTCTCTATCCCCCCTCCTGCCCTGTCTCTATCCCCCCCCATCCTGCCCTGTCACTATCCCCCCTCCTGCCCTGTCTCTATCCCCCCTCCTGCCCTGTCTCTATCCCCCCCATCCTGCCCTGTCACTATCCCCCCCATCCTGCCCTGTCTCTATCCCCCCTCCAGCCCTGTCTCTATCCCCCCTCCTGCCCTGTCTCTATCCCCTCCCCCAGCCCTGTCTCTATCCCCCCTCCTGCCCTGTCTCTATCCCCTCCCCCCGCCCTATCTCTATCCCCCCTCCTGCCCTGTCTCTATCCCCTCCCCCCGCCCTATCTCTATCCCCCCTCCTGCCCTGTCTCTATCCCCCCCATCCTGCCCTGTCTCTATCCCCCCTCCTGCCCTGTCTCTATCCCCTCCCCCAGCCCTGTCTCTATCCCCCCTCCTGCCCTGTCTCTATCCCCTCCCCCAGCCCTGTCTCTATCCCCCCTCCTGCCCTGTCTCTATCCCCCCCATCCTGCCCTGTCTCTATCCCCCCTCCTGCCCTGTCTCTATCCCCCCTCCTGCCCTGTCTCTATCCCCTCCCCCCGCCCTATCTCTATCCCCCCTCCTGCCCTATCTCTATCCCCCCTCCTGCCCTGTCTCTATCCCCCCCATCCTGCCCTGTCTCTATCCCCCCTCCTGCCCTGTCTCTATCCCCTCCCCCAGCCCTGTCTCTATCCCCCCTCCTGCCCTGTCTCTATCCCCTCCCCCCGCCCTATCTCTATCCCCCCTCCTGCCCTGTCTCTATCCCCCCCATCCTGCCCTGTCTCTATCCCCCCCATCCAGCCCTGTCTCTATCCCCCCTCCTGCCCTGTCTCTATCCCCTCCCCCAGCCCTGTCTCTATCCCCCCTCCTGCCCTGTCTCTATCCCCTCCCCCCGCCCTATCTCTATCCCCCCTCCTGCCCTGTCTCTATCCCCCCCATCCTGCCCTGTCTCTATCCCCCCTCCTGCCCTGTCTCTATCCCCTCCCTCAGCCCTGTCTCTATCCCCCCTCCTGCCCTGTCTCTATCCCCTCCCCCCGCCCTATCTCTATCCCCCCTCCTGCCCTGTCTCTATCCCCCCCATCCTGCCCTGTCTCTATCCCCCCTCCTGCCCTGTCTCTATCCCCTCCCCCCCACCCTGTCTCTATCCCCCCTCCTGCCCTGTCTCTATCCCCCCCCACCCTGTCTCTATCCCCCCTCCTGCCCTGTCTCCATCCCCTCCCCCCACCCTATCTCTATCCCCCCCCCCTCCTGCTCTGTTTCTGTCCCCCACCTGCCTTGTCCGTATCTTGCCCCATTGTCCTGTTTTGAAATCGGTAAAAGATGATGGATGATGGAGCCAGGGGCAATACAATCAAATGTTGTATTTTAAGCTTTTATTTTGCACTTAAGTCATAGCAATTTACTGCAGAATTTAGTTGGGTTCTTACCTTAGCATTATTTTTCCGTGAGGTAATTACACTTTGGGTTTACAAGCTTTGTGCACCATTATCCAGGTGCATGTATAGAGGAGAGTGCAGTTAAATGAATTACCCCAGGCTTTATTGGAGGTACACTGTTCTGTGGAGTTACAGCATCCAATTGCCAGAACTCGAGGTGCAAAAGCACTCACAGAGGTCACTATAGCACTGATTCATCTTCCCCATTGATGGTTTCGATGGATGCGATATCCCTTCAATCCGAGGCCTGTCGTCAAGTTGCGGACCTGTCGCTTGATTGCCTCAGCCCTGCCCACTGCCTAAACACCTGGGGGGGGAAAATTCAGTTGTTTGCGCCTCCCGTTAGCGCCTTAAGAGGGCGCTAATGGGGCGCAAAGCAACTAGCGCCCGGGGCGCGGCAATATTTGCGCCGCACGCAAAATTAACTAGACATTTTCCGGCGGTGCTAAACACTACCGCCACGATCTCCTGCGCTGGCAGATCGTGACGTCAGTCGAGTGCGCAACGCCCCAGTAGCACCCCGGACCAGATATTGAGTGGCGCCTCCTGCCTTACCGCCTGCCGCTAGCAACGACAGGTTGAGGGGAGCGTTTTGCTGTCAGAAAGGGACTGGGGGAGCGCTATTTAAAGGCAACCGCTTCCTGCCTTTTTTTGTTGGTGACATTTTTGCACCACGCATTCTGAGAGAGAGAGAGAGAGAGAGAGAGACACTTCTGGAGAGATTCAACGCTGTGTGAAGGAGTTTTGGGTACTGAGCAGCACTTTGCAGGTTCATTTTGAATTGCCCTTCCTTGCTTCGCCAGCGCTCTGAGGTAGCGCCTCGCTGCTCGGCCTTTGCACCTTAAGACAGGTGTGAAGCACCTGATTTAGTGCTCCAATCACCTCCAGGGGCGATAAAAGTCAAGTTTGCCGTCGGAGGCGATAATTAGCGCCAGGCGCTAAACTTTGCGCACGGCCGAAAATGGCGCCCCAAATGGGGCGATACTGAATTTTTCCCCCCTGGTGTGTGTGCGGGGCTGCATCAACAAAGTGGAGTTTAATGAGGGAGGTGTCATAGATTCATAGCGTTATACAGCACAGAAAAAGGCCCATCGTGTCCGTGCCGGCCATCAAGCCCTGTCTAATCTAATCCCATTTTCCAGCACTTGGTCCGTAGCCTTGTATGCTATGGCGTTTCAAGTGCTCATCTAATTGCTTCTTGAATGTTGTGAGGGTTCCTGCCTCTACAACCCTTTCAGGCAGTGAGTTCCAGATTCCAACCACCCTCTGGGTGAAATAGTTTTTCCTCAAATCCCCTCTAAACCGCCTGCCCCTTACCTTGAAACTATGCCCCCTTGTTATTGACCCCTCTACTAAGGGGAAAAGTTCCTTTCTATCTACCCTATCTATGCCGCTCATAATTTTGTACACCTCAATCAGGTCCCCCCTCAGCCTTCTCTGCTCTAAGGAAAACAACCCCAGCCTGACCAGTCTCTCCTCATAGCTGAAGTGCTCCAGCCCAGGTAACATCCTGGTGAATCTCCTCTGCATCCTCTCCAATGCAATCACATCCTTCCTATAGCGTGGCGACCAGAACTGCACACAGTATTCCAGCTGTGGCCTAACTAGCATTTTGTACAACTCCATCATAACCTCCCTGCTCTTATATTCTATGCCTCAGCTAATGAAGGCAAGTATCCCATATGCCTTTTTAACCACCTTATCTACCTGTCCTGCTGCCTTCAGGGATCTATGTACATGCACACCAAGGTCCCTCTGATCCTCTGTCCTTCCTAGGATCCTACCATTCATTGTGTATTCCCTTGCCTTGTTAGCCCTCCCAAAATGCATCACCTCACACTTTCCAGGGTTAAATTCCATTTGCCACTGTTTTGCCCATCTGACCAACCCGTCTATATCGTCCTGTAGCCTGAGGCTTCCCTCCTCGCTATTTACCACTCCACCAATTTTCGTGTCATCTGCGAACTTACTGATCATACCTCCTACATTCATATCTAAATCACTAATGTACACTGCAAACAGCAAGGGACCCAGCACCGATCCCTGCGGTACACCACTGGACACAGGCTTCCAGTCACAAAAACAACCTTTGACTATCACCCTCTGCCTCCTGCCACTAAGCCAATTTTGGATCCAATGTGCCAAATTGCCCTGGATCCCATGGGCTCTTACCTTCTTGATCAGTCTCCCATGCGGGACTTTGTCAAAGGCCTTACTGAAGTCCATGTAGACTACATCAACTGCACTACCCTCATCCACACACCTAGTCACCCCCAATCAAATTCGTTAGACATGATCTCCCCCTGACAAAGCCATGCTGACTATCCTTGATTAATCCTTGCCTCACCTAGTGGAGACTAATTCTGTCCCTCAGAATTTTTTCCAATAATTTCCCTACCACTGATGTTAGGCTCACTGGCCTGTAATTCCCTGGTTTATCCCTACTACCCTTCTTGAATAATGGTGCTATGTTAGCTGTCCTCCAGACCTCTGGCAGGTGTCCGATTGATATTCTGTAATTCTGTAAAAGTATCCTCCGGACTCAAAGGAAAACAGTAAACAATGCATGCAGGGCAGAACTAGGCCAATATCCATTAATAATCACTATCCAAAAAAGAGCCACCAAATTTTGGAATCACCTACAAATGAGCAACCCCCAATGCTATCACTACGACGCCCTGAAATGCCAAGAGCTGACCATAAAGAAGAATACCCTCAGTCAACTAGTCCTGGGACTCAGTGAAGTAACTACTAACAATACTAACAATAACCAGCCCCAGGACAGTGACAGGGTAACACAAAGAATTCGACCCAACACAATCGTCGCTAAGCAAAAGGAAAAATATCTGACATATTGGGCAGAAACAACAAAAACCCAAAGCAAACTCAATTGCTACTTGGCCCTAAACAGACAATACAACATAGCTGATTACCTGACCATGGTAAAGGATAACAAACTGAGAAGAACCTTGACAAGGTACAGACTTAGCGAACATAGCCTAGCGATCGAAAAAGGCAGACACAGGCAGACCAGGCTGCTAAGAGAAGACAGGATATGCTCTCACTGCAGTCAGGGAGTAGTGGAGACAGAGATGCACTTCCTCACAGCCTGTGGAAAATATCACGGCATCAGGGAGAATTTCTACCAAAAATTCTCACAAATATGCCCTGAATTCAGAAATCTGAATGACAACCAAAAACTCCCATTCCTACTGGGGGAGGAGAGAAGCTGTGTAACACTGGCGGCACACTATGTTACAGCTTGCCATGAACAGAGGGACAACCAGTAAACTAAGAAAAGAGTATATATAAACAATGCGAATGTATATTTATACACTCAGGGATATACCTGTTTATACACTGTATGAATAGAACTGCGTTTATGTGTTCAACCATAAATGTATTTTGATGCTTTGGCAACATAAGATGTACCTTATCATGCCAATAAAGCGATTTGAATTTGAATTTGAATTTGATATTTCGCTTTGCCTGTGGTTCTGCTGAAGGGCAGGGCTGTGAGGCATGTTGGGAGTGGGACATAGCTCATACAACCGTCTGGTGGTCGATGTAAGTCGGCAGGGTTCAAGGGTCGGGCTGCGCTCGCTTTTTTTAATGCGGCTGTGTATAAACAGCTTCCATTTCAAGCGCGGAGGAAAATACCTCCCCATATAGCACAGCTCAGTGAGTTTACCCTAACAGCTATGAACAAGCCTGTAGGTGTAGCAGTCAGCGATCCGAGTATTGCCAATTGGGTTTTTTTCTTTTAAAAGAGAACTTTCTGTTATATGATGCCCATCACATCCTCAGGACATCCCACAGTGCTTCACAGCCAATGAAGCACTTCTGAAGTGTCGTAATCACAGATAGAGGCCATTTCGGCCCATCGAGCCTGCACCGACACATATCCCACCCGATCCCCGTAACCCCTACACCAACACATATCCCACCCTATCCCCGTAACCCCACGTATTTAATCCCCCTAACACTAAGGGTCAATTTATCATAGCCAATCAACCTAACCCGCACACCTTTGGACTGTGGGAGGAAACCCACGCAAACACGGGGAGAATGTGCAAACTCCACACAGACAGTCTCCCGAGGCCGGATTCGAACCCGGGTCCCTGGCGCTGTGAGGCAACAGTGCTAACCACTATGCCACCGTGCTCCTAATGTAGGAAACGCGGCAGCCAATTTGCGCACAGCAAGCTCCCACAAACCGCAATGAGATGAATGACCAGTTACTCTGGTTTCTGTCGGTGCCGTTGGCTGAGGGGTAAATGTTCCCTGAGAACGTTCCCTGCTCCTCTTCAATACATCCACCTGAACAGGCTGACGGGACCTAGGTTTGACATCTCACCTAAAGCATGGCAGCTCTGACAATGCAGCACTCCCTCAGTGCTGCACCGAAATGTCGGCATCAGTTATGTGTTTAGACCTGGAGCGAGGCTTGAACCCAAAACCTTCTGATTTGAGAGGTGTGCGTGCTACCACTGAGCCACGCTTAACGCCTAAAGCAATACCGTGCCAGTAGTATAGAAGTTCTGAATCTAATTGTACAGTGAACCAACAACAACTTGCATTTATATAGCGCCTTTAACGTAGTAAAACATCCCAAGGTGCTTCACAGGAGCGTTATCAAATAAAATGTGAAATCGAGCCACATCAGGAGATATTAGGACAGATGGCCAAAAGCTTGTACAAGAGGTAGGCTTTAAAGAGCATCTCAAAGGAGGAGAAAGACAGAGGTCGAGAGGCGGAGAGGTTTAGGGAGGGAATTCCAGAGCTATGGGGCTTGACAGCTGAAGGCACGGCCGCCAGTGGTGGAGCGATGAAAATCGGGGATGCTCAACAGGCCAGAATTGGAGGTTGTGGGGCTGAAGGAGATTACAGAGATGGGGAGGGGTGAGGCCGTGGAGGGATTTGAAAACAAGGATGAGAATTTTGAAATCGAGGCGTTGCCGGACCGGAAGCCAATGTAGGTCAGCGAGCACAGGCGTGATGGGTGAACGGGACTTAGTGCGAGTTAGGGCACGGGCAGCCGAGCTTTGGATGAGCTCAAGCTTACGGCGGGTGTGTGGTGGGAGGCCGACCAGGAGTGTGTTGGAGTCAACACAAAAGCCTGCAGGCTCAGTTATTAGTGTTTTTAAAAAAGAAGCATTACTTGTTTAAAAAAATGCTCCTGGATTATCATGTTTGTTGCTGTTACACTAATGAAACTTTTATGTAGAAATACCGAAGCGAAGGTTATTGTGTTGTACTGTAGAACCCTGAGTTTCTAATTGTGAGGGCCTCAGCCCTTTCTTTGACCTGTTCTGCATGAATAATTGATGTTATCTTTGATCTGAACTGTAGCCGTGCCTAAGTGGCAATAAAATTTTAATGCACAGCTACGAGGACTGGAGAAATTTGAACAAGTCACGGTATTTGATGCTTTTTTTAAAAGAAAAAATCAAAGCAGGCTTCACAGGGGGATTTGGCGTGCGTTCGTCCGGAGAGCCTCCTGTGGCGAGGAAACTGAGCTCAGCTGTGGCTGTCGCACGTTCCAAGGAGGAGCTAATGCCGGCCTCGCGTTTAACTAGGCTCGTCAACTCTGGCTGGATGTATTCCTGGAGGTTTAATCACACAACCCCCTACCCCCCCACCCCGCTCCGACCAGTAACTGCCCTGCCCCCCTGCGCTCCCGCCATTGGTTGCCCGACATGTCCATCCTCACGGTGCGTCACCTTCCTACGCCAATCGGAAAGAGCACAGACTCTTCATTCCCCGATTGACCGTCAGGAATCATCCGATCAAACAGCGCTTCCCCCCCCCACGTCCAGTACTTTTATAACTAGTAAACAAAAGTGGCCAAATAATTTTTTGGTAAAAGCACAATCTTTGATTCTTTTTTTCTCTCCCGGGGCTGCTCATAGCAGTGTCCTGGAGACTCCAGGGCAACCCCTGGAGGGGTTGGTAAGCCTACTTTTAAGGTGAGAATCAGATATTTTAAGCGTGCGGCGCAGTGGGACCCCTTCAAATCATCCTTGCTGCTGCAGGGGGAAAATTAGATGCTTATTGCGCAGCTGTTGCGACGGTTTTGTTTGATGGGGCCTCAATCTTGCTCTTTTTTCCCCCCGCCACGCCCACTGTTGGATGCGCGTCTCCAGTTGAGATCATTAACAGCCTGTGGCTGTTGAAATCCCACTCCAGAGACTTGAGCACAGAAATCTAGGCTGACACTCCCAGTGCAGTGCTGAGGGAGTGCTGCACTGTCGGAGGTGCCATCTTTCGGATGAGGTCCCGTCTGCGTGGACGTAAAAGATCCCGCGGCACTATTTCGAAGAAGAGCAGGGGAGTTCTCCCCGGTGTCCTGGGCCAATATCTATCCCTCAATCAACATTGCAACAACAGATTATCTGGTCATTATCACATTGCTGTTTGCGGGATCTTGCTGTGCGCAAATTGGCTGCCACGTTTCCTACATCACGACAGTGACTACACTTCAAAAAGTGCTTTATTGGCTGTAAAACGCTTTGCGACGACCTGAGGTCGTGAAAGGCGCTGTATAAATGCAAATCTTTCTTTCTTCCTTCTGAGGAAGGATGTTCTTGCCATGGAGGGAGAGCAGCGAAGATTCACCAGGCTGATACCTGGGATGGCAGGAATGACGTATGAGGAGAGATTGGGTCGATTAGGCTTATACTCACTGGAGTTTAGAAGAATGAGAGGGGATCACATTGAAACTTATAAAATTCTAACAGGACTAGACAGACTAGATGCAGGAAGGATGTTCCCGATGGCGGGGGAGTCCAGAACCAGGGGCCACAGTCTAAAGATAAGGGGTAAGCCATTTAGGACAGAAATGAGGAGGAATTTCTTCACCCAGAGAGTGGTGAACCTGTGGAATTCTCTACCACAGAAGGCAGTTGAGGCCAGTTCATTAAATATATTCAAGAAGGAGTTAGATATATTTCTTAAGGCTAAAGGGATCAAGGGATATGGGGAGAAGGCAGGGACAGGGTACTGAATTTGGATGATCAGCCATGATCTCATTAAATGGCGGAGCAGGCTTGAGGGGCCGAATGGCCTACTCCTGCTCCTATCTTCTATGTTTCTATCATTCAGAGAGTGGTGGGAATCACAGGAAATTTTCAGGCTACTTGCACCGCGTTGCACTAAAAGGAAGAATCAAAAGCTGTTTATTTATTGATGAGAGCGAATGTTTCCCATTGGATAGAGCGCTAGTTGTCCAAACGTGTATTTGTTTATTACTTCTCCGTCAACTAACAGTTCGAAACACTCGTGTTCAATTTTACCACGGAATCATGGTTTCCTCTAAAAATTTTTAAGTGCTGTTTTTGTTGATTTTATACTAGCCCTTTTGCGTGTGACTGCTTTCCCCCCGGATTGCTTAGCTCTTGAAAGCAAAAATCTCCCGAGGACTTGTACAAAGTAATTTGGAGCCGAGCCACGTCGATGATCAGGAGAGTCTGAGCGTCAAGAGCCGGCGACAACGCGGGTCTGTCATTTTAGGCACCAGCTTGAAGGTTTTGGCCACGCCCGGCGTTGTTGCTAAGATTTCTGTAAAGTGTGGCGGTGGGTGTTTTGAAGTTTTCACGCAGCATTACTGAAGGCCTAGCGTCACCCAGGAGTGCAACTACAGATAGTTCTCCTTCCAAACTTGGGCTGCGTCTGGACAGAGCATTTTGAGCTGGACAGCACGAACATGAAGCACTAATGGTTACAGATATGTCACGGGTACCGATAGTGGTGGGTCTTTTTTGTGGTGGTAGATTGAGATTATCACATAAAAAGCAAACTGCACGACATTGAGGCATGATAGCAAAATACTGCGGATGCTGGAAATCCGAAATAACAACAGAAAATGCTGGAAAAACTCAGCAGGCCAGGCAACATCTGTGGAGAGAGAAATAGAGTCAACGTTTCAGGTCAAAACCCTTCATCAGTCCGGACGAAGGGTTTCGACCTGAAACGTTGACTCTATTTCTCTCTCCACGGATGTTGCCTGGCCTGCTGAGTTTTTGCAGCATTTTCTGTTGTTATCTGACATTGAGGTATGTTGCTTTAAGTGAAAACTGATGAGTATTTTACCAATACACTAGTTGTGGTCTGTTGTAGATCCTTTTCTCTGGGTCAGTGGCATCTGTTGCTTCTTTAAGAGGTCCCAGCGTCTTACTTTGAGGGGAGTTGACTCGCACTGCTCTACATCTACTTCTATGACAGAGTAACTCGGGGATTTAGCAAAAGCATCCCATTGTGATCTGGACCGGATGTTCCTGTCTTTTAGCACGTGTAGTCTCGTGTGAAGCATTAAAACACTGGCATGGACCAGTTGGGCCGAATGGGTTGTTTCTGTGCTGTACATTCTATGTCATTCTCTCTCCGTGTCTTTTCAATCTGTCCAAAGGCGGACTGAGTGAAGACGAGGCTCGGTAAGAATTGTTGAGCTGCTTCATTTCACATCAGCTGAACATACAAAGGAAACGTAGGAACAGTAGAAGGCAATTCAGCCCCTCAAGCCTGTTCCGCCATTCAATTAGATCATGGCTAATCTGTATCTCAACCCCATTTAGCCGCCTTGGTTCCATATCCCTTAACACCCTTGCCTACAAATTTCTATCAATCTCAGTTTTGATATTTTCAATTGACCTCTAGCCTCAGCAGCTTTTTTTGGGGGTGGGGGGCAGTTCCAGATTTTCACTACCCATTGTGTGAAGAAGTGTTTCCTGACATCACCCTGAACAGCCGAGCTCTAATTTTAAGGTTATGCCTCTTGTATGGGACGCCCCCCACCAGAGGAAATAGTTTCTATCTATCCTATTGAATCTTTTAATCATCTTAAACACCTTAATTAGATCACCCCTTAATCTTCTATACTCAAGGGAGTACAAGCCTAGTCTATGCAGCCTGTCCTCATAATTTCTCCCTTTTAGCCCCGGTATAATTCTGGTGAATCTACGCTGCCCCCCCCGCCCCCCTCCAAGGCCAATATATCCTTCCTGAGGATCGGTTTCACTTATTTAAATGAATGCAACTTGTCTTTACATAATAATATAAAATAATGAGCATGCTATACTTCCCCACATCAGTGGGTCATCTTAACTTAACTTAAACAGAATAACTGATCCGCTTTCTTGCTTATAGCCCAGAGATTGTTTAGATTCTGGGCAAAACTACTTCTAATTAGCAAATTAACCACCTTTTGTCTGGGAGCCTTTTTTTTGGGGCGAGAATGCACTTTTTTTTAAAAAAAAGAAACATAAATTGTAACTCGTATTTTCAAATCTTTTCAGTGGTTCAATGGTCAGAACATCCTTAAGCACTGTGATTTTTATACCTAATCGATAATCACTTTAATTTGCTTAATGCAGACATAGGTTCAATGGGTTGGAAGCAAACCCAGTCCATGTAAAAGTCAGCAATCAAAGACTTTGTGACGGTAAACAAAATCTCGGGGGTTATTTTGGCCAAAGAATTAAAATAGGTGCTAAATGGGTGCAGTTCTAAGATTAGCCTGTTTGAATGTCTGGGTTTAGGACACAATTTTGATCCTAATTGCTGATTACCATCATTTGAACTTGCCTGGGGGGGCTAAACCAGACACCCGCAGGATTAGCACTCGAGCGCTGATTAGACGCAATATTCGTGGAGCAGAAGATGTGGGCTCCACGCACCCACTTCCACTGAAGGTGTGGAGTGCTCTGGCTGGCACACAGTGGCACGTTGCAGGGTGGCTCAGGGACCGAGGGAGAGGGCGCACAGGTTCTCGGACGCGGCGCTGGAGGTCCTGGTGGAGGAGGTCCAGAGGAGGACGGATGTCCTGTACCCG
This sequence comes from Somniosus microcephalus, assembly GCF_052327205.1. NCBI lineage: Eukaryota > Metazoa > Chordata > Chondrichthyes > Squaliformes > Somniosidae > Somniosus > Somniosus microcephalus. The sequence continues at coordinate 18,475,337 of NC_140997.1, read as the reverse complement.
CAGGGAGGAAGGAGTCCACCTCGCCCTCCTGCCCCGCTCTCCTGCAGCAGCTGGTGCTGCTCTGTCTGGCCTCATGTCCTCCTCCCATTCCTCCTGCAGACCAAGGGGGACGCCTGGCAAGATGCTGATGACCAAGCACTCCCTTTCTCCAGGTGACTCCAACAAGGTGTCCAATAAGGTGGAGTAGCACAGCACCCACTCTTTTTATTTGAAATCCTCAGAGAATTTCTGGAATAAATGTTGCTCGAGTGTTGGTGAAGTCTTGGCTAACTGTCCTAGACAGTCTCCCAATGTGTTTCAGAGGTCCTTTTCACAGCTCCAGCAACAATGACCATGAAATGGTGAGAATCCCTTTAAGTAGCGCTTGAAATCGACATCAACGCCATGTTTACTCCCAAAGAGCTGGTTGCCGTTGGGAGAGGATGCTAGTTGTTGCGCTAGCCACCAAAATGCCATGCAGCCTCTTCAATGAGTGCTAGCTGGCATTTTCAGCGGCAGTTAGCTGTTTAACAAGCCTCCAGACGGCTTCAACTCCTTTACCAAGATGGCGTCTTGCACTAAACACAGGCTAAACCGGTGTTTCCACTCAAGACCCCAGCTTGGCCACCTCCTTTAGCGCCTAAAGTATGCGGCGAAAATCACCCCCTTCATGTTTAAGCTTATGATATGGACAATGGTCCAGGTTCAGTATTCTTAAGAGAGTTAGCAGAGTATCAAAGTCTTTTATCCTTTCTGTATTTGAGTGGGGTGTAAGTTAAACTTTCTGTAATTGAGTGAAATCTACTCTATTGATCTTTTGCCATTGTTCAACTTTTTACCTGATTGGTAGTTTACAGCCTAAGTTCTATGTTCCGATAGAGGGGTCTTTATTCTGCTCTCCCCAAGCTCTTACAAGGGTCTATGTCGATTTCAGTGAGCAAAGTGTATCAGCAAGGTTATCTGTTTAACTATGGGTAATGCTACACTATCAGTTACTGTGTGTGTGCAAGGCTGCACCTCGGGTCGAAGGGATCAAGGGCTCGATGATGGGCGTGTTCCTTGGCACTGAGTACGAGAGAGATAATGGGTAAAAGCCCTAAAATCCTTACTGTTTCCACATCCTGGCTGTGTTAAAGAAGGAACTTGCATTTATATAGCGCCTTTCACGACCTCAGGACGTCCCAAAGCGCTTTTACAGTCAATGAAGTACTTTTGAAGTGTAGTCACTGTTGCAAACACGGCAGCCAATTTTGCACACAGCAAGCTCCCACAAATGACCAGATAATCTGTTTTAGTGCTATTGGTTGGGGGATAAATATTGAGCAGGACACCGTGGAGAGCTCCCCTGCTTTTCTTCGAATAGTGCCCTGGGATCTTTTACGTGCACCCGAGAGGGCAGACGGGGGCCTCGGTTTAACGTCTCATCCGAAAGACGGCACCTCTGACAGTGCAGCGCTCCCTCAGCACTGCAGTGGAGTGTCAGCCTAGCTTTATGTGCAGTACTTTCACAGTGACCATTGGCACAACCAACCCCTCTCAGCGTGAGATTTAAGAGCCAGCTGCTGTTGTTCAAAAGATCTGCATAGTTCATGGAGTGCAAAATTGCTGGGGTGTTGAATGTCTGCAAGCGTTCAATACACAACCTGGTGGATGGTAAATTAAATGAGGGAGCTAGGATTTGAGAGAGCTGGCTAAGAAATTGGACAAGACCACATCAGTTCTGTATTTTGCATAAAGTAATATTAAAGGAGGATTACATACAGTAGGAAGTGGTTTACTGCCTTTTGATTTCATTGTGGAGAAGATTGTAATAAACTTGAGCTAAAGTGAACATTTGCAATCCATTCTCAGTGTATGAATTTATGTAAAAAGTACAACAGCTAAAGAAGGAGTTTTGAAGATTGTACTGTATGTTTTTTTCAGTGACGTTGTTGTTTTACTGGCTGGCTAACCTGGGATGTAAATTTTGCCCACCGTGCACCACAAGACCAGTTCCCAATCTCTGTTGTACCATCTGAGGCCGCAGCGAGCGAGTGAGCTCTGGTCTCCTCTCCCAGCGAGGAAGGGCTAGTCTGTGTTGTGCTCATGTGTGCTTCTATTGGTTAGCTTATCGGTGGAGACTTGCATGCAGGTAGCTATTGTTGAGTCTGTGTGTCCCAGTTATGTTTAGGATCAATCACTGGACACAGACAACAAGAATAACTTTTAACAGGTCTTTACTATTCGGAGGTCAGGGCTGAACTGCCCAGCAAATCCCTACACAACACTTATATACCGGTGTGGTCACCACCGGTATTACAGTATTACAGTATACAGCAGCCAAGAGAAAGTAGTACATCTCTTAAGGTAGTTCTCTTAAGGTGGAACAGGTTACATACACCACAATCCTCCCTTTTTAGCTTAACAGTTATATCCCCATTTAACATAACATAATAACATATATATATATACAACTTCATGCAAAACAGTTCAAAGATTCAGTCTCTGAGGAGGCCTCCTGATTCGAGTTGGATAACGCCTTTCAGGGGTCTCTGATTCTCGTTGCTGGGGTGACTCATCTAGTTGGTCTCTTATGGATTGGACATCATCATCAGGTACATTCACTTCTGAGGTAGATGCTTCAGGTTCACTAACTTCTTCCACGGTTGTCTCTGCCGTAACCATGGGTTCGACCCTTGTTCTTGATTCTACCAGTTGGTCAGCATGACGCCATATTACATTTTCACCAATATCTACCGTGTACATCAGGGGTCTTTGTCTGGCCCGAATTGTTCCAGATTGCCATTTCTCGTTTTTATAGTCCCGGGCTAACACTGGTTGTCCTATTTCGAAGCTCCGAGTGGTCTTGTTATTTATATGCTGGAACTGTTTGTTTTCAACTTCCCTCCGCACATTTGGTTTTAACAAGTCCAACCTGGACCGCAACCTCCTGTTATAGAACATCATGGCAGGACTTTGGTTTGTCACTGCATGAGTGGCGTTTCGATATGCCAGTAGGAATTTGCCCACCTTGTGTTGTAGTGGAATCTGATCTTCGCTCATGGCCTTTATTGCTTTTTTAAACGTTTGTACAAATCTCTCGGCCAACTCGTTTGTAGCCGGATGATATGGGGCAGAGGTATAATGTTTGACCCCATTCTTCTTCATGAATTTCTGGAATTCTTCTGACACGAACTGCGGTCCGTTGTCTGAACATATTTGTTCTGGCAATCCATTTCTTGCAAATATCGTTCTTAGCACCGCGATCGTCTTTTCCGAGGTAGTGGTAGTCATCTTAATCACTTCTGGCCATTTAGAATGTGCGTCCACCGCAATTAAAAACATGGAGTCCATGAATGGACCAGCAAAGTCAATATGTACACGTTGCCATGGGGTTGAAGGCCATTCCCATGCATGCAGCGGTGCAATCGGAGGTGCATTTTGCACTTTTTGGCACCCTGAGCAGCTTTTCGTCAGATCCTCTATCTGTTGGTCGATACCCGGCCACCACACATAAGCCCTAGCAAGGCTTTTCATCTTGACTCCCCCCAGATGACCTTCATGCAGTTCCTTTAGAACTCTCTCTCTTAACTTAGGAGGAATAATCACCCTTGTTCCATACATCAATGTTCCTTGACAGACGGACAGCTGTTCTCGTCTTGCTAAGAATGCCGGTAACAGTGGATCACCATGTGCTGGCCATCCCTTCACTGTCACTTCGTAGACCCGGGATAGTGTCGGGTCGTTCCTGGTTTCTCTTTCAATACTTGCATTGGTGACTGGTAAACATTCGATGATGGTCGAGTGAAATAACTCAACAGGGTCAACCGTCGGTGCCTCCTCCTCTGTAGGTAGTGGCAGGCGCGACAGCCCATCAGCATTACCATGCTGCTTTGTACCTTTGAATTCAATCTGATATTGATGTGCCCCTAGGAAAAGGGACCATCTCTGGAGTCTCTGTGCTGTCATCACCGAAACACCCTTCTTAGGGTTAAAAATGGATACCAACGGCTGGTGGTCTGTCAGAAGCGTGAACTTTTGGCCCTGCAGGTAATGATTAAACTTCTTTACTCCCCACACAAGGCTGAGAGCCTCCCTATCTATCTGAGCACAGTTGCGCTCAGCGGAGGTCAATGATCTGGATGCGAACGCAACTGGCCTCTCCTGGTCATTTGGCAACTTGTGTGAGAGTACTGCCCCAATACCATATGGAGAAGCATCACAAGCCAAACGAATAGGCAGCGTTGGGTTGAAGTGAGCCAACACTTCCTCTGAGGTGATCAATGCCTTGCTTTTGCGAAAGGCCCTCTTACAGTCCTCGCTCCACTTCCATGGTACTCCCTTCTGCAAAAGAGCGTTCAGCGGGTGCAGCACCGTGGATAAATTTGGCAGAAATTTATGGTAATAGTTAATCAACCCTAGGAACGACCTCAACTGGGATACATTATCCGGAGCGGGAGCCTTCACAACAGCTTCGATCTTGCCAGGAGACTTATGAAGCCCCTCCTGGTCAATGACATGACCACAGTACGAGATCCGCTTCTGAAAGAACTCACATTTCTGGCGATTAACTCGAAGTCCATATTCTTTCAATCTGGTGAGCACCAGTTCCAAATTTGCAAGGTGTTCCTCGTCATCATCTCCTGTAATCAGAATATCGTCCAGGTAACACTGTGTGCCTGGAATTCCCTGTAATACCTGCTCCATGGCCCTCTGCCAAATTGCTGGCGCCGATGCCACTCCAAAAACCAGCCTATTATACCGGTACAAGCCTCTATGCGTGTTGATCGTGAGATACTGGTGTGACTCTTCCTCAACTTCCATCTGTAAGTACGCCTGCGCCAGGCCTATCTTGGTGAAGTGTTTCCCGCCAGACAGCGAAGCGAAGATATCCTCAATCCGCGGAAGCGGATACTGCACCGTGTGAAGCACCGGATTAACAGTGATCTTGAAATCTCCACAGATGCGAACCTTCCCCTGTTCCCCCGGCTTGTTGCTCGATGAACGCTTCATGACGGGAACAATGGGCGTGGCCCACTCACTCCAGTCTACCTTAGACAGTACTCCTGAACGTTCTAGCCCTTCCAGCTCAGCTTCCACAGCAGGTCGTATCGCATAAGGTACCGGTCTGGCTTTGAAAAATTTCAGGTTTGCATGTTCTTCAACCTTGATGTTTGCCGTAATTCCTCTCAGTGTTCCCAGTCCCTGTTGAAACACCTCTTTAGCATCGTCCAATATTCTGGACAATCGTTTAGGTTTGACATCTTTTTTACCGGAATCTACCGTTAGTGCTTTTAAGGAATGCCAGTCCATATTTATTTTCCTAATCCACTCCCGTCCCAGTAGTGGTGGACCTCCCTCAGGTAGCACATATAAGTCCATTCCTCTGCTTTCTTTGCCCTTGTGGACCACCTTTACCTCTGTCTTCCCGATGGGGTATACTCTTTGCCCTGTGTATGTTTTCAATACAATCTCCGTATCCCGTAGGGGAATATGTGGGAATAACCTTTTGTAATCTTGCTTATTCATGACCGTCAATGCCGATCCAGTGTCCAATTCCATCTTCACTTGGACTCCTGCTATCTGAAGTGTGACCCAAATTGTTTGGAGGTCTGCTTCCTTACCAACATTGTGTACTCTTAGACTACCCAGTTCATTACTGCTGGAGTCTGAATCTGACTTCTGTTCATTCGAACTGTTCTGTCACCTTGTGTACCTTTCTGTACTTCTCCTGCGGTGACTTTTTGTTGCTGGTCTTCTTTCCTGACCGGCATACTTTAGCTATGTGACCAAGCCTGCCACATTTTCTGCATTCCTGATTTTTGAACCAGCACTGGTTCTGATCGTGCGTTGTCTTTCCACAACGATAACATTTTACTGTACCCAAGACCATTTGATTGGTGCTGAGTTCCGGTGACCGTAGCTGCATTTCCGCCGTGCCTCTCGCTGCGGCTTCGTGCGATGCTGCAATAGTGACAGCTTTATCAAGCGTAAGATCATTCTCCTCAAGCAGTCGCTTTTGTGTTCCTTCTTTTAACAATCCACACACAAATTTATCTCTCAGCGCATCTGCTAGTCCTGTTCCAAACTGACAGTACTTCGATAGCTTACGCAGTTCAATTAAAAATTCAGCGTTGCTTTCGTCTTTCAGCTGCGTTCTTCTGTAAAATTTAAATCGTTCCGCTATCATCAGCGGCGTGGGGTTTAAATGATTTTTCAGGACAGTAACAATATTCGCGAAAGTCTGATCCGCCGGTTTATTTGGTGATAGAAGGTGCTTCAATAGCCCGTATGTCTTCGCACCCATTGAGCTTAATAAGGTTAGTGCTTTCTCATCATCTGGTACCTTATTTGCTTTACAATAAACTTCCATGCGTTCTACATACGTGGTCCAATCTTCGATATCACTATCAAAGGTATTAATGCTCCCATGTTTAGGCATCCTTGCAAGTTTAAATTGTTTTTTTTCAAAATGGCGGCTTCCCGCGCTTGTCTTCTTCCCCCGCCTACTAAAATGGCGGCTTCCCGCGCTTGGCGGTCTTTCCCGCGCTCGTCTTCTTCCCCCGCCGACTACAATGGCGGATTCCCGCGTTTGCCTTCTTCCCCCGCTGGCTGCAATGGCGATTGCCATGCTGCTGCCGTTCTCGCCTCCCCAGCGGTTCTCACTCCCCGATGCTGCTTTGCCTCGCAGCCCCGCTTGCAGCCCGGTCCTTTACACCGGCTGCGTTTGATTTCTCCGCGGCTCTCGTGCCTTAAGCTGCCCCAGTCGCTGCGCCTCTTGGCCTCGATTGCAGCGCGGCCCTTTTTACCGGCCGTGGTCGAGTTCTCCGCCCTTATTCCTCCGTTTTCCCTCCCCTACTCCACAGCCAACGCGGCCGACTTTCTGCTCGTGTCGCTGATCGGCTTACCCACCACCGTGGTAGAAGGGATGATCACTGCCTGTCGCTGATGGAGGGTTTCGTGGTCAGAATTTTTCTTTTTAACCCGGGTTCTCGATGCCTCCCGTGCGATGGTGCTCAGCAGGATGATGAGGGCGGATGCCTCTTCTCGACGCCCGTTCTGAGGACGAAGCTGCCTTGGATGTAAAACTGCCGCAGGGTAAGATCGGACTCGTCGCCACTGTTGAGTCTGTGTGTCCCAGTTATGTTTAGGATCAATCACTGGACACAGACAACAAGAATAACTTTTAACAGGTCTTTACTATTCGGAGGTCAGGGCTGAACTGCCCAGCAAATCCCTACACAACACTTATATACCGGTGTGGTCACCACCGGTATTACAGTATTACAGTATACAGCAGCCAAGAGAAAGTAGTACATCTCTTAAGGTAGTTCTCTTAAGGTGGAACAGGTTACATACACCACAGCTATCTCTGCCAGTGAGCTGTGGTATGAGCGTATCTAACAATAGGAATCAGTATAGGCTAAAGACGTCTCAGAGCGCTTTACCGCCAATGCAGTGCTTTTGAAGTGTGGTCACTGTTGTACTCTGCACACAGCAAGCTCCCACAGACAGCAATGACCTGTTTTAGTTATACTGGTTGAGGGATAAATGTTGGCCAGGACACCGGGGAGAACTCCCCTGCTTTTCTTAGAAATAGTGCCATGGGATCTTTTACATCCACCCGAGAGAGCAGACAAGGCCTCGGTCTAACAGCTCACCCGAAAGACGGCACCTCCGACAGTGCAGCACTCCCTCAGTACTGCACTGGGAGTGTCAGCCTAGATTTTGTGCTCAAGTCTCTGGAGTGGGACTTGAACCCACAACCTTCTGACTCAGAGGGGAGAGTGCTGCCCACTGAGGCACGGCTGGCATCACTTAACTTGTAACCATGACCCCTGGTGCTCCCTAACCTATTCAGTTAAAATCATTGTCTGTATACGTGCAATCTAGTCCCATCATTATTTTATAAACCTCAAATCGAATCAAAGTACACAGAGGGAAAAGTTCGGTTGCTTTGCCCCTCCCGAGAGGGCGCTAATGGGGCGCAAAGCAACTCGCGCCCGGGCGCGGCGAAATTGATCAGAGTTTTTGTGGCTGCGCTAATCTCTACTGCCACGATTTCCTGCGCCCGCAGATCGTGACGTCAGTCGAGCATGCAACGCCCCGGTGGTGCCCCAGACCGGATATTGAGTGGCGCCCCCTTCCTTTCCGCCTGCCGCAAGCAACAACAGGGAGAGTGGAATGTTTTCCAGTCGGGAAGGGGCTGGGGGAGCGCTATTTAAAGGCACCATCTTCCTGCCTTTTTTTTGTGGGAGACATTTTTGCACCACTCGTTCTGAGAGAGAGAGATTCTGAGAGAGAGAGACTTCTGGAGCGAGTCAACACTGTGTGAAGTAGTTTTGGCTACTGAGCATCACTTTGCAGGTTCTTTTGGATTTGACCTTCATTGCTTCAATTGTCAAGAGACTGTGGGGGCTGCAGTCTGAGCTCTTTCCCTGGGCGCCTCCATTGTTCTTTCCAGCAGATTTGCTGCACAGGTCTTTCCAGGCAGAGATTCAAGGCTGCAATGAGCAGGGTGTGGATGGAGAGCAAGATCGACCCTCCCCTTTAAGAACTGGCCGGCGCCAGTGTGTCTGTGTTCCATTGCTGACTGACATCACCTGAGCCTTGCCCGCACTCTGAGGTAGTGCCTCGCTCCTCGGCCCTTGCACCTTAAGACAGGTGTGAAGCGCCTGATTTAGCGCTCCAATCACCCGCAGGGGCAATAGAAGCCAAGTTTGCAGTCGGAGACGATAATTTGCGCCAGGCGCTAAACTTTGCGCCCGGCCGATAATTGCGCCCCAAACGGGGCGATACTGAATTTCTCCCCCACAGACTTTGACACACTCTTTGAGCCTATCTGGGCAACTAAGGTGTTTTAACCCAGGCCCTTCTCCCTACTCATTCCAGAGCCTCAATATCCTCCACGTGAGGTGACCAAAACTGGACACAGTATTCTAACAAGGTCTTGTACAAGGACAAAATGGTTTGCTTTTTTTAAATAATTAACCTTGTTTCCGCCTATTTCCACCCCCGTAACATCGCCCATCTCTGCCCCGCCTCAGCTCATCTGCTGCTGAAACCCTCATCTATGCGTTTGTGGACTATTCCAACACACTCCTGGCTGGCCTCCCACATTCTACCCTACCTAAACTTGAGGTCACCCAAAACTCAGCTGTCCTTGTCCTAACTTGCACCAAGTCCTGTTCACCCATCACCCCTGTGCTCGCTGATCTACATTGGCTCCCGGTTAAGCAACGCCTCAATTTCAAAATTCTCATCCTTGTTTTCAAATCCCTCCATGGTCTCGCCCCTCCCTATCTCTGTAATCTCCTTCAGCCCCACAACCCCCCTGAGATATCAGCGCTCCTCTAATTCTGCCCTCTTGAGCATCCCTGATTATAATCGCTCAACCATTGGTGGCCGTGCCTTCAGCTGCCTGGGCCCTAAGCTCTGGAATTCCCTGCGTAAACCTCTCCGCCTCTCTACCTCTCTTTCCTCCTTTAAGACGCTCCTTAAAACCTCCCTCTTTGACCAAGCTTTTGGTCACCTGCCCTAATTTATTCTTATGTGGCTCGGTGTCAAATTTTTGTCTTATAATACTCCTGTGCAGCGCCTCGGGACGTTTTACTACGTTAAAGGCGCTATATAAATACAAGTTATTGTTGTTCATTGGAGGACAACTCAGTGCCTCAAAATACTCCCCCTTCCCCCCATGTCATTAAACCACAAAGGGACCAGGCCACAGGCGACCCTGTCCTGCTGCTAGACTGGCTGACTCTACAGGCCAGAGCCAAGACACCCACTCCTCAGGCCGCCACGACCCCTCACTTCAAGAAGTCGCTGGGCCCGCCACCGAACCTTGCGCTCTGCTCCCGTTGATGTATCGTCCGAATGATGACAACAACAGCAACGTGTATTTATATAGCGCCTTTAACATAGTAAAATGTCCCAAGGCGTTGCACAGGAGTATTATAAGACAAAACATTTGACCCCGATCCACATAAGAATAAATTAGGGCAGGTGACCAAAAGCTTGGTCAAAGAGGAAGGTTTTAAGGAGCGTCTTAAAGGAGGAAAGAGATATAGCGAGGCGGAGAGCTTTAGGGAGGGAATTCCAGAGCTTAGGGCCTGGGCAACAGAAGGCATGACAATGACTGGGTAGCATATCTCGGGGGAGGGGAGGCCCCCTGACCTGCACCCTCTGAAGCCCGATATCACCCCCCACCACCCCCCGTGTGTGAAGCAGTGGGCTGGGGCAACAAATTTATAAAATCTACTCTACAAAGCATAAAATCAGCAGAAGGTCAAATCGGACAAATTGTATTTGGAAGAAAAATGCCTGATTTAATGCAGGCTGGGGCGGTCAAGGTTGCTGTGTGCCCGTGCGGCAGACACACACTGGCCTGTGTTATCTCACTGACTTCAAAGCTGACAATTAACCACCGACTACACTGTTTACTAAAATAACGTCTGTACAGGCAGTGATTTTGTAACAAAGCCAAGCAGGATTTCGCGATCTGACCTGGGTTGTTTTTCTGATTTAAGCTCGAAATTCATTCCACGTTTCTAGTGCGCACCCGCACCCGCACCCACCCCCCCCCCACCCGTCCCCGCCCCTGCACAGTGTTATTTATGGTGAGGGGGTATCCAGTAGGAGTGATGCTGTATAACACTGCATTGGAAATCAGTCCTGTTAGTTCGCCTGATGCACCTGATCAGAGCAATGCAAAGCTGGCAGTGCCACGTCAGCCTGGCATCTCGACATCATTTGTGTGTGCTTCCACACTCGCTGAGCTCTGACTGCAGGTTTGCACACTCGCTGAGCTCTGACTGCAGGTTTGCACACTCGCTGAGCTTTACGTGCAGTTTTGCACACTCGCTGAACTCTGTACCTGCAAGTTTGCACACTCGCTCAACTCTGCACCTGCAGGTTTGCACACTCACTGAGCTCTATACCTGCAGGTTTGCACACTCCCTGAGCTCTGTACCTGCAGGTTTGCACACTCAGAGCTCTGCAGGTGCAGGTTTGCACACTCAATGAGCTCTGTACCTGCAGGTTTGCACACTCAATGAGCTCTGTAGGCGCAGGTTTGCACACTCGCTGAACACTGTACCTGCCGGTTTGCACACTCGCTGAGCTCTGTAGGTGCAGGTTTGCACACTCGCTGAGCTCTGTAAGCGCAGGTTTGCACACTCGCTGAGCTCTGTACCTGCAGGTTTGCACACTTGCAGAGCTCTGTACCTGCAGGTTTGCACACTCGCTGAACTCTGTACCTGCAGGTTTACACACTCGCTGAGCTCTGCAGGTGCAGGTTTGCACACTCGCTGAACTCTGTACCTGCAGGTTTACACACTCGCTGAGCTCTGTAGGTGCAGGTTTGCACAGTCGCTGAGCTCTGTAGGCGCAGGTTTGCACAGTCGCTGAGCTCTGTACCTGCAGGTTTACACACTCGCTGAGCTCTGTACCTGCAGGTTTACACACTCGCTGAGCTCTGTACCTGCAGGTTTGCACACTTGCAGAGCTCTGTACCTGCAGGTTTGCACACTCGCTGAGCTCTGTACCTGCAGGTTTGCACACTCGCTGAGCTCTGTACCTGCAGGTTTGCACACTCGTTGAACTCTGTACCTGCAGGTTTACACACTTGCTGAGCTCTGTAGGTGCAGGTTTACACACTCGCGGAGCTCTGTACCTGCAGGTTTTCACACTCGCAGAGCTCTGTACCTGCAGGTTTTCACACTCGCTGAGCTCTGTACCTGCAGGTTTACACACTCGCTGAGCTCTGTAGGCGCAGGTTTGCACACTCGTTGAACTCTGTAGGTGCAGGTTTGCACACTCGCTGAGCTCTGTAGGTGCAGGTTTGCACACTCGCTGAGCTCTGTACCTGCAGGTTTGCACACTCGTTAAACTCTGTACCTGCAGGTCTACACACTTGCTGAGCTCTGTAGGCACAGGTTTACACACTCGCTGAGCTCTGTACCTGCAGGTTTACACACTCGCTGAGCTTTGTACCTGCAGGTTTACACACTCACTGAGCTCTGTAGGTGCAGGTTTGCACACTCGCTGAGCTCTGTAGGTGCAGGTTTGCACACTCGCTGAGCTCTGTACCTGCAGGTTTGCACACTCGCGGAGCTCTGTTATGATTACTGTGCTTTACGATGATCACAAAGTTGAAAATATTGATTGGAAGAATGACCCTAGAGGGGGCACGCTGTTTGGGTAAATGGGGATATGGTGCCATCTCTGTAGGACTGTGATTCTGTTCTCTATTCCTCTTGTGTACTGAATAACTTGTCGAAATGTGTTGCAAGACTGTTGTTAAGGGCTCCGATGCCTTAAAGGCTGGCAATGATCCTCAGAGCCTTGAGATCCATCCACTCATTATATTTCGCATAACACCTGATTTTGAAAAGTGTAATAATTTTTAAAACACTTGAGTATCTAGTCAGGGTTGTGGAATGCAATGAGCTTTTCCTTCTTCAAGGCAGCATATTTTCTATCTCGTAATGGAATGAGAAGTAAAACTGTTTCTAATGAGATTCTTTTGCTCATTCAGCATGCGTGAAGGAAGGGCTAGTCATAACCAGATTTATTGAAACAAAATTGCTACTGAGGTCTTGCTCAGATCTGCATGTCAGAAACAGCATCCAACAGCCTCAAACCGCAGCAGTAGGTGAATAGTGGGGCCCATCCCATGCAATATTCCCTTAAAAATTTTTTTGGGTGCGCGGTCCCTTTAATGGGCTGGGCGGCCCAATCAGATTTCCGCGCACGTGCGATTTTTCCATTGTGAAGCCAGCAAACGGCCTCCGCAAGACCTCCAGACCGCCACGCAGCTTAAAGGGAACATTGATCCCATGTTTACATAGAACGTGCAGCACAGGAACAGGCCATTCGGCCCAACTGGTCCGTGCCAGTGTCTATGCTCCACACGAGCCTCCTCCCACCCCTACTCCGTCTCGCCCTACCAGCATATCCTTCTGTCCCTTTCTCCCTCATGTGCTCATGTAAATTTTCCGTAACGTTTTCAGCTTCTTGTTATGGTTTTTTTGACATTTGTTTTTTCTCTGTTGAGGAAAAAGGTCATGAACTGGCAAAAACGACCCCAGATCTCTCTCAAAGCTGCGTAACGCTAATGCAAAGGGTGTGTTTTGAGCAGTTACTGGCCAGAACAGGGTGTCCGCTGCCATCTGGAAGATTATGATGACCACTTGGACGCAAAATGACCATGGTGTTAGTGATGGGTCAGATTATTACTCCTGACATTTTACAGCTTGCTAAGGAAAGGTCTGTCATATTGTCAGTGGCCAAGCCCGTCTTTTATATCTGAGCGTGATGAACAGATTGCAGTGCAATTGTTTCCCTGGCAACTGTTACAGGGGCTCAGTCAGACAACGGAGGCCCTAGATGGGGAGTCGGCACCAGCTGAATTAAGGGATCAACTCCTTAATTTATTCGAATAACAGAGTTAAAAAGAAATTCCAGACTAATTACAGAGAGGCCAACCTGCTGGATTTAGCTCAGTGACGACGGGTTTTCAAGCTAACTTGGGAGATTCCTGATGTGAAATGTCGCGAGGAGGTTGCACTTCGAGACTCACAGTGTCACCTCCTCCAGCCCTACAACCCTCTGAGATCTCTCCGTCCCATCCGAATCTGGCCGCTAGTGTATGCCCGACTTCCTTGGCCCGACTTCCTTGGCCCCACCATTGGCAGCCGTGCCTTCAGCAGACTAGGCTGTAAGACCTGGAACAACCTCCCTAAACCTCTCTACTTCTCTCTCCTCCTTCAAGGCGCTCCTTAAAACCTACCTCTTTGACCACACTCCTGGTCACCTCTCCTAATATCTCCTTCTTTGGCTCGGTGTCAGTTTTTATCTGATTACGCTCCTGTGAAGCTCCTTGGGATGTTTTCCTACATTATAGGCGCTATATAAGAACATAAGAAATAGGAGCAGGAATAGGCCATTTGGCCCCTTCGAGCCTGCTCCGCCATTCAATAAGATCATGCCTGATCTTCTACCTCAACTCCACTTTCCTGCACATATCCCTTGATTCCCTTAATATCCAAAAATCTATCGCTCTCTGTCTTGAATATACTCAACGACTGAGCCTCCACAGCCCTCTGGGGTAGAGAATTCCAAAGATTCACCACCCTCTGAGTGAAGAAATTTCTCCTCATCTCAGTCCTAAATGGCCGACCCCTTATTCTGAGATTGTGACCCCTGGTTCTAGACTCCCCAGCCAGGGGGAAACATCCTCCCTGCACCTACCCTGTCAAGCCCTGTAAGAATCTTGTATGTTTCAATGAGATCACCTCTCATTCTTCTAAACTCCAGAGAATATAGGCCTCGTCTACTTAATAAATGGGATGGCAGGAGTGACGTATGAAGAGAGATTGGGTCGATTAGGCTTATATTCGCTAGAGTTTAGAAGAATGAGAGGGGATCTCATTGAAACTTATAAAATTCTAACAGGACTAGATGCAGGAAGGATGTTCCCAATGGCGGGGAGTCCAGAACCAGGGGTCACAGTCTAAGGATAAGGGGTAAGCCATTTAGGACAGAGATGAGGAGGAATTTCTTCACCCAGAGAGTGGTGAACCTGTGGAATTCTCTACCACAGAAGGCAGTTAAGGCCAACTTATTAAATATATTCAAGAAAGAGTTAGATATATTTCTTAAGGCTAAAGAGATCAAGGGATATGGAAAGAAAGCAGGGACAGGGTACTGAATTTGGATGATCAGCCATGATCTCATTAAATGGCGGAGCAGGCTCGAGGGGCCGAATGGCCTACTCCTGCTCCTATCTTCTATGTTTCTAAATGCAAGTTGTTGTTGTCACGCCTGATCCCGAAACCAGAGCCTCCTCCCTGGCCCATATGTTATCAGATCCCTCCCCCCCCCCCCCCCCCCATCCCCCATGTAGACTGCCTGCTGGTGGACAGAAGGAATAACCTTTTAAAGCAAATATGCGGAATAAAAAGCGAGCACACACTGGTGTTGGGATAGGGATTGCACTGATGCCATAACATGTTATTGAAAGAACAATTTGTATCTCCGAAACAGTGCTACAGGACTTTACTAAAGGAGATTGCTCTGATCAGCAGGGCAGGGCCAGCATTGGCTGTGCTGTGTTGTGAAGTCCTTTCGTGCAGTTTCAGAAATGGCAAAGAAAAGAACGAAAGGCTTGCTTGCATTTATATAGCACTTAACTGAATGCATCAACTGCGTTTGTATGTTGATTCTAGTTCCGAAGTGTTGACTGACCTGCAGATGTTTGGGAAAATGCCAGGCAACTTATTATTGAAGGGAAATTTGGGGTGGTGCCTCTTAACTCGTGGTGCCTCAGGGCAGAGGTTGATGCTGCTGAGAGGAACTGTGTCCTCGGACATCGGGATTTATGTGTCCTTTCCCTTCAGTTTTAAACCATTATTGGCAAAGAACTGGCAAGGATAAGATTTAGGAGCAGGAGTAGGCCATGTGGCCCCTTGAGCCTGCTCCGCCATTCAGTAAGATCATGGCTGACCTTCAACCTCAACTCCACTTTCCCGCGCTATCCCCATATCCCTTGATTCCCCTAGA
Organism: Somniosus microcephalus; assembly: GCF_052327205.1. NCBI lineage: Eukaryota > Metazoa > Chordata > Chondrichthyes > Squaliformes > Somniosidae > Somniosus > Somniosus microcephalus. The sequence goes on along the minus strand of NC_140997.1, from coordinate 18,459,815 downwards.
GTCCAAAAATCTATCTATCCGAGTCTTGAATGTACTCAACGACTGAGCCTCCACAGCCCTCTGGGGTAGAGAATTCCAAAGATTCACCACCCTCTGAGTGAAGAAATTCCTCCTCATCTCAGTCCTGAATGGCCTACCCTTTATCCTGTGACTATGCCCCTAGTTCTAGACTCTCCAGCCAGGGGAAACAACCTCTCAGCATCTACCCTGTCAATCCCCCTCAGAATCTCATGCCTGGAGACCGCATTGCTGTAAGTGACTGGGACTGATTTTCCGCACATAATTTGTATTGTGTAACTATCCTCCGCTCACTGCATGTTGCTGGAGAAATAATCCTGCTTTTATCGGGAGATGTTGCTGTAGTTTCGGTCACGAGTCCTTTTGCTGTAGTTCGTAGAGACTCTTTTTAAATAGACTCTGTAGAGTGTTTGGGGCAGTGCGGTACTTAAACGGACTGTTTGCTGAGTAAATAGACTGCTGTGAGTCCTGCCATAAATCCCACCCCGCCTCCAACTCATTGGCTGACACAGTGGTGTCCGTAGACACTCTGATGTTTCCCTGATGCTGATGTACCGAACGAGGCCAGAAATAAAAACAGCAACCACCCGAGCTCAGTCAGGCGGCCGCTGGGTCACTGCTGGCTCGTGGCTACAAGCTGACCCTTCCTTATTAGATGATGGGTGATATGCCTATCAATTAGTCCAATAAAAGGCGACGAGTTAAGAACGTAACTGAAGGTTTTTATTGGCTAAATAACAGAGCCCACCCTCGTGGGTGATCCGATCCAACAGGGAGGAATACTAGCCAGTCAGCTACCTTTATACCTGGGCAGGTAATGGGCGGAGTCGGAGGTGGTCAGCCCAGGTATAACAGTGCGACAAGAGGCGACCTCGTGTAGTGATGTGACAGTGAGAACAGTGAGAACAATATACAGTGATAACTATAACAGTGGTTTACCACATTCACCCCTTGTTTAGATTAGAGTCCGGCGGGGTGAAGTGTATTACCAGCTCTGGTATGTCAGTCTGTCCGGAGGCTTCGTTAGCCTCTCCGATCGTCGCAGCGGCGGTGTTACATTATCCGGTGTTAAAGCTGGTGTCTGCGTAGTCGGCAAAGGCTCGTGGGGTTCCGGCATGCCGTCTACCTCGGCTGGACTCGGGGGGTTGGGAGGGGGGGGTGAGGGTGCGAGGTCTCGTAAGGAGACAGTGTCCTCCCGTCCGTCTGGGTAAGCCACATAGGCGTACTGGGGGTTGGCGTGCAGGAGGTTCACCTTCTCGACCAGGGGGTCCGTTTTATGGGCCCTCACGTGCTTTCGCAGCAAGACGGGTCCCGGAGAGGTCAGCCAGGTTGGTAGGGTGGTTCCCGTAGTCGACTTCCTGGGGAAGACAAACATTCGGGCATGGGGGGTGGTGTTAATGGCAGTGCAAAGTAGTGACCGGATGGAGTGCAGCGCAATCGGGAGGACCTCTTGCCAGCGGGAGGTTGGGAGGCCCTTAGACTTTAAGGCTAAGAGGGTGGCCTTCCATACCGTCGCGTTCTCTCTTTCCACCTGGCCGTTCCCTCGGGGGTTGTAGCTGGTGGTCCTGCTTGCTGCAATACCCCTCTCCAATAGGAACTGACGGAGTTCCTCGCTCATGAAGGAGGCGCCCCGGTCACTATGTATATAGTTCGGGAACCCGAACAAGGCGAAGAGTTTGTTCAGGCATTTAATGACCGTGTTACTGGTCATGTCTGGGCAGGGGAAGGCAAAGGGGAAACGGGAGTACTCATCAACGATGTTGAGGAAGTACACATTACGGTCGGATGACGGTAGGGGCCCCTTGAAGTCGATGCTCAGACGCTCGAAGGGGCGGGTGGCCTTGATCAGGCTTGCTCTGTCCGGCTTATAGAAGTGCGGTTTGCACTCAGCACAGATCTGGCAGTTCCTGGTCATGGTCCTGACCTCCTCGATGGAGTATGGCAGGTTGCGGGCCTTAATGAAATGGTAGAGTCTGGTGACTCCGGGGTGGCAGAGGTCATTGTGGAGGGTCTGAAGTCTATCACTTTGCGCGCTGGCGCATGTAATGCGTGAAAGAGCATCAGGGGGGTCGTTCAGTTTACCGGGCCGGTACAAGATCTCATAATCATAGGTGGAAAGCTCGATTCTCCACCTCAAGATTTTGTCGTTCTTGATCTTGCCCCTCAGCTTGTTATTAAACATGAAGGCAACCGAGCGTTGGTCGGTGAGGAGGGTAAATCGTTTGCCTGCCAAGTAGTGCCTCCAGCGCCGTACTGCCTCCACAATTGCCTGGGCTTCCTTCTCGACCGACGAGTGTCAGGTCTCGGGGCCCTGTAGGGTCCTTGAGAAGAAGGCTACCGGCCTACCCTCCTGGTTAAGGGTAGCGGCTAGGGCGAAGTCGGATGCATCGCTCTCCACTTGGAAGGGGATTGACTCATCCACTGCGTGCATTGTGGCCTTGGCTATGTCTCCCTTAATGAGGGAGAAGGCCGCGCACGCCTCTTCCGTGAGGGGGAAGGATGTGGTTTTCAGGAGGGGTCTGGCTTTGTCCGCATAATTGGGTACCCATTGGGCATAGTAGGCGAAAAGCCCCAGGGTTCTCCTAAGTGCTTTTGGACAGTGGGGGAGGGGTAGCTCCATGAGGGGGCGCATTCTTTCGGGGTCGGGGCCGATGACTCCGTTCTCTACTACACAGCCAAGGATGGCAAGGCGCGCTGTGTTAAACACGCATTTCTCCTTATTGTAGGTGAGGTTCAGCCGTTGGGCCGTACGGAGGAATTTCTCCAGATTCACGTCATGGTCCTGCCGGTTGCGGCCGCAGATGGTGACGTTATCGAGATAGGGGAAAGTGGCCTGTAGTCCGTTCTGGTCAACCATCCGGTCCATCTCCCGTTGGAAAACCGAGACCCCGTTGGTGACACCAAAGGGGACCCTAAGGAATTGGTAGAGGCGGCCATTCGCCTCGAAGGCGGTGTACTGGCTGTCCTCCGGGCTGATGGGGAGTTGGTGGTAGGCCGACTTGAGGTCGATGGTCGAGAATACGCGGTATTGTGCAATCTCATTGACCATGTCCGATATGCGGGGGAGGGGGTATGCGTCCAGCTGGGTGTATCTGTTTATGGTCTGGCTGTAGTCGATAACCAGGCGATTTTTGTCGCCGGTCTTGACTACCACCACCTGGGCACGCCAGGGGCTGCTGCTCCCCTCAATAATGCCCTCTTTCAGGAGTCGCTGCACCTCAGAGCTAATGAAGGCTCTGTCCCCAGCGCTGTACCGCCTGCTCTTAGTAGCGACAGGTTTGCAGTCGGGGGTGAGGTTAGCGAACAGGGAAGGTGGCGGTACCTTGAGGGTGGATAGGCTGCAGGTGTTACGCGGTGGGCGGTTTAACTTTCGCTGGTTGTCGACTGTGAGTGGGGGGAGGGGTCCACCGTATGCTAGGGTTACACTTTGGAGGTGGGATTGGAAGTCCAGCCCTAATATGACGGCAGCGCACAGCTGGGGGAGTATGAGGAGTTTAAAATTTTTATACTCTGTCCCTTTAACCGACAATGTCACGACACAGTAGCCGCTGATGTCTGTGGCGTGCGACCTCGATGCCATCGAGATGCGGCTGCGCGTTGGCAGGACGGGGAGGGAGTAGTGGCTCACCGTGTCTGGGTGGATGAAGCTCTCCGTGCTTCCGCTGTCGAACAGGCAGGTCGTGGCGTGGCCGTTGACTTTGATGTCCATCATTGAGCTGGCCAGGTGGTGCGGGCGGGCTTGATCCAGGGTCACGGAAGCTAGGGTGTAGATGAGCGCGTCGTTGTCATGACAAGATGGCGGCGAAGATGGCGGCCCCCGTAGTTCACATGAGGCTCTGTTTAAATCGTTTGCCCCGCACAAAGATGGCCGCCCCTGCTGTTCCCATGAGGCTCTGCAGGCTTCGGCTGCCCCGCACAAAGATGGCCGCCCCTGGTTTTCCCATGAGGCTCTGCAGGCTTCGGCTGCCCCGCACAAAGATGGCCGCCCCTGGTTTTCCCATGAGGCTCTGCAGGCTTCGGCTGCCCCGCACAAAGATGGCCGCCCCCAGGGTTCGCATGAGGCACTGCTGGCTTCTGAGGATTTGCTTCTGCAGGCCTTGGAGAAGTGGCCTTTCTTGAGGCAGGTTTTGCAGGTCGAGTTTTTGGCTGGGCAGCGCGACCTCGGATGCTTCTCCTGGCCGCAAAAGAAGCAGCCAGCGGCCCGATCGGGGTTGCCTGATGTCGGGGCCGGTACCGGGGCTAGCGGGCCCGGTCGGATCCGTGATGCAGACGCTGAGGTAGGTCCCGGGGGCAGCGCTGTGAAGGGTGGTGGGGTGGGGGTCGGGCCCGAGTCCCAGGGTCGCGAATAGTACCTGGCAAACGCTTCCTGGTCTTGCTGGGTGGCCTCTAGGGTGAGGGCGAGGGCTTCGGCCTTGTCCAGGTCTATGTCCTTAGCTTCAAGCAGTCTTTGCCGTGTGTAGTCGGAACGTAGGCCTCTCACCAAGGCGTCGCGGACATTGTCTTCCATGTTCGCAGTAGCCGTCACCGCTTTAAAGTCACAGTTCCTGCCGAGTTGTCTCAGCGCTCGTGAAAATTCAGCTATCGATTCTCCTGGCTGTTGCTGGCGAGATCTTAAGAGATGCCTAGTGTACATGTAGTTTACCGGGCTCCGGTACTGCTGTTTCAGTAGGTTGATGGCGTCGTCGTACGTAGTCATGTCCTGGATGAGTGTATATACTCTCGGGCTCGCTTGGGCTTTCAGGACTCTTACTTTGGATCTCTGAGGGACGACGGCTTCCTCCAGGTACGATTCGAAGCAGTCCAGCCAGTGTTTGAAGTCGTTGGCTGAGTTTGGTGCCTGTGGGTTTAGATCCAGGTATGGTGGTTTCAAGGCTTGCAGCCAAGCCGGCTGGTGTGGCCCGTTGTCTGGAGGCTGCTGTTGCTGTGCTGCTGGGTGAGCTCCTTGCTGTTGCTGTTCATTATCAGACATCTTTAAAATTTAGCCAATAAAATTGATATGCCTATCAATTAGTCCAATAAAAGGCGACGAGTTAAGAACGTAACTGAAGGTTTTTATTGGCTAAATAACAGAGCCCACCCTCGTGGGTGATCCGATCCAACAGGGAGGAATACTAGCCAGTCAGCTACCTTTATACCTGGGCAGGTAATGGGCGGAGTCGGAGGTGGTCAGCCCAGGTATAACAGTGCGACAAGAGGCGACCTCGTGTAGTGATGTGACAGTGAGAACAGTGAGAACAATATACAGTTCCTTTAACCCTTCGTGGTAGAGTGCAAACCATGAATGTGGGGCAAAACTGTTTGCGCTGGTCTTGATTTTGATTAGGGATCCCTGGTATCACTGTGAAATATATTACTCTTTTGTGGGAGTTATTATAGGTTACCATAACACCCTGGACCTCCAATTTCCATGACCCCTGAACTTTCACAAGAACAGACTGTGTCTTGAGAAGCAACTTGCGATGAGAGTTTCCCCTCCCCCAATATCCCAGTGACTGTCCCTACAGCCCAGGAAGATCCCTTGGTTTGATCCTTGGTCTGTGGTGGACTAGTTGATCTCTGCTGGTGCAGCACAGGGATGTGGGGGGGGGGGGGGGACAATATAATAAACGCACCTGGGCTGGAAGGAGAGAAAAAAATCAGCTAGGACTCCTGACCGCAAGAGTTGCAGGATAGCAACTGATCAAGTGAAAAGAAAGAATAAAAGACTTGCATTTATGTAGCGCCTTCCACGACCACTGGACGTCCCAAAGTGCTTTACAGCCAATAAAGTACTTTTTGAAGTGTAGTCACTGTTGTAATGTAGGAAACGCAGCAACCAAATTGCACACAGCAAGCTCCCACAAACAGCAATGTGATAATGACCAGTTAATCTGTTTTTTGGTGATGTTGATTGAGGGATAAATATTGGCCCAGGACACTGGGGGATAACTCCCCTGCTCTTCTTCAAAATAGTGCCGTGGGATCTTTTACGTCCACCTGAGAAAGCAGACATCTCATCCAAAAGATGGCACCTCCGACAGTGCAGCACTCCCTCAGCACTGCACATGACTTGAGCACAAAAATCTAGGCTGACACTCCCAGTGCAGTGCTGAGGGAGTGCCGCACTGGGAGCGCCATCCTAGATTGTTGTGCTCAAATCTCTGGAGTGGGGCTTGAACCCATGACCCACTGACACAGAGGCGAGAGAGCGCTGCCCACTGAGCCACGGCTGACACCCGAGTGCAAACACACGGACGCAAGGCGAAGGTGCGAGCCGCCTGGCCTGCCTTGTCCAATTAACTGCCAGCACTTGCTGTCTCGAAGGGTGGCCACTTGGGTGAGGAATTGTAGCTTAGTGCGAGCTCGGGCCTGCGAGAGAAGGGGAGAAAATGAAGCCTGCAGTCTGGCCGCCAGAAAACAACATGACTTTGTATCCGATAGCAAAATACTGCGGATGCTGGAAATCCGAAATAACAACAGAGAACGCTGGAAAAACTCAGCAGACCAGGGCAGCATCTGTGGAGCGAGAAACACAGTCAACGTTTCAGGTCGAAACCCTTCGTCAGGACTGAGAAAAAAAACACAGGAAATGAAACAGATTAAAAGGCTAGTTTGGGGGCTGGGAAATGGGGATGAAAGAACAAAAGAGAAGTGAAGAGACATTAAGAGGTATTCAAAACGAGAGGAGATGGTGATAGGACTAGTGGAGAGACAAAAGACGGCTCTAGATGAGGTGTGAAATGCGCTGGCAGAATGGGAGACAGCTGCCATGTGGGAGAGAGAAAAAGGGGGGAGGGCACAAAACAAAGGTGTGGATAAAAAATATATAGAAATATATATAAAAATGTAATAGGGGAGGTTATGATCTGAAATTGTTGAACTCGATATTGAGTCCGGAAGGCTGTAAAGTCCGGATGACTTTGTGTCCACTGTGTTCTGGGAATCTGACCTTAATTTCGACAGATGTTGAGTCTACCAGGAGAAGAAGCAAGAACGGGCATTTATGTCGTGCTTTATCACAATCTCCGGATGTCTCAAGGTGCCTTATGTGCAATGAATTACTACCTCTTGAAGTGTAATTAGTGTTGTTATGCAGGCAAACACGGCAGCTAATTTGTGCACAGCATATGCGACAAATGACCAACAAAACCAACGTACTTATATTAGCCGACCAGGATTCGACCTTTCTGCTGTTACTAACTGATCCTGGAACGGATAACAGTGGGATAAATTTGCTCCTAAACAATGGGTTGTTATGTAGAGATCCCGATGAATCCCAGACCGGCAGTTTCCTGGAAGCTGGAACAACATGCAGTTAATTAGCAGTTCCAGCGCTCACTCCTACAGCCCTACGTTCCATGTTGTTGCAAAAGTCTCATCACGGGGGAATCCGCTCACTCGCTGTGAATTCAATTCCATTGAAATTTTCTGGGGACGTCCCTCTACAATCGAAACTTGCTGTTAAGCGGGATATTCTCTTATCAGATTCCGAGTAGCAAGTGCGTGTATCTTTTGAAATAATACTGTGTGCCTCATCAACAAAAAAAAACATATACCCACCATTTGGTAAATGAAAATAGAAATCTTTGATTAGTGGTTATAACACAGTACAGATTCTTACCTATGCTTACTGAGAAAGCCCCCCCACCTGTGACGACCCTCTGAGATCTAATTCACAGTGTGAGAATGGCGTTTACCTCAAATATCATGGGTCAAGGCTACAGGACCGCAAGAGCTAGTACCCAGACAGCACATGAACTATTGATTAAACCTCAAAGCTGTCTGGGTACTTAATTTAGTAATTGTGGTTGACAGTGTTGGCGCTAGGATTTTGGTGATGTGTAACAGCGAGTATGAAATGTTTAAACCGTGCCCACTTGAACAGTGAAGCGAAGCTAGCACCATAATATACAGATGGTGCCCTTCCCAACAGGGGTTGTATTGGAGAGAGCTAATTGGCACGGGGGTGTAGTACTGGTGGTTATGTGTCTGCCTCTGTTGGCAGGAGCAATTTGAGCTAATGAAGAATATCCCACAAGAAGTGTATCACACACCATTAAACCATATTGGCTTTAGTACAATTCCCCTCCCCCCATAGCGTATTGGTACCAATACATTGAGACACCTATTGACAACACTACAATTGCAGTGTTAATCAATGCTAACTGAAGCTTGCAAAAGCATTTGTAATTCGCTCTTGTGGGTGAGCCGTGTTCTGCTGAAGCGACATTTTCATTGTTTTTGTACGTGTGTAACATGGATCTGACACTAATGTTAATAAAAATGGTGAAATTCTTGTGGGCGTGAGGGCAAAAGATGTCTGGGCTACAGAATGAAACACTCTGGTCAGGTGTAGCCTAGGTAGGCCCCATGAATTTGGACCAGTGTGAAATTTCTAATCCCCCTACCTGCCATCCTTGTGTGCGAGACTGCGAGTGAGTTCTGAATAATGGACAGGGTTTTGTTCATAGCGACTGAGAACTAGGTTAAGACTGTTTCAAACTCATATTTTACTTGGGATCCTGTTGGCTGGATTCAATCCCAGGCCTGGAGAGAAGAGGATAATGCAGTAACTCTCCACCTCTCATTTTTAATAAAAAATATAATTGTATGCTGTAAACTAAATTTTTTTTAAATATATATATTAAAAAAAAGTGGCGTGGCTGTATTACCTCAGACTGTAATAGTATAAACCGCACAAAAATTAGAGCCAGAACTTTCAGGAGTGAAATTAGGAAACACTTCTACAAACAAAGGGTGGTAGAAGTTTGGAACTCTCCTCCGCAATTGGCAGTTGATGCTAGATCAGTTGTTAATTTTAAATCTGAGATTGATAGATTTTTGTTAACCAAAGGTATTAAGGGATATGGGCCGAAGGTGGGTAAATGGAGTTAGATCGCAGATCAGCCATGATCTCATGGAATGGTGGAACAGGCTCGAGGGTCTCAATGAACTACTCCTGTTCCTATGTTCCTACATCGTAACGGAGCAATGCTCTCAAACTTTAACCTTTGGGATATATCTTTGTTTATTTACAAAGCAATGACAATAAATAGCATTGGACTATTGTATACGTGCTGTGTTTGATCTAGGAACTGTGGAGATACTTTTATATCTACAAAAACCAACGATGGCACCGCACATTTAACCGATGGAATGGCAGCAGCGAGCGACGGCAGATCTGTCCACTTGTGAAGCTGACCGCAGCCCACTGGGATATTGTCGGCTATGAGGTGTCTGAGTAGTGGAGATAGTCATTGCACCTCGCTGCCAGTTAACGACCTATCCTGCATACATCACAACAGTGGAAGGTTTCCCAGCAGTTTACTGAGACTAATCCACAGGTCTTGGGAACAAGTCTTCACGGAGCTTGCATTGGGTGATTTTTTTTTTTGTGCCTCGATGAGACTTTCTGCAATGTGTCCTTCCGAACATAAAAAAACGATCATTCAATAGGTCGGCTTTAGCTGAGTAACATTCAGACGGGTGGGTAGAGTTCATTGGTTACCGTATCTGAACAGCTTATCACAAATGGAAACATTCTTGGCCCCTTGTGACTATCATCAGTTGTTGCTGTAGCTTCGGGGCATATGAACAGTGGACCTGGAACCAAGTCCTGACCGGCCAGTCATTTTTTTTTGTTTGTTACTCAGCTAAGCAAAAGGCTTTAGTTGGGTCTGATGCATACAAACCTTTTGAAGGCTTGGCTTCATCGTTTCTGCTAGCTTGCACATTCCAGTTAACTGTTGACACAGCTTCTGGTGCCAAGCAATGTTACGGACTCCTAAAAATATATTCCATTGCTCGACTGAGTAGTGAGCCTCGGAACTTGGTTAATAAAGGCCAGTGTGATATTCTACCATGGAATGGTATTGGATCTCTTGAGCCTACGAGACTCCCATTCTTCTTCTTCTTAGGCAGTCCCTCGGGAACCGAGGATGACTTGCTTCCACACTAAAAATGAGTTCTCAGGTGACTGATGAGTCCAATGTGGGACCTACAGTCTCTGTCACAGGTGGGGCAGACGGTGGTTGAAGGGATGGGTGGGTGGGGTGCTTGGGTTAACGTGCGCTCCTTCCGCTGCCTGCGCTTGGCTTCCGCTTGCTCCCGGCGAAGAGACTCGAGGTGTTCGGCGCCTTCCTGGATGCTTCTCCTCCACTTTGTGCGGTCTTGGGCCAGGGATTCCCAGGTGTCAGTGGGGATGTTACACTTTTTCAAGGAGGCTTTGAGGGTGTCCTTGAAGCGTTTCCTCTGCCCAGCTGGGGCTCTCTTGCCGTGCCGGAGCTCCGAGTAGAGCGCTTGTTTTGGGAGTCTCGTATCGGGCATGCGGACAATGTGACCCGTCCATCGGAGCTGATCGAGCGTGGTCAAAGCTTCGATGCTGGGGATCTTGGCCTGAGCCAGAACACTGACGTTGGTGCGCCTATCCTGCAAAAGGATTTGCAGGATCTTGCAGAAGCAGCGTTGGTGGTACCTCTCCAGTGCTTTGAGGTGCCTGCTGTACATGGTCCATGTCTCTGAGGCATACAGCAGGGCGGGTATCACTACTGCTCTGTAGACCATGAGCTTAGTGCCGGGTTTGAGGTCCTGGTCTTCAAACACCCTCGGGCAACTGAAGGCTGCACTGGCACACTGAAGGCGGTGTTGGACTTTGTCGTTGACGTCTGCCCTTGTTGACAGTAGGCTCCCGAGGTATGGAAAGTGGTCCACGTTGTCCAAGGCCTTGTCGTGGATTTTGATAATCGGAATGGAATACAATGGAATTGTACACCCTATGCGACGGCTAATGTCAGGTGGCATGTACGGCGGGGCTGTTGCTCGCGGTGCTAATATACCAGCACCGTACGTTTATTGTTTCGCCTTGATCCGTGAACCTTAGCTCACAAAGACTTATTCCTGCACCTCTGAGTGTGGGTGAGAACATCCTTCAGTCCGACAGTCCAGGTTTCTGACCAGCTGCCTCAGTTTGTTGGTGAAGTTCTTGTGCATGTAGGTGTAAAGCAGCGGTATAACAAAGCTGCACGAATAAGCCAGCAGCTTCGACAAGCCCTTAACAAAATAGTAAATTTGATACCGTGTTATCAAGTCTGACGCTTTTGGGCTAAAGGTAATGTGCACTAACAGTGTCATGTAATAAGGGGTCCACAGTATAAACTGAGTGCAGACTGTAGCCACCAGCAGTTTGTGTGTAGAAGGATCTAGCCTCGCAGAATCTTGATCAAGAGAGGTGGGCTGGTTCCGGATTCGGAGAATCAGTATTAAGGCATAGAGCACTGCTATAGCTGGTACAAAGAAGCCGATAAATACCATGATGGTATCCGCCACCTCTTTATTCTGTATTTTTGAGCACTCGATTATCTTGGGAACGTGGCTGCACACGTACAGTAGAAGAGATGAAAAGCTGGTAAGCACAGCCCCTCCCCAGATGAACCCGCAGACGTGCTTGGTGTTGTAGACACTGGACATGTAAGTTCTCGGCAAAGCTTGCTCAATGTAGTAGTCCAAACTCAGCAAGGTGGTAGAGTACATGGTGACCAGAGCCGAGATGTTAAACAGTATAAGCAAGGTGATGTAGATTTCCCTGTTAAAGTTCCAAATGGCCCACTGTGGATTGTCCGGGCCCAGTAGCTGTATCAGTGCCACGAGGCTGAGGATGAGGCCTGCAATCGCTATGTTGACAAAGTAAACGTCGGGCATGGTCATTGACGGCTTGTTGTAGAGGTTTACGAGGACCAGCAGGGAGTTGTAGCAGATACTGAAAGGGAAGCAGATGATGAGGTAAACGATGGAGAGGACGGAAAGGACCAGTTCAAGGTCGTGGCAGAACTGCTGGTCCACACCATTCACCGTCCCATTGGAACCCACGCAACTCCACATACTGACTTCACTCGGGATGTTTCAGCAGGTCGCTAGCTTGGCTGGGGAGACAAAAAAAATAAAATTGCAGTTAGAAATGAAGCTGATTTTGGGGGGTGAGGGGGGGAGCTTTGTAAAACAATAAGATTCTTAAGCTTTTAACTAGATGCATTGATTCCAAAGTGGGCAGAGACATATATGGTGGTGGATTGGTGGTATGGTATGAACCTCAGAGAGATACGGATGTGCGTTTGTTCTGCTGATTTACCCCGCAGCGAGTTACTGATCTCTCTGAGGCCATTTGAACAGGTACTAGGTGGAGGTGTGGTGTACAGCAGAGGGGTATCCTGTAGTTTTAGTTGTATACAACAAAGAACACTAGAATATGTCAAAAACCCACTGAAACACTAAGGATTGCCTAACATGGCAGTGTGTATCATGAGGAATGTATCTATATTCCACTGCGCTACAATCATTTGTATTTGTACAGAAATATTATAAACCAAATGACCCTTTACATTACAAAATATAGAAATGTTTGAACTGTTCCACTGGACATGTGGTTACTTTTAACTTTTTTTTCAGAAGTTCAGAAATAAGCAGTTAATATTCCACCTCCATTATTTGACAATGAACAGAAGGGAGAAAATGAATCATCTCTTCCCGGCACGATCTGTGCTAGGATTCTTGATTAGAAGGTGTGCATAGACATTCCATACTCCCACCTCCACCCCTACCAATTCTGGGGGGGGGGGGGGTCCTCAGCTCGTGACTGGGTCTGTTGTAGACAGTGACTACACTTCAAAAAGTACTTCATGGGCTGTAAAGCGCTCTGGGGCGTCTGGTGGTCGTGAAAGGCGCGGTATAAATTAAAGTCTTTTTCGACAGGGATTGATTCCTGTGATTAGTCAAGAGCTCCATTAGCATTTTACAGGCAACTACTGGGATGGTAGAAGGCGAACGAGATGGACCTTGGTCTTTTCTCATCTAGCAATTCCTGTGTGATAAATACAAACTTTATCCCTCCATCATGTGAAAATATGACATGACTTGTAAACTGCATGCTTTCCGGTCAACGTGCAAATTCCGGTAATCGTGCGGGTTCATATTGTGCTGTCATATTTGTGATTTCATACACTAACTCATTTTTTGGTGATCCAGCAATGCCTATGTTCCTATGAAAGCAGGGCAATGGTGTACCCACAGGGTGTTGCACTCTTCCTGATCATGATGGACATGGTGGCTGGTTCCATATTTCATGGGTCAAGAATGTTTGTACATTTCCCACACCTACCCTGCCATTCACTCATTAACTTCTCAAGGACCAATAAAACAATTTCCAAACACAACTGGCTTACAATTCTTTTGCTTGTTTTTAACGTTTTTTCTTATTTTTTCATTCTGTCTTTTTTTTCTCTCTCTCTCTTTACCGTCTCTATAGTTAGTTTGGCTTTAGTTCACTCCATTTCCTTCTCTCTCATTCACTCTGCTTCTCTCTCTATCCTTTTCTGTCATTGGTCGGGGAGATGAGCCATTGGGCATGACGTTGACTAGGTCCCTGATGTGACATTGACATCGCTGCTCCGTTATCGTATCGACGTTCCAGCAGTTTGCAGCGGAAATACAGCGCGACATCAACGGTGAGCGTAGAAGTCCCGTTAACGTCGTTCGCTGCCAAACCCGCCATTGCAGCAATTTCTGGACCAGAGTATTTTTACTTTAATACGTCAGGATAAAAACTGGCAAAACAGTTTACTCCTGCATACAGCATCGAGCCGACCCTTACAGGGCAATACATTACGACATAGCCCGGTCTATAATTTGATTCCTAATTAGACGGGGGAATAGGATACCAACTGACGTAATAAAACTCACTACGCCCTTGGTTTGAGTATAAAGCAAGGCTTTAATCAACTTGTTTCAGAACATGGAGGTCTAGTTGTACTTCACTAGTTCCTTGTCTTACAAAATGTCCCTGGAAAGCTGGGCCCACGCCCGAGTATTTATACTCCTTGGACGGCGCCACCAGCTGGCCGTCCAGTGTTATTTCACGAGTAGTTTCTTTATGATGATGAGATTTATAACACCAACTCCAAGATGTATTGGTTGATGTAGTACTTGAAGATGTTGTTATTTAGTTACTATTGCCATCAGTCAAAGAGAGGAACCCACACGTAAGATGGAAGGAAGCAGTGGCTCAGGGTCTCTTTATGCATTTCACTAGTGCTGGGTCCTCTGTATTGTTGGTACAGATCTGGTATTGGTACGCAGCTATAACTATACTACGATCAATATAATATTGTTACAGCACAGCTATTGGAATTGATGCTAACTTTGGACAGCATTGCTACTTTCATGTTGTCCAGCAACAGGAAAGCAATATGACCAAGGTAATCTTCTTGATAGGGAGAAGAAAATTACTTTAATGTTCCACTAGTAGAATTACATGGAATTTACAGCACAGAAACAGGCCATTCGGCCCAACTGGGCTATGCCGATAAAGATTTGGAAACTTGTTTCATTAATTAATTATACTTGCAGTTTTTTTTTGCTTTTCTCTTCCTACCCTCAAGTTTCCCCCTCCTTTCTCCCATCAATATTCCATAACATTCCCCAATTAAGAGGACTGAGGCTCTCCGATTCCTGGCTCCATGGTAGCGCTCTCGCCTCTGAGTCAGAAGGTCGCGAGTTCATGCCCCACTCCAGAGATTTGAGGACAAAATCTAGGTTGACACTCCGTCGGAGGTGCCGACTTTCGGATGAGACGTTAAACCGAGGCCCCGTCTGCCCCCTCAGGTGGACGTAAAAGATCCCGCGGCCACTATTGGGAAGAGGAGCCGGGTAGTTTATCCCCGGTGTCCTGGCCGATATTTATCCCTCAATCAACATCACTAAAAACAGATTATCTGGTCATTGTCACGTTGTTGTTTGTGGGAGCTTGCTGTGCGCAAGTTGGCAGCCACATTACAATAGTGACTACACTTCAAAAAGTACTTCATTGGCTTTAAAGCGCTTTGGGACATCCGGAGGTTGTAAAAGGCGCTACAGAAATGCACTAGAAGGTGTGGGAGAATAACCCGGGATTCTCCATTTTGTTTTCTTTCCTTTTCTGGAGAAATGCAGGAGACTGGTTGGGTTGGTAGAATTTAAAATGGGCCTAACGGCCTCGTCTCATTGCAGTCTCACAGTAGCACTCCATGATACGGCGCACTGGTTCTTATCCCACCACGACAGCCTCTGCCTAAAAACACGTGTTAGTAATCTGAACACTTTGAAGTCGATAAAACTGACCAGAAATGTACAAGTTGGTTGCTCGACAGAGGACCTTGAGGCTTTGAATTTAGGTGAATTCTTCTGCTACAAAGACATTTCAGGCGCTCCTGCAAGCAGATTTCACTATCAACGGTTTGCAGCACACTAATCGCTTGCAGTTCACAAATCCATCTGAACGTGCCAGAATTAAATGGAATTAAATAAGAAATTGGGAACACTTCATTTGAGTCGTGAAGTCAACAATTTAAACTCCTGCAGCAGATCACATGCCCTTAAATAACAATGTGACTTTATCAACCCCTTCAGTCGCTAGTGTAAAAATTAACCCTTCAACAGAAACAACTTGCATTTATGTAGCACTTAACATCGTAAAACGTCCCAAGGCACTTCACAGGAGCAATTATCAAACAAAATTTGACACCGAGCCACATAAGGAGATATTGGGGAAAGGAAAAATTTGCAGGGCTGTGGGGAAAGAGCAGGGTGAGTGGGACTAATTGGACGACTCTTTCAAAGAGCCGGCACAGGCACGAGGGGCCGAATAGCCTCCTTCTGTGCTGCATGATTCTATGATCTCTGGGTGTGGTTGACTGTTACAAATTGCCTGATTTAGCGTTTGAGGTTTTGTATGTCAGTTTCGCTCAATTAATAGCAGTATTGCTTTTGGATCTGGAGGTTCGAACCCTATAGGGTGTTTGACCTACACTTCAGAGCGGTATGGAGGTATTGCTGCATCCATGGAGGTGCTATTGTTTGGGTTAGACCGTGATGGATCAGAAACCTGTACTGTTTCGGTTTATAATCTCCAAATGAGATGTTTTATGGAATTTCTAGCAACATTAAATGAGCTGTGGTGACTGCTTGCTGAGAATGTATTCCTGGGAGCGATCCTCTAAAGGGAATGAACTCCTCCCCATTGACAATTGCCACATTATCCAGCATCAAATCAAAAATAGTTTGATGGCTTGAACAGACATGCACTGTATGTTGTTTAGGACAGAACTAGTCATATTGTCCAACGGGGTTAATAGATACCAACTCCAACCAGATAGAAGTAACTAATATTGATCACCTATATTTACAGTCTAATGGCCTTTTCAATTGTCCCATCAAGACTTTGGCAGTTGTGCTTTGTCCTGAAGGTGTGTGAATTGTTTAGACAAGCCAAGTTTTGTTGATCGTAACGATACAAAGGTAAATCATGCTTGACTAATCTACTGGAATTTTTTTGAGGATGTAACTGGTAAAATAGATAAGGGAGAACCAGTGGATGTGGTGTATTTGGACTTTCAGAAGGCTTTCGATAAGGTCTCACATAAGAGATTAGCGTGCAAAATTAAGGCACATGGGATTGGGGGCAAGGTATTGACTTGGATAGAGAACTGGTTGGCGGACAGAACGCAAAGAGTTGGAATAAACGGGTCGTTTTCCGAGTGGCAGGCAGTGACTAGTGGGGTACCGCAAGGATCGGTCCTAGGACCCCAGCTGTGCACAATATATATTAATGATCTGGACGAGGGAATTGGATGTAATATCTCCAAATTTGTAGACGACACAAAGCTGGGTGGGAGGGTAAGCTGTGAGGAGGATGTCGTGAAACTCCAGTACAATTTGGACAGGTTGGGTGATTGGGCAGAAGCATGGCAAATGCACTATAATGTGGATAAATGTGAGGTTATCCACTTTGGTGGCAAAAACAGGAAGGCAGATTATTATTTGAATGGCAATAGATTGGGAGAAGGGGAAGTGCAAAGAGACCTGGGTGTTCTTGTGCACCAGTCGCTGAAGGTAAGCATGCAGGTGCAGCAGGCGGTTAAGAAGGCAAATGGTATGTTGGCCTTCGTAGCGAGAGGGTTCGAGTACAGGAACAAGGATGTCTTGCTACAGTTGTACAGGGCCTTGGTGAGACCGCACCTTGAGTATTGTGTGCAGTTTTGGTCGCCTTACCTGAGGAAGGATGTTCTTGCCATGGAAGGAGTGCAGCGAAGATTCACCAGGCTGATACCTGGGATGGCAGGAATGACATATGAGGAGAGATTGTGTCGATTGGGCTTATACTCACTGGAGTTTAGAAGATTGAGAGGGGATCTCATCGAAACCTATAAAATTCTGTCAGGCCTGGACAGACTAGATGCAGGAAGGATGTTTCTGATGGCCGGGGAGTCCAGAACCAGGGGTCATAGTCTAAGGATAAGGGGTAAGCCATTTAGGACTGAAATGAGGAGGAATTTCTTCACCCAGAGAGTGGTGAACCTGTGGAATTCTCTGCCACAGAGGGCGGTGGAGGCCAGTTCATTAAATATATTCAAGAAAGAGTTGGATATATTTCTTAAGGCTAAAGGGATCAAGGGATATGGGGAGAAGGCAGGGACAGGGTACTGAATTTGGATGATCAGCCATGATCTCATTGAATGGCGGAGCAGGCTCGAAGGGCCGAATGGCCTACTCCTGCTCCTATCTTCTATGTTTCTATGTATTGGCTTGACTTTGAAAAGGGAAGGATAGACTAATAAAACTAGTTCTGACGAAGGGTCATCGACCTGAAACGTTAACTCTGTTTCTCTCTTCACAGATGCTGCCTGACTTGCTGAGTTTCTCCAGCATTTTCTGTTTTTATTTCAGATTTCCAGCATCCGCAGTATTTTCTTTTTGTGATAAAACTAGCTGTGTGCCTTAATTCCCTTCTCATTGTACCACTTCACAGGCTGGAGGCTAAAAGTGACTCTTTGGAGTTCATCGCTAACGCAATGCTTTTCATCGGGAATGAATGGTCCAGTGATAGTTAGAGAATGGGTTACAAGACTCATTCTGCTGATTGATTTACTTTGCTTCCGTGTCTCAATAAAAAAAAACGAATGAGTACCTTTCAGCCTTGGCTCGCCCTGTTTTGACAGTGTGTTAATTTTGGCAAGCCGAGGAGTTACACGGGCAGCACGCGCCATTTCCAGTACATTTACAAATGGTAAAAGGATTTATTGTTCACCCTGGGCACACTTACCTCACAGACACTATTTGCGTATGGTCACGTTTCAGTTCATGGAACGCGAGGGCTTGCCTGTGCAAACAGCCTTGGGAGAGGGTCCAAATCGTTCTAGCTGCCTGCCGGTTCTGGTGGATGTTAAAAATCCCGTGGAGTGATTTGAAGAAGACTAGGAAATTCTCTGGCCATCCTGCCCACCATTGCTCTCACAATCAACACCTCTAGAAGCATTTATCTCATCGCTGTGCTGGCGGACAATGGTGCCACATTTGCATTTTAGAAGACGTTCACTGTGTCGAAATGCTTCGAGATGTTTTGATGCCATAGGGCGTTGTATAAATGCACATTGATTAGGTTGCTGCCTGGTGACCATTCCATTCTATCCATTCATCTCTGTGCCCATACTGTGAGACTGTGGGAGTACGGTAATGTAGTGGTTATGGTCCTGGACTAGCAAACCCGAGGATGCAGGTTCAAAACGCACCATGACAAGTTAGGAAACAAAGTAAATTAGTGGGCTAGCACTGGAAGAAAGCTGCCGAATTGTCATAAAAATCCAGCTGGTTCATTAATGTCCTTTAGGAAAGGGAAACCTACTGCCCAGTTGGCATGCTGCAGAAAGCTGTGCTTGGAAAAGGGAGCCCAGTGATTTTGCGGTTAATAATGTCAAAGGTCCACAGCAGAACCACAGACTGCAGGCCCACCAGCACCTTCTCGAGGGCAATTAGGGATGGGCACAGGTTGCCTTGGTGCGGTAGAGCACAGGTTGCCTTGGTGTGGTAGAGCACAAGTTGTCTTGGTGTGGTAGAGCACAGGTTTTCTTGGTGTGGTAGAGCACAGGTTTTCTTGGTGTGGTAGAGCACAGGTTGCCTTGGTGTGGTAGAGCACAGGTTGCCTTGGTGTGGTAGAGCACAGGTTGCCTTGGTGTGGCAGAGCACTGGTTGCCTTGGTGTGGTAGAGCACAGGTTGCCTTGGTGTGGTAGAGCACAGGTTGCCTTGGTGTGGTAGAGCACTGGTTGCCTTGGTGTGGTAGAGCACTGGTTGCCTTGGTGTGGTAGAGCACAGGTTTTCTTGGTGTGGTAGAGCACAGGTTGCCTTGGTGTGGTAGAGCACAGGTTGCCTTGGTGTGGTAGAGCACAGGTTGCCTTGGTGTGGTAGAGCACAGGTTGCCTTGGTGTGGTAGAGCACAGGTTGCCTTGGTGTGGTAGAGCACAGGTTGCCTTGGCGTGGTAGAGCACAGGTTGCCTTTGTCGGTTGTTGACATCGCGAGATACCTAGCTGCAATGAGTCATAGGGAGAAAAATTCGGTTGGTTTGCGCCTCCCGTTAGCGCCTTAAGAGGGCGCTAATGTGGCGCAAAGCAACTAGCGCCTGTGCGCGCCGATGTTTGCGCCGCTCATGAAATTGACTAGACATTTTGCGGCAGCGCTAAACACTACCGCCACGATCTCCTGCGCTGGCAAATCGTGACGTCAGTCGAGCGTGTGACACCCCTTGCCTTACCGCCTGCCACTAGCAACGACAGGTTGAGGGGAGCGTTTTGCAGTCGGGAAGGGACTGGGGGAGCGCTATTTAAAGGCGACCGCTTCCTGCCTTTTTTTGTCGGTGAAATTTTTTCACCACACATTCTGAGTGAGAGAGAGAGACTGCAGGAGATATTCAAAGCTGTGTTGAGGAGTTTTGGGTACTGAGCAGCACTTTGCAGGTTCTTTTTTATTTGATCTTCCTTGCATCGATTTAGAAGAGACTGTGGGGGCTGCACTCTGAGCTCTTTCCTGGGCCTCTCCATTGTTGTTTCCAGCAGATTTGATGTACAGGTCTCTCCAGGCCTAGATTCAAGGCTGCAATGAGCAGGGTGTGGATGGAGAGCAAGATCGACCCTCCCCTTTAAGAACTGGCCGGCGCCAGTGTGTCTGTTTTCCATTGCTGACCGACATCACATGAGCTTTGCCAGCGCTGTGAGGTAGCGCCTCGCTCCTCGGCCTTTGCGCCTTAAGACAGGTGTATAGCGCCTGATTTAGCACTCTAATCACCTCCAGGGGCAATAAAAGCCAAGTTTGCGCCCGGCTGATAATCGCGCCCCAAGCGGGGCGATACTGAATTTCTCCCCCATAGAGTCATAGGGGGAAAAATTCAGTTGTTTGCGCCCCCCGTTAGCACCTTAAGAGGGCGCTAATGGGGCACAAAGCAACTAGCGCCGGGGCGCGGCGATGTTTGCGCCGCTCACAAAATTAACTAGACATTTTGCGGCGGCGCTAAACACTACCGCCCCGATCTCCTGCGCCGGCAGATCGTGACGTCAGTCGAGTGTGCAACGCCCCGGTAGCGCACCGGACCGGATATTGAGTGGCGCCCCCTCCCTTACCGCCTGCCGCTGGCAATGACAGGTTGAGTGGAGCGTTTTGCAGTCAGAAAGGGACTGGGGGAGCGCTATTTAAAGGCGACCGCTTCCTGCCTTTTTTTGTTGGTGACATTTTTGCACCACGCATTCTGAGAGAGAGAGAGAGAGAGAGAGAGACACTTCTGGAGAGATTCAACGCTGTGTGAAGGAGTTTTGAGTACTGAGCAGCACTTTGCAGGTTCATTTTGATTTGCCCTTCCTTGCTTCGCCAGCGCTCTGAGGTAGCGCCTCGCTGCTCGGCCTTTGCGCCTTAAGACAGGTGTGTAGCGCCTGATTTAGCGCTCCAATCACCTCCAGGGGCGATAAAAGCCAAGTTTACCGTCGGAGGCGATAATTAGCGCCAGGCGCTAAGCTTTGCGCACGGCCGATAATGGCGCCCCAAACGGGGCGATACGGAATTTTTCCTCCCACAGTCCAAAGATGTGCGGGTTAGGTTGATTGGCTATGATAAATTGACCCTTAGTGTTAGGGGGATTAAATACGTGGGGTTACGGGGATCGGGTGGGATATGTGTCGGTGCAGGCTCGATGGGCCGAAATGGCCTCTATCTGCACTGTGGGGTTTCTGTGATTCTGTGAGTCATAGATTTATACAGCACAGAAAGAGGCCCTTCGGCCCATCATGTCCGCGCCGGCCATCAAGCCCTATCTACTCTAATCCCATTTTCCAGCACTTGGTCCGTAGCCTTGTATGCTATGGCATTTCAAGTGCTCATCTAAATGCTTCTTGAATGTTGTGAGGGTTCCTGCCTCTACCACCCTTTCAGACAGTGAGGTGCTAAGTGAAGCCAGTGCCTCCAGATGGGAAGAGAAGGAGTTGCCCCGGGTTGTTGTCATACTCCTTCCAGTTTCAGAGCAGCACTGAAGGAGGTCCAAGACCAGGCCTCCACCTGCTTTAGGAAAATTGGAAAGCCAATGGAGAAAGGGGGAAAGAGGCGAGAGAAACCTTTTTAACTAACAAAAGAGAGAGATGTAAATTATGTAGAAGCGTAAACAAAAGATTGTTCAGACAAGGTTTTTATCCAATGGGTTTAGGTATTCGAGATAATCAAAATCTGATTAATTGGTCAGGGGACACTCTTTTCTGGCAATTGCCTGTTTGGGATCGTAAAGCAGCACTACGTGAATTATAAAAGGGCGCAGGTCGCTTCGAAGGCTGAACTGAGAGCTTTTAGTTGTACTATTGGTAATTATTGAACAAGATCAATTAAAATATACCTGGCAGCTGTCCTTATCCTGCCAGTACACTTCACACCTAATCTCAGCTGCCTTTTGTCTCCACGGGCCCATTACCATCTCATCTGGCTTCGCATACCTTTTATTGTCTCTTTTACTTCTTTTGTTCGATCGCAGCTTTGCCTTCGATCTTTTTCTTTTCTTTCCAGTTTTGAAGAAGGGTTTCAACCCGAAACGTCAACTCAAATTTCTCTCCACGGATGTTGCCTGACCTGCTGAGTTTTTCCAGCATTCTCTGTTGTTATTTTAAAATATATTCAGTCTTTTTAAAGTTGCCATTTCTATTTCACCATTTCTTGCGAAATTCTTGAAGTAGGAATCATTTTTGCCTTTGCAATAACACCCACTTCAGTTAACGCAAGCCTCAGACCACAGACCCCACTGATGTAAATCTCAATCACGAAATAAAATACAGTTGCATCCCACTGCCATTACACGTAGACACAATGTCGATGGACCTTTAATAAACCTTCGATTGACGTATCTGCCTGTCTTGTGGGAGCAATCAAGGCGATTGCTGCTTACGTATTTATTGTTTTTTTTATAAAACAGTCTTGTTGACTGTAAAAACTCTAGGTTATCATCGACAACAACAACTTGCATTTATATAGCGTCCTTAATGCAGTAAAACGTCCCAAGGCGCTTCACAGGAGCGTTATCAGACAAAACGTGACCCCGAGACACACAAGGAGATATTGGGACGGGTGACCAAAAGCTTGGTCAAAGAGGTAGGCTTTAAGAAGCGACGTAAAGAAGGAGAGAGAGGTGGCGAGGCGGTGAGGTTTAGGATGGGAAATTTTGCTGCATACAGATTGTCCTCCCTGTAAGTCCCAGTCTCTCCTCTTGACTTGTGAAGATGGTGACTCACAGGAACAAGCAGCCCTCCAGCCCCTAACCCAAGCGAGTATTTCCCACGAGGGAACTTTGAACGCAAGTGCATTCCGACAAGTCTTTCTCCTTAGGCTCTGGGTACACTGACTCTCCCTTCACTGGTGGAGCCTTTAATCAGTCTGTGTATCGGGTGATACAGCAATATGGTACATGGATGAGTTAACCTGGACCTGATCACATTTTGCTCCTTGGGTAACGGTTTTTAAAATTTCATAGAGTTTAATGAGTATTCTCACCTCAGCACTGCTGTTAACCACTTGGTACAGGAATGTATTTAAAGCAGAACTTTTTCTCGTGACTTACACAAAACAGTACGTTACATATTTAAAATGGCACAAAAGATAAATCCAACAGTTAAAAGGAAAGTATTCGGTTGGGTTGCGGGGATAGCGAAGAGGATGTGGAAGATCTGAAAGTAATGTCGCGATGGTGAACAGAAAATATCCCTTCTGCACATGAACTCACGGAACTGTAGAATACTGTTTAATGCCTGGAGGCGGCACATATTTTTGGATGAGTTGATAATGTGTTAAACAAAGCCAAGATAGCTTCTTTTGTGTTTGCTACATTTCTGATCGCAAACATTACAAGGAACAATTGTTCCGTGCTGATCAGGCGCCACATACAACAAAGACTTAATTTCAATTTCCTGCCTGCTGTCACTCTGATTTAATTTCTAAGTCAATACTTTTTGGTACATCCGTACATTGCTACAATGGTTTGAGCCAGTTTCTTGTTCACAAACCCGAAATTCACTTCACTTGTTCCAGTGGTCGCCGGTGAATGTTACAATTCGTAATAACTATTCAAGTCAAATGAATAAATTGAACCTGCTCCGTTATAGGACAGTGGAAGTGACCGCGGGCTATCTACCCTTCCAGCTCTGCGGAGTTGTGGCTCAAACAAGCACTGCCACTCCAGGTCTAAGCTACAATCAACTGTAACAGATTGTGGCAAATGCTCAGTAGCTGTCCACGGGGTGCGTGCGGTTTGATCATTTTCAATCCCTCGACAAAAACAACACCTTCCCCTCTAGTCTGCCTGCGCTAAGGGTGCCATACCTTAAATGTGTTGCCATCGACCTTTACTTCCAGACGGTTAATATCGGATGGCGGAGAGTCCGACACTGAACGGAAGCGAGCTGCATTGAAGGCTTTTTCCCTGTCAGTGCTGGTTCCCCATTCTTCATCTTGCTTATCAGCTGGCACAGCATGGTGCGATGCACTTATGTGTGTGTGTGTGTGTGTGTGTGT
Source organism: Somniosus microcephalus (assembly GCF_052327205.1). Taxonomy (NCBI): domain Eukaryota; kingdom Metazoa; phylum Chordata; class Chondrichthyes; order Squaliformes; family Somniosidae; genus Somniosus; species Somniosus microcephalus. The sequence goes on along the minus strand of NC_140997.1, from coordinate 18,435,930 downwards.
GTGTGTGGTTTTTTTTCCTCTGTTAATGAGTCATAAATGTTTTAGGGTTGGCTTGGCAGACTACACACGCAAACCCTTCCCACTTTGTGTACGGCCAATATCAAGTGAACATAAAACAGTTGAAGGAAATGATTACCGGATTGAAGTGTACTTTGACTCCATTGGTTCAGAATTTTTTTTTTTTTAAGATTTTCTTTTAGCGCAGCCGACTTTTTAACAGGAGATGTTAACTCTTTTGGTGCTGAATTCCTCGGTGTTCTTTAAAATTAGGCTCACATTCAGAAAAGTGAGCTTGTGTGAATTCCAAGTGCAGGTTTTTCCAAGTCAGAATTTGAGATACATTTCTTTTCTATCTTTTTCTTTCTCCTTTTTCCCCCCACCCCCCACCCCATCGCTGCCCTGACCGGGATTAGCGGAACAGGCCAGGGAGCAAATACGTGCGGCTCAATGACGCACAGCGCGACTCACTTACCCACAGAGCCAATTTGAAGGCACAGAGTTTTTAATTATTAATATGCCATCATGTTTTTTTATTAAGCAGATTGACTGCACTCTGCCCGTGGAAGTGTGCGTGTCAAGTTCTGTTCTAACACCCTGAGGCCACACTGTTCAGAGCTGTTTACTGGAGTCGTCCTTCCCTTTGTATTTCTTTCCAATTCTGGGCCTCCTGCGCATCCCCGATTTCCATCGTTCCACCATTGGCGGCTGGCCGCGGCCCTAAGCACCGGAATTCCCCCCTTAAACCTCTCCGCCTCTCTCTCCTCCTTTTGAGACGCTCCTTAAACCGTTTATATAGCGTCTTTAACACCCCAAGGTGTTTCAGAGGAGCGATTATCAAACAAAATTTAATGCTGTGCCACATAAGGAGATATCAGGACAGGTGACCAAAAGCTTGGTCAAAGAGGTAGGTTTTAAGGAGCGTCTTAAAGGAGGAGAGGGAGGGAATTCCAGGGCCTAGGCAGCTGAAGGCAAGGCCGCCAATAGTGGAGCGATAAAAATATCAGGGATGTACAAGAGGCCAGAATTGGAGGAGCGCAGAGGTCTCGGAGGGTTGTAGGGCTGGAGGTGATTACAGAGGTGGGGAGCCATTCAAATAGATGTCCAAAACTGCACGCAGTACACCTACTGTGACCTAACCAATAACAGATTCATCATCACCAATGTTCCCTCTAATTTTTATTTTAGGTGCGTGGTCCCTTTAAATTTGCAATGCGCCATCCTTTCCAGCGTTCCAGCTGGTGAGTGGCCTGTGCGGGACCCCCCGATTGCCAGGCGGCCGCGCAGCTTAGGAGGAATGTTGATCATCGCCCCCTTGCTTTTGTATTCAGGGCCCTTAAAAGAACCTGAGAGCCATTTGCTTAAATCTGTAACTGCATCGTCGAGGGTTTCGTAACGTTAGCATTGACATGCCAATTGCAGTTTTAAAACTTTTTTTCTTTAAAAACAAAGTCTTTCTCCTTCCTGCTTACGCTGTGCCGCGCACCATCTCTGGTTGAGCTGTGGGGGAAGGTGACCTAATTCCAGGCTTCCGACAATGACATTCTACCCAACTGATGGAAAGTACACGCGGGAGGGGGTCGATGGTTTGACCAAGTGTGCTTGAGCTCGTTACTGTGATACCGTCTTTCATCGTTCGATGCATGTCACCAGACCAGCGAGATTATTCCCAGAAATAAAAGCCCTCTTGTGGTCTTCCCACTTCAGTTATTGATTTCAGACCATTCGTCCATGTCACAACAGCTGAATTGCACCTCGCTAATGTCCTTTCACCACCTTCGCCTTCGCCTGTGCCGGAACTAGGAGTGAGGATTTGTAGTCCGCGGACCTTTGTTTCACAAGCAACATTCCCGTGCCCCAATAATGCCCCGAAGGTGCAAACAGCCGTGACCTACTTTAGAAATACAATATATTTAATGCATAACACAGATTGGCTCTGATTGCCCAAATCAGTGACTTGGCAGAAACGGTCGGTGTGGTTGGCCAGTTCGAACTTTGCACTAGTTACAATGTTCAAGCTGTCTTTTGTGCTCCTTATGTCTGATTGTCCAGTTTTTACTATGATCAGCTAGGTTTTACTGGCTTGGTGGTTACTGGGGCTGAGGGAAATACTACCAGCCGTCTAGCTTAAGAGGTATTTACCCCCAATTACAGAATATGCCAGTTTCAATCCTGAGCTCCATTAGTTCAAATGAACTATTAAGGGCTTCCTGAGTATAATTCGTATTGTGATCTCGTTTCCCCCCTGGGATGGGCTATTTTCCGGATGATGCCTACTCCAGACTAATACATCGCCTGGAAAGAAAAAAGACTTGCATTTATATCACGCCTTTCCCGGCCTCAGGACTCCCCAAGACGTTTTACAGCCAATGAAGTGGAGTCACTGTTGTAATGTAGGAAACGCGGCAGCCAATTGGTGCACGGCAAGCTCCCACAGACAGCAACGTGATAATGACCAGATAATCTGTTGTAGTGATGTTGGTTGAGGGATAAATATTGGCCCAGGACACCGGGGAGAACTCCCCCTGCTCTTCTTCGAAATAGTGCCTAGGGATCTTTTACGTCCGCCTGAGAGAGCAGACGGGGGCCTCGGTTTAACGTCTCATCCGAAAGACGGCTCCTCTGACAGTGCGGCGCTCCCTCAGCACTGCACTGGGAGTGTCAGCCTAGATTTATGTGCTCAAAAGTCTCTGGTCCCACAACCTGTCGGCTCAGAGGCGAGAGTGCTACCTCTGAGCCAGGGCTGTCATCTAGGATGGGAAATGGACAGGAAGGAAGAGGAAATGCGTGAGGTGTTGAGATTGAGGCCACTGTGATGTGAACCAGTAGCCTCACACTAATAATAAAAAAAAAATCACTAAATATTCTGCAATGTCATTTTATTTCGCAGACCTTCTGGATAGAATCCATAGCATTGCACGCTTGTAACTCCGATCTAGAGTATACATTTCATCCAAAAAATGATTGTCCCATTGCTGTGTACTTTGCCAGTGTTTGAGTTGGGTTTTTTTCCCCCCTAGTCTCTGTTTTAAAAAAAAAAAAAAAATGTTCTTACATTATTTTAATCAGAATGAGTCTGGTGTGAAGCTCCCGGTACCATGTACCAACCGTGGCTGAGAGGGTCACAACCCTTCTGTTCCCAGGCCTCTACCAGCTGCTAACAGTTCCGAGAATGGCCCTGTGTCGACTCTAGTTGGCAAGGAGTCGGGTCCCACCAGCTGTATGGCACAATGACTTGGTGCTTTCTATCAAGCTGTTTTTGATCCCGTTTGTAATAGAGTATTTTTCCTACTGTATTAAACCAGATTATTTATTTCAGTGGGCTTGCAATCTGTCTTCTTGTAACAAATTGAACCAGCCTCATTTACTGTGATGGATTTTGCAGTCAGCTCCCTGCTGTAATGAACTTTGCTCTGTTGAATGCAGTGGGTTTGCAATCTCTCTCGCCACACGTCTCTCTTCATTTACGTCAGCTTGTAATTGGTCTTGTTTTTTATTCCCCCCTGATAAAACATCATCACTGACATTGCCGTGACCTTGACGAGTGTGGGAGATGAGAAAGGAAGAGTCAGAATTCAGTCATTTAGGTCATTCCATTTCTGAGAATGTGAGTGAGCGGTGTTCATTGAATGAAGCCAGGATCGTGACCTTAACGAGTGTGGGAGATGAGAAAGGAAGAGTAAGAATTCAGTCATTTAGGTCATTCCGTTTCTGAGAATGTGAGTGAGTGGCGTTCAGTGAATGAACAGTGACCCAGAGCCAAACAAGATAGTTAATCTCCTGTTTGGTGACCTGGCTTTCCTTGGGCTGAGACCTATCTATATATATTATGATCATTGTAATGGGGCTTTGAGTAGATCAGTGCATTTGGTTCTCAGGAACTGAACATTTTAACACAAACGCAGCACGCATTAAACCCTTGGTTTGTTTACACATCTGTAGTGTTTTTTCCAACTCTTTATGCTTAGCAGAGTGTTGGTGCATGCAAAGAGGGTTTAACATTCAATGTAGGGCCCTTCCACCCAGTTGCAATGAAGGGTCCCACATTAAACGTTAATGTAATTTTCTATACCTGCATTTACTTTGGATTTGCTGGATTCACAGTTTTTATTTATATTGGTATATACTTATATACAGCATAGTATACAGAAAGACCCAACATTTCCTGGTTTAGTCCCCAATGAGACCTGCTTTTAAATCTCAGCCTCGACGAATCTACATTTACACTGAGTTACATCGAGTCTACAGCACAGGAACAGGCCATTCGGCCCATCTGCTCCGTGCTGGTGTTTATGCTCCACACGAGCCCTCTCCCTCCCCTCGTCATCTAACCCTATCAGCATAACCTTCTATTCCTTTCTCCCAATTCCTCATGTGCTTACCTAGCTTCCCCTTAAATATATCTATATTATTTGCCTCAACTACTCCTTGTGGTAGCACGTTCCACATTCTGACCACTAAAGAAGTTTCTCCTGAATTCCCTATTGAATTTATCAGTAACTATCTTTAAGACACTAGTTTTGGACTCCCTCACAAGTGAAAACATTTTCTCTACGATTAAAGACCTCTATCAGGTCACCCTTCAGCCTTCTCTTTTCTAGAGAAAAGAGCCCCAGCCTGTTCTGATAAGTATATCTTCTCAGTTCTGGTATCATCCTTGACGTAAGAAAACTACTAGGCACTTGGTCAGAGTACTAAACAAGGCTTTAATCGACTGTTTCACAACATGGAAGTCTAGTTATCCTTCACTAGTTCCTGTTTACAAAATGTCCCTGAGAAAGCTGGGCCTTTGCCCGAGTATTTATACTCTCCCTGGACAGCGCCACCAGCAGGCTGCCCAGTATATTTCATAAGTCCTTTCTACATGAATGGCACGATTTATGTCCATCCTTATGAATCTTTTTTGCACTTTCTCCAATCCCTCTGCATTCTTTTTATAATATGGAGACCAGAACTGTGTACAGTACTCCAAGTGTGGTCTAACCACGGGTTACATTTGCCCTCGGTGGGGTATGTGGACCAGACCTGGGGAGGTGGGGAAGATCATCTGGGGTAGAGATTAAAACTAACCACAGAGAGGCCTCTTTCCTGCACCTAATCCTCTCGATTGAGAAAGAAGCAGTGGACACATGAAGGGTTAGCTTTCGGGGAGTGGCGGAAGTTTGAAGAAACCTCTCCTCAATCCAGGAAAAAAAATCCTTTAATCTTGTGAAGATGTTTTTGTTCCTCGGGTGCGAGGTGCTCCACTCAATGTCTCGAACATGAGCTTGTGAAACGCACCAAGATGTAGCAGATTGATGTTGACAGTCAAAAGCTCCACCCTGTGTCTTACCAGGCTGCAGTTTTGAAAATGACTTTGATCTGCTTGTAGTTTTATCGGAAGTACTCTGTGGAGTCGATTGTTATTTATCATTAATTTAAGCCGCTCTGTTTTTCTATCCCTTTTCTGCTCTCCTGTGTTGCATGTTGGCTAGGAGAAGGGAGAAACCATGTAAGATGGTGGGGGGGTGGCGGGGGAGAGGAGGTCAGCGTCCGGCAGAGTTTATTGGGTATGTGGAGGGCGGGGTGAGGGGGGGAGGTGTTGGGGTGGCTTAGAGTATTTACTGCCGATTAAGATGGAGTCTTGCCATTGGAATACCTTGGAAGGGAGAGAGGGGGCGGTATGGCGGGAAGAACTCGGTCAGGACCGGGCACAGCATGTTTGATTTCTGATGGAGGGGGAAGTATGAAAGCAAAATATGCATTTAAACATCCCAAAGCGCTTCACAGCCAGTGAATTAATTTTGATGTGTAGTCGCTGTTGCTTTGGAACCAACATGTGCACAGCGACCTCCCACAAACAGCACTGAGGTGAATGACCAATTAAGCTGTTTGGGTGGTGTTAGCCGTGGGATGAATGCTGGTTAGGCCACTGGGAGAACTCTTCTACAAATAGTGCCACGGGATTCTTTACATCCACCTGAACTTGGAGACCAGGCCTCAGTGTGACGTCTCATCTGAAAGATGGAACGTCTGACAGGGCAGCGCTCTGTACTGTCTACAGTTCTGGGCACTGCTCCTTAAAAAGGATATACTGACCTTGGAAGGAGTGCGGTGCAGATTCACCAGAATGATACCAGGGCTACAGGGTTAGATTATGAGGAGAGATTGCACAAACTAGGCTTGTATTCCCTGGAATATAGAAGGTTAAGGGATGATTTGATTGAGCTTTTTAGGATTTTGAAACAAATTGATGGGATCGAGGGAGAGAAACTTTTTCCGCTGGTGGGGGAGTCTCGGACAAGGGACATTACCTTAAAATCAGAGTCAGGCCATTCAGGAGAGAAGTTAGGAAGCACAAAAGGTGGTAGAAGTGTGGAACTCCCACAAAAAGCAGTCGATGCTAGCTCAATTAATAATTTTAAATCTGAGATTGATAGATTCTTGCTAGCCAAGGGTATTAAAGGATATGGAGCCAAGGCACATGGATGAAGTTAAGATACAGATCAGCCATGATCTCACTGGATGGCGGAACAGGCTCGAGGGACTGAATGGCCGACTCCTGCTCCTGTGTTCCCTCAGTACTGCGCTGAAGTGTTAGCCTAGATTATGTGCTCAGAGGGACTTGGACCACTGATACATAGGTTTATACTGTGTTCTCGCATGGTGTTGGGGTGGGGAAAGTGAGTGGAGATCACTTGTGTTGATGCTATTGTCTGAACTCTCAAGACACGATTAGTGTCAGTTACAATTCTGCCGTACAGTTAACGTGAAGCCGTTAGGGAAAGTTTAACATTAATCCTACTCGCACAGTGGATTACCAAAGGAAAGAAAGAGATTTGATTCGGCTTTCAAATACTTTTCCTTTACAACTACAGGAAACTCTCGTTTAAACAGCACCTAAATATCCGGAATTCTCTATTAACCGGCAAGATTCTCGCTCCGAAAACAACACCTCAATAACCGTCAATGTTGCCGAGTCCGAGTCTCCCACGGTGGCCGAGTTAGTCAGCGGGGGTAGTTCTCCAAACTGCCACTACTCGGCTTCTTGTGGGAAGTTGGGAGTTGGAACACCTCAATACCCCTGTAACAGGAGTCTGACTCTCCCGCGCTGCCGGTAGTCTCTTCTGATCCGCCATTTTACAGGGGTACTGTGTGTCTCCCACGCTGCTGGTAGTCATTGCATTGCATTACCCTCAACTGGCAGTACTGTACTTAATCAAGCATCTTCCACCATCCATTTAACACAACATTCTGTAGGTGAGCACCCAGTTACTGTATACTGCACACTTCTTGATTTTTAAAAATTTTTCTTTGTTAAAAATAGCCTCGGTAGATAACCCTCTCCGTCATCCGGAATTTTTGATAAACCCGCAAACACGCCAGTCCCGTCGGTGCTGGATAAAAAAAGAGTTTCCTGTATATGCAAAGTAGCTGTATCCCGTGACCAGGATGTGCAGCACTGAGCAGTCGATACTTGTTTAAAACCAACTTCATCTTTTCTCATTAAAAAAAATGATAAGCTGCTAAAGAAGGAATTTTTTTTTTTTTAAAGTTGCAGTATTCCAAAAAGTTTGCCCCGAAGTATGTGTGCGTGTGTGCACATACATGTTAACGACAACTTGCATTTCTATAGCACCTTTAACACAGTAAAAAAAACATCCCAAGGTGGCTCACGGGAGCGACATCAGACAAACGTTGACACCAAACCACATAAGGAGATACTAGGACAGGTGACCAAAAGAAGAGGCAGGTTTTAAGAAGCGCCTTAAAGGATTTGCACTTAACTCTGGAATTGGCTGGAATTTTTGGGGAGGATATTTATATTTTTTAAAAATTGAACTCATACTCTGTTGCGAAACAGTTATTTTGAGAACTGAAAGTCACCAGATTGTTTAACCACAAAACAACTTTCAGTACAGTGGCCAAAGGATTCCTGGGGGTGGGAATTGGGAAAGAACTAATTCTGATTGCTATGTTTCATTATGGTGGAACAGTGAGTTATTAGCCACATTACTGGAATGAATGACACCCATTGTTTTCCTCTTTGCCACAGAGATTACACAATTGACCATCCCCAGTATTTTTGGGATGTGTTTGCTATTTCTGGTATCCGGCATCACTGTGAGCTGAATTACTGTGAAACTGTTGAATTGAAAATACAGCAATGTTACGTACACTGTGCTGTTATTGAAAGGACGACTTGCATTTCTATAGCACTTTTCACAACCTCAGGATGTCCAAAATCGCTTTACAGCCAATGAAGTACTTTTGTACTGTAGTGAATGTTGTAATGTAGGAAACGCGGTAGCAGGTTAGCGCACAGCAAGCTCCCACAAACAGCAATGAGATCTGTTTCAATGACGTTGACCAAGACACCGGGGAGAACTCACCTGTTCTTTTTCAAAATAGTGCCAGGGGATCTTTTAGGAGAGCAGGCGGGGCCTCGGTTTAACGTCTCATCAGAAAGACGGCACCTCCGACAGTGCAGCGCACCCTCAGCACTGCACTGGAGTGTCGGCCTGGATTATGTGCTCATGGGTTTGAACCCACGACCCTTCTGACTCCAAGGCGAGAGTACAACCACTGAGCCAAGGCTGACACCTAAAGGTATTGGGACGTAGCCTGCCATGCGTTTATGTGAGGGGTTCAGGGAGGTGTCCTAAACATCAGCCTCTTGTCCATCTCAAGATTCTTGAACCAGGTTACAACTGGTGTTATCCTTTGTAGCCCTTTCATGTATTCGGGTTTTTACAATAGTTATTTTCTGGGGTTCAGCATTCCCTTACAAATCCCGTGCGCGCCTAAACCTAACCAATACTGTATCTAGGTAAACCATAGCAGGACCCAAGGATTGTAACCAGGAACCCTTGCTCAGTACAGCTGCTGGAATGTATCGCATGCCACCATTTGATTCTTCTGAATCTATTCCGTATTAGACTGAAACTCGGGATCTAAACAACATCAGCTTTCATTTATATAGCGCCTTTAAAACGTCCCAAGACGCTTCACAGGCGCGATTATCAAACAAAATTTGACACCGAGCCACATGAGATATTAGAGTAAACGACAGGAAAGTTTTAAGGAGCATCTTCAAGGAGGAAAGAGAGGTTAAGGGAGGGAATTCCAGAGTTTCGGGCCCAGGCAGCTGAAGGCACGGCCGCCAATGGTGGAGCGATTAAAATCGGGAATGCTCGAGGCCAGAACCAACAGATAGTTGTGTTTCAATAAAACATATAACATGGAAGTACGCAGTATAAAATCGCACGCTGTGCTTGCCTCCTCCATACATGAAATAATGAAGATGCCACCCGCTTTAAACATGGACCTTATCACAGAAATTTGCTTGGTAGGGCTTCAGTCTAGCCGAGCTTCCCAGCTGATGGGCCCAGAACTGACCTGTGGCTGGCTGGAAAGCTGAAACTGACTCTCCCGGGTGAAACAGGCTTCCCACAGAAACACAATTCCAATCCCTTTGGAGTTATGCAGAAACAAAAGGCAGTAGATCACTGCATCTCTCCTAATGACATTAGATCTGCGCCTGATTGGAACCTGACTGGAGTTATACTGTCACTCTTTGTCACGGTGAAGCAGCAGCTACTTTGCAGCGACTGAATAGTGGCAGGAAAGCTGTTGCCTCATTACAGTAACAGGCATCTCATGGTTTGTATAGCTCCCCGAAGGGTTTATTGAATTTCTACTTCTGGGCCTTCTCGAGGGCAGCTCGGGATGGGCAGTAAATGCTGGCCTTGCCAGCGACACCCACATCCCATGAACGAATATATTTTTTTTTAAAAGCTCAGTGCCAGGCATCTGCCCTATCATCCTGTGCGTACTTTTTGCCTAGAAAAGTGAAATGGAAGGAACGCTGCGGGCTCCGAGCTTGAACAGGGTGTGTTGCTGTTTCGACGTTTTAACTCGTCAAGGAGACTGATGGCGTCGAGACTATCGTGTTAACCCGTGACCTTCCCCGACAGGCTGCCCAGCATCCGGCTGCCCAGCATCCGACTCCCCAACCTTGACAACTGTTCCACTCAGCCACAGTATCCACAGTCCTGTCACTTAGCACAGCTCTCGCTCGGGGAAACACTCCAATTGCCAAGTTCCAGGAATAAATATCGTTGGATTATTGGATAAGATGGAGCAAACTCCAGCACCTTCCTGCTCCACCTCAACCTGCAGAATGATGACCGAGCGCCAGGGCAAAAATTGTGCTGTAGGAACTATACAGTGAGAATACTAAACATCATACACCTTTCGAAAGGTCTACCTTGCTGTGCCTGAATTAACATTACGTGTATGGAATCATAGAGCGATGCGACACAGAAGGAGGCCGTTCGGCCCATCGTGCCTGTGCCGGCTCTTTGAAAGAGCTATCCCATTAGACCCACTCCCCCCTGCTCTTTCCCCATAGCCCTGCAAATGTTTGCCCTTCAAGTATTTATCCAATCCTCTTTTGAGAGTTACTACTGAATCTGCTTCCACCGCCCTTTCAGGCAGCACATTCCAGATCACAACAACTCGCTGCGTTAACAACACTCCTCCTCATCTCCCCCTTGGTTCTTCTGTCAATGACCTTAAATCTGTGACCTCTGGTTACCGACCCTCCTACCACTGGAAACAATTTCTCCTTATTTCCTCTATCAAAACCCTTCATGATTCAGTGGAAAATGCGAGGTTATCCACTTTGGTAGGAAGAATAAAAAAGTAAATTATTATTTAAATGGGGAGAGATTACAAAATGCTACGGTACAATGGGACCTGGGGGTCCTTGTACATGAAACACAAAAAGTTAGCATGCAGGTACAGCAAGTAATTAGGAAGGCAAAAGGAGTGTTGGCCCTTATTGCAGGGGGGATGGAGTATAGGGGTAGGGAAGTCTTGCTGCACCTGCTGGTGGGACCACACCTGGAGTGCTGCGTGCAGTTTTGGTCTCCTTATTTGAGGAGGGATATACTTGCATTGGAGGCAGTTCAGAGAAGGTTCACGAGGTTGATTCCGGAGATGAAGGGGTTGTCTTATGAAGGAAGGTTGAGCAGGTTGGGCCTATACTCATTGGAGTTTAGAAGAATGAGAGGGGATCTTATTGAAACATATAAGATTCTGAGGGGGCTCGACAGGGTAGATGCAGGGAGGATGTTTCCCCTCGTGGGAGAATCTAGAACTAGGGGGCATAATTTCAGAATAAGGGGTTGCCCATTTAAATCGGAAATGAGGAGGAATTTCTTCTCTGAGGGTCGTGAATCTTTGGCATTCTCTTCCCCAGAGAGCTGTGGAGGCTGAGTCATTGAATATATTTAAGGCGGAGAGAGAGAGCTATTTGAACTACAGGGGAGTCGAGGGTTATGGGGAGCGGGCAGGGAAGTGGAGTTGAGGCCAAGATCAGATCGGCCATGATCTTACTGAATGGCGGTGCAGGCTCGAGAGGCCGAAGGACGCACTCCTGCTCCTATTTCTTATGTTCTTTATCGTGTAGAACTAACCCGTTCTGAATTGCAGCCAACTCCCGAGTCTATTTAAAAGTGCAAAAACCAGTTAAGAAAGGTGTAATGTATACAACATTGAAGGGACTACTTTGTTTTGCGGATGTACATCCTTAGTTGCGAGCGTATATAACAGACGCGTATCGATTTGTATAGTCAGTGCCGAAGTTCCAGTTACCCAGTAAAGATCACTTGAAGTTACTCTCAGTCTCTGCCGCTTTATTATTTTATGTAGTTGTGTAGAGCGGTACAAACACAACAAAAGGTATACTTCATAATGTCTAATTAAAACTGCAAGCTAATTAGCTGCAAAAACTCATCACTGCTAAAAGTCATTTGAGGGGATCTGCGTATAGCCAGTGAGACTGGAAGGATGATATTTATAATTGCACAATTTCGTGATCTTGATGGAGGAGATAGAATGCAGATGTAAATACCACCAGCGGTTACAGTTTAGCTTACTTGGCTGCAAAAATCTTCAAGCTGTAGCCAAGTTGGCTCCAGAAAAGGATCCCGTCCCAATCTTAAGTTTACCCAAGCATTATGAAGCATGCCCATTTTAAAGTGCAGCGTGCCATGTGACTTAGTGAATGATAATTGGATCAAGCTAACAATTACTGCGGGCTGCGTGACCCTTCAATTCCCATCAGTCATTTAAGGAACTGCTAAAAGAATTCTAACCTCAGAGGTTAAACTGTTTTTTGGGCTCTATAATCATTCACAGTTCTATTATGTTCTGTATGTGTGCCTAAGTAAGATATGGCACACAATGTCTGTTACAATATGCCTGCATCAGCATCTTTGCCGCAATTGTAACGGATTTCATATCAGTTTGGGGAAGTTTGAAAATAATTCCTTCTGGTTCTCACTGGTGTTAGCCGTGACTCTGGGTCACACTCCTGCCCCTCAGTCAGCAGCTTGTGGGTTCGAGTCCCACTCTAGGGACTTGAGCACAAAATGCAGTGCTGAGCAAGTGCTGCACTGTCTGAGGTGCCGTCTTTCGGATGAGACTTTAAACCGAGGCCCCCGTCTGGCCCCCTCAGGTGGACGTGAAAGATCCCACGGCACTATTTCGAAGAAGAGCAGGGGGAGGTCTCCCCGGTGTCCTGGGGCCAATATTTATCCCTCAACCAACACCTAAAAACAGATTATCTGGTCATTATCACATCGCTGTTTGTGGGAGCTTGCTGTGCGCAAATTGGCTGCCACATTTCCTACATTATACAAGAGTGACTACACCTCAAAAGTACTCCATTGGACGTCCTGAGGTTGTGAAAGGCACTATATCAATGCTAGTCTTTCCTTTCTTTCACTCTAAGGAAATAGTTAAACTTCCCCCTTCGTGATGTGACCCAACTTGCATCCCTCTTCCAAAGGCTGGTTCCCAAATCCTAGAACACCTAACTTCAAAAAGTTGTGCTTTCCCAGAAGTGACAATGGGGTTGCAGTGACTCGCTGGGTTCTGATGTCCGCACCTAAAGCGTGCCATCCATCCTGCCCCGAAACCTTTGCCCCTGCTGCACTATCCTTACAATTTTCCATCCTTCCCCGGAGGACCTTCCGTGCCTCTCGGCCCCAGCCTATGAACAGTCCAGCTCAGTCACTAGCTCGGGAATTTTTTTGTCCGTGTAGATTCTCGGGATGCGGGCAGTGTGGCATTCATTGCCCGTCCCGAAGTTGCCCTGAGAAGGTGGTGGTGGGCTGCGTTCTTCAGTCGTGTTTTGTAACCACATGCCAGGCCACTTTTAGAGGGCATCGAGAGTTAACTATGTAGTGTGGGACTGGAGTCACGTGTGGGCCAGACTGGGGGTGGTGGAGGGTTACACAGGTTCACTTCCCTGAGGGACATTGGTGAGTCAGTTGGGTTTTTATGGCGTGATCTTTTTCTGCACTCACGATCTCAGGATTGCTAGCCCAGGACCATAATTACTATTAATTACATAATACAGCGTAAGCTCGAGGAACAGCACCTCATCTTCCGACTAGGCACTTTACAGCCTTCCGGACTCGATATCAAGTTCAACAATTTCAGATCATAACCTCGGCCCCTATTATATTTTTATATTTTTTATCCACACTTTTGGTTTGTGCCTTTTCCTTTTTCTCTCTCTCTCCCACATGGCAGCTGTCTCTCACTCTGCCAGCGCATTTCACACTTCATCTACAGCCATCCTTTGTCTCTTTACCTGTCCTATTACCATCTCGTCTCACCTTGAATATCTCTTAATGTCTCTTCTTTCATCCCCTCCCCCATTTCCCAGCTCCCAAACTCCCTTTTAATCTGTTTCATTTCCTGCCTTTTTTTCTCAGTTCTGACGAAGGGTTTCGACCTGAAACGTTGACTCTATTTCTCTCTCCACGGATGTTGCCTGGCCTGCGGAGTTTTTCCAGCGTCTTCTGTTGTTATTCTATAATTACTATAATAACTTATCTTGGAATAGTTGTAGCCACAAGCCCACTTGCATTCAGTACATTGTGTATCATTGCACTGTGACGTCTGCTCATCCTCTATACTACAAACTCTCTCGGGTGGGCGTAAAAGATCCCACGGCGCTATTTCGAAGAAGAGCAGGGGCGTTCTCCCCGGCGTCCTGGGCCAATATTTATCCCTCAACCAACATAACAAAAACAGATTATCCAGTCATTATCACATTGCTGTTTGTGGGAGCTTGCTGTGCGCAAATTGGCTGTCGCATTACAACAGTGACTGCACGCCAAAAAAGTACTTAATTGGCTGTAAAGCGCTTTGAGACGTCCGGTGGTTGTGAAAGGCGCTATATAAATGCAAGTCTTTCTTTCTTTCTTTCTCAACTGCAGTCACATACCTTGGCATTCAGTAGTCCTACACTGAATAAGATTTTTGGGCTCAGCCAATTGGACTCGTCCCCTTTCCTGCACACTAACAGCCCGGAGCAAGAAGTATTGATCTGCTACCTGACTGTGTGCCACAATCCAGTACTTGCTCTAATGGTGTGAAGGTGTTGTTATGAAGCATGATGAAAGGTTTATTTTTGCAGTACACACACTTTATTAACAGGTACAGCAACTTGTATTTATACAACACCTTTAACAAAGTAAAACATCCCAAGGCGCTTCACAGGAGCGTTATCAGACAAAATCTGACCCCGAGACAAATAGAGATATTGGGACAGGTGATCAAAAGCTTGGTCAAAGAGGTAGGTTTTAAGGAGTGTCTTGAAGGAGGAGAGAGAGAGGTAGATAGGCGGAGAGGTTTAGGGAGGGAATTCCAGAGCTTGGGTACTTGGCAGCTGAAGGCACAGCTTAGTAAAAGACTCCCTAACAGCACTGTGGGAGTACCTTCACCTCACGGACTGCAGCGGTTCAAGAAGGCGGCTCACCACCACCTTCTCGAGGGCAATTAGGGATGGGCAATAAATGCTGGCCTTGCCAGCGATACCTACATCCCATAAACAAATATAAAAAAAAGTAGGAGAGGAGAGAGGTAGAGAGGTTTGGGGAGGGAATTCCAGAGTTAAGGCCTAGGCAGCTGAAGGCATACAAGGAACTGAAAAGGGGATGTGTTGAGTGTTTCTAAAGCGGCTCAGACTTGGGGAGAAAAAGAGATTGAATGTAATCATCCCGTAACTAAACATTTTGTCAATTGGTCAGAAAACTCCTAGACTGAGACTATTATACAGATTCCACTGAAACCACACTTGTACTTTGGCCACTACATTAGCGTGGCTCAGTGGGCAGCACTCTCGCCTCCGAGTCAGAAGGTTGTGGGTTCAAGTCCCACTCCAGGGACTCATAGAACAAGATCTCGGCTGACGCTCCAGTGCAGTGCTGAGGGAGTGGTGCACTGTCAGAGGTGCCGTCTTTGGGATGAGATGTTAAGCCGAGGCCCTGTCTGCCCCCTCAGCTGGACGTAAAAGACCCCACGGCCACTATTTTGAAGAAGAGCAGGGGGTTTCTCCCCGGTGTCCTGGCCAATATTTATCCCTCAACCAACATCACTAAAACAGATTATTTGGTCATTGATATATAAATGTAAGTCTTTCTTTTTTCTTTCTTTCATTATCATATTGCTGTTTGTGGGAGCTTGCTGTGCGCAAATTGGCTGCCGCATTTCCTACATTACAACAGTGACTACACGTCAATCTAATTGAGGGTTAAGTTGGCAAGGGAACCACCTACAGTTTACACAGGCGATGCCATTTGGAGCACAAACAGCCATGAAAGCAATTTGGAGTTGATGTGACCTCGGCATACCAGCATAATTACAGCTAAAGTGTGCGTCTTACTGTTTCCAATACCGTGGATGTGAAAACTGAATAATCCTGTGAAATATACAGCAGTGCTGTTAGATTTCAAACAAGTGTGCAACATGGGAAGGTTACATGCCAAGCTGAACAAACCATTTTTGTTCTTTTTCCTGTTTGAGCAGTATAACTTCTTCCCTCGAACTCTTGATACTTTTTTCATTGTATTTAGAAGTGTATAGCCTCAGCTAAAATAAAACGTACAGATATGATAAATTGCATGGAATATGCAAACCAACTGGAGTGAAATAATCCACGAACCCAAAAGCTGTGCTTCCTTTGAGTCCAGCATCGTGAGAAGCCCAAAGTTGACCTAGCCTATTTTTGCTACTTGCCTAGCTGTAGGATTATAGAAACTGCACAAGTAGCTGTAATGTAGAGCTCTGGAACGCCCTCCCTAAACCTCTCTACCTCTCTCTTTCCTCCTCTAAGAAGCTCCTTAAAACCTACCTCTTTGACCAAACCTTTGGTCATCTGCCCTAATATCTCCTTATGTGGCGCGGTGTCAAATTCTGTCTGATAATCGCTCCTGTGAAGTGCCTTGGGATGTTTTACTACGTTAAAGGTGCTAGATAAATGCATGTTGTTGTTGTTGAAGAGCTTGCAGGAGCCCTTTCACTGCGGGAGAGTTGCATGCGTCCAGCTTCTGGGTACTATATGTGGCATAACAACAGGAAACGCTGGAATAACTCGGCAAGCCAGGGCAGCATCCATGGAGAGAGAAACAGAGTTAACGTTTCAGGTCGATGACCTTTCGTCAGAACTAGAAAAAAGCTGGAGATGGAACAGGTTTAGGGGCTGGGAAAAGGGGGAGGGGATGAAAGAACAAAAGGGAAGGTCAGTGATAGGATAGAAAGCAGGCGAGAGTAAGAGACATTGAGAGACATTAAGAGATATTCAAGGCGAGAGGAGGTGGTAATGGGACAGGTTAAGGAACAAAGGATGGCTCTAGGTGGAGTGTGAATTGCGCTGGCAGAATGAAGGACAGCTGAAGGGAAGGAAGAAGAAAAAAAAAGAAATATATGTGTGATAGGGGCCGAGGTTATGATCTGAAATTGTTGAACTCTATGTTGAGTCCAGAGGGCTGTAGCGTGCCTAATCGAAAGATGTCTCTCAATGTCTCTCAATCTCTCCTGCTTTCTATCCTATCACTGACATTCCCGTTTGTTCTTTCATCCCCTCCCCCTTTTCCCAGCCCCTAAACCTGCTTTCCATTTCCAGCTTTTTCCAGTTCTGACGAAGGGTCTTCGACCTGAAACGTTAACTCTGTTTCTCTCTCCACGGATGTTGCCTGGCCTGCTGAGTTTTTCCAGCGTTTTCAGTTGTTATTTCGGATTTCCAGCATCTGCGGTATTTTGCTATCGTGCTATATGTGGCAGCTGGACACTACTTTGGGCACACGCCTTATGGACACATTGACAATATCATCTCGAGAGTTGAGGTCGGGGCAGATATAACCTGCCAGGAAGATCCCAGTGGCTACCTTAGAGCTGCAGCTGTAAAATGGTTAACTACACAATACACAGAACGAAAAGCTGATTGGTTCTTCTTAGATACATGATGCGCATGTTGATGGGCCATTTAGACATGTTCACAAATGTTAGAACGGTTAGAAAGATAAACATTTTGTCTAGAAAAGAGAAGACTGAGGGGTGACCTGATCGAGGTCTTCAAGGTTATGAAAGGGTTTGACAGGGTAGACGGAGAGATGTTTCCACTTGTGGGGGAGACCAGAACTAGAGGCCATAAATATAAAATAGTCACTAATAAATCCAATAAGGATTTCAGGAGAAACTTCTTCACCCAGAGAATGGTTAGAATGTGGAACTCGCTACCACAGGGAGTGGTTGAGGCAAATAGCATAGATGCATTTAAGGGAAAGTTAGACATAAGGGAGAAAGGAATAGAAGGATATGTTGATGGGGTTAGATAAGAGGGGTGGGGAGGAGGCTCGTGTGGAGCATAAACACCGGCACGGCATTTATATAGCGCCTTTCATGACCACAGGATGTCCCAAAGTGCTTTAGAGCACATCAAGTATTTTTGAAGTGTAATCACTGTTGTAATGTGGGAAGCGCGGCAGCCAATTTTCACACAGCAAGCTGCCACAAACAGCAATGTGATAATGACCAGATAATCTGTTTCAGTGATGTTGATGGAGGAGTAAATATTGGCCCAGGACACCGGAGAGAACTCCCCTGCTCTTCTTCGAAATAGTGCTGTGAGATCACTTACCTCCACCTGAGAGGGCAGACGGGGCTTCGGTTTAATGTCTCATCTAAAAGACGGCACCTCCGACAGTGTAGCACTCCCTCAGCACTGCACCGGAGTGTCAGCCTAGATTTTTGTGCTCAAGTCTCTGGAGTGGGACTTGAACCCACAACCTTCTGACTCAGAGGGGAGAGTGGTACCCACTGAGCCATGGATGACTCAGAGTAAGTGCACGTGTGTAGATGACGGGGCGAAAACAACATTTGGGCTGGATTTGGCTGTGATGTCCTTGCTGGAGAAAGCTTTGACTAAAGCGACAAGAAGCGGAGAAGGTCGAGGAAGGAGAGTTACTCCATCTACAAAGTGCTGAAGCAGGTTAACCCCGCACTGGCATCTCCTCCAAGGCCACGAGCACCGTGACCTCCTTTGTGAACAATATTTTCGAGCGCATCCCGGCTGAGGCTTCCCGCCTGGCCCGTTACAATGCCACCAGTTCCTGGGAGATCCAGACCGCTGTGCGCCTGGTGCTGCCAAGCTGGGAGCTGGCCAAGCGCGCACCGTGTCAGAAGGGACAAAGGCGGCGACCAAGTACACCTTCTCCAAGTAAAACCCCACAATCTTACAGAAAAATACCCATCCCTGCCTCTCAGCGCAGTGTCTAATCAGCTGCTAATGCTCACTGTCTGGATTCAGGCATTACTGATGGCCACTTGCGTTAAATACCAGAGAATGCGCAGTGCTTGTGGAAGTGTATTCCAGCATCGAGTCCCTCAGAAAAGGATGGGACCAAAATGGTGGGTGGTGGGGGGGGAGCATTTAAAAATGACTGACGATATTCATTCTTTAAACCACCACAGCTCCTGTAACTAGGCATGTTCAGACAACAGCCAGTTTGGTCTCATCAATCCAGTGTCCAATAGCTCCTGACCGCCTGGGATTTTTCCATTTTGCTTTCAGCCTATCCGACTTAACTTGACAGAGCCACTTTCCATTTCTCGCCGACTTCTGGGACATAATGTTCTCAGTTTGGTTAAATCACTAGTCACTTTGTTTCACCGGTAGGTCTAAGCATTCTGTTTGCTCGGTGATACTGCTGCCCAAAGATCAATTTTTGTTGCAGAAATAATCCTATTTTATTTGTGTTTGACATGCTTAGAAACCTTTTTAGTCGGGTCAGTCGTAGCTCAGTGGGTAGCGCTCTCTTACCTCTGAGTCAGAAGGTTGTGGGTTCAAGTCCCACTCCAGAGACTTGAGCACATAATCCAGGCTGACACTCCCAGTGCAGTGCTGAGGGAGTGCTGCACTGTCGGAGGTGCCGTCTTTCGGATGAGAGGTTAAACTGAGGCCTCGTCTATTCTCTCAGGTGGACGTAAAAGATCCCACGGCACTATTTGAAGAAGAGCAGGGGAGTTCTCCCCGGTGTCCTGGCCAATATTTATCCCTCAACCAACATAACAAAAACAGTTTATCTGGTTGCTGTTTGTGGGACCTTGGTGTGTGCAAATTGGCTACTACATTACAACAGTGACTACACTTCAGAAGTACTTCAATGGCTGTGAAGTGCTTTGGAATGTCTTGAAAGGCGCTATATAAATGCAAGTTCGTTCTTGGTGAAGTTAAGTTCTATTGCCTCAACATGCTTTCTATAATGTGGAGCCCAAAACATGCTGCTCCAACTGTGGTGTGACTACTATATAGATTCACCATTAAATCCCGATCATTATATTCTATATCTCTTGCCATAGACACAATATTCCATGAGCTTTTTTATGGTCTTATCCACTTGAGTGCTGCTTGGAATGTCTTATGAACATGAACCTTCCCCCAAATCCCTCTGCTGTTCCACATCATCCAGCTTTCCCTCACTCAAAGTGGATTTTATTTTCGCTAAAACTGACCATCTCACCTTTTTGCCCATTCCACCATCTTACCGATATCCCTTTGCGGCTTCCCTTTTTGGTCCTGGAGAATTATTTGCTACGCCTCCTGTTTTAATATCACCGGTGGAATACAGAAGTCCTGGGTCTCCCCCTCGCACACCACTGCCCTAGGGCACCGTCCTTCAATGCTCAGTTTACCTTGCATTAGGCTCATGGAGGACAAATAATTGTGCCATTAATTGGAGCAGTGGTAATGGTTGAGCACAGGCCTGGGTTCTCAGTGTGCCAGTCCTCTCAGAACTTTAGATAGATAGGGCTCGATTTTGTCAATGGGGAGCTTTTGGAGGCGGACTCCCACTTTTTGGGTTGTAGTCCCGCCTCCATCGACTTGTGGCCAACCCACGCTATTTTCCCTTGATTGACCTTGTTAAGCCCGCCCAGCGGGCTCAGCAGGCCAATTAAGGGACACCTGGTTACTGGTGACGTCAGCGATTGACATTTCATCTGTCAATAGCTTTTGACAGATGAAAAATCAGTGTTTGACAGCTCTGTGAAGCTGTCAAACACTGACAATCTGTCTTCTAACTTGAGTCCTTCTACTCAGACTCAGTTAGAGATCTCTCCAGACCAGAAAGCAGAGGCTGCAGCTTTTGACAGTTCAGCGGCCATTCTGCTTTCTGTGCCGGTGAGCTGAGGGACTCCCGAGAACTGAAGGAAGGAAGCCTGCAGGAGAAAGTAAAGGTAAGTAAAACTTATTAAAACACTTTACACTTACCTCACACACTTACCTCTGCACACATGCACCCATCACTCACCTGCACAACGGACATCTCGACCCCTCCAACCCCTGCAGACCGACGGTCCGCCTCGCTAACTTGGCGTGGTTCGGAGCCATCGGACAGCCCACACGTCAGGGCTAAAAATAGGGGTTAGGCAAAAAACTGCCTGTTAACTACCTGTTAACAGGCAGTTAATTGGCACTAATCCCCTTCCTGCCTCGGGGAGGCGGCTCCCAGCACAGGTCGGATACCCGCCTCCTGGGACATTGGCATGGAGGCGGGTTGGGGGCGGGATGGGTTCCTGCCCCTCGATTCTGCAATTTTCCCACCACTCCTGCCTCCAAACACGCCTCCTCGGGGCTCGGAAAATCGAGCCCTTTGTCTCTAGGTTGTTGATGGTATTCCTTGGGTGGATCATAAATAGTTCCTTCCTTTACTCTGCGGGATAAATTAGACACTGAGACAAACAAATAATGGGACCAATGCTTTAAGGATTAATTTTGCTGCCCGGCTCTTTAGGAGTTCTGAGTAGGTGTTCCTTGGATCTCACTGTGCTGCTAATGCAGCTCTCGGAACCCCCTTTGAGTGTTACACAAAGCAACTTTTCTTTTTCCTATTGCATACATAATCAGTAACTGGGGGGGGGGGGGGGGAGGGGACAAAACAGGCTGGTGATTTATAATCCACTCGCAACATTTTGCTTCTAATTAGTGAATGTAATAGCATGCGAGGGAAAGTAAGAATGAAGCCAAGCCATTGAGCTCGCTGCATTATTTGGGAATCGCACAGCCCATTCCCATTGCCCTCCTGCCTTAGTGCCAAGCCTGCGGTTTGTTGAGTCAAGGATTTGCACTGTGCCTCGCCAAGAAATGTCCCTTTTGCAAAAAGCATTGCTGTCGTCTGTTCGATAATAAATTGATAGTTTAATGACTTTCCCACACCCTTTGACTGCCAATAAGTAAATGTGCTGATGCCCCATAAACCAAATCTGAACACGTAATACAAAAGCAAAATACTGCGGATGCTGGAAATCTGAACATCTCCAACTTTTACCAGTTCTGACGAAGGGTCGCAGACCTGAAACGTTAACTCTGGTTCTCTCTCCACGGAGGCTGCCTGGCCTGCTGAGTGTTTGCAGCATTTTCTGTTGTAATTTCTGCACACATAATGACAGTCGTGTCGAGCGCCCCCTAGATTAGGGGTCGCCAACCCTCCGGGATTGCCCTGGAGCCTCCAGGAGTGAAAGCCCAATCTCCAAGACGCTGCTGCCAGCAACCCGGGAGAACAATCACACGTTGGGCGACCAACGGCGGGAGTGGTGGGTGGAAGGGGCGGGGCGGACGGAGGCAGGCGGACATGTGACGAAAGCCTCCAGGAATACACCCAGCCAGAGTTGGCAACCCTACACTAAGATATACCCTCCTCATCCCCTCGTCCGCTTCCTCAGCTCCAGTGTTGATTACAGAGTGGGCTTTTCAAACAACTAAGAGTTAACAGCAATTGCAGTACTTTGAAAGTAAAGTTTGGGTCTCACAAACGAGCTACTGAGGCAAGCAGAGCACTGACTACAGCCAAACAAGCACAGTGCGAGCTATGATTCCAGCTTTAACTTAGTCAGCCAATTTGGTGCCAATCATATTTATTATCTGATCCCAAAGTATTTTCCTGTGGGCAGTGTGTGCGCCTTTCCTGCAACGCTTGCAGTTAAGAGTTCAGCTGGTGTTGCACACAGGGCAGAATTCAGTTCTGGTCGAGCACATGTTAATGGATAACGGGGCACTGTGGCCACCTCAAAACCCTGGGCCACTGTCACAAAATGGAGCTTTTGTGCTCCCGAGTAAATACTAATTTGCTTAATCTGATCATTCTCTGGCACATTTCTACATCCTGGGCTTCCGGCTGACTGTGGTGACTTTATGGGCTGCCACTCCTTCCCCTTCGCCCGGCACCTTCCCGTGCAAGCGCAGGAGATGCAACACCTGCCCTTATACCTCCCCCCTTCCCACTGTCCAGGGCCCCAAACACCCCTTCCAGGTGAAACAGCGATTTACTTGTACTTCTTACAATCTAGTATACTGTATTCGCTGCTCACGATGTGGTCTCCTCTACATTGGGGAGACCAAACGCAGATTGGGTGACCGCTTTGCGGAACACCTCCATTCAGTCCGCAACGATGACCCCGAGCTTCCGGTCGCCTGTCATTTTAATTCACCGCCCCATTCCCACTCAGACCTCACTGTACTCGGCCTCTTGCATTGTTCCACGGAAGCTCAGCGTAAGCTCGGGGAACAGCACCTCATCTTCCGATTAGGCACTTTACAGCCTTCCGGACTCAATATCGAGTTTAACAATTTCAGATCATAACCTCGGCCCCCTTTACATTTTAACTTATATTTTTTATCCACACCTTTGTTTTGGCCCTCTCCCCCCCTCCCCCTTTTTTCTCTCTCCCACATGGCAGCTGTCTCCCATTCTGCCAGCGCATTTCACACCTAATCTAGAGCCGTCTTTTGTCTCCACTAGTCCTATCACCATCTCGTCTCGTTTTGAATACCTCTTAATGTCTCTTCACTTCTCTTTTGTTCTCTCCCAGCCTCCAAACTGGCCTTTTAATTTGCTTCATTTCCTGTGCTTTTTCAGTCTTGACAAAGGGTTTGTTTCTCTCTCCATGGATGTTGCCTGGCCTGCTGAGTTTTTCCAGCATTTTCTGTTGTTATTTCGGATTTCCAGCATCTGCAGTATTTTGCTATTGAACAAGTTGACCAAGTGTTGGGTCACCTGACCCAATATCTCCTTATGTGGCTCGGTGTCAAATATTTGTTTGACAACGCTCCTGTGAAGCGTCTTGGGACGTTTTACTATGTTGGAGGCACTACATAAAGGCAAGTTGTAGTTGTTGTTAATGTCTGTGCAGGGGAACGAACGCACTTGCTGTCATCGTTAGACTCTGCTCGGGAGAGCTTAACGTGAGGGATTGCGAGTAAAGCGCGCCGCGCCAAGAACGTGCCCATCGCAACCTTGGAGGACGGGATTAGTGTTACCGCTCTCCTTATTGCCTCCCTGACCGAGAGCGCCAAGTTGTATGGAATTGTGGGCAGTTTTGTGTTCTCCCACTAACAATTAGACTAAAATGATCTCTCGTCACTTTGTGTAGGACTTGGGTTGCCAACTCTGGCTGGATGTATTCCTGGACGTTTCATCACGTGACCTCTACCACCCACCCCCACCCTCTCCCCACTGGTTGCCCGACACGTCCATTCTCGCTGCGCAACACCTTCCCACGGCCAATCGGAAAGCAAATGGACTCTTCATTACCCGATTGGGAGCTTCTTGACTGTCGGTCAAACAGCCTTGTTTTTTTACAACTAATAAACAAAAGTGTTGAAAGAATTTTTTTTTTTAATGCCCTAATGATTTTTCTCCCGGATTTTTGCTCCCAGCAGTGTTCTGGAGATTAACCTTCAATTCCTGGAGACTCCAGGGCAATTCTGGAGGGTTGGCAACCCCTATGTAGGACCCTTACAATCAGTGGAGAACCTGGGCTGGATTCAGATCCAGATAGCAGAGATGAAGAGGGACTACTGCCCAGTCCCATATGATCCTTTATAAAAAATATATAAACAAGTGCAGCTGCAGTAGCAAATCTGTGTCACTGAGATTTCAGATTCCTGGCTCCAGCCTGCTTTGTTTGTGAATGAATTATGTGCAAGCGCATGGGTTGAAGGGAAAGTTATTAAATACGATTACACCCATGTTCTGGAATTTCTTTTCCTGGGACAAAGTTTTTCTCGGTATCTGTTGCAACAGTTTCAGCGCCGGCTGCTTGACTTACTGGAAAAGGAAGGTTTGAGTGAGAGCAGCACAAGTTGCTCATTCAGTGGGTCACACTGTCTCACACCTCTGAGTCACAAGGTTGTGGGTTCAAGTCCAAATCCAGAGACTTGAGCACAAAGTCTAGGCTGACGCTCCCAGTGCAGTGCTGAGGGAGTGCTGCACTGTCGGAGGTGCCGCACTGTCGATGGGACGTTAAACCGAGGCCCCGTCTGCCCTCTCAGAAGGACATAAAAGATCCCACGGCACTACTTTGAAGAAGAGCAGGGCAGTTCTCCCCGGTGTCCTGGGCCAATATTTATCCTTCAATCAGCATCACTAAAACAGATTATCTGATCATTATTGTAAAGTCTGTGGGTTGTGCAGTTAATTACGACACAGACTTCAGGAGTAACATACAACAGGACTTTACTATTCGAAGGTCAGGGCGAATCTGCCCTATAAATCATGCCACAGCACTTATATACCGGTGTGGTCACCGTCGGTATTACCGTATACAGAAGCCAAACAAGTAGTGCCACACCTAAAATAGTTCTCTTAAAGGTGAACGGTTACATACAATAGTCTCTTAAAGGTAGACGGTTACATACACTACAATCCTCCCTTTTTAGCTTACAACATACTATTTCTCATTAACATACATATATTCAACTTCAGGTAAACAATTTACAGATATAGTCTCTGTGGGAAACAGTTCACAGGTTCAGTCTCTGTGGGAACAGTGTATAGATTCAGTCTCTAGTCTTGACTCGGTCCGAACAACATCGCTGTGGTGTAGCCGGTTCACATTGCTAGCGTGACTCCTCCACTAGTCTTCCCCTTGACGTAACAGCTTGAACTCCCGTCCTGCTGAACCAGCAATGCTGACTTTTACAAACAGCGGTATTGCCTTGGTAATTTTCCTTACTTTCCAACTGATTTATCTCCCTTTGTAGGGCCCACGTGCATGATCTGGTAGGAGTGATAATGATTTTGATGGTTATCATCTTCTGCTTCTTTTTCTTTTCTGCTTCTTGGAGACTCTCGGGGCTCCCTTATCAGCTGCCAGCTGTAGCGCCACCATCTCTCTATGTTCCTTAGACTTTAAGTGCTTCATCCTGATTTCTGCACTTTGGGAGTTTTCATCACAAGCTGGGCAGACCAGACCCTCGTAATATTCAGTGTCACTCAACAGGCCATGGTAATATTCGGTGTCGTCCTGAGCTAGTCTAGCGAGAGGGCCTGCTACTTCTTCCGTACCCAACTGGACGTTAGCCGACTGTTGTTCCCTCCCTAGACATCTTTCCTGAAGAGACTTCTTCATGCGTTCATATTCATCCCGCTCTTCCTGGGTTTCCTGCAAATCCTTCACTAATGACCTCGTTTGTGATTTCAATACTTCCCCTTCCCTCGGGGATTGATTGATCAGGCTATTCAATCCTTCTACTGGAGCAGCTGTTTCAACATTCTGCTGTTCACATTGACGTGATTCAGCGTACTTTTGGCATCCCTGTAAAATCTGTGTTGCAACCTCAGCTATTTCCATAACTTTTGAGAGCTCCGAACTCCTTCCCTTTGAAGATTGAAGCTCGTGTTCAGATTGTTCCCATTGTAGAGTCTTGTCCTTCAGCATATGAAGGAGTTGGCTGACCGTTAACTCTTCCACGGGAACACTGTGGGTCAGAGTCTTCTCCATTTCATCCACCTTTTCCTCCAATGCTTTCACCTTCTTTTCCTCTTGTACTTTGGCTTCCAGCGCTCGGAGAAGTTGCGCCTTGATGCTCTCTAGCTCATGTTCAGAGGCCATTCTTACAGTCTCTGTGTTTCTTACAGTTCCCTTTTCTTCCACTGAACAGATTCCCAGTTGAATCTGTTCTTCAAGTTGTTGAATCTCGGTCATTGCCGCCCCATATTTGTCTTGGGTTTCCTTTGATATTTTTATGAGTTCTTGTACATCTTGTCTTTCAGGTTCTGCCATGTATTTCAGCTCTAATTTCTCATCTATGGATGGAACTTCTACCGATGAGTCTGTCTTGGCCTTGAGCCCATCAAGAATTTCCTGCAGCCTTTGGACTTCTTGCTCATGTTCAACCTTCAGTTGCTCATATGCTTCCACTGAAACTAGCTTTTCGGAGGTTGCCGAGTTAACCCCTTCCAGAATTGTAGCCTGGGCCTGTTCATACTGTTCTTTCAACTTCTCACACTCTGCTTGTAAGGAGTCGTAGAGAAGAACTGGAATAAAATCCTGGCTTCCTGAAGATTCCTCTTCATTTGCTTCTTCCTGCAAATATTCTAACTCCTGAACAGCATAAGGGAGATGTGATCGGTAATTGGTCACGATGGCTCTATGGTCGCTCTCTGCTTGAGCTAGCTGCTTCTGTTGTCTTTCCAGATTCTCCCATTCGGTGTCATAGAACTTTTTCATTGTTTTCATCTCTTGTACGAGACGGTAACTCAATTGTTCTAATTGTTGTCGTAATTTGAAATAAGTTTGAGTCCGAGCTCGGTGTTCTTCCGTCATGGATATGTCCGTAACTTGAACAGGCTCAGAATTTTCTGTCGAACTAGGTTGTCGTTCGGTGGAGTTCTGTTCTGAAACTTTGTTCTTCTCTGGAGCATAAGCCTTTATGCATGCCTTCGTTTTTCCAACCTTCGTCGGCAAGTCCATTTCAGCCTTGTCTTTCATATTTGGGTTGGTCTTATCGTCATCCGTTTCAGAATCTGAGCTGATTGTCTGCACCGAGTCCTCACTCGTTATGGCTTTTAGATAGTGCCATTCCATGTCTATTTTCTTGATCCACTCCCGTCCTAGAAGTGGTGGTCCTCCCTCATGTAGTACGTATAAGTTCATTCTTGGGTGTTCTTTACCCCTATCTCTCACTTTGACTCTTATCTTTCCCATGGGGCATACTTTATGCCCCGTGTATGTCTGCAATACGAACTTGGTATCTCTTAAGGGTATATGTGAGAATAGCCGGTGGTAATCCCTTCGATTTATGACTGATAGAGCTGATCCAGTGTCCAACTCCATTTTCACTTGGATTCCAGCTATTTTTAGCATGACCCAGATAGTTTGTAGGTCAGCTTCCTTACTCACATTGTGAATTCTCAGACTACCCAGCTCCTGGCCGTTTGGGTCTGAGTCTGAATTCTGTTCGTCTGAACTCTTCTCAGCCACCTTGTGTACCTTGTTGTACTTTTCCTGTGATGGCTTCCTTTGGTTGTTGGTCCTTTGGTTGTTGGCCTTCTTCCCTGACTGGCATACCTTAGCTATGTGACCCAGTTTGCCACATTTCCTACATTCCTGGTTCTTAAACCAGCATTGGTTTTGGTCGTGTGTTGTCTTCCCACAACGATAGCATTTTGTTGTTGTCGAGGTAATTTGATCCACACTTAGTGCTGCTGTCTTTAGCTGCATTTCTGCAGTTCCCTTCGCTGCGGCTTCGTGCGATGCTGCAATAAGGACAGCCCTGTCAAGTGTAAGGTCGTTCTCTTCGAGTAGTCGCTTTTGCGTTCCTTCCTTTGCCAACCCGCACACGAACTTGTCTCACAATGCCTCTGTCAGATTCCCTCCAAACTGGCAGTATTTCGCTAGTCTACGCAGTTCGACCAAGTATTCTGCGTTGCTTTCGTCTTTCCGTTGCGTTCTCGCATAGAATTTGAATCGTTCCGCCAACATCAACGGTGTAGGGTTCAAGTGGTCCTTCAGGACAGCCACAATATCATCGAAAGTCTGATCCGCCGGTTTAGCTGGTGCTAGTAGATGCTTCAAGAGCCCGTATGTCTTTGCGCCCATCGAGTTCAGCAAGGTTATAGCTTTGTCATCTTCTATTTTATTGGCCTCACAATAGATCTCAATGCGTTCCACGTACGTGGCCCAGTCTTCTACCTCGGAATTAAAATCGTTGATGTTACCACGCTTAGGCATCTTCCTCTCTTTGGGAACAACACAAGTATTTCTTTAAATTATTATTTCTTTTTTTTTCTAAGATGGCGGTTTTCCCGCGAAAATGGCGGTTTCCCGCTCTTATCTTCTCTCCCCGCCCACTTCAATGGCGGTTTCCCGCTTCTGTCTTCTTCCCCGCCTAATGGCGGCTTCCCGCGTTTCTTCCCTGGCGGGAGGGGTACACTTTCCCCACGGGCGACGGCCGCTGGCTTTCAGGTTCACAGCCTGCGCGTCGGCTTCAAGGCTTTCCCCTTTTTTTTTATTTTATGGCAGGGCGACCGGCTCTGGGTACCCCGTTGACGGCGAACAGGTTCAGCCGCTGGGCTGGCTCTCGCACAGTTCCCCTTGCTCGGCTCTGTCTCTCTCCCGCTCACTCGGCTCTACCGGCGCTGGGTACACCCCGTTGATGGTGGACAGTTCAGCTGCTGGACTGGCTCTCGCACAGTTCCCCTTGCTCGGCTCTGCCTCTCTCCCGCTCGCTTGGCTCTACCGGCGCTGGTTACACCCCGTTGACGGAGGACAGTTCAGCTGCTGGACTGGCTCTCGCGCAGTCTCTCTTGGTCGGCTCTGCCTCTCCCGCTCGCTCGGACCCCAATCACGCCTCCCAGCCCTCTCGCAGTCCGGTGCTTCTCTCCCCGGCTGCGGCTGAGTTTCTCTCTTCCCGCGCCTACGCTCCCGGTCGCAGCGCTTCGTGGCTTCGGTCACCGCCTGGCTTTTCCCGCCGGTCGCGGTCTCTCACGACGCCGTTGGACCCGACTTTTTGTCCGGCTCCTTTTCCCCCTCGACCGTGGTCGAGTGCCCAGCCCTTATCCTCCGGCTATTCTTTTCACTTTCCCTTACTCACAGCCACCGTGGCAGAAGGGACAGTCAGTGCCTGTTGCTGATGGAAGTTTTTGTCGCTAAAGTCTTCCTCCTTTCTATTGCTGCAGCCTTGAGTTTTCTCCCAGCCGAATGACAAGGGCAGTTGCCTCTTTTTGACGCTCTTTCGTTGCTTTGAAATTATTGTTGCCGCAGGGTACGATCGGACTCGTCGCCACTGTAAAGTCTGTGGGTTGTGCAGTTAATTACGACACAGACTTCAGGAGTAACATACAACAGGACTTTACTATTCGAAGGTCAGGGCGAATCTGCCCTATAAATCATGCCACAGCACTTATATACCGGTGTGGTCACCGTCGGTATTACCGTATACAGAAGCCAAACAAGTAGTGCCACACCTAAAATAGTTCTCTTAAAGGTGAACGGTTACATACAATAGTCTCTTAAAGGTAGACGGTTACATACACTACAATTATCACATTGCTGTTTGTGGGAGCTTGCTGTGCGCAAAGTGGCTGCTGTGTTTCTTGCATTACAACAGTGACTACACTTCAAAAAGTACTTCATTGGCTGTAAAGTGCTTTGGGACATCCTAAGGTCATGAAATGCATGATAGAAATGCAAGTCTTTCTTTGTTTTTTATTTACTAACTTTAACCTCCACAGTCCGGTAGAGGATTTAAGTGACCAAGCCGCCCTAATAGGCTCACTTAAAATTTCCACTGGAGCCTCCGATTACAGTTTGCTCATCTCAGTAACCCATGGCGATGGCTGGGTGAGAGGGACTCCACAAGTGGTGTACCACCAGCTGTCATGGTCCCATAACCTCAAGCGCGTTACTGTAGTTTAAGAAAAGTCATCCCGCGCTGTGCTCTGAGCAGGCGGCTCGCTGGTACCAGGGTAATATCTCACTACCCACACTGCATGCCATTCATAGCGCAGCACAGATTGCCGCAGCCATAAAGGCACGGTCTGCATGCTATGTGATCCTAAGACCTTACAATAAGGGAATCTCTGTAAGCACAGCATCTGCACTGTATAAAGCCTGCTGTCAAAACTGCGCGTGGATCATATTTCATATTAAACTATGGCTCTCATTTAGCTCCTAGTTTGAATTATAGGGCCTCAACCTCCAGTTTCTGGCCAGAACAAAAAAAAACAATTCCAGTCCCACTTGTGTTCAAATCTTAAAAAGCCCAGTGAAGTTAAGAAGGGGGAGGTGGCGGGGTGGGGGGGGAACTTGCAAAAGTTTAAAATACAAAACAAACCAATTGCGCAACATCCGAATGTAGAGTGGGATATAAAATATGACCAGTTCACTCATCAATGGAGTCATAATGATTCATTTCACTTTTGTTTTTAAAAAATTGTCTTCTACCCTCAATCACTGCCTCTGTTAACATAAGAACATAAGAAATAGGAGCAGGAATAGGCCCCTTGGCCCCTCGAGCCTGCTCCGCCATTCAATAAGATCATGGCTGATCTTAGGCTCAAAGCCACTTCCCTGCCTGCTCCCCATAACCCTTCACTCCCTTATCTTGCAAAAATCTGTCTATCTCCACCTTAAATGTATTTAATGACCCATCCTCCACGGCTCTCTGGGGCAGAGAATTCCACAGATTTACGACCCTCTGAGAGAAGAAATTCCTCCTCATCTCAGTTCTAAAAGGGCGACCCTTTATTCTAAAACTGTACCCCCGAGTTCTAGATTTCCCCACGAGGGGAAACATCCTCTCTGCATCTACCTTGTTGAGCCCCCTCAGTATCTTATATGTTTCAATAAGGTCACCTCTCATTCTTCTAAATTCCAATGAGTATAGGCCCAGCCTGCTCAACCTTTCTTCATAAGTCAACCCTCTCATCTCAGGAATCAAACGTGTGAATCATTTCTGAACTGCCTCCAATGCAAGTATATCCTTCCCTGTTCAACCAGGAGGGGATGGATAATGTGAACCATTGACTTCTCATCTGTGTTAATAGCATTTTATATCGGATCATGGAAGTTTTGTACTGCAAGGCAGGATAGGTCCACCTGATACTGAGAGGTTTGTCCTATGAGGAGAGATTGAGTAGACTGGGCCTATACTCTCTGGAGTTTAGAAGAATGAGGTGTGATCTCATTGAAACATATAAGATTCTGAGGGGGATTGACAGGGTAGATGCTGAGGTGGTGGTTTCCCCTGGCTGGCGAGTCAAGAACTAGGGGTCAGCCATTTAAGACTGTGAGGAAGAGGAATTTCTTCACTCAGAGAGTTGTAAATCTTTGGAATTCCCTACCCCAAGGGCTGTGGATGCTGAGTTGTTGAGTATATTCAAGGCTAAGAGCAATAGATTTTTGGACTCTGGGGGAATTAACGGATACGGGGATCGAGCAGGAAAGTGGAGTTGAGGTCAAAGATCAGCCATGATCTTATTGAATGGCGGAACATGCTTGAGGGGCTGAATGGCCTCCTCCTGCTCCTGTGTTGCTACATGATATTCAGGCTCTAATGGCTGAGGCCCATCACTCTCTCCTCCGAGGGAAGCTTGGTTCAGATATCTCATGGGGTTAGGATTCTCTTAGATCTTTCTTGGTGATATTCCCTTACACTACTGTTGGACCTTCATAAAGAGCTGCGAAAGAAAGTCTTTTTCCATTACAGCATCGCCGATTATGGGCCATTACATTAGAAGTGTTTAGAATTATGAAAAGATGGGGTGGGTTAGATAGACGCAGAACTTCCAGCAGTTGGGGGGGGTCAAGAACTAAAGGCCACTGATACAAGACTAACCGAAAGAGCTATAGAACAGAGGTCAGGAGAAGCTTCTTCACACAGAGAGCTGTGAGGCCACTTCCTGGGTAAGTGGATGAGGCAGAAATTATGTCAACATTCAAGATTAGATTGGAGAGGTGGATAAAGGAACGGCTGGAAGGGATATGGGAGGAGGGTGTTTTTTTCTTTAATTACTTGTCCTAGTTCTCCCCAAAAAAATGCTTCTGATAAAAATGAGCAGACACTTCATTTCTAACTGTTCTGATTTCGCACTTCATGTAAAAATCAGAATATTAAAATTACAAGTTTTTGCTCTGAGGTTTGCTGAGCAGATTGAGTTTTATTTACCTTGGTTCCGTTAGATCAGGAGAGGAAGTGGTGGGTGGCGATGGAATGCACGTCATGGTAAATGATCCAACCATTTAACTCGCGTGCTCAAATTGCAAGCGGATTGTGTCCTTGTCCGGCCATAATTTGCTGTCGAAACAACAGTGAGGCGGATGGCGCTCGCCACTGTTGATGCACACAAAGGTTGCTGTCCGAGTTGCTCCGCCGATAGCTTAGCGGAAACGACATCTCGCCGCCCGGCTCACCATTGAACGGCGCGTAGTTGCTGTAATTGCGCGGTGGATACGAATTAAACTCGCCACAGAAAGTTAGGTTGTGTCCATGTCAGTCCAAGTACCCTGTTATAAGGACTAATTACTGCCAGTCACCCTCTCTGGCTCTGAAAATTAACCATTACAAGTGTGGAGTCTCGTTCCTTCAAGTTTTCTGTACCTGATTTGACACTGAATTCACCCACTCTACTTTACATTTCCTTCTCAGTCCTTGCGCTGTTTATTTCACAATCCTTCAATCTGCTTGGTTAAGTTGGCTGCCTTGCTGCCTGGTTTCCCTCGCTGCGATGTCATCAGCTCGCACTCTCACCAACTTGCCACGCAAAGACTTTAGAAATCTGAGCGTGCAGGGGCAAGGCTAACTAACGGCAGATGCCCTGCCATGGTAAATTATGACCCATTATCTTCATGGCAAGAAGATTTTTTCTGCTTCCTTGATGACTGAACAAGTTTTAACCGAGAATGGTCCAGGTTTAACCCGTGCTGAATTAGTTGTTCTGGGGCAGGGCAGGAATGGGGGGGGGGGGGCGCTACAATTGGCCTCGGTGCCCCTAGATTAGGGAGAGGAAAATTGCTCGCTATTCAGCTGCATTGGTGCGAGAATAGGATTGGCCTTGATAATGATGCCCTCTGCTTATAAGGCTTATACATGAATAGTGGACACATGAACGAGCGACAAGAGAGAGCGCCTCCAGAACTGGACCTGCCAGTCACCCTCTTTGGCTCTGAAAAGTAGGGGTTGGTGCCTTCAGGCGAAGATTGTCAAGAAAACGAAGACACTTTTTTTTTTCCCTCACTGGGTGCTCCTTCGTGCTACCTGACAGCACCAGTTGCCGACCTCAGGCACAGATTCATTGCGATAGCATGTGTCTGGCCCACAAGTAACACGAGTATAGTGGTTGGGCTCCACACGCCGCTAAATATTATTCAGAGTTTGCTGGACTTTTAGTGCACGGAATGTGTGGTTATATTTGGACCCGTTTGTTTTCTCCTTGAGGACGAAGTGCCCGCATGCTGCTGATTAAAACCAGATTACGCTTACTACTGTGAACTTGCGAACCCATTGTATTCAGTTACCCAAAGGCATTATCACTCTTGTGTACTCTACCGACCCCTGTCCCGAGAGCTTAGGATGCCGTTGCATGCTGGAGGAATGCTGTGATGAATTATAATCTAGCCAGTGTTGACAGAACACTACTGTACATTGTGCAGGCTCCACTTTCTAATGAGCCCCTGTCTGTCTGTCTGTCTGTCCTTTCATGGAGGCAGCGGGACAGCCACTTAGGTCTCATTTCCCGGCAAAGCTTGGAGCCTCCCATATACATCTTGTCTGCTTCCTTTCAACTTTCCCGACACTGAAAGGCTGGAGAGGGTCATGCTTTTTCCTGGGATATCAGTTGTCCGTGAGCTTGTGTGCAGTTTTGGTCACCTTATCGGAGGAAGGATGTTCTTGCCATGGAGGGAGTGCAGCGAAGATTCACCAGACTGATACCTGGGATGGCAGGAATGACGTGTGAGGAGAGATTGGGTCGATTGGGCTTATACTCGCTGGAGTTTAGAAGAATGAGAGGGGATCTCATTGAAACTTATAAAATTCTAACAGGACTAGACAGACTAGTTGCAGGAAGGATTTTCCCGATGGCGGGGGAGTCCAGAACCAGGGGTCACAGTCTAAGGATAAGGGGTAAGCCATTTAGGACAGAGATGAGGAGGAATTTCTTCACCCAGAGAGTGGTGAACCTGTGGAATTCTCTACCACAGAAGGCAGTGGAGGCCAATTCATTAAATATATTCAAGAAGGAGTTGGATATATTTCTTAAGGCTAAAGGGATCAAGAGATATGGGGAGAAGGCAGGGACAGGGTACTGAATTTGGATGATCTCATTGAATGGCGGAGCAGGCTCGAGGGGCCGAATGGCCTACTCCTGCTCCTATCTTCTATGTTTCTATGTTTCACTCAGTGGTTATGGTACTACAGCTAAAGCGGCAAAGCCCTGGGAGCGGCTGCCACTGGAAGCAGCATCTGCCTGATACCGAGCAAGCTGTTCATCCTGTTGCAATTCGGACTCGAACGCCCAACACTCTTAATTGGCGCTTACCACAAAAAATGCGACTTTCAAACGCAAGCACATGCCTGTGAAACCAAAACCTCACTTTGTGGCTGAAGTGATTGCCTCAAGGTGAACACTCTGTCCTTGTGCCACTGGGCTGTAGCATATGCTCCTCACCCTTCCAACAGTTGGAGAAACACCATGCTGACAGACCATATGCTTCAGGCTAAATTTACTAACGTTGGTACAGCACGATATGAATTTGTACAGGAGCCAGATAAATCAGTCCCTGACCATCCCTGATACTTTCAAATTGTTTCCCCGAGAACCAAATGTTTTCACAATCCTTTAAGTCCTTTCTCAAAAGTTCTTATACCTGTCTTTAAAATCCGTAGCATGGATATTCCTATCTCCATGGAGTTCCATCTCACTGCTGCTACATCGAGTTAAACAGTTGAGAAAGGGAGCTCGATACCAGGCCTGCCGCTCCGATATAGCCCTCGTTTCCTTTGAAGCGAAGAGCACCCTTGTTCCTTGACCAAAGTTAGCCTTTTGAGCCAGAGGTGTAAATCTAGAGACAACTGTTCTCCCAGCAAGGACGCTCCTTTGAATGCCAATGTCTGCTCTAACTGTCGGGCGTGGAGTCCATTACACTCCACTTCTTGCATCAAGAGAAAGTAAATTCTTTCAGAACAACGGACATGAATAAATCCCGGTCCATCGTCCTAGCTACAATTTCAAATGGACATTATGAGATTTTTTATCATTTGAAACAGGAGGGATTCCGTTTCCGTCACACGTCCTATGGTCTCCCGCCAATTCCTCCCAACTTCAGTGGCATTACATGGTATTTGGGTTCTGGTGCTTTGTGCTGTTGATGTGGTGGGGAGGTGTTGCGCATGAAGCACACTCGGGTGTCAGCCGTGGCTCAGTGGGCAGCACTCTCACCTCTGAGTCAGAAGGTTGTAGGTTCTCCAGGGACTCGAGCGCATAAATCTAGCTGACACTCCAGTGCAGTGCTGAGGGAGTGCTGCACTGTCGGAGGTGCCGATGAGACCCAGGCCCCATCTGCTCTCTCAGTTGGACGTAAAAGATTTCACGGCACTATTTCGAAGAAGAGCAGGGGAGTTCTCCCCAGTGTCCTGGCCAATATTCATCCCTCAACAACAGCTAAAAACAGATTATCTGGTCATTATCATATTGCTGTTTGTGGGACCTTGCTTTTTGTAAATTGGCTGCTGATTTTCCTACATTACAACAGTGACTATTCTTCAAAAAGTACTTCATTGGCTCTAAAGTGCTTTGGGATGTCCTGAGGTTGTGAAAGGCGCTATAGAAATGCAAGTCTTTCTCTTTACACTCAGTTTTGAGCTAGCTGGACTCCCAATCCCAATGGACACTATGTCATCTATCATGACACTTTAATCCAAAGTACAAGTGCTTCAAATTAATATCTTAAAGCTTATTCCCCTTGCCCTCAATGCCTTGGTAGGTAAAGGTATTGCATGGTGTAGAAATAAACTATAAGGAACAACAATTCTCAAGCTTGATTCTCCATTCCTGCTGAGTGAGCTGATCTCAGCAATGGCAGTCGTTACGGTGTTATCATTTGCCTAAGTATTTCTGGGCTGGGGAAGTGAAAAATCAACCAGAGATCCTGTTCACTATCCAGTGGCCTTTCTTGTAAAGTGCGTGCGTGAACATCAGAACAGGATCAGCCCCTCGTTGAGATGCCCCCACCCCCAGGTAAAATAGCAGGATAACACTTGCTGTCTAGACTCGCACTTTAAGAATGACCATTCGGGTGCCAGACTTGGAGGGCGTCTGCCGCTCATGGAACTGGGCCCCAGCAAGAGCTGGTCTCCTCGGAAGAGAAACGGAGAATATTGGAGGTAAATAAAAGAGTGCGGTCGCTTTATACCTCTGGCACATTGTGTGGGCACTTCCATCTTGGTCTAATTCTGGTGTACCTGTGTGAAAACACGACAGAAGCGTGTGAAAATTAATGAACTGAAGGCTGGGCACACTGGCCTTTTACCTTGGGACCCAGGTTTAATCTGAAGAGACAAAATCCTCTCGTCTCTTCTGGCTGTAAGGGTTGCTTGAAAGAAAACTGGGCCGTCTACGTTAGCCCTAATGGACCACCTCACTCACTCAGTTGGTATGCGGTGGAAAAACCTCACGGTGGTGCACGAGAGGATGTTATGAGGTTGGGTTGAAGAACTGTTGTTGGAGCAGAGTAAAGGGAGCTTCGTTCTGCCTCTGGCATTGCCATACTTGAGTTGGAAGTGCTTGACAACAACATTGGGTGAAAGAAGTGGGAGCAGATGTTCCATTCTCCAACGCTGGCAAACCTCACCCCAATAGGCATATTAATTCACTCAAGAATTAAAAAAAAAATTTTTTTTAATAAAAAAATATAATTTGAGCTGCCAAACAAGGTTGCTCAGGTTGGGCGTAGCACAAAAGATGGACAAACAATCCTCCAGTGTTTATATACACACGCACACGCGCAGACACACCCGCACAGAAATGGGGATGTTCGCTGATGACTATACAGTGCTCAGTGCCATTCACAACTCCTCAGATAATGAAGCAGTCCATGCCCGCAGGCTGATAAGTGGTAGGTAACAATTCGCGCCACACAAGTGCCAGGCAATGACTATCTCCAACAAGCGAGAGTCCAACCACCGCCCCTTGACATTCAACGGCATTACCATCGCCGAATCCCCCACCATCAACATCCTGGGGGTTCACCATTGACCAGAAACTTAACTGGACCAGCCACATAAATACTGTGGCAACAACAGCAGGTCAGAGGCTAGATATTCTGTGGCGAGTGTCTCACCTCCTGACTCCCCAAAGCCTTTCCACCATTTACAGGAAACTTTTTTTTATCCGGCACCGATGGGACCGACGTGGTGCCAGTTCATCAAAAATTCCGGATAACCGAAAGCTATAGTAAAAGATACGGAGAGCAGACAGCTCCGTATAAAGCAACAAACCCTGTTGCTTAGCAACAAGTGCAGAACAATGGCCACAAGTTCCAAGTATCTCTGTAGCTTAGCAACAGCTGCAGCCACACCCTTGCACAGCAACAGATCGAGGAAGGCAAGTACAATATGAAGTAAAACCTACCTGAACCTACTCCTGAATTTTGCCGGTTAACCGAGATTTCCAGTTATTTAGGTGCCGGTAAATCGAAAGTTTCCTGTACAAGGCACAAGTAAGGAGTGTGATGGAATACTCTCCACTTGCCTGGATGAGTGCAGCTCCAAAAATACTCAAGAAGCTCAACACCATCCAGGACAAAGCAGCCCGCTTGATTGGCACCCCATCCACCACCTTAAACATTCACTCCCTCCACCACCGGCATATCATGGCTGCAGTGTGTCCCTTCTACAAGATGGACTGCAACAACTCACCAAGGCTTCTTCGGCAGCACCTCCCAAACCCACGACCTCTTCCACCTAGAAGGACAAGGGCGGAAGGTGCATGGGAACACCACCACCTCCAAGTTCCCCT
Organism: Somniosus microcephalus; assembly: GCF_052327205.1. Taxonomy (NCBI): domain Eukaryota; kingdom Metazoa; phylum Chordata; class Chondrichthyes; order Squaliformes; family Somniosidae; genus Somniosus; species Somniosus microcephalus. The sequence continues at coordinate 18,397,795 of NC_140997.1, read as the reverse complement.
CCAAGTCACACACCATCCTGACTTAGAAATACATCGCCGATCCTTCATCGCCGCTGGGTCAAAATCCTGGAACTCCCTCCCTAACAGCACTGTGGGAGTACCTTCACCACACGGACTGCAGCGGTTCAAGAAGATGGCTCACCACCACCTTCTCAAGGGCAACTAGGGATGGGCAATAAATGCTGGCCTTGCCAGTGGCGTCCACATCACATGAACGAGTAAAAAAAAACACACAGGCACGTGCACACACACAGACATAGACACACCTTAAAGAGTGTCTCAAAGGAGGAGAGCGTGGTTTAGGGAGGGAATTCCAGAGCTCGGGACCCAGGTAGCTGAAGGCACGGCCGCCAATGGTGGAGCGATGAAAATCGGGGATACGCAAGAGGCCGGAATTGGAGCAGCGCAGAGATCTCGGAGGGTTGTATTAAACATCTATCAGGTTTGCGGGGTTAACATTGATTTATTTTATGCTATTTAAATTTGCAGATTTTTCTTTCTCTCTCTCCCCTCTCACCACCCCCATACTCTGAACACCATAGGAAGAATTGCAGAACCATTGAGGCATCGTGATTCGTGAGTGATAAATCGCTTTGTGAACTGAGCAAAATAGATTGTTAAAATCTTGAGTGTTGGCAATGATGAGGCTTAGTTCAGCAATAACGACAGCACCGACTTAACATAATAGGATTGTGTAATGAAATTGCGAAGCCTGATTGAATAGCTTGGCTATTCCTTTGTTTTTTATTATGCACATTCTTTTAACAGGATCTGTAATTCGCGGAAACAGAGAATTGATCGGAAGGCAGTGTGCAGTATGCTCGGGTGGGGTTTAAGGAGAAGAGTCCTAGAAACTAACACAATGATGTGGAGGGCTGGATAGGGTGATTTTTATTTGGATAGCTGTAGAAGATATAGATAGTGCAGTGTTGAGGGAGCACTGCACTGTCGGAGGTGCCGTCTTTCAGATGAGACGTTAAACCGAGGCCCCATCTGCTCTCTCGGGTGGATGTAAAAGATCCCATGGCACTATTTCAAAGAAGAGCAGGGGAGTTCTCCCCGGTGTCCTGGCCAATATTTATCCCTCAATCAACATCACTAAAACAGAGTATCTGGTCATTAGCACATTGCTGCTTGTGGGACCTTGCTGTGCACAAATTGGCTGCCGCGTTTCCCACATTACAACAGTGACTGCACTTCAAAAAGTACTTCATTGGCTGTAAAGCTCTTTGGGACGTCCAGTGGTCGTGAAAGACGCTATATAAATCCAAGTCTCATTTTTCTTTTTAGAATCCAAAGAAGTGGGAGGGGATTATTTTGTTAACTCATTTGCTGTTTTAGAAAAGTGACCAGGCTGAGTCTCAAAGCCAAGTCCGTCGGGTGAGTTTTAGCTGCATTTTTGAGGTGGTTCCGTGAATTTGTAGCAGCTTACGTTGGCAGTGTTACGCCGGTGTAGCGTCAACAAGACTTTCATACTTCACCGTGAGATTTATTACACTGCTAATGTGAACAGTGTGGAGCACGAGAGCGAGTACCTCAGGTGAGTCTGAAGTCTCTTGGCTCAAGTGCTGCTGCTTTCTTCTCACTCACTTTTGACTTATTGGGGAACATTTGAATACTTGATGTTTTATTAGCTGTGAGCATTTTTTCAACTTGAAGCCGTATCTGGCCACGGCACGCATATGTCAACACAACCACAGTCACAACGGTTGGGCCTTAACCTTCACATTAAATTTATTGCTGCAGAGCTAGTACATAGAAAGTGAAGCTCAATAACGGGTCATTCAGCCTAACAGGTCCACGTCGCTGCTTACGCTCCACACGAGCCTCCTCCCACCCTACTTCATCTAACTCTATCAACATAACCTTCAATTCCCTTCTCCCACATGTGCTTATCTAGCTTCCCCTTAAAAAAAACATTTTTACGAGTGGCCGCAATTACTCCCTGTGGTGGCGAGTTCCACATTCTAATCACTCTCTGGGGAAAGAAGTTGCTCCTGAAATTCCCTACTGGATTTATTGGTAACTATTTTATATTTATGGACCCCTAAAGTTTGGTCTCAATCACAAGCAGAACTGGCTAATGAAATATTGCCACAGATATAACCTGAGATAACTCTTTTATCTTATTAACTGCAGATATAACTTTGCTCAGAATAGATTCCTAGTAATCCCTTCTTGCACAACCCCAAAAACCTCTGCTTAATTATCAACTTGCGGCCTGTAGGCATGTCTGTTAGTACCTGCAACCTTGCCAGATGATCTGTCTAAAATCACAAAAGGTGTGTACAGCATAAAATGAATCGATCTGGCAAATTGCAGGAACCACACAAAGACGGGGGTTGCCAACTCTCCAGGATTGGCCTGGAGTCTCCAGGAATTGAAGATTGATCTCCAGGTCACTGCTGGGAGCAAACTGGAGAAAAATCATATAAGGGGTATTAAATTTAAAAAGAAAAATCATTTTCTTTTCAAGACTTTTGTTACTGTAGTTATAAAAATGTTGGGAGTTGAGAAAGGAATGGTTGAGTTACCCAATCGGGTAAGGAAGAGTCTGTTTGCTTTCTGATTGGCGCAGGAAGGCGTTGCACCCTGTGACAGGACATGTCGGGCAACCAATGGGGGCAGCGCGGGGGGGGGTCACATGATGAAACCTCCGGGCACAGTTGGCAACCCGACACAACAGAGATCTTTTTGTGGCCTCGGAATAATTCAGTCAATTTATGGATGCACGGACCTTTTTTCTTGCAGTTAACAGAGCACTCATAGTTCAGCAGGAATTGTGGCCGATTCCGACCTGGTCCTCGCCCACCATCCACATACAAACGCTTCCAGCTCGACTTCCCAGACAGGGATCGGGAGCAGAAGTTATAGAGGTTTGCAGCGCATGAGGAGGCCTTTGGGCCCCTCGTGTCTGTGCTAGCACTGTGCTGGAGTTATCCAACACTAATTCCACTGCCCCATTTTCTCACCACAGTTATTACAGACTGAAGATTAATTCAGCGGCTTGGCTCGCTTGGTAGCACTCTCTCTCTCGCCTCCCAGTCAGGAGGTTGTGGGTTCAAGTCCCACTCCAGGACTTGAGCACATAGTGCACGGGCTGTCATCTTAGGGCAGTGCTGAGGGGGTGCTGCAGTGCAGGGAGGGCCGTGTTTCAGATGAGACATCAAACCGAGCCCCCGTCCCCCCACCAACTCTTCCCCATCAGATTGTTGGCTTGGGGGGGGAATCACACGGCATAATTTGAAGAACTGGTGTCTCAGCAACACTCCAGCACCACCAAAAACAGATTAACTGGCCATTCATCTCACTCGCTGTCTGTGGGACCTTGCTGTGCGCAAATTGACCTATATAACACCACTGATTGCACTTCCAAAACAAAAGTAATTCAATGGACACGCTGTGGAAATTTTCCTCAAAGATGTGATAAGGCGCAGTATAAATGTAGGCTCTTTCTCAATCTCCAATGCGTCGTGACAAAGTTAGAGTGTTGTGTACTGGACCTGCCATGATCTGTAATCAACAATTACATTATTCTAACTGCAAGTCTCCAAATCAATGGAATAATGACACTTTAAATTTATATTTGTCGATTTACAATGTCTGACTTATAGTGAGTCATAATTGATCGCACAATAACCATCATCTATCATAAAAGCGACTGCGATTTTTTTTTTAACATTGACATTTGATGATGAATCCCATTGACGTAGCTCTGAATAGAATAATACTGTTTTATAGAAAACAATTTCTGCCGGTGCAACGTATGGCAGAAGCCATTAAAGGTGTTTCAGCCTTCATAATGATAAATGAACTGTCTGACTTAGCGCAATATACAATGCAGTAACTCCAGTGCGCCTTTCAATTACAGACTTGAGGGGCAAGCCTAAATACATTCGATTTTCAAAGGTTACGGGAGCAATTCCTATCAATTTTCCAAGCAGTGATCCCTGGGACCCAGTTCCCATCATCATACTGGGGTCTAAATGTATGGGATAAACAGTCATTTGAAAGGTGGCATAATTCGAATCAAATAGCAATGCAAATAGATGTATTTAAGGGGAAGCTAGATAAACGCATGAGGGAGAAAGGAATAGAAGGGTCCACCTTTGTTCTTAGCATAAATATTTGAAGCAGAGGACTGGCAGGTCCAGTACACAACACTCTAACTTTGTCATGACGCACTGGAGATTGAGAAAGAGCCTAAATTTATACTGCGCCTTCTCACATCTCTGAGGACATTGAGGACAAGCGTGTCCACTGAATTACTTTTGTTTTGGAAGTGCAATCAGTGGTGTTATGTAGGTCAATTTGCACACAGCAAGGTCCCACAGACAGCGAGTGAGATGAATGGCCAGTTAATCTGTTTTTGGTGGTGCTGGGGTGTTGCTGAGACACCAGTTCTTCGAATTATGCCGTGTGATTGCCCCCCCAGCCAACAATCTGATGGGGAAGAGTTGCGGGGGGGGGGGCTCGGTTTGACGTCTCATCTGAAACACGGCCCCCCCCCCCCGCACTGCAGCACTCCCTCAGCACTGCCCTAAGATGACGGCCCGTGCACTATGTGCTCAAGTCCTGGAGTGGGACTTGAACCCACAACCTCCTGACTGGGAGGCGAGAGAGAGAGTGCTACCAAGCCGCTGAATTAATCTTCAGTCTGTAATAAATCAGAACCCATCAACAGGTAAGGCCACAGCTGGAGTACTGTGTGCAGTTCTGGTCGCCTCACTATAGGAAGGATGTGATTGCATTGGAGAGGGTGCAGAGGAGATTTACCAGGATGTTACCTGGGCTGGAGCGCCTCAGCTATGAAGAAAGACTGAACAGGCTGGGGTTGTTTTCCTTGGAGCAAAGAAGGCTGAGGGGGGACCTGATTGAGGTGTACAAAATGATGAGGGGCATGGATAGGGTAGATAAAGAGGAACTTTTCCCCTTAGTAGGGGGGTCAATAACCAGGGGGCATAGATTCAAGGTAAGGGGCAGGAGGTTTAGAGGGGATTTGAGGAGGAACTTTTTCACCCAGAGGGTGGTTGGAGTCTGGAACTCACTGCCTGAAAGGGTGGTAGAGGCAGGAACCCTCACAACATTCAAGAAGCATTTGGATGAGCACTTGAAATGCCATAGCATACAAGGCTATGGACCAAGTGCTGGAAAATGGGATTAGATTGGACAGGGCTTGATGGACGGCGCAGACACGATGGGCCGAAGGGCCTCTTTCTGTGCTGTATAATTCTATGACTCTATCATCTGCTGCGCATTTTATTTAACCTTTCTACTCTTCAAGGGCCAGCTCTTGTGCGGATTGTGCTCTGTATAGGCACCCTCGTTAGTTGAAAGGCAGCTATAATTTCTATCAGTGTGGAGTGATGAATTCAAACGGTCTTAAAACATATTAAAACACCGTTCCCAAGCATAGTAGCATAGTAGTATCGCAACAGCTGCCTACAGTGACACCACCATTCCCGGCCGTGATCGAGATAATTGGGTAATTCCCTCGTCAATCGCGCCTGGAGTAAGTGACTGGGACTGATTTTCTGCACATAATTTGTATTATTGCATTTTGCTGGAGAAATAATCCTGCTTTTATCGGGAGAAGTTGCTGCAGTTTCGGTCATGAGTTCTGTCTGCTGCAATTTGTAGAGCTGCTATTTAAATAGACCCTGTAAATAGACGCTTGCTGTAAGTCCTGTCCCGCCTCCAACTCATGGGCTGACACAGTGGTGTCAATAGACACTCTGCACCGCAACTGGATTGGCATTGCATGGACTTGCATTGGTAATTTCCCACAGGCAGGTTTCTAATCTCCACCATGTTGCCAGGAAGGTCGCTGAATGGATGCTGGGTGCTTCCCTCACAAGGAGCGAGAGAGATGCGACGGAAGGACGAGCCCGAACGGCTCAGATACTCCAACGCAGTTGAGTTTCAAATCCCTCCATGGCTTCGCCCCACCCTGTCTCTGTAACTCCTGCAGTCCTACATCTCTCAGAGCTCTGCGCTCCTCCAATTCTGACCTTTTGCCCATCCCCTACTTTAATCGCTCCACCATTGGCGGCCGTGCCTTCAGCTGCCGATGACCTAAGCTCTGGAATTCCCTCCCTAAACCTCTCTACCTCTCTCTCCTCCTTTGACCCTCCTTAAACCGAACCTCTCTGTCCAAGCTTTTGGTCGCCTGTCATAATATCTCCTTATGTGGCTCGGTGTCAAATTTTGTTTGATAATCACTCCAGTGAAGCGCCTTGGACCATTTTACTACGTTAAAGGAGCTATATAAATGCAAGTTGTTGTTGTTGAGTCGAGTTGCCCTAACGGCAGCCTGAGAGAGGGTGGCTTGGAGCAGGGAGGGGGACTAATTGAGCACCACCATTTTTATTCAAAATATACAATTATATTTCACCAATAATAAAAGTAAAGTTTAAGGAAAAATGAATATCTGACAATTACATAGAATTTACAGCACAGAAACGGGCCATTCAGCCCAGCTGGTCTATGCCGGTGTTTATGATCCACACGAGCCTCCTCCCGCCCCTCTTCATCTCACCCTGTCACCATAAACATCTATTCCTTTCACCCTCATGTGTTTATCCAGCCTCCCCTTAAATGCATCTATACTACTCGCCTCATCCACTCCCTGTGGTAACAAGTTCCACATTCTCACCACTCTCCGGGGAAAGAAGTTTCTCCTGAATTCCCTGTTGGATTTATTTAGTGGCCACCTTATATTTACGAACTCTAGTTGATCATTGAAATTCCAAATAGTGAACTCAGTTCAGTATTAATGTTAATCTGTCTGCTACAACCTAGCTCTGCATTGCAAACTGAATGTTAGAATGAGTTTCATAACCAGGCTTTTTGTATTTGGGAGACTATTAATCCGCAATGAATACAATGTTCTTCTAGAGCACAGAAAACTAAGAACAGATGGGAGAGCGGCAGATTGGAATGCTGCACTGATGGGGGTAAATTAACACTGAATAATTATCCATTCTACCGTGTTTTTCCCGGGTGAGTTGCTCCCACTCTTTCAGTCTTGGTCTCCATCTTCCGAACAAGATTAGTAGACAATCTACAAGCCTAATTCTACTCTTTTTTTGTGTGGCTAATCTCGGGCTGAAGAGGCAGCTCGTGTGTTGGGGCAAGAGCGATCTAGGTTGACGTGAAGAACCACCTTATCTTGGTACGGGGGTGATGGGGTGGCGCAGATTGTGAGCTCACCGCCCGAGCATTTAGTCCACCGTCGCACGGTATCTCGAGGCTGCAGGAGTCCATATTTCTTGATCATCAAACGTGCTGGCTAGCTGGCTGTTTTTTGTATTTTTAAAAAACAGTACATGTCTCAATCTAACTATTTCCAGAAATAGTGCGAAAGGGGGAAGAGAGAATTTCATGGCTGTGCAGCATGGTTTAGATCATCAACAGGCAGGACTGAATTTTGTGGAAGGATGTTTCAGATTAGAACGCTTTGAAAAACGTACACAGCCAGAAACCAAACTTGGCAGTGACTGTCTTCCTCCACCGCCCCCCACACCCCCTACCAAAAGTTGTTTTGGAATTGAGAAAAGAGCGTCATTGGCCCATGTTTCATTTTGACTCAATCCAGGATGTCCATCTGCACCCATCCCTCATTCCCTTCTAACTCAACTTGGTCAGCCTGCTCGCTGTGCCTTAACTACCGCTCCCCACTCCCTCGGACAGTAGGTGCTGGCAATGGAGGACGGCTGCTCCAGAGCCACTGGGAGTGGAGGAGACGTGGGCTGGTGCTTGGGGAGGGGATCCCCTGTTGGTACACGGACAGTGGGGTGGTCCGCACCCCTGGGGTCTACCCACCTTTCTCCGCCATATTCCTGGGCCACGGCATCCTCCTCCTCGCCAGATTTTCCACACTTCCCCTCCCTCTCTGCTGTTTACACCTCTTCCAGGCCCATCTCTTGTTTCTTTATTTGTCCCATTACCAACCCCCTTTTTTGCCTTGCACCATCATCCCTTTTAATCACTCCTGCCCTCCACCCCATCACAGTACTTTCCCTTTTGTTCTCTCCCCCCACCCCGGCTCTGCACTTGTTTATAAACTGTTAAATCTCGAACATCTTCCAGTTCTGATGAAAGGTCGTCAACCTGAAGCGTTAACTCTCTTCACGGATGCTGCCTGACCTGCTGACTCTTTCCAGCGTTTTCTGGTTGTATTTCCTATTTTTCGGTACCCGGAACGAACTGTTTGCGCTCCACCGCGTCCGTTTCTTGCAATATTTTGGTGTGCCCGTGTACTGGGCCGCCTGCGCCTTCCCCACACATCCCGAGCCCGACTCTGGCAGGTACAGAGAACTCCGCAGCTCTAGGTTAGAAATAGAAAGATCTGGGCTTGAAAGTGCTGTCAGGAGCATTAAAGGAATGACTTGCAGTCGTGCCTTTCACCATCTCAGGACGTCCCAAAGCGCTTTACAGCCAGTGAAGTACTTTTTTGAAGTGTAGTCACTGTTGTAATGTGGGAAATGCGTCAGCCAACTTATGCACAGCAAGCTCCCACAAACAGCAATGTGATAATGACCAGATAATCTGTTTTAATGATGTTGGTTGAGGGATAAATATTGGCCAGGGCACTGGGGAGAACTCTGCTCTGCTTTGAAATAACGCCACAGGACCTTTTATGCCCATCTAAAAGGATAGACGGGACCTTGGTTTAGCGCCTCATCTGAAAGACGGCACCTCCAACAGTGCAGCACTCCCTCAGTACTGCACTGGGAGTGGCAGCCTAGAATCGGTGCTCCAGTTTCTGGAGTGGGATTCGAACCCACAACCTTCTGACTCAGAGGCGAGAGAGAGTGCTGCCCACTGAGCCACGGCCGGCACTGGTTCAGCAATGTAACTTAGCAAATGAAATAGCCAAACCACCCACCCCCGCCCCCCCCCCCCCTCTCTCAACCTCAAGCTTCTGCTGCCCAAAGCTGGAACCGATTGAGTGAATGAATAAAACATTGGAATCTTGAACTGAGTAATGCACAGATGGTGTAAGCTGGCTGCAGCTCCTGGCTGCTTCAAATTCCGATCCAGTCAACACCAGTGCTGACATTTCGCCTGGGCAACTCTCCCAAATAACACATGTCTTGCAAATGCAAATCGTTAACTGAGAAACCTACTCCGAGGATCTCTGAAGAATCCCTTTAGTAAAGTGCCTTGTGTTATGTCAAAACAAACCTCTGGCAACACATGGCAGGCTATATACCGTTGTTCACAATGGCGGCTCCAGAGTGAACCTATTGTCCGTTCTGGCGCTCGTGCAATCTAGTTTTTCTTCTGCACTGTCCCACAATCGCAATGTGATGGCCAGATAATCTGTTTTCCTGCTGTTGTTTGAGGGAGAAACATTGGCCAGGACACCGGGCTGACCTCCCCCTGCTCTTCTTCGAAATGGTGTCACGTGATGTTTTACATCCACCTGAGAGTTTTAACTGCCGGGTCTCAATCCGAAAGACAGCATCTCCGGCAGTGCAGCACTCCCTCAGCACTGACACCACTGGGTGTGTCGGCCCAGATTTTTGTGCTCAGATCTCGAATGGGACTTGAACCCACAACATTCTGACTCCGAGGCAAGAGCGCGACCAACTGAGCCACGACTGACACGCGGAAGAGAGAAAACGAAAGACAGTGGGGGAGAAATTGAGTATAGCCCCGTTTGGGGCGCCAGCCTCGTCAGGGCGCTAAAAGTAGCGCCCCGGAAGCATTCGCGGCCACCCGCCGGAAATTGAGTGGTAGCGCCCCAAAGGGAAGCGCGGCGCTACTGGAGGCGCCCCGCATCCCTCTTGGGGCGCTGCGACTGAATGTCGTGGCGCAACGTGCCGCAGCGCCACACGCTGCGCTGCGGCATTGCAGGCCTTCCTCCCCTTCTTAAAGGGGAGGGGCCTTGTGCAGCGCGATCTGGGGCCCAGCTGGGCCCCCGGGGATCGGGAGTGCAGGCAAAAGAGCCCGGCACCAAAGAGAAGTGCCGGGCTCTTGGAGCGCAGCCGGCACTCCGCAGGGGCGGGGGGGGGGTTTCAGGAGGCCGGGGACGGGAGCTCAGGCAGGTGCCGGCAAGCGGCCAACAACAAAAATGGCCGCCCCGCACCTCCTTTAATTTGCGCCTCCCCGGCCGCAGGTAGGCCCCCCTGAACCGGTCGGTCATAGCGTCCGGCGGTAAATCAGGAGGCGCTGCCAAATATCGCGGCCAGGGCGTTGCGCACACCAATGATGTCATCGGTAGCGGCGCAGCGCTAACGGTTAGCGCCACCGCTAACGTCCCGTGGAATTTAGTGGGAGGCGTGGGCAGTGCCGCACCCGGGCGCCAGTTGGCTTGCGACCCACTTAGCGCCCTCTTAAGGTGCTAACGGGTGGCGCAACCCACTGAATTTCTCCCCCATTGAGTTAAAGAAGCATCGAGGTGCAATGCGTCGGAGCATCTTGACACTTGTAATGCTTTGGCAGTGGCAACGTACTGGTTCATTTTGCTCAATTCCCAATCCCGGTCATGTTGCTGTGGGAGGGGGAAGAGCGGAGGCCGGGTGCCTTCGTTGGTGGACGGGGGGGCGGGGGGGTGGGTGATGTAGAGGAAACCAAGGGAACATGATCCCAATCAGCATTCTTTGGGCTTCCCAGCTCACCCACCCTGTTGGCCCAGGGAGATCAGGAGATGAGGGGGGAGGGATTTTATGTCCTGAAATGGAACAAAAGACAAGAGTTTAACAGATAACAAAAAAAGAGTCTATATGTAAAAAAAAAAGTAATAATTTAAGACTGATGGCCACAAGAAACATCCATACTTTGAGATTACAGAATTTTTTTTTAAATCCTTGGGAAATCATTACCATATGGATGAGATTTGGTTTGTAATCCGTGGGTTTAGAATGTCTGATTCAAGCCTCAAGAATCCCACTTGGAATAGAATGTCACGATGCTGTTGCCAGCAGCAAGTATACAATATCTTTTTTTAGCGGACGCTTGCTTCTGGTGTTTATATCATAATAAAAAGGACATTCACGTGTACAGACCTTTGAGACCGTTCAGCACAGAATGAACAGGATAAGCTGGGGGTTTTGCCGGCAGACCGCGTTTGTTGATGGTTTCATTATCCCGCAGCTTCCCGCCTGGGTAATTGCACATCGAATGCGGAAGGCCGTGTTTGGATACTGAGCCACAGCCTCTTGCACTCTTGGAATTCGTCATGACACTAAAAGGAAAGGGGAGAGAAGCTACTGCTCACAGGTTGCACCCCCTCATCAACCATGCAAGCCGTATTGAGGGGGTGCAGCATGTGTGATCCAGTGCTAATTTTGAAACCGTTCTATAGTAACCCAGCTTACAACAGTGACTACACTTCAAAAGTACTCCATTGGCTGTAAAGCGCTTTGGGGACTCCCTGCGGTCGTGTAAAGCGCGACATAAATGCAAGTCTGTCTTGAGACTTTCTTTATTCGGTTGGAGATGCTGAGCAAGTAACTTTGCATCAGCCGTGCCAATTGGGTCAATAAATTAGATGTTCTGAGTTGGAAGGTTATGAACATGGCTACATTGAAATAAGGCACTGAAGAAATTAAAGAATGTGAAGGTCTCGCTATTGGGACCTTCTTTAAGATGAACATAGAAGATAGGAGCAGGAGTAGGCCATTCGGCCCCTCGAGCCTGCTCCGCCATTCAATGACATCATGGCTGATCATCCAAATTCAGTACCCTGTCCCTGCCTTCTCCCCATATCCCTTGATCCCTTTAGCCTTAAGAAATATATCTAACTCCTTCTTGAATATATTTAATGAATTGGCCTCAACTGCCTTCTGTGGTAGAGAATTCCACAGGTTCACCACTCTCTGGGTGAAGAAATTCCTCCTCATCTCAGTCCTAAATGGCTTACCCCTTATCCTTAGACTGTGACCCCTGGTTCTGGACTCTCCCGCCATTGGGAACATCCTTCCTGCATCTAGTCTGTCTAGTCCTGTTAGAATTTTATAAGTTTCGATGAGATCCCCTCTCATTCTTCTAAACTCCAGCGAGTATAAGCCTAATCGACCCAATCTCTCTTCATACGTCATTCCTGCCATCCCAGGTATCAGCCTGGTGAATCTTCGCTGCACTCCTTCCATGGCAAGAACATCCTTCCTCAGATAAGGCGACCAAAACTGCACACAATACTCAAGATGTGGTCTCACCAAGGCCCTGTACAACTGCAGCAAGACATCCTTGCTCCTGTACTCGAATCCTCTCGCTATGAAGGCCAACATACCATTTGCGTTCTTAACCGCCTGCTGCACCTGCATGCTTACCTTCAGCGACTGGTGCACAAGGACACCCAGGTCTCTTTGCACTTCCCCTTCTCCCAATCTATTGCCGTTCAGATAATAATCTGCCTTCCTGTTTTTGCCACCAAAGTGGATAACCTAGCATTAATCCACATTATAATGCACCTGCCCAATCACCCAACCTGTCCAAATCATACTGGAGTTTCTCTGCATTCTCGTCACAGCACACACGCCCACCCAGCTTTGTGTCGTCTGCAAACTTGGAGATATTACATCTGGTTCCCTCGTCTAGATCATATATATATATATATGAAACCTTAAATCACCTTAAAAGACAAAATCAGGTAGTTTGTCCTCTGTACTCGAATATTAGTGAAAACTAAATCAGCCCGAGTATGGAGTAGGGGAAACACTAAAAAAAAATTAAGGACAAAATAAGGCCTTTCAGTCTCTTTCAAACTCTTCCACTTAGTATTCCAAGTAACCCAGTTACTTTAAGCAGCTTTATTCTCTTACTAACTTTTTTGTATCATTACTGAATGGAGAAAAATATGTCTCCAGATAGAAGCATTTTTTCTTGTCTTATTGTCGTATATATTTGCCCATCTGTTTCCATTGGGCGTGATGTCCCCGTGTGATTCCATTGGGCGTGATGTCCCCGTGTGTCTCCATTGGGTGTGATGTCCCCGTGTGTTTCCATTGGGCGTGATGTCCCCGTGTGTTTCCATTGGGTGTGATGTCCCCGTGTGTCTCCATTGGGCGTGATGTCCCCGTGTGATTCCATTGGGCGTGATGTCCCCGTGTGTCTCCATTGGGCGTGATGTCCCCGTGTGATTCCATTGGGCGTGATGTCCCCGTGTGATTCCATTGGGCGTGATGTCCCCGTGTGATTCCATTGGGTGTGATGTCCCCGTGTGTTTCCATTGGGTGTGATGTCCCCGTGTGATTCCATTGGGTGTGATGTCCCCGTGTGTTTCCATTGGGCGTGATGTCCCCGTGTGTTTCCATTGGGCGTGATGTCCCCGTGTGTTTCCATTGGGCGTGATGTCCCCGTGTGTCTCCATTGGGCGTGATGTCCCCGTGTGATTCCATTGGGCGTGATGTCCCCGTGTGATTCCATTGGGTGTGATGTCCCCGTGTGTTTCCATTGGGCGTGATGTCCCCGTGTGTTTCCATTGGGCGTGATGTCCCCGTGTGTCTCCATTGGGCGTGATGTCCCCGTGTGATTCCATTGGGCGTGATGTCCCCGTGTGATTCCATTGGGCGTGATGTCCCCGTGTGTTTCCATTGGGTGTGATGTCCCGTGTGATTCCATTGGGTGTGATGTCCCCGTGTGTCTCCATTGGGCGTGATGTCCCCGTGTGATTCCATTGGGCGTGATGTCCCCGTGTGTCTCCATTGGGTGTGATGTCCCCGTGTGTTTCCATTGGGCGTGATGTCCCCGTGTGTTTCCATTGGGCGTGATGTCCCCGTGTGTTTCCATTGGGCGTGATGTCCCCGTGTGATTCCATTGGGCGTGATGTCCCCGTGTGTCTCCATTGGGTGTGATGTCCCCGTGTGTTTCCATTGGGTGTGATGTCCCCGTGTGATTCCATTGGGTGTGATGTCCCCGTGTGTTTCCATTGGGTGTGATGTCCCCGTGTGTTTCCATTGGGTGTGATGTCCCCGTGTGATTCCATTGGGTGTGATGTCCCCGTGTGATTCCATTGGGCGTGATGTCCCCGTGTGTCTCCATTGGGTGTGATGTCCCCGTGTGTTTCCATTGGGTGTGATGTCCCCGTGTGTTTCCATTGGGTGTGATGTCCCCGTGTGATTCCATTGGGCGTGATGTCCCCGTGTGTCTCCATTGGGCGTGATGTCCCCGTGTGATTCCATTGGGCGTGATGTCCCCGTGTGTCTCCATTGGGCGTGATGTCCCCGTGTGATTCCATTGGGTGTGATGTCCCCGTGTGTTTCCATTGGGTGTGATGTCCCCGTGTGTTTCCATTGGGTGTGATGTCCCCGTGTGTTTCCATTGGGCGTGATGTCCCCGTGTGTCTCCATTGGGTGTGATGTCCCCGTGTGTCTCCATTGGGTGTGATGTCCCCGTGTGTTTCCATTGGGCGTGATGTCCCCGTGTGTTTCCATTGGGTGTGATGTCCCCGTGTGTTTCCATTGGGCGTGATGTCCCCGTGTGTCTCCATTGGGCGTGATGTCCCCGTGTGTTTCCATTGGGTGTGATGTCCCCGTGTGTTTCCATTGGGCGTGATGTCCCCGTGTGATTCCATTGGGCGTGATGTCCCCGTGTGTCTCCATTGGGCGTGATGTCCCCGTGTGATTCCATTGGGTGTGATGTCCCCGTGTGATTCCATTGGGCGTGATGTCCCCGTGTGATTCCATTGGGCGTGATGTCCCCGTGTGTCTCCATTGGGTGTGATGTCCCCGTGTGATTCCATTGGGCGTGATGTCCCCGTGTGTTTCCATTGGGTGTGATGTCCCCGTGTGATTCCATTGGGCGTGATGTCCCCGTGTGTCTCCATTGGGCGTGATGTCCCCGTGTGATTCCATTGGGCGTGATGTCCCCGTGTGATTCCATTGGGCGTGATGTCCCCGTGTGTCTCCATTGGGTGTGATGTCCCCGTGTGTCTCCATTGGGCGTGATGTCCCCGTGTGTCTCCATTGGGTGTGATGTCCCCGTGTGATTCCATTGGGCGTGATGTCCCCGTGTGTCTCCATTGGGTGTGATGTCCCCGTGTGATTCCATTGGGCGTGATGTCCCCGTGTGTTTCCATTGGGCGTGATGTCCCCGTGTGATTCCATTGGGTGTGATGTCCCCGTGTGATTCCATTGGGCGTGATGTCCCCGTGTGTCTCCATTGGGCGTGATGTCCCCGTGTGATTCCATTGGGCGTGATGTCCCCGTGTGTTTCCATTGGGTGTGATGTCCCCGTGTGATTCCATTGGGCGTGATGTCCCCGTGTGATTCCATTGGGCGTGATGTCCCCGTGTGTTTCCATTGGGTGTGATGTCCTCGTGTGATTCCATTGGGCGTGATGTCCCCGTGTGTCTCCATTGGGCGTGATGTCCCCGTGTGTTTCCATTGGGTGTGATGTCCCCGTGTGATTCCATTGGGCGTGATGTCCCCGTGTGATTCCATTGGGTGTGATGTCCCCGTGTGTTTCCATTGGGCGTGATGTCCCCGTGTGTTTCCATTGGGTGTGATGTCCCCGTGTGATTCCATTGGGCGTGATGTCCCCGTGTGATTCCATTGGGCGTGATGTCCCCGTGTGATTCCATTGGGTGTGATGTCCCCGTGTGATTCCATTGGGCGTGATGTCCCCGTGTGATTCCATTGGGCGTGATGTCCCCGTGTGATTCCATTGGGTGTGATGTCCCCGTGTGTCTCCATTGGGTGTGATGTCCCCGTGTGATTCCATTGGGCGTGATGTCCCCGTGTGATTCCATTGGGCGTGATGTCCCCGTGTGATTCCATTGGGCGTGATGTCCCCGTGTGATTCCATTGGGCGTGATGTCCCCGTGTGTCTCCATTGGGTGTGATGTCCCCGTGTGATTCCATTGGGTGTGATGTCCCCGTGTGTTTCCATTGGGCGTGATGTCCCCGTGTGTCTCCATTGGGCGTGATGTCCCCGTGTGTCTCCATTGGGCGTGATGTCCCCGTGTGATTCCATTGGGTGTGATGTCCCCGTGTGTCTCCATTGGGCGTGATGTCCCCGTGTGTCTCCATTGGGTGTGATGTCCCCGTGTGTTTCCATTGGGCGTGATGTCCCCGTGTGATTCCATTGGGTGTGATGTCCCCGTGTGATTCCATTGGGTGTGATGTCCCCGTGTGTTTCCATTGGGCGTGATGTCCCCGTGTGATTCCATTGGGTGTGATGTCCCCGTGTGATTCCATTGGGCGTGATGTCCCCGTGTGATTCCATTGGGCGTGATGTCCCCGTGTGATTCCATTGGGCGTGATGTCCCCGTGTGATTCCATTGGGCGTGATGTCCCCGTGTGATTCCATTGGGCGTGATGTCCCCGTGTGTCTCCATTGGGTGTGATGTCCCCGTGTGATTCCATTGGGTGTGATGTCCCCGTGTGTTTCCATTGGGCGTGATGTCCCCGTGTGTCTCCATTGGGCGTGATGTCCCCGTGTGTCTCCATTGGGCGTGATGTCCCCGTGTGATTCCATTGGGCGTGATGTCCCCGTGTGTCTCCATTGGGCGTGATGTCCCCGTGTGTCTCCATTGGGCGTGATGTCCCCGTGTGATTCCATTGGGCGTGATGTCCCCGTGTGTTTCCATTGGGTGTGATGTCCCCGTGTGTTTCCATTGGGCGTGATGTCCCCGTGTGTCTCCATTGGGCGTGATGTCCCCGTGTGATTCCATTGGGTGTGATGTCCCCGTGTGTTTCCATTGGGTGTGATGTCCCCGTGTGATTCCATTGGGCGTGATGTCCCCGTGTGTCTCCATTGGGTGTGATGTCCCCGTGTGATTCCATTGGGTGTGATGTCCCCGTGTGTCTCCATTGGGTGTGATGTCCCCGTGTGTTTCCATTGGGTGTGATGTCCCCGTGTGTTTCCATTGGGCGTGATGTCCCCGTGTGTCTCCATTGGGCGTGATGTCCCCGTGTGATTCCATTGGGTGTGATGTCCCCGTGTGTTTCCATTGGGCGTGATGTCCCCGTGTGTTTCCATTGGGCGTGATGTCCCCGTGTGATTCCATTGGGCGTGATGTCCCCGTGTGTCTCCATTGGGCGTGATGTCCCCGTGTGTTTCCATTGGGCGTGATGTCCCCGTGTGATTCCATTGGGCGTGATGTCCCCGTGTGATTCCATTGGGCGTGATGTCCCCGTGTGTCTCCATTGGGTGTGATGTCCCCGTGTGTCTCCATTGGGCGTGATGTCCCCGTGTGATTCCATTGGGTGTGATGTCCCCGTGTGATTCCATTGGGCGTGATGTCCCCGTGTGTCTCCATTGGGCGTGATGTCCCCGTGTGTTTCCATTGGGCGTGATGTCCCCGTGTGATTCCATTGGGTGTGATGTCCCCGTGTGTCTCCATTGGGCGTGATGTCCCCGTGTGATTCCATTGGGCGTGATGTCCCCGTGTGATTCCATTGGGTGTGATGTCCCCGTGTGATTCCATTGGGCGTGATGTCCCCGTGTGTCTCCATTGGGCGT
This sequence comes from Somniosus microcephalus, assembly GCF_052327205.1. Classification (NCBI taxonomy): domain Eukaryota; kingdom Metazoa; phylum Chordata; class Chondrichthyes; order Squaliformes; family Somniosidae; genus Somniosus; species Somniosus microcephalus. The sequence goes on along the minus strand of NC_140997.1, from coordinate 18,380,380 downwards.
GATGTCCCCGTGTGATTCCATTGGGTGTGATGTCCCCGTGTGATTCCATTGGGTGTGATGTCCCCGTGTGTCTCCATTGGGCGTGATGTCCCCGTGTGTCTCCATTGGGCGTGATGTCCCCGTGTGTCTCCATTGGGCGTGATGTCCCCGTGTGTTTCCATTGGGCGTGATGTCCCCGTGTGTTTCCATTGGGCGTGATGTCCCCGTGTGTCTCCATTGGGTGTGATGTCCCCGTGTGATTCCATTGGGTGTGATGTCCCCGTGTGATTCCATTGGGCGTGATGTCCCCGTGTGTTTCCATTGGGTGTGATGTCCCCGTGTGTCTCCATTGGGCGTGATGTCCCCGTGTGATTCCATTGGGTGTGATGTCCCCGTGTGTCTCCATTGGGTGTGATGTCCCCGTGTGTCTCCATTGGGTGTGATGTCCCCGTGTGTCTCCATTGGGTGTGATGTCCCCGTGTGATTCCATTGGGTGTGATGTCCCCGTGTGATTCCATTGGGTGTGATGTCCCCGTGTGTCTCCATTGGGCGTGATGTCCCCGTGTGTCTCCATTGGGTGTGATGTCCCCGTGTGATTCCATTGGGCGTGATGTCCCCGTGTGTCTCCATTGGGTGTGATGTCCCCGTGTGATTCCATTGGGCGTGATGTCCCCGTGTGATTCCATTGGGTGTGATGTCCCCGTGTGATTCCATTGGGCGTGATGTCCCCGTGTGTCTCCATTGGGCGTGATGTCCCCGTGTGATTCCATTGGGCGTGATGTCCCCGTGTGTTTCCATTGGGTGTGATGTCCCCGTGTGTCTCCATTGGGCGTGATGTCCCCGTGTGATTCCATTGGGTGTGATGTCCCCGTGTGTCTCCATTGGGTGTGATGTCCCCGTGTGTCTCCATTGGGTGTGATGTCCCCGTGTGTCTCCATTGGGTGTGATGTCCCCGTGTGATTCCATTGGGCGTGATGTCCCCGTGTGTTTCCATTGGGTGTGATGTCCCCGTGTGATTCCATTGGGCGTGATGTCCCCGTGTGATTCCATTGGGTGTGATGTCCCCGTGTGATTCCATTGGGCGTGATGTCCCCGTGTGTCTCCATTGGGTGTGATGTCCCCGTGTGATTCCATTGGGCGTGATGTCCCCGTGTGTCTCCATTGGGTGTGATGTCCCCGTGTGATTCCATTGGGCGTGATGTCCCCGTGTGATTCCATTGGGCGTGATGTCCCCGTGTGTCTCCATTGGGTGTGATGTCCCCGTGTGATTCCATTGGGTGTGATGTCCCCGTGTGATTCCATTGGGCGTGATGTCCCCGTGTGATTCCATTGGGCGTGATGTCCCCGTGTGATTCCATTGGGCGTGATGTCCCCGTGTGTCTCCATTGGGTGTGATGTCCCCGTGTGATTCCATTGGGTGTGATGTCCCCGTGTGATTCCATTGGGTGTGATGTCCCCGTGTGATTCCATTGGGCGTGATGTCCCCGTGTGATTCCATTGGGCGTGATGTCCCCGTGTGTCTCCATTGGGCGTGATGTCCCCGTGTGATTCCATTGGGCGTGATGTCCCCGTGTGATTCCATTGGGCGTGATGTCCCCGTGTGATTCCATTGGGCGTGATGTCCCCGTGTGTCTCCATTGGGTGTGATGTCCCCGTGTGTTTCCATTGGGTGTGATGTCCCCGTGTGTCTCCATTGGGCGTGATGTCCCCGTGTGTCTCCATTGGGCGTGATGTCCCCGTGTGTCTCCATTGGGCGTGATGTCCCCGTGTGATTCCATTGGGTGTGATGTCCCCGTGTGTCTCCATTGGGTGTGATGTCCCCGTGTGTCTCCATTGGGCGTGATGTCCCCGTGTGATTCCATTGGGTGTGATGTCCCCGTGTGTCTCCATTGGGCGTGATGACCCCGTGTGATTCCATTGGGCGTGATGTCCCCGTGTGATTCCATTGGGCGTGATGTCCCCGTGTGTCTCCATTGGGTGTGATGTCCCCGTGTGTTTCCATTGGGTGTGATGTCCCCGTGTGTCTCCATTGGGCGTGATGTCCCCGTGTGTCTCCATTGGGCGTGATGTCCCCGTGTGTCTCCATTGGGCGTGATGTCCCCGTGTGTCTCCATTGGGCGTGATGTCCCCGTGTGATTCCATTGGGCGTGATGTCCCCGTGTGTCTCCATTGGGCGTGATGTCCCCGTGTGATTCCATTGGGCGTGATGTCCCCGTGTGATTCCATTGGGCGTGATGTCCCCGTGTGTCTCCATTGGGCGTGATGTCCCCGTGTGATTCCATTGGGCGTGATGTCCCCGTGTGTCTCCATTGGGCGTGATGTCCCCGTGTGATTCCATTGGGCGTGATGTCCCCGTGTGTCTCCATTGGGTGTGATGTCCCCGTGTGATTCCATTGGGTGTGATGTCCCCGTGTGATTCCATTGGGTGTGATGTCCCCGTGTGATTCCATTGGGTGTGATGTCCCCGTGTGATTCCATTGGGTGTGATGTCCCCGTGTGATTCCATTGGGTGTGATGTCCCCGTGTGATTCCATTGGGTGTGATGTCCCCGTGTGATTCCATTGGGCGTGATGTCCCCGTGTGATTCCATTGGGTGTGATGTCCCCGTGTGATTCCATTGGGTGTGATGACCCCGTGTGATTCCATTGGGTGTGATGTCCCCGTGTGATTCCATTGGGTGTGATGTCCCCGTGTGATTCCATTGGGTGTGATGTCCCCGTGTGATTCCATTGGGCGTGATGTCCCCGTGTGATTCCATTGGGCGTGATGTCCCCGTGTGTCTCCATTGGGCGTGATGTCCCCGTGTGTCTCCATTGGGCGTGATGTCCCCGTGTGATTCCATTGGGCGTGATGTCCCCGTGTGATTCCATTGGGCGTGATGTCCCCGTGTGATTCCATTGGGTGTGATGTCCCCGTGTGTCTCCATTGGGTGTGATGTCCCCGTGTGATTCCATTGGGTGTGATGTCCCCGTGTGTCTCCATTGGGCGTGATGTCCCCGTGTGTTTCCATTGGGTGTGATGTCCCCGTGTGATTCCATTGGGCGTGATGTCCCCGTGTGATTCCATTGGGCGTGATGTCCCCGTGTGTCTCCATTGGGCGTGATGTCCCCGTGTGTTTCCATTGGGCGTGATGTCCCCGTGTGTTTCCATTGGGTGTGATGTCCCCGTGTGTTTCCATTGGGCGTGATGTCCCCGTGTGATTCCATTGGGTGTGATGTCCCCATGTGATTCCATTGGGCGTGATGTCCCCGTGTGTTTCCATTGGGCGTGATGTCCCCGTGTGTTTCCATTGGGTGTGATGTCCCCGTGTGTTTCCATTGGGCGTGATGTCCCCGTGTGATTCCATTGGGCGTGATGTCCCCGTGTGATTCCATTGGGCGTGATGTCCCCGTGTGTCTCCATTGGGCGTGATGTCCCCGTGTGTTTCCATTGGGCGTGATGTCCCCGTGTGTTTCCATTGGGTGTGATGTCCCCGTGTGTTTCCATTGGGCGTGATGTCCCCGTGTGATTCCATTGGGTGTGATGTCCCCATGTGATTCCATTGGGCGTGATGTCCCCGTGTGTTTCCATTGGGCGTGATGTCCCCGTGTGTTTCCATTGGGTGTGATGTCCCCGTGTGATTCCATTGGGCGTGATGTCCCCGTGTGATTCCATTGGGCGTGATGTCCCCGTGTGTCTCCATTGGGTGTGATGTCCCCGTGTGATTCCATTGGGCGTGATGTCCCCGTGTGTTTCCATTGGGTGTGATGTCCCCGTGTGATTCCATTGGGCGTGATGTCCCCGTGTGATTCCATTGGGCGTGATGTCCCCGTGTGTTTCCATTGGGCGTGATGTCCCCGTGTGATTCCATTGGGCGTGATGTCCCCGTGTGATTCCATTGGGCGTGATGTCCCCGTGTGTTTCCATTGGGCGTGATGTCCCCGTGTGATTCCATTGGGTGTGATGTCCCCGTGTGATTCCATTGGGCGTGATGTCCCCGTGTGTCTCCATTGGGTGTGATGTCCCCGTGTGTCTCCATTGGGCGTGATGTCCCCGTGTGATTCCATTGGGCGTGATGTCCCCGTGTGTTTCCATTGGGTGTGATGTCCCCGTGTGTCTCCATTGGGTGTGATGTCCCCGTGTGTTTCCATTGGGTGTGATGTCCCCGTGTGTCTCCATTGGGTGTGATGTCCCCGTGTGTCTCCATTGGGTGTGATGTCCCCGTGTGTTTCCATTGGGTGTGATGTCCCCGTGTGATTCCATTGGGTGTGATGTCCCCGTGTGTTTCCATTGGGCGTGATGTCCCCGTGTGATTCCATTGGGTGTGATGTCCCCGTGTGATTCCATTGGGTGTGATGTCCCCGTGTGATTCCATTGGGTGTGATGTCCCCGTGTGATTCCATTGGGTGTGATGTCCCCGTGTGATTCCATTGGGTGTGATGTCCCCGTGTGATTCCATTGGGTGTGATGTCCCCGTGTGTTTCCATTGGGCGTGATGTCCCCGTGTGATTCCATTGGGTGTGATGTCCCCGTGTGATTCCATTGGGTGTGATGTCCCCGTGTGATTCCATTGGGCGTGATGTCCCCGTGTGTCTCCATTGGGTGTGATGTCCCCGTGTGTCTCCATTGGGCGTGATGTCCCCGTGTGATTCCATTGGGCGTGATGTCCCCGTGTGTTTCCATTGGGTGTGATGTCCCCGTGTGTCTCCATTGGGCGTGATGTCCCCGTGTGATTCCATTGGGTGTGATGTCCCCGTGTGTTTCCATTGGGCGTGATGTCCCCGTGTGATTCCATTGGGCGTGATGTCCCCGTGTGTCTCCATTGGGCGTGATGTCCCCGTGTGATTCCATTGGGCGTGATGTCCCCGTGTGATTCCATTGGGCGTGATGTCCCCGTGTGATTCCATTGGGCGTGATGTCCCCGTGTGATTCCATTGGGCGTGATGTCCCCGTGTGATTCCATTGGGCGTGATGTCCCCGTGTGTTTCCATTGGGCGTGATGTCCCCGTGTGATTCCATTGGGCGTGATGTCCCCGTGTGATTCCATTGGGTGTGATGTCCCCGTGTGATTCCATTGGGTGTGATGTCCCCGTGTGATTCCATTGGGCGTGATGTCCCCGTGTGATTCCATTGGGTGTGATGTCCCCGTGTGTTTCCATTGGGCGTGATGTCCCCGTGTGTCTCCATTGGGCGTGATGTCCCCGTGTGATTCCATTGGGCGTGATGTCCCCGTGTGTTTCCATTGGGTGTGATGTCCCCGTGTGATTCCATTGGGTGTGATGTCCCCGTGTGTCTCCATTGGGTGTGATGTCCCCGTGTGTTTCCATTGGGTGTGATGTCCCCGTGTGATTCCATTGGGCGTGATGTCCCCGTGTGATTCCATTGGGCGTGATGTCCCCGTGTGATTCCATTGGGCGTGATGTCCCCGTGTGATTCCATTGGGTGTGATGTCCCCGTGTGTTTCCATTGGGCGTGATGTCCCCGTGTGTCTCCATTGGGCGTGATGTCCCCGTGTGATTCCATTGGGCGTGATGTCCCCGTGTGTTTCCATTGGGTGTGATGTCCCCGTGTGATTCCATTGGGCGTGATGTCCCCGTGTGATTCCATTGGGCGTGATGTCCCCGTGTGATTCCATTGGGTGTGATGTCCCCGTGTGATTCCATTGGGCGTGATGTCCCCGTGTGATTCCATTGGGCGTGATGTCCCCGTGTGATTCCATTGGGTGTGATGTCCCCGTGTGTCTCCATTGGGCGTGATGTCCCCGTGTGATTCCATTGGGCGTGATGTCCCCGTGTGATTCCATTGGGCGTGATGTCCCCGTGTGATTCCATTGGGCGTGATGTCCCCGTGTGATTCCATTGGGCGTGATGTCCCCGTGTGATTCCATTGGGCGTGATGTCCCCGTGTGTTTCCATTGGGTGTGATGTCCTCGTGTGATTCCATTGGGCGTGATGTCCCCGTGTGATTCCATTGGGTGTGATGTCCCCGTGTGATTCCATTGGGCGTGATGTCCCCGTGTGATTCCATTGGGTGTGATGTCCCCGTGTGATTCCATTGGGTGTGATGTCCCCGTGTGATTCCATTGGGTGTGATGTCCCCGTGTGTTTCCATTGGGTGTGATGTCCTCGTGTGATTCCATTGGGCGTGATGTCCCCGTGTGTCTCCATTGGGTGTGATGTCCCCGTGTGATTCCATTGGGCGTGATGTCCCCGTGTGATTCCATTGGGCGTGATGTCCCCGTGTGATTCCATTGGGTGTGATGTCCTCGTGTGATTCCATTGGGCGTGATGTCCCCGTGTGTCTCCATTGGGTGTGATGTCCCCGTGTGTTTCCATTGGGCGTGATGTCCCCGTGTGATTCCATTGGGCGTGATGTCCCCGTGTGTCTCCATTGGGTGTGATGTCCCCGTGTGTTTCCATTGGGCGTGATGTCCCCGTGTGTTTCCATTGGGCGTGATGTCCCCGTGTGTCTCCATTGGGTGTGATGTCCCCGTGTGTCTCCATTGGGCGTGATGTCCCCGTGTGTTTCCATTGGGCGTGATGTCCCCGTGTGTCTCCATTGGGCGTGATGTCCCCGTGTGTTTCCATTGGGCGTGATGTCCCCGTGTGATTCCATTGGGCGTGATGTCCCCGTGTGTCTCCATTGGGCGTGATGTCCCCGTGTGTTTCCATTGGGCGTGATGTCCCCGTGTGTTTCCATTGGGCGTGATGTCCTCGTGTGATTCCATTGGGCGTGATGTCCCCGTGTGTCTCCATTGGGCGTGATGTCCCCGTGTGATTCCATTGGGCGTGATGTCCCCGTGTGATTCCATTGGGTGTGATGTCCCCGTGTGATTCCATTGGGTGTGATGTCCCCGTGTGATTCCATTGGGCGTGATGTCCCCGTGTGTTTCCATTGGGTGTGATGTCCCCGTGTGTCTCCATTGGGCGTGATGTCCCCGTGTGTTTCCATTGGGCGTGATGTCCCCGTGTGATTCCATTGGGTGTGATGTCCCCGTGTGTCTCCATTGGGCGTGATGTCCCCGTGTGATTCCATTGGGTGTGATGTCCCCGTGTGATTCCATTGGGTGTGATGTCCCCGTGTGATTCCATTGGGCGTGATGTCCCCGTGTGTCTCCATTGGGCGTGATGTCCTCGTGTGATTCCATTGGGCGTGATGTCCCCGTGTGATTCCATTGGGTGTGATGTCCCCGTGTGTTTCCATTGGGCGTGATGTCCCCGTGTGTTTCCATTGGGTGTGATGTCCCCGTGTGTTTCCATTGGGCGTGATGTCCCCGTGTGATTCCATTGGGCGTGATGTCCCCGTGTGATTCCATTGGGCGTGATGTCCCCGTGTGATTCCATTGGGTGTGATGTCCCCGTGTGATTCCATTGGGCGTGATGTCCCCGTGTGATTCCATTGGGTGTGATGTCCCCGTGTGATTCCATTGGGCGTGATGTCCCCGTGTGTCTCCATTGGGCGTGATGTCCCCGTGTGTCTCCATTGGGCGTGATGTCCCCGTGTGATTCCATTGGGTGTGATGTCCCCGTGTGATTCCATTGGGCGTGATGTCCCCGTGTGATTCCATTGGGTGTGATGTCCCCGTGTGATTCCATTGGGCATGATGTCCCCGTGTGATTCCATTGGGTGTGATGTCCCCGTGTGTCTCCATTGGGTGTGATGTCCCCGTGTGATTCCATTGGGTGTGATGTCCCCGTGTGTCTCCATTGGGTGTGATGTCCCCGTGTGATTCCATTGGGTGTGATGTCCCCGTGTGATTCCATTGGGCGTGATGTCCCCGTGTGATTCCATTGGGCGTGATGTCCCCGTGTGATTCCATTGGGTGTGATGTCCCCGTGTGTTTCCATTGGGTGTGATGTCCCCGTGTGATTCCATTGGGTGTGATGTCCCCGTGTGATTCCATTGGGTGTGATGTCCCCGTGTGATTCCATTGGGTGTGATGTCCCCGTGTGTTTCCATTGGGCGTGATGTCCCCGTGTGATTCCATTGGGTGTGATGTCCCCGTGTGTTTCCATTGGGCGTGATGTCCCCGTGTGTTTCCATTGGGCGTGATGTCCCCGTGTGATTCCATTGGGTGTGATGTCCCCGTGTGATTCCATTGGGTGTGATGTCCCCGTGTGTCTCCATTGGGCGTGATGTCCCCGTGTGTTTCCATTGGGCGTGATGTCCCCGTGTGATTCCATTGGGTGTGATGTCCCCGTGTGTTTCCATTGGGCGTGATGTCCCCGTGTGTCTCCATTGGGTGTGATGTCCCCGTGTGTCTCCATTGGGCGTGATGTCCCCGTGTGTCTCCATTGGGTGTGATGTCCCCGTGTGATTCCATTGGGTGTGATGTCCCCGTGTGATTCCATTGGGCGTGATGTCCCCGTGTGATTCCATTGGGCGTGATGTCCCCGTGTGTCTCCATTGGGTGTGATGTCCCCGTGTGTCTCCATTGGGCGTGATGTCCCCGTGTGATTCCATTGGGCGTGATGTCCCCGTGTGATTCCATTGGGTGTGATGTCCCCGTGTGATTCCATTGGGCGTGATGTCCCCGTGTGTCTCCATTGGGTGTGATGTCCCCGTGTGTCTCCATTGGGCGTGATGTCCCCGTGTGTCTCCATTGGGCGTGATGTCCCCGTGTGTTTCCATTGGGTGTGATGTCCCCGTGTGTTTCCATTGGGTGTGATGTCCCCGTGTGATTCCATTGGGCGTGATGTCCCCGTGTGTCTCCATTGGGTGTGATGTCCCCGTGTGTCTCCATTGGGCGTGATGTCCCCGTGTGTCTCCATTGGGCGTGATGTCCCCGTGTGTTTCCATTGGGTGTGATGTCCCCGTGTGTTTCCATTGGGCGTGATGTCCCCGTGTGATTCCATTGGGCGTGATGTCCCCGTGTGATTCCATTGGGCGTGATGTCCCCGTGTGATTCCATTGGGCGTGATGTCCCCGTGTGATTCCATTGGGCGTGATGTCCCCGTGTGATTCCATTGGGTGTGATGTCCCCGTGTGATTCCATTGGGCGTGATGTCCCCGTGTGATTCCATTGGGCGTGATGTCCCCGTGTGATTCCATTGGGCGTGATGTCCCCGTGTGATTCCATTGGGCGTGATGTCCCCGTGTGTCTCCATTGGGTGTGATGTCCCCGTGTGTCTCCATTGGGCGTGATGTCCCCGTGTGATTCCATTGGGCGTGATGTCCCCGTGTGTCTCCATTGGGCGTGATGTCCCCGTGTGATTCCATTGGGTGTGATGTCCCCGTGTGATTCCATTGGGCGTGATGTCCCCGTGTGTTTCCATTGGGTGTGATGTCCCCGTGTGTTTCCATTGGGTGTGATGTCCCCGTGTGTTTCCATTGGGCGTGATGTCCCCGTGTGTCTCCATTGGGCGTGATGTCCCCGTGTGTCTCCATTGGGCGTGATGTCCCCGTGTGATTCCATTGGGTGTGATGTCCCCGTGTGTCTCCATTGGGTGTGATGTCCCCGTGTGTCTCCATTGGGCGTGATGTCCCCGTGTGATTCCATTGGGCGTGATGTCCCCGTGTGTCTCCATTGGGTGTGATGTCCCCGTGTGTCTCCATTGGGCGTGATGTCCCCGTGTGTCTCCATTGGGCGTGATGTCCCCGTGTGTCTCCATTGGGCGTGATGTCCCCGTGTGTCTCCATTGGGCGTGATGTCCCCGTGTGATTCCATTGGGTGTGATGTCCCCGTGTGATTCCATTGGGTGTGATGTCCCCGTGTGTCTCCATTGGGTGTGATGTCCCCGTGTGATTCCATTGGGTGTGATGTCCCCGTGTGTCTCCATTGGGCGTGATGTCCCCGTGTGATTCCATTGGGTGTGATGTCCCCGTGTGTCTCCATTGGGCGTGATGTCCCCGTGTGTTTCCATTGGGCGTGATGTCCCCGTGTGATTCCATTGGGCGTGATGTCCCCGTGTGTCTCCATTGGGCGTGATGTCCCCGTGTGATTCCATTGGGTGTGATGTCCCCGTGTGTTTCCATTGGGCGTGATGTCCCCGTGTGATTCCATTGGGCGTGATGTCCCCGTGTGTCTCCATTGGGCGTGATGTCCCCGTGTGTTTCCATTGGGCGTGATGTCCCCGTGTGTTTCCATTGGGTGTGATGTCCCCGTGTGTTTCCATTGGGTGTGATGTCCCCGTGTGTTTCCATTGGGCGTGATGTCCCCGTGTGTTTCCATTGGGCGTGATGTCCCCGTGTGATTCCATTGGGCGTGATGTCCCCGTGTGTTTCCATTGGGTGTGATGTCCCCGTGTGATTCCATTGGGCGTGATGTCCCCGTGTGATTCCATTGGGCGTGATGTCCCCGTGTGTCTCCATTGGGTGTGATGTCCCCGTGTGATTCCATTGGGCGTGATGTCCCCGTGTGATTCCATTGGGTGTGATGTCCCCGTGTGATTCCATTGGGCGTGATGTCCCCGTGTGTCTCCATTGGGCGTGATGTCCCCGTGTGTCTCCATTGGGCGTGATGTCCCCGTGTGTCTCCATTGGGTGTGATGTCCCCGTGTGTTTCCATTGGGTGTGATGTCCCCGTGTGTTTCCATTGGGTGTGATGTCCCCGTGTGTTTCCATTGGGCGTGATGTCCCCGTGTGTTTCCATTGGGCGTGATGTCCCCGTGTGTCTCCATTGGGTGTGATGTCCCCGTGTGTTTCCATTGGGTGTGATGTCCCCGTGTGATTCCATTGGGCGTGATGTCCCCGTGTGATTCCATTGGGCGTGATGTCCCCGTGTGTCTCCATTGGGTGTGATGTCCCCGTGTGTCTCCATTGGGCGTGATGTCCCCGTGTGATTCCATTGGGCGTGATGTCCCCGTGTGTCTCCATTGGGTGTGATGTCCCCGTGTGTCTCCATTGGGTGTGATGTCCCCGTGTGATTCCATTGGGTGTGATGTCCCCGTGTGTCTCCATTGGGCGTGATGTCCCCGTGTGATTCCATTGGGCGTGATGTCCCCGTGTGATTCCATTGGGTGTGATGTCCCCGTGTGATTCCATTGGGTGTGATGTCCCCGTGTGATTCCATTGGGCGTGATGTCCCCGTGTGATTCCATTGGGCGTGATGTCCCCGTGTGATTCCATTGGGTGTGATGTCCCCGTGTGTTTCCATTGGGCGTGATGTCCCCGTGTGATTCCATTGGGTGTGATGTCCCCGTGTGATTCCATTGGGCGTGATGTCCCCGTGTGATTCCATTGGGCGTGATGTCCCCGTGTGATTCCATTGGGTGTGATGTCCCCGTGTGTCTCCATTGGGTGTGATGTCCCCGTGTGATTCCATTGGGTGTGATGTCCCCGTGTGATTCCATTGGGCGTGATGTCCCCGTGTGATTCCATTGGGCGTGATGTCCCCGTGTGTCTCCATTGGGCGTGATGTCCCCGTGTGTCTCCATTGGGCGTGATGTCCCCGTGTGTCTCCATTGGGCGTGATGTCCCCGTGTGTCTCCATTGGGCGTGATGTCCCCGTGTGTCTCCATTGGGTGTGATGTCCCCGTGTGATTCCATTGGGCGTGATGTCCCCGTGTGATTCCATTGGGCGTGATGTCCCCGTGTGTCTCCATTGGGCGTGATGTCCCCGTGTGTCTCCATTGGGTGTGATGTCCCCGTGTGTTTCCATTGGGTGTGATGTCCCCGTGTGATTCCATTGGGCGTGATGTCCCCGTGTGTTTCCATTGGGCGTGATGTCCCCGTGTGTTTCCATTGGGCGTGATGTCCCCGTGTGTCTCCATTGGGCGTGATGTCCCCGTGTGATTCCATTGGGTGTGATGTCCCCGTGTGATTCCATTGGGCGTGATGTCCCCGTGTGTCTCCATTGGGCGTGATGTCCCCGTGTGTCTCCATTGGGCGTGATGTCCCCGTGTGTCTCCATTGGGCGTGATGTCCCCGTGTGTCTCCATTGGGCGTGATGTCCCCGTGTGTCTCCATTGGGTGTGATGTCCCCGTGTGTTTCCATTGGGTGTGATGTCCCCGTGTGTCTCCATTGGGTGTGATGTCCCCGTGTGATTCCATTGGGCGTGATGTCCCCGTGTGATTCCATTGGGCGTGATGTCCCCGTGTGATTCCATTGGGTGTGATGTCCCCGTGTGATTCCATTGGGCGTGATGTCCCCGTGTGATTCCATTGGGTGTGATGTCCCCGTGTGATTCCATTGGGTGTGATGTCCCCGTGTGATTCCATTGGGTGTGATGTCCCGTGTGATTCCATTGGGTGTGATGTCCCCGTGTGTCTCCATTGGGCGTGATGTCCCCGTGTGATTCCATTGGGCGTGATGTCCCCGTGTGTTTCCATTGGGTGTGATGTCCCCGTGTGATTCCATTGGGTGTGATGTCCCCGTGTGTCTCCATTGGGCGTGATGTCCCCGTGTGATTCCATTGGGCGTGATGTCCCCGTGTGATTCCATTGGGCGTGATGTCCCCGTGTGTCTCCATTGGGCGTGATGTCCCCGTGTGTCTCCATTGGGTGTGATGTCCCCGTGTGTTTCCATTGGGCGTGATGTCCCCGTGTGATTCCATTGGGCGTGATGTCCCCGTGTGATTCCATTGGGTGTGATGTTCCCGTGTGTTTCCATTGGGCGTGATGTCCCCGTGTGTCTCCATTGGGCGTGATGTCCCCGTGTGATTCCATTGGGTGTGATGTCCCCGTGTGATTCCATTGGGCGTGATGTCCCCGTGTGATTCCATTGGGCGTGATGTCCCCGTGTGATTCCATTGGGCGTGATGTCCCCGTGTGTTTCCATTGGGTGTGATGTCCCCGTGTGTCTCCATTGGGCGTGATGTCCCCGTGTGATTCCATTGGGTGTGATGTCCCCGTGTGTCTCCATTGGGCGTGATGTCCCCGTGTGTCTCCATTGGGTGTGATGTCCCCGTGTGTTTCCATTGGGCGTGATGTCCCCGTGTGTCTCCATTGGGTGTGATGTCCCCGTGTGTTTCCATTGGGTGTGATGTCCCCGTGTGTCTCCATTGGGCGTGATGTCCCCGTGTGATTCCATTGGGCGTGATGTCCCCGTGTGTCTCCATTGGGTGTGATGTCCCCGTGTGTCTCCATTGGGCGTGATGTCCCCGTGTGATTCCATTGGGTGTGATGTCCCCGTGTGTCTCCATTGGGTGTGATGTCCCCGTGTGATTCCATTGGGTGTGATGTCCCCGTGTGTTTCCATTGGGTGTGATGTCCCCGTGTGTCTCCATTGGGCGTGATGTCCCCGTGTGATTCCATTGGGCGTGATGTCCCCGTGTGTTTCCATTGGGCGTGATGTCCCCGTGTGATTCCATTGGGCGTGATGTCCCCGTGTGATTCCATTGGGTGTGATGTCCCCGTGTGATTCCATTGGGCGTGATGTCCCCGTGTGTCTCCATTGGGTGTGATGTCCCCGTGTGTCTCCATTGGGTGTGATGTCCCCGTGTGATTCCATTGGGCGTGATGTCCCCGTGTGATTCCATTGGGCGTGATGTCCCCGTGTGTCTCCATTGGGTGTGATGTCCCCGTGTGTCTCCATTGGGCGTGATGTCCCCGTGTGATTCCATTGGGCGTGATGTCCCCGTGTGTCTCCATTGGGCGTGATGTCCCCGTGTGTTTCCATTGGGCGTGATGTCCCCGTGTGATTCCATTGGGCGTGATGTCCCCGTGTGATTCCATTGGGTGTGATGTCCCCGTGTGATTCCATTGGGCGTGATGTCCCCGTGTGTCTCCATTGGGCGTGATGTCCCCGTGTGATTCCATTGGGCGTGATGTCCCCGTGTGTCTCCATTGGGCGTGATGTCCCCGTGTGTTTCCATTGGGTGTGATGTCCCCGTGTGATTCCATTGGGCGTGATGTCCCCGTGTGTCTCCATTGGGTGTGATGTCCCCGTGTGATTCCATTGGGCGTGATGTCCCCGTGTGTCTCCATTGGGCGTGATGTCCCCGTGTGTCTCCATTGGGTGTGATGTCCCCGTGTGTCTCCATTGGGTGTGATGTCCCCGTGTGTCTCCATTGGGCGTGATGTCCCCGTGTGATTCCATTGGGCGTGATGTCCCCGTGTGATTCCATTGGGCGTGATGTCCCCGTGTGTTTCCATTGGGTGTGATGTCCCCGTGTGATTCCATTGGGTGTGATGTCCCCGTGTGTCTCCATTGGGTGTGATGTCCCCGTGTGATTCCATTGGGTGTGATGTCCCCGTGTGTCTCCATTGGGTGTGATGTCCCCGTGTGATTCCATTGGGCGTGATGTCCCCGTGTGATTCCATTGGGCGTGATGTCCCCGTGTGATTCCATTGGGCGTGATGTCCCCGTGTGATTCCATTGGGCGTGATGTCCCCGTGTGATTCCATTGGGTGTGATGTCCCCGTGTGTCTCCATTGGGTGTGATGTCCCCGTGTGATTCCATTGGGCGTGATGTCCCCGTGTGTTTCCATTGGGCGTGATGTCCCCGTGTGTCTCCATTGGGCGTGATGTCCCCGTGTGATTCCATTGGGCGTGATGTCCCCGTGTGTCTCCATTGGGCGTGATGTCCCCGTGTGATTCCATTGGGCGTGATGTCCCCGTGTGTCTCCATTGGGCGTGATGTCCCCGTGTGTTTCCATTGGGCGTGATGTCCCCGTGTGATTCCATTGGGCGTGATGTCCCCGTGTGATTCCATTGGGTGTGATGTCCCCGTGTGATTCCATTGGGCGTGATGTCCCCGTGTGTCTCCATTGGGCGTGATGTCCCCGTGTGATTCCATTGGGCGTGATGTCCCCGTGTGTCTCCATTGGGCGTGATGTCCCCGTGTGTCTCCATTGGGCGTGATGTCCCCGTGTGTCTCCATTGGGCGTGATGTCCCCGTGTGTTTCCATTGGGTGTGATGTCCCCGTGTGATTCCATTGGGTGTGATGTCCCCGTGTGTCTCCATTGGGCGTGATGTCCCCGTGTGTTTCCATTGGCTGTGCTGTTCCCATCAATTTCTGTTAGACGTACTCCCCCCCCTTAATATTTTTGTTCAAAAGTTGAATGTCGATAATTTCACTGTGAGAACTGACCTCAGTGTTGCTGAGCTGAATTAATGTTGGTAGATAAAGCCAGTGTTTCACAGATTTGGACATCCGTGTGTGTGCGCATGTGTGTTAATTCAGCTTGGCTCCGGTTCGTCTCTGTGCCAGTTCCTTTGACTTCATTAACATTTTTAAGTTTGAACAAAAGACAACAGCAATAAACTAAAGTGTTGCTCATAACTTCTTTGTGTTTTGTGAGGATACGGCTTTCTTCCTTCCTTGTTAGCTTAACTTTCTCCCTTTCTCCATTTTGGAAGCTCTTCCTCATGAATCATGCCAATGACCAGGTCCCCAGCCTCCATTGAGGTTACTCTGAATCTAGCTACCAGAGGCTGGCCAAGAGTAGCTCAAAAGGCAAGCTGTCTGATTTGTTTTTTGTTGCTTCTTCTCCTTCCTTATTGGGAGGTGCCTGGGCTACAATCAGAAAGTCAGTTCACGGGCCGAGATCACAAACACAAACTTGGCTTCTCGCCTTTCCATAAAGCAGCTTACTGGCCTTCCCAACCGCTGCACCACCGCAGCGCCCGATCATAATTCTTTTAAACTCATTTTTCGAAGAAATGTGAATGGATATTTTACTGTTTCAGTCACGTGTAGTTAACCCTGAGGAGGAAATATCTGCACTCCTTCAGAGTGACAAATTCATTGAAGCCCTGCTATTCTGCAAATCCAGAGAGATTCCTTTCCATCATCATTTGTAATTAAGTTCATCATGAAATCCTTGCAGATTGTAATTTGTAATATGTGGGATAGAATCCCTCCTTTGTATTGTCCTGAAAAAGATTTCTGACTCTGTTGTTGAGGGTAGCGTAATTGAAACCAGTCTGAGTTCTTCAGATTTCCACTATGTGTCTGAAAAACATCTTTTGCTCACGGTTACGGTGAAAACAGGTGACTCTCGGAATGCCAGAGGAAGCATAGAAATCAGTGACAGGACGGAGCCGGGGATTTGGGGGGTGGGGGGGGGTTGCGGGGGTTTGAACTCATCCAAGCTCTAATCATCAGCATGAAGTAAACCGTGACCACCATATCAAGGGGACCACAGGGTTGGTGCCCCGAAAGTACTTGGCCACAGGGCGGTTTGGCACTGGCTACCATAAAAAGACTTGCATTTCTGTAGCGTCTTTCATGACCATCGGATGTCCCAAAGCGCTTTACAGCCAATTAAGTACTTTTTGGAGTGTAGTCACTGTTGTAATGTAGGAAATGTGGCAGCTAATTTGAGCACAGCAAGCTCCCACAAACAGCAATGTGATAATGACCAGATAATCTGCTTTTGTTATGTTGATTGAGGGAGAAATATTGGCCAGGATACCGATGAGAACTCCCCTGCTCTTCTTCGAAATAGTGCCATGGGATCTTTTACATCCACCCGAGAAAGCAGACGGTGCCTCGGTTTAATGTCTCATCCAAAAGACGGCACCTCCGACAGTGCAGCACTCCCTCAGCCTAGATTTTTGTGCTCAAGTCTCTTGAGTTGAGTTCAAGTCTCTGGAGTGGGACTTGAACCCACAACCTGCTGACTCAGAGGCAAGGGTGCTGACACCATCTGCCATGTGGCGAACTGGGACATCACAATGAGATGCCATGTGGTCAAATGGGTCACTTCCACAAAGCGATGGAGGGGAACCCAGCCCTTTATCAGCAGCTGGTTCAAGAGGTCAACAGGCCCTTAGATTGGGAAAATGTCTGGAAGGGACTTGAAGAGAAAGGAAACATGATTTTTAAAAAGGGGCATAAATAATGTAAAAGCATTTAAAATATGATTAATTTTATTTACTTGTAGTGCAGGTCCGATCATGGCATTGCACTCCTTAAGGCACCTTATTGCCCCTTTCACCTGCACTCAACATGTCTGGGGCCGTATGGCCTACTCCTGTTCCTAACTCTTCTGTCTGCTGTATAAAGACAGCAATGTGAATGAAATCAAATTTTGCTTACAGTAATAACTGATATATCTCCAATAATAAGGTACTGATGGTCTGTTTAAGGCAGTAAATTCAGCCTCGAATTCTGCGGGCTTGTATAAACCGCCAAAGTTTTAGTACATGGCAGTCTTCCAATCCCTCAATTGTACTCAAACTCTGTAAGTCACTTTTTGTTGTGTGTTATATATTTAGAAGTAGAATTAAACAGTTTCCCGTAAAAGATCCCATTTTGAAAAAGATCAGGGGAGTTCTCCCTGGTGTCCTGGCCAATATTTATCTCTCAATCAACATCACATTGCTGCCTGTGGGAGCTTGCTGTACACAATTGGCTGCCATGTTTCCTATGTCACAAAAGTGACTACACTTCAAAAGCACTTGATTGGCTATAACGCGCTTTAGGACGTCCTGAGGTTATGAAAGGCGCTGTATAAATGCAAGTTCTGTCTTTCGCTGACATGATGAGGAAAGTGTTAAGCGCCTTGATGGTGCCCACCGAACCTCGTATTTGTTTGTGGGGGGTCGTGTCGTCGCTCGCTGAACCGTAAATGGCGAAAGCTGGGCTTGATCCTTACCAGCCCATTCCCAGAAGACTTTGATGGCTGATGTATTAGCCGCCAGGGAAGTTCACTCACTCCCTCTGCAGCAGGTTCTGGGCACGCTGTAGTTTGAACTACTGAGATGCCGTATCCTCCTGCGTCTTATACACGGCATTTGGTGACGCAATGATGCCAGGCGTCATTGACACAAGAAAACTACTAGGCACTTGGTCTAAGCGTTAAACAAAGCTTTAATCAACTGTTTTACAACATGGAGATCGAGTTGTGTCCTTCACTAGTTCCTGTTAAAGAATGTCCTGAGCAAGCTGGGCCCATGCCCGAGTATTTATACTCTCCCTGGACAGCGCCACCAGCAGGCCGCCCAGTATTATTTCATAAGTCATTTCCACAAGAATGACAAGATTCATGTCAGTCATCATGCACTTCCGGTTACAATCTGCTGAAGTGATTCTGCAGGTCATAGAAACATGGAAAAATAGGAGCAGGAGTAGGCCATTCGGCCCTTCGAGCCTGCTCCGCCATTCAATATGATCATGGCTGATCCTCTATCTCAATACCATATTCCCGCTCTCTCCCCATACCCCTTGATGCCTTAGAGGACATCACGAGGTCCTCTTCCCTGGAAATGGAAGGAGGAGGCCTCCTCAGCCAACCAAGGCAGCTTGACTGCAAGTTGCTGAGGAGGTGAGCTCGAGGTCTGTGTGCAGGCGCACATGGGTTCAGTGTCGAAAAAGGTTTAATGATCTGCCGAGATCACCTAAAGTGTGGCCTCTGTGCTCTGGGAAATGGAAGTTGTAGTGTGAGGGTTCAGGGCGATTTCCATGTGGAATGTTGGTGGTGCATTGCATAGGATATACGGCACAGAAACAGGCCATTCGGCCCAACCAGTCCATGCCGGCGTTTATGCTGCACTCGAGCCTCCTCCCGTCTTTCCTCATCTAAGTGACCTCCCTCTTCTTCCTAAAAAAAAAAAAAGTAACACCTCACATTTATCTGCGTTGAATTTCATTTGCCAATTGTATGCCCATTCTGCAAGTTTATTAATGTCGTCCTGTAATTTTTTGCAGTCCTCCTCAGGATGACTGAAGTGATTCTGCAGCTCATAGAATCATACACCACAGAAGGAGGCCCTTCGGCCCACCGTGCTGTGCTGGTTCTTTGAGCTAGCGATCCAATTAGTCCCACTCCCCCTGTTATCAGGAGTGACAGCATCCCTTTAAATTTTCCGTTCAAATAGACCGGACCAAATAGCCAAATATCTCGCCCAATTGAATTCGAAATCTGCTAAATCAAACTAAAATTTAAAATTTAGGAATTTCCCCGCCCCTACCCCGGCCAAGTGCTGTATCAAAACTAGACACAATTTGTAAAATAGGATTGGGGGATAAATTTATTTCTGTCCTCCCATTGATTCATTATTTCTCGAGTGAGAGCCACTGTAGTGGTGGCACATTGTCAATTATACAGGGTAGGTTTGTAGAACTCTGTGTTTTAAGCTGTTCAAATTGCTGCCTCGTGTGTGCGCTCCTGGTTTGGCACTTGGGCGATCTTTTATCTGCAGGATCCCGTGAAAGCATCAAATAAAGCCAGAGACGGGCCCTGGCCCTGGGAGGAACTGACCGTTCTAACTACATGTCCTTGAACCAGCATTGTCCAAGTGCCGCTTCCAGCTCCCGTTGTGTTTTCAGTTTGTTCGGATGCCAGACGAGATTGCCAGACATTGGCAACTGCAGTGCGGATTTGGATTGAAGGCAGTCGGAAACAAACGCATGCGTTACACATCCTAATTCAGAGAAATAGTGAGATCATTTGCAGTAGTGAGTAGATTGGATCATTGCGGCCTTATTCCTTTCTTTCACAATAGCACTCGTGACCGTACTGCAGACAGAAATCAGTGCTGAAGTTCCTCTTTTAGTTTAAAAAAAACCAAGAGAATGCTTTTTTTTTTGGTAATGGTCCACTAACAAAGTTGCGCTCAGAAGTTGAATGTTTTTAAAGCCGGGTGTTCCGCATTCTCTAAGCAGCTCATTAATTACAGAGGGAAAACTGAGGTTTTCATTAGAGATGGGATTGCGGGTCCCCGATCTCTCGTTTGAATTATTTCTTCTTCCCCCTTAGTTTGGATTCGTTCTTCCAGTGCAAACCCCATCCCCTGGAAGGAAAGCAGTCGACTTTGTCTTTGTGCTGTAACTGTTTTGGTAGGAGGTGCGAGACAGGGCCAGTGTCGTTTGCCCCCTTCCCACCCCTTGATTTTCTCTTTCTTTTTCTCTCTCTCCACCCTGACCCCCTCACCCGCCATCTCAACCCTGACCAGGAACTTGCCACCCATGATTGAGAAATACCCCATTCTGCTGCGCCGCAATGCTGGAACACAGATCTGTACCAGCATAGCTGCTCTGTCACTGAAAGGGTCTAATCTGTAGAGGGGCGTCGGCAGAAATTCCACTCGGGGCGGCAACGTAAACATCTGCTGTCGGTTATAGCCCCACCCGATATTCAGCTCCAGTCACTTCAATGATCAGTCTAGTGACCAGACTGAACCCTGGGATGACAGGGTTGTGCTACGAGGAGAGATTGCGTAGAATGGGCCTATACTCTCTGGAGTTTAGAAGAATGAGAGGTGATCGCATTGAAACATGTAAGATTCTGAGGGGGATTGACAGGGTAGATGCTAAGAGGTTGTTTCCCCTGGCTGGAGAGTCTAGAACTAGAGGAGCACAGTCTCAGGATAAGTGGGCGGCCATTTAAGACTGAGATGAGGAGACATTCCTTCACTCAGAAGGTTGTGAATCTTTGGAATTCTCTACCCCAGAGGGCCGTGGATGCTCAGTCGTTGAGTATATTCAAAGCCAAGATCAATAGATTTTTGGATTCTAAGGGAATCGAGGGATAGAAACATAGAAGATAGGAGCAGGAGTAGGCCATTCGGCCCCTCGAGCCTGTTCCGCCATTTAATGAGATCATGGCTGATCATCCAAATTCAGTACCCTGTCCCTGCTTACTCCCCATATCCCTTTAGCCTTAAGTAATATATCTAACTCCTTCTTGAATATATTTAATGAATTGGCCTTAACTGCCTTCTCTGGTAGAGAATTCCACAGGTTCACCACTCTCTGGGTGAAGAAATTCCTCCTCATCTCATCTTACCCCTTATCCTTAGACTGTGACCCCTGGTTCTGGACTCTCCCGCCATCGGGAACATCCTTCCTACATCTAGTCTGTCTAGTCCTGTTAGAATTTTATAAGTTTCAATGAGATCCCCTCTCATTCTTCTAAACTCTAGCGAATATAAGCCTAATCGACCCAATCTCTCTTCATACGTCATTCCTGCCATCCCAGGTATCAGTCTGGTGAATCTTCGCTGCACTCCCTCCATGGCAAGAACATCCTTCTTCAGATAAGGCGACCAAAACTGCACACAATACTCAAGGTGTGGTCTCACCAAGGCCCTGTACAACTGCAGCAAGACACCGTTGCTCCTGTACTCAAATCCTCTCGCTATGAAGGCCAACATACCATTTGCCTTCTTAACCGCTTGCTGCACCTGCATGCTTACCTTCAGCGACTGGTGCACAAGGACACCCAGGTCTCGTTGCACTTCCCCTTCTCCCAATCTATTGCCGTTCAGATAATAATCTGCCCTCCTGTTTTTGCCACCAAAGTGGATAACCTCGCATTAATCCACATTATACTGCATCTGCCATGCATCTGCCCAATCACCCAACCTGTCCAAATCATACTGGAGTTTCTCTGCATCCTCCTCACAGCACACACGCCCACCCAGCTTTGTGTCATCCGCAAACTTGGAGATATTACATCTAGCTCCCTCGTCTAGATCATTAATATATATTGTGGGGGATAGGGCGGGAAAGTGGAGATGAGGTAGAAGATCAGCCATGATCATACTGAATGGCGGAGCAGGCTCCAGGGGCCGTATGACCGACTCTTGCTCCTATTTCTTATGTTCTTAATGGAACTGAGTTATCGGGCGGGGCAGATAACAGGTGGCCAATGCAATACCGCCCGTTTTGCACTGCTGCCCCTAGACCTAGTTCTACCCCACGGTGGCTGCAAAGTCACTGGCAGTTACCTCGTGGTAAAATCGACTAATTATGAATGTTGGACTTCAGAATAAAAATCAGAAATTGCTTGAAATACACAGCAGGCTGATCAGCACACGAAAGAGAAAGGCTCATAAGAACGTAAGAAATAGGAGCAGGAGTCGGCCATACGGCCCCTCGAGCCTGCTCCGCCATTCAATAAGGTCATGGCTGATCTTCGTCCTCAACTGCATTTTGCCGCCCGATCCCCACATCCCATGTTTCGGCAGAAGCCCTTCTGATGAAAAGGGTCCGACACTGAAACCCGAAACGTTGTCAGCCGTGGCTCAGTGGGCAGCGCTCTCGCCCCGAGTCAGAAGCTCGCGGGTTATGGTCCCACGCCAGAGACTTGAGCACATAATCGAGGCTAGTGCGGTACTGAGGGAGTGCTGCACTGTCGGTGGTGCTGTCTTTCAGATGAGACGTTAAACCACCTCTCGGGTGGACGTAAAGGATCCCATGGCACTATTTCGAAGAAGAGCAGGGGAGTTCTCCTCGGTGTCCTGTCCAATATTTATCCCTCAACCAGCATCACTAAAAAAGATGATCTGGTCATTCTCACATTCATGTGTGAAAATTGAATGTTTCCTACAAGCCTATACTTAAAAGGTGCTTGATTGGCTGTAAAGCGCTTTGGGACGTCCTGAGGTAGTGAAAGGCGCTCTATACACCACCACCTCCAAGTTCCCCTCCAAGTCGCACACCATCCTGACTTGGAAGTATTTCGCCGTTCCTTCATCGTCGCTGGGTCAAAATCCTGGAACTCCTTCCCTAACAGCACTGTGGGAGTACCTTCACCACACGGACTGCAGCGGTTCAAGAAGGAGGTTCACCACCACCTTCTCGAGGGCAACTAGGGATGGGCAATAAATGCTGGCCTTGCCAGCGACACCCACATCCTGTGAACTAATTAAAAAAATATATAAATGCAAGTTCGTTCTTTCTAACTTGTATTTCACGTTTGCATACTGATTGGCTTGCTGTTTATTACACCAGGTGTCCAGTGCCAAATATTCCTGTACCTGTGACTACAAATACCTTTAGGATTTAATTAGTATTGAAGTGGGTGAGTGAAGCTGGCTAGAATCCCATGCTGATTACTTCTGTACCGAGTCCAATTCTGCAATGTACGCGTAGGAGATATATATATTATCAAGTACATCTTTTTAATGTGAAAACCAATTTCAATCAATACGGTTGCGAAGGGAACCCGCAGTTACACTTTGTGATAAGCGTGCCAAGATTAAAGTGCTTCCAGGCAGTCGGTACATGATAATAAATCTGTACAGACTGTTGTGCAAGATTTAATAGTACTGTTTGTATTGATCTCTGCGCTCCTCCAATTCTGGCCTCTTGCGCATCCCCGACTTTCATCGCCCCGCCATTGGCGGCCGTGCCTTCAGCTGCCTGGGCCCTCAGCTCTGGAATTCGCTCCCTACACCTCTCCCCCTCTCCACCTCTCTCTCCTCCTTTAAGACGCTCTTTAAGACCCAGCTCTTTGAGCAAGCTTTTGATCACCTGTCGTAATATCTCCTTACGTGGCTCGGTGTCAAACTTTTCTTTGATTACGTTTCCACTAAAGCGCCTTGGGGCAGCTTACTAGGTTAAAAGTGCTACATAAATTCAAGTTGTTGTATGAATACAACATGCTACAACACGGATCAACACTTGAACAACAACTCGGAGAGGATCTGAGCAAATGAATCACAAAACTGTTACAGGAGTAGCAGTTAAGTTATTTGCATTAACATAAGTGAGGTGATGTCTGTATTTATGTACAGCGACATTATCTGCTGATCAGTGCAGCTCTTGCCTTTCATCTCAATCAGGTTGGGACTTGTTACAAAATTACACACAATATTCTGCGATCAGCTTCCCTCTTTTTTTCTTGTTAAAACTGTACCGGGAACTGAAATGAAACTCATTTCCCGCTGAAACAAGCCCTGAATTATTAATTATTGTTGACACGACTGCATTTGAAATCAGCACTTTAAAAAAAAAAAACATTCCCTAGAGTCAAATCCAACGACCGTACCATCCGATAGACGAGCCGTATCTTAACGCAGGTTTCTATGGGCTCAGGCTCGTGCCGACTGTCCGATGTGAATGTACGGTGTTCACCGCGGGTCGCCAACCCTCCAGGATTGCCCTGGAGTCTCCAGGGATTGCAGATTGATCTCCTGGACACGCCCGCGAGCAACACCAGAGGAAAAATCAAAGGGGCGTTAAAAAAAATTAATGGCACTATTTCGAAGAAGAGCAGGGGGGAGTTATCCCCGGTGTCCCGGGCCAATATTTATCCCTCAAGCAACTACACTGAAAACAGATTATCGCATTGTTGTTTGTGGGAGCTTGCTGTGCGCAAATTGGCTGCTGAGTTTCCTACATTACAACAGTGACTACACTTCAAAAGAAGTTACGGGGATAGGGCTTGTGTGGGATGGCTGTCGGTGTAGGGACCGGGTGCTAGGGTTTGGATGATCAGCCATGATCTCGTTGAATGGCGGAGCAGGCTCGAAGGGCCAAATGGCCTACTCCTGCTCCTATCTTCTAAGTACTTCATTGGCTGTAAAGTGCTTTGGGACGTCTGGTGGTGGTGAAAGGCGATATAGAAATGCAACTCTTCCTTTCTAATTAGTTTTTTTCCCCCAATTTCTTTGAACACTTTCATTTATTAGTTGTAAAAATATTGGAGAGAGGGGAAAAGGCTGTTTGACTGGAATTTGGGGGGTGAGAGTTCATGTGATGAAACCGCCAGGAAAATACGTTCAACCCTATTCGCGACCCGCGGATGCTCTGTTCCGGCAGAACTGTCTGGTGTCCACGGGAGAGCTGGCAAATTCGTCTCCATAGAGATGCACAAATAGAGACCGATATAGAACGGGATTCTGAAGCTCATAAATGGAGAGGTTCAGCCTCTGCAGATTTCTCTGGAGTTAATTTACTCCAAGAAAGGAGACCTCGGAAGTGCCACCAAGTGAGAAATGGTTGGAAGGAACCAGTTTCTGGTGGCTGTAAAACAACTTGTGACACACATTTTGTTTCTGTAAAGGAGCACTCAACCACCCTACAGCAGGAGGTCCTGTGTGGATGTGCAAGTTCTAATCATTCCTTTAATCACACTCGCTGAACACTGCCAACCCAGGAGCACTTCCAGTTTTTGTTTATGAAATTCACAGAAGATCTCAGATAGTAGTGTTTGGGATTTACTTTCTCTATCCCTTTAAGAATCTATAAGCTGTACCGGAGCCAGTGGAGGGTCATGATTGTGCTGCCGTTTTGAGTCTGGTGTGAATGGCAAAGCAGCATTGAAGTACCTCGTCAATCATTGGACCCCCCCCCCCCCGTCAATCATTGGACCCCCCCCGTCAATCATTGGACCCCCCCCCCGTCAATCATTGGACCCCCCCCGTCAATCATTGGACCCCCCCCGTCAATCATTGGACCCCCCCCGTCAATCATTGGACCCCCCCCGTCAATCATTGGACCCCCCCCGTCAATCATTGGACCCTCCCCGTCAATCATTGGACCCTCCCCGTCAATCATTGGACCCCCCCCCGTCAATCATTGGACCCCCCCCGTCAATCATTGGACCCCCCCCGTCAATCATTGACCCCCCCCCGTCAACCATTGGACCCCCCGTCAATCATTGGACCTCCACGTCAATCATTGGAACCCCCCCCCCCGTCAATCATTGGACCCCCCCCCGTCAATCATTGGACCCCCCCGTCAATCATTGGACCCCCCGTCAATCATTGGACCCCCCGTCAATCATTGGACCCCCCGTCAATCATTAGACCCCTCCGTCATTCATTGGACCCCCCCCCGTCAATCATTAACCCCCCCCCCGTTACTCATTGTATCCCCGCCTAACATTAGACCCCCCCCTTGAATCATTGGACCTTTCACCGCTGAGTGGCCTGGGTTCAAGTGCAGCCTGGAATGATGGGAGGAACGTCTCCTCTGTCTATTGGCTGCAAGGGTCCTATATGAAATGAGTTTGGGCCGTCTCAATCCAATTCCTAGTAGACCTACTGACCCTACTCAAACACTAATTGGCGCACTCACCCAGAAAAGCCACAGGATGTCTAGAGTGGGAAATGGAAATATGTCACCCTGGTGATGTAGGGGGTGGTGAGGCACATTGTTGGGGCAGAATAGAACGAGCTTTACTATATGCATCTGGTTGTGCTATACCTGTCCTGAGAGAGCTTAATGGTGCATTCACCAGCACCTTGATGAGCACAAAAATCTTTGAGAAAAGAACAATGATTTGTAAAATCTGGAGTGACTATTTTTAAGTTAAGTACAAAGTAAATCCCCTCATGAGACCACACGGCATGGTCCACCCAAGATAATATAGACATGCATTTATCTAGCATGTATCGCATTGAAGGATCTCAGAATACGTCACACAATTTTTGAAGTACAGTCCACTCCTGATAGTTTGACATTTATAAATGGAATTATTCAATAATTTGAAATTGGTGCCAATGATATCACAGCAAAGTGGGTATTCAGCCTAAAAGTTGAATGACTGGGCAATTTGAATTAAGCAACTTAAGAGGAATCAGTTATACCGTGACTACGGTTGCCAACTCGGGTTGGACGTATTCCTGGAGGTCCCATCACGTGACCTCTCACTGCCAACCACCCAGTCAAAGAGCCCTTTCTCTCCCATCTCCAAACTTTTATAACTGAGAAATGAAAATGTTCAAAGAAAAATTGAAAAAAACCCGCACTTTTTAAAAATTGCCCCCAAGATTTTTTTCTCCGGGGGGTTGCTGGCAACAGTGTCCAGGAGATTAATCTTTAATTCCGGGAGACTCCAGGACAATCCTGGGAGAGTTGGCAACCCAAACGGTTCTTGTGGAGGCAAATTGCTTCCTCGGAACCTGTTGCTCTTGACGTGACCACTAGGGGGAGGCAGGGGTGGGCTGGGTGGGGGAATTAAATCCCTTCTGGTTTACTGACCTCTCTTTCCCACCCTGGCGATGAAATGCCTGTCCTCAGTGTGACACTTTCCCTCAAGACTGGGCTGAGCTCAGACCCTTTCCCTTTGATGAATTGGGCAGGGGGGGTGGCGGGGGGGGGGGGGGGGGAGGGGGTAAACCATGGCCACACAGCGAATAAATTCGTACACGAGCATTTCTGACCTGCCCCTGCCCAATGAAGAAGAGCCCCATTCGTTTAGACTACAACAAATGCCGTAAAATACCAGCATTAATTGAGTTTTTGGTTCGGTAGCCAAGTGACTTTGACTTTGAGAAGCTGGAATGCCTGACTGAAGAAAATCCTGCTTCGATATAGTTATTTGAAATGGAATTTTAATAAGCTATTTCGCTTTACCTTAACCATATGCAGTTACACAAGGACAGAGGGTAAGTCATGCTAAAGTCAGTCAGAGGAAGGAAGTAGTCTTGGCTGATGCACAGTATAGTAGAGCAGACTGTGTTTTCCGCACAAGAGTGTGTCTGTTTTCATGAACTCTATGACACAGTGCAATTAACAGTTGTTTTTACACACCATAACCCAACTCTTTCCTCGGATTTATTTTTGTAGTCCAGAGTACATCGCTGGTGGAATTTTTCCAAAGAAAATATTCCAGCCTATCCTTGGAGACAGATTCCGTGCGCTGGGTTTCCAACAGCCAGTTACATGCGGTGCTGTTTTCGCACATTGGCATGGTGACATTTTATCGGTTGTCGTTACGTAAAAAAACTGCACTGGCAAAAAGCAAAACGGTCCACAAATTATTGTTAAAGATTGTGTCAAAGAAGTTAAAGTAGGCCGTGCCTGTTCTTCTCATCTAAATCACCCATTGCAGTCCGGCAGGGCATGACCATCCAGGTCAGGTGCCTTGCTCTGCAACGCCGCACTTTTAACATTCCCATCCTTGTTTTCAAATCCCTCCGTGGCCTTGCCCCTCCCTATATCTGTAACCTCCTCCAGCCCTCCGAGATCTCGCTGCGCTCCTCCGATTCTGGCCTCTTGCGCGTCCCCCGATTTCCATCGCTCCACCATTGGCGGCCGTGCCTTCAGCTGCCAAGGCTCTAAGCTCTGGAATTCCCTCCCTAAACCTCTCCGCCTCCCCACCTTTAAGACGCTCCCTTAAAACCTACCTCTTTGACAACGAGCCACATAAGGAGAAATTAGGGCAGGTGATCAAACGCTTGGTCAAAGAGGTAGGCCACCTGCCCTAATATCTCCTTATGTGGCTCAGTATCAATAACACAAGCCTTGGGACATTTTGCTACGTTAAAGGCACTTTATAAATGCAAGTTGTTGTTGTTCTATCTACCCTATCAAATCCTGCAATCATTTTAAACACTTCAATTAGATCACCCCTTAATCTTCTGTACTCGAGGGAATACAAGCTTAGTCTGTGCAACCCGTTCTTCCTCATAATTTAACCTTTTCGCCCCGGGAGATTACAGGCACAGGTCTTAATGAACGGTGTTATGGTATGGAGCAAGACTCCAGTCACAAAGCGAAAGTCCAATGTTTCCACCGCCAACCAAAATATCACTCAAGCGTTTAGCCCCTGACCGGTTCAGCAGCTGCACTATTAAATATTCATTGGTTTTGACAGTTCTGCTGTAAAGATGTGTCGCGCACAAGTCGAGTACTTATGTGACCCAGGGTGAACCAAATATTTCTTCTCGGCCAGCAGCCAACGACATCGCCACAGAGCCGTCACGTTGGGCCAACCGGCTGCGCCCGGCCACAGAGGCTGAAGCCACAGGGAGAGAGAACCTTGCACCGTAGTCCTTCTTGCGGCTCCGTCCCAACAGGGGGGGTGGGGGTAGCAAAAAAAAACAGGACGGGTTACCCTGGCAACTGCTTCGTTGAGCGGGGCTTGAGGTTCTGACTCGGAGGCGAGCGTGCTGGGCCTGTGCAGCGATCGGGAACCCTCAGTGCTGCAGCCAGTTACAGTGCCTTGTGTAAAACGCGCTAAATGCCTGTGTTTCTCCACACAACCCCAGCTTCCAGTTTCACCCATAAACCCGCAGAGAGGCAAACCTTTCCCCGTGGAATTAAAAACAAAAAGCCTTGCATTTCTATATTCACAACCTCAGGACGTCCCAAAACGCTTTACAGCCAATGGAGCATTTTTACATAGAAACATAGAAGATAGGAACAGGAGTAGGCCATTCGGCCCCTCGAGCCTGCTCCGCCATTCAATGAGATCATGGCTGATCATCCAAATTCAGTACCCTGTCCCTGCTTTCTCCCCATATCCCTTGATCCCTTTAGCCTTAAGAAATATATTTAATGAATTGGCCTCAACTGCCTTCTGTGGTAGAGAATTCCACAGGTTCACCACTCTCTGGGTGAAGAAATTCCTCCTCATCTCTGTTCTAAATGGCCTACCCCTTATCCTTAGACTGTGACCCCTGGTTCTGGACTCCCCGACCATCGGGAACATCCTTCCTGCATCTAGTCTGTCTATTCCTTTTTTTTTTAAGTGTTGTAATGTAGGAAATGCGGCAGCTAATTTGGACACGTCAAGCTCCCACAATGTAAAAGTGAGCAGATAATCTTTCTTTAGTGATATTGGTTGAGGGATAAATATTGGCCCAGGACACCAGGGAGAACTCCCCTGCTCTTTGGTGCCATGGGATCTTTTACGTCCACCTGAGAGAGCAGACGGGGCCTCGGTTTAGTGTCTCATCCAAAAGACGGCACCTCCGACAGTGCAGCACTCCCTCAGCAGTGCACTAGGGAGCGTGGGCATTGATTATGAGCTCAAGTCTCTGGAGTGGGACTTGAAACCCTGCCCCCGCCCACTGCCCACCCCCCCAACCTTCTGACACAGAGGCGAGAGTGCTACCCACTGAGCCACAACTGACAGGTCGGGAGAGATAACTTTGCGTCTCTTAGAACTGGATATCAGGCAGCGAAGGCCTGGGAGCAGGTTATCGGTCTCTCTCTGCTTGGACAGGGATTGGTGCATTGCTCAGGCTGTGTGATTCAGTGCTTAAATTAATATTTTTCTCTGCAAATTACAGCCTTGGTGCGGAAGCTTAATTATGTGTAAGGCTTGAAATGGGTCGAACAAGAAATGTTGTTGATTCAGCTTTGTGAAGCTCTTTATATGCCCTTTGTTGACTCAGCGACTTTAATAACATGGCACACTTACACATCTGCGCTGCCTATTCTTTTTGTCTAAAATGTACTTTGTTTATCCAGCAGAATTTGACTGTGACAAATGTTGTCTCGAAAGCAAAATACTTAAACCTACACGGCCTCTGCAATAAATGTCGCGTACACCAGCAAAACGCTTCGCGCGCCAGTCGCCCACCAGCACTATCTCTGGGGTGGGGAGAGTGTCGCGCCTTTGGGCCCCTGGCAACCAGCGTTGCTAAGGCAGTGGTGGGCAGAAAATGTAAAGGCCGATTTTTCGATGCATTCGATCGCAAAGGAACTGGCAGGAAAAAAAGAAACTGGTTACTTTTTTTTAAACCTTTGTCCCTTCCCACCCAGAGCTCACAAACATTGCAGAAATATGTCACAGAAACATTTCCCATTCCTTCCCCTCCTCTCCCCCTCCCCTCCTCTCCTCTCCCCCTCCTCGCCACCTCCCCTCCCTCTCCTCTTCCCCTCATCTCTTTCCTTCCCTTCCTCTCCCTCTCTCCTCCCCATCTCTTCCCCTCCTCTCCCTCTCCTCTCCCCTCCCCCTCCCCTCTCCTCATCTCTTTCCTTCCCTTCCTCTCCCCTCCTCACCCCTCCTCATCTCTTTCCTTCCCTTCCTCTCCCCCTCCTCTCCTCCCATCTCTCCCCCTCCCTTCCTCTCCTCCCCCCTCCCCTCCTCATTCCCTACCTTCCTCTCCCCCCTCCTCGCTATCCCCTCCTCTCCCTGTCCTTTCCCCATCTCTTCCTGACTCATCCCCATCCCCCTCCTTTTCCATCTCTTCCTCCCTCATCGCCTCCTCTGTCTCCCTCCAGTGACAGCTATGGCTCAGCTGGTAGCACACTGGCCTCGGAGTCAGAAGGTTGTGGGTTCAAATCTCACTCCCAGAACTTGAGCACATAAAGCTAGGCTGACACTCCCAGTGCAGTGCTGACGGAGTGCTGCACTGGCGGAGGTGCCGTCTTTCAGATGAGACGTTAAATCGAGGCCCCGTCTGCTCTCTCAGGTGGATGTAAAAGATCCCAAGGCACTGTTTGAAAGAAGAGCAGGGGAGTTCTCCCCGGTGTCCTGGCCAATAGATTCCTCAATCGACACAACAAAAACAGATTATCTGGTCATTATCACATTGCTGTTTGTGGGAGCTTGCTGTGCGCAAATTGGCTGCCATGTTTCCCACATTACAACAGTGACTCCACTTCAAAAAGTACTTCATTGGCTGTAAAGCGCTTTGAGATGTCCGGTGGTCGTGAAAGGCGCTATAGAAATGCAAGTCTTTCTTTCTTCCTCTTCCATCTCTCCCTCTCCTTTCCCCATCTCTTCCTCCCTCATCCCCTGCTCTGTTCCCCTCCTCTGTCCCCCCGCCTCCTCTTCCCCTCCCAGACAGGTGCCTCAGTTACCCTGCAAACAGTTCAGACGCCCACACTTGACATTTAAGTAACCTTGACCCCACCCCAGGATCTCGGATCAGGTCAGGGGACAATGTCAGTGGGCAGATGGAAGTTTGGCTCCACCCAGATCTATGCCCCTTCCCCTGCCCCCCCTCCCCCCAAACGCTCCGAAGACCACAAATTTCAGAGCCGGGGGTTTATGCAGTTTCTCCTCAAATGACTGTGCAAGTCATACACGACATACATTGTCAGCGAGTGCGTGTATTACATTCCTCTTTAATAGTTCGAGTGAAGTTGATTGCAGAACTAAAGTGCCCAGAGCTAATGCAGCTCCAGATATTTGGAGCAGATATGAGTTTCACATTTATGTTAGTGCAGGGGCCTCCCTTCCCTTGTTTTCCACAGTCTTGGTTCATTACTGGCAGCAGATAAGTTTTTAGTTGTAGAGATGTAGTATCAGAGGTCACAAAGTACTGCCGTTAAAGGAAGAACCTCGCTGGAAACCAAAAGGAAAAGAACAAACAGAATTCTACTCTTGCAGCTCAATAGTTTCATGAGTTATGCTTTGTGAACAGCCTATCTTTGCGCTGACACATGTATAGTGTATAAACTGTACAACTAAAAGCAAGACTTGCATTTATATAACACCTTTCACGACCTTCAGGATATCCCAAAGTGCTTTACAGTCAATGAAGCACTTTTGACGTGTAGTCCCTGTTGTAATGTGGGAAACGCAGCAGCCAATTTGCGCACAGCAAGCTCCCGCAAACAGCAATGTGATAATGACCAGATAGAAACATAGACGATAGGAGCAGGAGTAGGCCATTCGGCCCCTCGAGCCTGCTCCGCCATTCAATGAGATCATGGCTGATCATCCAAATTCAGTACCCTGTCCCTGCCTTCTCCCCATATCCCTTGATCCCTTTAGCCTTAAGAAATATATCTAACTCCTTCTTGAATATATTTAATGAATTGGCCTCCACTGCCTTCTGTGGTAGAGAATTCCACAGGTTCACCACTCTCTGGGTGAAGAAATTCCTCCTCATCTCAGTCCTAAATGGCTTACCCCTTATCCTTAGACTGTGACCCCTGGTTCTGGACTCCCCGGCCATCGGGAACATCCTTCCTGCATCCAGTCTGTCCAGTCCTGTTAGAATTTTATAAGTTTCAATGAGATCCCCTCTGATTTAGTGATGTTGGTTGAGGGATAAATATTGACCCAGGACACCGGGGAGAACTCCCCTGCTCTTCTTCGAAATAGTGCCGTGGGATCTTTTACGTCCACCCGAGAGAGCAGACGGGGGCCTCGGTTTAACGTCTCATGCGAAAGACGGCACCTCCGACAGTGCAACACTCCCTCAGCACTAGCACTGGAGTGTCAGCCGAGATGTTTGTCGTCAAGTCTCTGGAGTGGGACTTGAACCCCCAACCTTCTGACTCAGAGGCGAGAGAGTGCTACCCACTGAGCTACGGCTGACTTCAAAGGTAACTTGCACACTGCCAGCAGAAAATAAAAATGAGCGCCCCAAAATCCCCAACTAGCTCACGGCTACCTCCGCCCAGTCGGGCCTACTCCTGGCTCTAGTCCCTCACTATGTAGGGGCGCCAACCCGCCAGGATTGCCCTGGAGTCTCCAGGAATTGAAGATTAATACACTGCTTCCAGCAGCTCAGGAGAAAAATCAGAGGGGCATTAAAAAAAAGGTGTTTATTTTCTCCTTTTCGTTGAATACTTTTGATCATAGTTAAAAATATTGGAGATTGCGGGGGGGGGGGGGGGGGAAGGCTGTTTGACCGGGTGAGGCGATTGGAGGAGGGAGGTCATGTGATTAAATCTCCAGGAATAACCCCAACCAGAGTTGGTAACCCTAATGCTATGTGGTTAACTCTTAATGCCCTCTAATAGTGAAAGAAAGAAAAAAGAAAGACTTGCATTTATATAGTGCCTTTCACGACATCTCAAAGCGCTTTACAGCCAATTAAGTACTTTTGGAGTGTAGTCACTGTTGTCATGTGGGAAACTATTCTGTGGCCCAGAAAGCCACTCAATAGTCTAAAACCAATGCTTGAAGAAGGCCCATCGTTACCTCAGACCAACTAGGGATGGACAATAAATGAATCTTTGCTGGCATCTCCTCGCATCCCAAGAACGAATGGGGGGGGGAGGCGGGGGGGGGAATGTTTTATGGTGACCGAATAAATTCCTTTTTTTTTGCTACATGGAATTCCAAAGTTTTTGCCAATTTTGGAAGGGGATTGAAATATTTGTTTGCTTAACTAGGGCCACTGCATAAGTCAATTCCCCTTTTTTTATTACACGGAATTTGCGGATTTTTAGCAGTTCCTCTGGGGCTCACGGTCCCCAATTCCACCCATCTTTCCGTGGAAAATCCGCACCTGATGGTTGAAAACAGTATATTGATTTGTTAACTGTGCTAGTGGCAGAGCATCAGTACTGCACTAACGTTTTCCTGTTTTATTGACGGGCTTTTGAGTTTGCACAGCAGGAATCCTTTCTAGTCTGTCATATTGGGATATAAACTGTTCTTCAAGTTTTACGCTCAGTGAATATTTTTTTCATTGTGGGGGGGGAAGGTGGGAATGATGCCCAAGCCTCATTGGCTGACCCTCAATGGCAACCTCACAGTCGCTAAGGCACGGAGCACAGCGGGAGCTGGAGTCTACGTCCATAGCGGCCATCCCAGCATAATATATTTTTTATCCACACCTTTGTTTTGGCCCTTCCCCCCCCCCTTTTTCTCTCTCCCACGTGGCAGCTGTCTCTCATTCTGCCAGCGCATTTCACACCTCATCTCGAGCCGTCTTTTGTCTCCACCAGTCCTATCACCATCTCATCTCGTTTTGAATACCTTTTAATGTCTCTTCACTTCTCTTTTATTCTTTCATCCCCATTTCCCAGCCCCCAAACTGACCTTTTAATCTGTTTCATTTCCTGTGTGTTTTCAGTCCTGACGAAGGGTTTCGACCTGAAACGTTGACTATTTCTCTCTCCACGGATGTTGCCTGGCCTGCTGAGTTGTTCCAGCATTTTCTGTTGTTATTTCGGATTTCCAGCATCCGCAGTATTTTGCTATCATGCGAGCAGTTAACTTCACCGCTCAGATGTTGGCCCAGATTTTTTTGGCTGCCGAAATCACGGCGAGTTTAATGGCGCGCGCCATTATTAACGTGCAAATCGTCTGGCAATTTGTGGTGAGGAAGGGATACACCGTGAATTGCGAATCGCCACACGTTGCTGGATGATTTGCGCCGTTAGCCTCGCGGAAACAGCAGCTCGCCCTCAACCTCCCCGGGAGTTTCATGAAGTTGCTGCATTTGTGCATTAATTGCCCATTAAACGCGACGCAGAAAGTTAGGGCTGGTAATTAACAGCGTAAGGACCCTTTTAATGAGGAGATTTATGTTCCTGGAATGCCACTCAACCTCTCCAGCACAGAAAGGGAACAATTTAAACCGTGGAGTCTCATTCCTACCGATACTGAACATTGTTAGAGATTTTTAAAACATTAATTTTTTATTTTATTTCTGTCTCTTTACTCTCTCTCTCTCTCTCTCTCAATCCATACTGTCTTTCCCTCACACAGATTTAAGGTTTTGGGCAAGAGATACAGGAAGGATGTGAGGAAAAACTTTTACGCAGTGAGTGGTGAGGACCTGGAACTCGCTGCCGATGGAAGTGGTGGAACCGGAGACACTCAATGTTTTCAAGGGGAGACTGGATCAGGCACTTGAGGGAAATAAACTTGCAGGGCTACGGGGATAGAGTGGGGGAATGGGACTGACTGGATTGCTCTACAGAGAGCTGGCACGGACTCGATGGACCGAATGGCCTCCTTCTGTGCCATTATGACTCTATGACTCTCTCTTTCTTTCTCTGTATCTGATTTGACTTTAATTCACCCTATTTCCTTCTCCGTCGTTCCTCTGTTTCTTTCTCTGTCCTAAAATCTCATGGGTTAAGGAGATAGACTGTTGGTCCCGTCGTTCACCAAGGTCCCAGATGCTCCATTGCTGTCACCGCCACATTATCAGCTCGCACTGCCAGCAATTTGCGGCGCAAACATTTTTGGGCAGGAAGGTGGGGTGGGGAGTCTAACTAACGGGGCACACCGCGAGATGCCCGGCTCCAGCAAAATCTGTGTCATAGTGTTCCCAGACACTTCGCCATCTGCTGGACCCGCTGAAAATTGGTGAAAGTCTTCGAACGTGAAAGATGCCACTCAGGGCATCGATTCGAACTTGGTATTCTTTCATTTTGGGAGCCTTCCAGCAGTTAAAACCTAATCTGCTGCCAAATTCTCACCCTTTCTCCCCCCCCCCCCCAACCCCTGCCCCTCCTTAGTCTTAAAGACCCTGTTAGCTAGCAGGACTCTTGGCTGGCCATGGTATGTTGTGTCCCCTCTGGAACAGTTTGAGTGAGTGAGTGAATGGAACATTGATCCTGTCACTTTTATGTTGTCTGTATTTCACTAATGACTGCGGGGTGGGTGTCAGCTCCTGTACTTTATTGTTTCGTGGGTGGGGGGTGGGGGGGACACAGGAGGTGATAAATAACGAGTGCCTGCCCTACAATTTACTAAACCTCAGTGAGTCTGAAATGGAAATATAAACTGCACACTGCACCACAGTGAGCGTCACATTCAGCAACTCGAACACACTCTCTGGGCTTAAAAAGTGGGTGTGCAGCAAGCACTTCATCCATAAGAAAACAGTTGGACCCGATTAACATGCGTGGCTGACAATTGCTGAAGCACTGTTTTTTAAGAAAAAACTCTTTAAAAAGTTTTGCTTTAAAGCAGGTGGCTGAGAGCTATGCTCCAGCGGTTGCCATAGAAACACTGGTCAAGCAACAAAAAAAGAATGCAGTTGGTTTCTAGTTTCAGGTCCTAACAAGGAGAGGGGAAAGGACACCAAAAAAATCCACAAACACTTACCCCCCAGTTTCGAGCCTGCGCTTGAAGAAATGAGAAGAAATTCATGCAACGCTTGAGACCCCAAAGCTTCCTGTGTCCTGGAGTGCTGGTTAATAATAGTGAGCACTTGTACCAGAGCTGGAGATGTGGGTGGCTGGCTTCACCTTGCCTTGATCCGAGGTGATTCCATGGCTCCTTGCACACGCCCTGGTCAGCCTGCGTGTGTCCCCTTTCCCGGGGAGAGGAGGATGTCCATCCCTTTCCTGGGAAACGCAAGGACGGCTAGAAGATTGCACAGCAGCCTCCCGGGAGGAATGGCACAGCAGCGAGCAGACAGCAGCTCATTCTCATTCCCAGCCCCTCTCAGCGATGTCAGCAGCAAGGGAGAGGAGGGGAGGGTAGAGAGAGAGAGAAAGAAAGTTCCTCCTAAACTGTTCAAGTGTTCAGAGGAAGCAGGCTGACCTAGATTGTATCTGCTGGAAAATAATAAAACAAGAAATAACTGAACCACTTCTCTCTCTCTCTCTCTATTCCCCGAGTGTACTCATCATCCTACTGGTCTTCAGTGATGACTGGAGGGAGGCTGGGTCTCGGCAGATACACCATGTAATGTGTGCACTGGCTGCTTTTCATTAAAAGCCTGAATGCAGTGCGGTCACACCACAGAAGGCTTGTCTGGCAAGCTGCCTATTCCGTGGGCATGATTTCCAGCGAGGCACCTAAGATTTCAGTTGATTCTTTTAACCCCCCCCCCTCTCTCTCTCTCTCTCTCTCTCTCTTAAACTTCAAAAACAAGCCCTCTCAATCCTTACCTTGTGCAGGCTGCTCACTGGGTTTCTCACTGACAGCGCAAGCAAGGCGTGTTCTCCTACTTCTGCTTCAGTGCACTTCAGAAGCCTTTCTGATCCAGCCCAGTGTGCCCCAACACTTGTGAGCCTATTCTTTTATTTTCTCTCCCCCCCCCCCCCAACCCGCAAAAGGGTTTTATTTTTTGGAGAATGGACACAGGTTACATCCCAACCCCACACACCACTTAAAACTCGACAACAGCAAGATATTTCAGACTATTTCCAGGATGTTTTTTGGTTTTAATCTTTTGGCAAGGGAGGGAGGTGGTGGTGGGGGAAAGATTGCTGGCATTTTCTTCCTATCAAAAACTATAGTGCTTGTGACAGCTAGCAGAGGGAAAAGGTTATTAATCATTTAAAAAAAAAAAAAATTAGAATGCAAGAGTGGGGCACCTTCCAAATGGCGACTCAGGGCAGAACACCACTCAGTAAAATCCTCCCCCCCCCACCAAAAAAAATCTGCTTTTGGTTTCTCCGAGGGGGGGGGGGGGAGTCGGAGCCGATTAAGAGCTCTTTGCCAAGTGCTTGGCATTTTTATGACTGGCCTCATTAGCAAAGGATGCAACAACTTGTTTTGAGAAAACAGCAGCTGTGGAGTCAGGAGACAGTTTTCAAATCTTTGACATGTGGAGTGGGAGGAAGGGGGGTGCGGGGGCGGTGAGGGTGAAGGAGTGGGTGGGTTAGGCTGGAGAGAGAGGAGGGGTCTCTACTGCACAGAGTGAATTAACACTTGCTGCACAACTGTTGGGACCCCAGCCAAGGAATTTGCACAATGTGCATAGGACTGATAAGGGATTGCAATCATTTGCTGCTTTCAGCAGTTTCCTGGCTGTGCGCAGTAAGGTACGGAAAAATACTGGGGGAATATTATGGTATGGTGTGGTATAATTATTTAACAGTTGAGTCTATGGTGCTGGCACAGCCCCAAAATGCTGCCAACTCCAGAATAGCCCCAATTATAAATTGTACATGTGATAGTACTTGCGTGGGATTTGTAACTGAAGGGGCAGGATTTTCATTGGGCCGTGGAGGTGGGACTGAAGGCGTGTGGGGGGCTAAAATCCCGAAATCGGGGGGCACGAACCAAACCCGCCTCCATGCCAGTTTCAAAGGAGGCGGGTACCCGACCCGTGCTGGGACCCGCCTCCCCGAGGCAGGAAGGGGATTCGTGCCAATTAACTGCCTGTTAACAGGTAGTTAACGGGCAGTTTTTAGCCTAATCCCTATTTTTAAGGTTGAAGTGTGGGATTCCCGACGGCTCCAAACCACGCCAAGTTAGAGGAGGCGGGCCGTCAGGCTGAAGGGCTTGGAGGGGTCGAGATGTCCGGTGTTCAGGTGAGTGATGAGTGCATGAGTGCAGAGGTAAGTGTGTTTGGTGTGTGTAAAGTGTTTAAAGAAGTTTTACTTACATGTACTTACCTTTACAGCCTTCCTTCCTTCAGGTCTCGGGAGTCCCTCATCTCACCGGCACAGAAAGCAGAATGGCCGCGATCTGTCAAAAATTGCAGCAGTCAGCTTTCTGTTCCGGAGAGATCTCTAAATCATCCTGAGAGGAAGGAATTAACTTGGAGTACAGATTATCAG
This sequence comes from Somniosus microcephalus, assembly GCF_052327205.1. Taxonomy (NCBI): domain Eukaryota; kingdom Metazoa; phylum Chordata; class Chondrichthyes; order Squaliformes; family Somniosidae; genus Somniosus; species Somniosus microcephalus. The sequence continues at coordinate 18,341,965 of NC_140997.1, read as the reverse complement.
TGCTTGACAGCTTCAAACAGCTGTGAAATGCTGGGCGGGCTCAACAAGGTCAATCAAGTCAAAATCGCGTGGGTTGGCTAGAACTCGATGGAGGCGGGGCTACAACCCCGAAAGTTGTAATCCCGCCTCCTACCCGCCGCCTCAATGAAAATCCAGCCCAAGGTGTCTGCGGTAGGCTAAGTGGGCAGCGCTCTCGCCTCTGAGTCAGAAAATCGTGGGTTCAAGTCCCACTCCAGAGACTTGATCACGCAAGCCAACTCTCCCAATGCAGTACTGAGGGAGTGCTGCACTGTCGGAGGTGCCGTCTTTCAGATGAGACGTTAAACCGAGGCCCCGTCTGCTCTCTCAAGTGGACGTAAAAGATCACATGGCATTATTTCGAAGAAGAGGTTGGGAGTTCTCCCAATATTCTCAACATTCTCCCAATATTTATCTCTCAAACCAACATCACTGTAAAAACAGATTATCTGGTCATTGTCACATTGCTGATTGTGGGAGCTTGCTGTGTGCAAATTGGCTGCTGTGTTTCCTACATTACAACAGTGACTACACTTCAAAAGAACATAATTGGCTGTGAAGTGTTTTGGGACATCCTGAGGTTGTGAAGGGTGCTATAGAAATGCAAGTCTTTTCTTTTTTAAGCTATAGGTATAGTGTATTCGGTATATTACAATTTAGTATTTTGCAGTTCTGTGTATTAGTTTAGTACACGACTCTTATAGTTCAATATATTTAGTATATTACAGTTTGATATATTTGTGTTACAGCACAGTACAATATATTGTAGTTTAGCATATGGTAATTTAATATATTTGGTCTCTGACAGATCAGTTTACAGCAGTTCATTATATTGCAGTTCAGTATTTTTTTTATTCGTTCATGGGATCTGGGCGAGGCCAGCATTTATTGCCCATCGCTAGTTGCCCTCGAGAAGGTGGTGGTGAGCCGCCTTCTTGAACCGCTGCAGTCCGTGTGGTGAAGGTACTCCCACAGTGCTGTTAGGGAGGGAGTTCCAGGATTTTGACCCAGCGACGATGAAGGATTGGCGATATACTTCCAAGTCAGGATGGTGTGTAACTTGATGGGGAACTTGCAGGTGGTGGTGTTCCCATGCGCCTGCTGCCTTTGTCCTTCTAGGTGGAAGAGGTCACGGGTTTGGGAGGTGCTGCCGAAGAAGCCTTGGCCAGTTGCTGCAGTGCATCTTGTAGATGGTACACACTGCAGCCACGGTACGCCGATGGTGGAGGGAGTGAATGTTTAAGGTGGTGGATGGAGTGCCAATCAAGCGGGCTGGTTTGTCCTAGATGGAGCTTCTTGAGTGTTGTTGGAGCTGCACTCATTCAGGCAAGTGGAGATTATTCCATCACACTCCTGACTTGTGCCGGTAGATGGTGAGCCGGTGCACGGCCGCACAGTTTAACGGGAACATTGGATGTGAGTTCTTGCTCTTTCTTGAAGTCGGCTGGAATTGCTTGGGGCTCAAGGGTTGGGAGCCACACGTGACCCCCGGGGCACCAGACAGACAGCCCTTGCTGTACCTGAAAGAACCCATCCACTTTAAACCAAAAGCAAAATGCCGCGAAGGCAGGGAAATCTGAAATATTAAAACCGGAAAAATGCTGGAAACACTGCTCAAGGTCAGGCAGCATCTGTGGAGAGAGGAAGACGGGGTTAAAATCGTAACTCATCATCAGGTCCCATTCAGAGGACGCTGAAGGTGGGGGTGGCGGGGGACGACTGGATTTCACCATCGCATACTCTGGGACAGAATTGCACACTTGGCTGGAGCCTGCCTGACCTCCTTCACTAAACACAAGATTGAACTGGCGCTCACAGAGATTAGTAAAAATCATAGAATGGTTACAGCACAGAAGGAGGCCATTTGGCCCGTCGAGCCCGTGCCACTCTCTGGAAGAGCACTTCAGCTAGTCTCACTCCCCTGCCCTTTCCCTGTAGCCCTGCAAATTTCTTTCCTTCACTTATCCAATTCCCTTTTGAAAGCCGTGATTGAATTTGCCTCCACCACCCTTTCAGACAGTGCATTCAGATCCTAACCACTCGCTACATAAAGAAGTTTTTTTATTACACCGCCTTTGGTTCTTTTGCCAATCACCTTAAATCTGTGTCCTCTGATTCTCGACCCTTCCGCCAATGGGAACAGTTTCTCTCTATCTACTCTGTCCAGACCCCTCATGATTTTGAACACCTCCATCAATTCTCCTCTCAATCTTCTCTGCTCTGAGGAGAACAACCCCAGCTTCCCCAGTCTATCCATGTAACTGAAGTCCCTCATTCCTGGAATCATTCTCGTAAATCTTTTCTGCACCCTTTCTAAGGCCTTCACATCCTTCCTAAAGTGCGGTGCCCAGAATTGGACACAGTATGTATTTGAAGGTTTCCTGAAGGCGGTTTCTGCAACACTAGCAGGTCATCTGCTAATCATGGTTCATGTTCTGCTTTTCTTCCCAACCAGAATAATTTCAGATGGCAGGCTATGTGTTCGACAGACCAGCTGACGGTTGTTCGTGCCTTTTAAAGCTTTGTTTTGTTAGTTAGTGACTGGACGTTGTAAAAACAAAAATGAACAGATTATAATGATGTTATTACAGTGACGATGATTAAATCTAACAGTAGTTATTCATAAGCGTACTGACGAATGACAGGTTCTGGGCGAGCTTACAGTCTCCAAGGCAGAATCGTTTGGGAAGCAGAGAGCACTCTGATGGCGCAGTCGGTAAATTCCGTGCATGGATTGCACCGAGCCACAAGGCCACAATCACCAACTCTAACCCCTGACCTCTGCCGAGTTAGTGGACCTCGGTCAGAGCAGTGATAGGGTTGTGCGCCTGAAAACAATCAGCCAGCTCCTGATTGCCCTCCAGCACACCCTGCTGGAGGGTCCATGTGTGTGCGCAGATGTCTGATCTCCAGGCCTTTCAGCACTTAAAAGACGGAAGAACAGGCTGCTGAAGTACTCTTGGCTCCTAAGACCTTTACGTAGAGAATGCATAGAAACACCAGGACTCTGCAGGCAATCTGGGATTGCGCAGACGTGATTTACTGACTCGACTGCGCCATCTCTTATCATAGAATAACAACAGAAAATGCTGGAAAAACTCAGCAGGTCAGGCAACGTCCGTGGAGAGAAATTTGAGTTGATGTTTCGGGTCGAACCCTTCTTCAAAACTGGAAAGAAAAGAAACTAGATCGAAGGCAGGGCTGCGATCGGACAAAAGAATAAAAGAAACAAAAGAGATTAGAAGCTAGACGAGATGGTAATAGGCTGAGATTGGGTGTAAAGTGTACTGGCAGGGCAAGAGATAGCTGCCAGGTGTGAGAGAGAAACAAAAGGAAAGCGGGGGGGGGGGGAAAGGAGTGGAAAAATTACAAGAAAAAATGAAATAGGGGCCGAGCTTATGATCTGAAATTGTTGAAATCGATATTGAGTCCAGAAGGCTGCAGAGTGCCGAATCGGAAGATGAGGTGCTGTTCCTCGAGTTTACGTTGAGCTTCCGTGGAACAATACAAGAGGCCAAGGACGGTGAGGTCCGAGTGGGAATGGAGCGGTGAATTAAAATGACAGGCGACCGGAAGCTCGGGGTCACCCTTACGGACTGAACGGAGGTGTTCCGCACCGTCCTTGGCCTCTTGTATTGTTCCACGGAAGCTCAACGTAAACTCGAGGAACAGCACCTCATCTTCCGATTAGGCAGTCTGCAGCCTTCCGGACTCAGTATCAAGTTCAACAATTTCAGATCATAAGCTCGGCCCCTATTTCATTTTTTCTTGTAATTTTTCCACTCCTTTCCCCCCCCCCCCCTTTCCTTTTGTTTCTCTCTCACACCTGGCAGCTATCTCTTGCCCTGCCAGTACACTTTACACCCAATCTCAGCCTATTACCATCTCGTCTAGCTTCTAATCTCTTTTACCTCTTTTGTTTCTTTTATTCTTTTTTCCGATCGCAGCCCTGCCTTCGATCTAGTTTCTTTTCTTTCCAGTTTTGAAGAAGGGTTCGACCCGAAACGTCAACTGAAATTTCTCTCCACGGATGTTGCCTGACCTGCTGAGTTTTTCCAGCATTTTCTGTTGTTATTTCGGATTTCCAACATCTGCAGTATTTTGCTATCTTATAGAATGATGCCGCACAAAAGGAGGCCATTCGGCCCATCGTGCCTGTGCCGGCCCTTTGAGAGATTCTATCCAATTAGTCCCACTCTCCCCTGCTCTTTCCCCAGAGCCCTGTAAATTTTTCTTCTTCAAGTATTTATCCAATTCCCTTTTGGAAGTTTTATTGAATCTGCTTCCACCGCCCTTTCAAGCAGCGCATTCCAGATCACAACAACTCGCTGCGTAATAAAAAATTCTCCTCATCTGGCCTCTGCTTCTTTTGCCAATGACCTTAAACCTGTGTCCTCTCATTACCCACCCTCCTGCCACTGGAAACACTTTCTCCTTATTTCCTCGATCAAAACCCCTCATGACGTTGAACACCTCGATCAAATCTCCCCTTTCTCCCTCCTTCCCCTTCCCGAAGACTCAAATTACTGAATTATGGGAAGGATTATCCTGCAGCACCTCACCCAAGTGGTCAGTTTTCACACGTGAGCCTTGAATACGAATGTGTTAGTGGGACTATTCACCCCGTGTGGCGGCATGGGGTGGGGGGGGGCTTCACAGTCGCGCCTGGTCTCGTGCTGAGCACACGGGCGGCTCCAGCAGAAGCTGCTACACTCCATTCAGGAGCAGAATGCTGGCTGGCTTGCCCTAGCCCTGCAGCCTGGGCTCCTGTTGCCCAGCCGAGCCCCCTGCACATGTTTAACCTTCCCCGCCAACCTATAAAAGCAGCAATGGCTGTGTCTGACACAGCCCCAAACTGCTGACGACTCCAGAATGGTCCCGATTAGAAGCCTGTGACATGCGAAGATCAGTCCTTGCGTGGGGTTCGTAACGAACGCTATAGGTACACCCAACCTTCCTTCAGTGGTATTTGAGGGGTTAATAAGTCCATGAAAGCCTAAAGGGAGGGAGTCGCCTTCAGTGTGCCAATGCAGCCTTCGGTCGCCTGAGGAGGTGGATGTTTGAGGACCGTGGCCTCAAGCCTGACACTAAGCTCATGGTCTACGGAGCAGTAGTGATACCCACCCTCCTGTATGCTTCGGAGATGTGGACCATGTACAGCAGGTGCCTCGGAGCGCTGGAAGGGTGCCACCGGCGCTGCCTCCGCAAGATCCTGCAAATCCATTGGCAGGATAGGTGCACCAACGTCAGTGTTCTGGCTCAGGCCAACATCCCCAGCATCGAAGCTTTGACCATGCTCAATCAGCTCCGATGGACGGGCCACGCTCGATCAGCTCCGATGGACGGGCCACGCTCGATCAGCTCCGATGGACGGGCCACATCGTCCGCATGCCCGATACAAGACTCCCAAAACAAGCGCTCTGCTCGGAGCTCCGACACGGCATAAAAGCCCCAGGTGGGCAGAGGAAACGCTTCAAGGACACCCTCAAAGCCTCCTTGAAAAAGTAACATCCCCACTGACACCTGGGAATCCCTGGCCCAAGACCGCGCAAAGTGGAGGAGAAGCATCCGGGAAGGCACCGAACACCTCGAGTCTCTTCGCCGGGAGCAAGCGGAAGCCAAGCACAAACAGCGCAAGGAGCGCACGTCAACCCAAGCAACCCCACCCAACCGCCCCTTCAACCACTGTCTGCCCCACCTATGACAGAGTCTGTAGGTCCCGCATTGGACTCATCAGTCACCTGCGAACTCATTTTTAGTGTGGAAGCAAGTCATCCTCGGTTCCGAAGGACTGCCTAAGAAGAAGAATACTTCTAAGGGGGAGGGAGAGTCACACTCCCACGGAACATGTTGAATTTTTATATTAAAAATGGGTCATTCTGTTTTTTTTTTTAATGCACTTTCTGTACTTCACAATTCATTGATTTTTATCGTCAGTCACCTGCCACCCCAAAATGTCGGTCCCACTTTCTCCCTCCTTTCTTGCCACAGCACTGCACCTGCTCCCTTCCATTTTCTCTTCATTCTCCTCCCTTTCTCCTTCCCTCCTTTTCCTCGCTACTCTTGTAAAGAATTCCAGCACACAGCCCAGAAGCGCTCCCAATGAATTGTATGGACGTGCCCAGAAGAACATTAAAATTTAATACAAAAGTGATTTTGCCCATTCCCCCCCCCCCGCCCCCCCAACAAGATGCTGTAATGTACCTTTTTAATTTACTAAGTGCCATTCAATGGAATTATATGTAATGCTACATTCAGAATTGGACACAAATCTCAGTGGAGTGGCTTTGTTTGAAAGTTGCTCTACTTCTGTTTGCACTCTTGGCTTAAGGGCACCATGATCTATTGTAGTATTGAGACCTCAGTCACAGCCTGTCTGAATATCCTGTGTATATTAAGCCGAATGCTCAATCCGACCAGACAAGGATCAGCCAACAATTTATCCTGACTTGCACTCAAATCATCCCAAATAGATTTGCACAGGTGGCTTCTAAATCCCACATGACCTGTCAAACTACCACCCAAATTTGCTGGTGTTTTGCAATATACAAACTGATAAGGAAAGTGTTATCACCAGGTTAAGAGTGTAACGTGCGAGCTGTTCGCCATTCACTACAGGTAGCAGCAGTCGGGGAAACAGGCTCGCACAAAACAAAGAGACATTTCTAGATGTTGAATTTTTAACATTTCATTTACATCTTAATTTGCTGTGAGATCAGTTGAAAAGAACTATTTACCTTTTGTTGGCACTTCATTCATACAGGGTTTATGTATCCAGTGTATGGGTCAGTTTGTTTTATCCACTGTATGGGTCAGTTTGTTGTATCCACTGTATGGGTCAGTTTGTTTTATCCACTGTATGGGTCAGTTTGTTTTATCCACTGTGTGGGTCAGTTTGTTTTATCCACTGTATGGGTCAGTTTGTTTTATCCACTGTGTGGGTCAGTTTGTTTTATCCACTGTGTGGGTCAGTTTGTTTTATCCACTGTATGGGTCAGTTTGTTTTATCCAGTGTATGGGTCAGTTTGTTTTAACCAGTGTATGGGTTAGTTTGTTTTATCCACTGTATGGGTTAGTTTGTTGTATCCAGTGTATGGGTTAGTTTGTTTTATCCACTGTATGGGTTAGTTTGTTTTATCCACTGTATGGGTCAGTTTGTTTTATCCACTGTATGGGTTAGTTTGTTTTATCCACTGTATGGGTCAGTTTGTTTTATCCAGTGTATGGGTTAGTTTGTTTTATCCAGTGTATGGGTTAGTTTGTTGTATCCAGTGTATGGGTTAGTTTGTTTTATCCACTGTATGGGTTAGTTTGTTGTATCCAGTGTATGGGTTAGTTTGTTTTATCCAGTGTATGGGTCAGTTTGTTTTATCCAGTGTATGGGTCAGTTTGTTTTATCCACTGTATGGGTCAGTTTGTTTTATCCACTATGGGTCAGTTTGTTTTATCCACTGTATGGGTCAGTTTGTTTTATCCAGTGTATGGGTCAGTTTGTTTTATCCAGTGTATGGGTCAGTTTGTTTTATCCAGTGTATGGGTCAGTTTGTTTTATCCAGTGTATGGGTTAGTTTGTTGAGCCGCAGTCTCCAATTAGAATGCGAAATGCGGGGTTGTTTGAATGATGGCGACCGTGATTCTATCGTATGCAAGCCGCCTTTTCCGATTACCAATGAGTTCTCATCTGTATTATTCAAGGTTCTCTTACAGAATTTCAAAAATAGCAGCTGATATTTAAAACGACGGAGCAGATAATTGAAATGTGTTAATTGCCCTTTTTTTGATCTTGTATTCATTCTCCTAATGTGGGCTTCGCTGGCAAGGCCAGCATTTATTGCCCATCCCTAGTTGCCCTCGAGAAGGTGGTGGTGAGCCGCCTTCTTGAACCGCTGCAGTCCGTGTGGTGAAGGTACTCCCACAGTGCTGTTAGGGAGGGAGTTCCAGGATTTTGCCCCAGCGACGATGAAGGATCGGCGATATATTTCCAAGTCAGGATGGTGTGTGACTTGGAGGGGAACTTGGAGGTGGTGGTGTTCCCATGCGCCTGCTGCCCTTGTCCTTCTAGGTGGAAGAGGTCGCGGGTTTGGGAGCTGCTGTCAAAGAAGCCTTGGCGAGTTATAAACTTGCTTAATTTAGTTGGCTGTTGTAATATCTATCACGTTGGAGGCGATTATTGTGTTAAAATCGGATACTTGCGTGCTGGCAATAAAATAATTCAGTTTTTTTCTTTGGCAAAGCCACTCAACTTGTTTTCTGGTTATCAGGATATTGAAGAAGACAAGACAGAAGTGCTCGTGCACCAGGAAGAGGAGGAACTGGCGCCAGAAGTAAAGAGAAAGATTGAAAGGAAACTGAAGAAAGAGCGTAAAAAGGAAGCAAAGAAGCTGCTGAGGGAAGCGGGCGTGTCGGTGGAAGAGGAGAAACCTCAGCAGCCTTCAGCATGCGACCTTGCGCTGAAATATCTGAAGAGGTGAGAGATAAAACAAATTCCTTTATTTTGGCAGCTTTTTAGTCAGAAGAACTTTTTGGCAACTCTTTACTCGGTCTGGATGGAGTTACTATTGGCAACAATGGAGAAACTTGCCACCGGCGCAGCCTCCCTCTAATAAACTGGCACCGCAAAGCAATTCTAACTGAATTTCTTGGGCTGAAAATAAATATCTGTAAAAACACTCAAAGTGCTTTTTTGATGTACCATTGTACTGTGCTCAATAGTGTGACAGAAGCAACAAAAAGAAAGACTTGCATTTATATAGCGCCTTTCACAACCTCAGGACATCCCAATGCGCTTTACAGCCAATGAAGCACTTATTGAAGTGTAGTCACTGTTGTAATGGAGGAAACGCGGCAGCCAATTTGCGCACAGCAAGCTCCCACAAATAGCAGTGTGATAATGACCAGATAATCTGTTTCTGTGAAGTCGATTGAGGTATAAATTTTGGCCAGGACACCAGGGATAACTCCCCCTGCTCTTCTTCGAAATAGTGCCGTGGGAACTTTTACATCCACCTGAGAGATCTCATCTCATCCGAAAGACGGCACCTCTGACAGTGCAGCACTCCCTCAGCACTGCACTGGAGCGTCGGCCTGGATTTTTGTGCTCCCTCGGAAGTGGGACTTGAACCCACAACCTTCTGACTACAACAGCTCTGCAAGTGAGGCTGACCGGGACTAGGGAGGTCATTTATCACGGGCCGATGTTGAGATTTTCACCCTAGCGCACAAGTTTCCCTGTCAGTTTTCTCTACTCGTCAACGCTTGAATCTTAGTCAGTGTTTTCTGTCTTTCTCCATGTAACTGTAAGAAGGAAAGAACTTGCATTGATATAGCGCCTTTCATGGCCTCGGGATGTTCCAAAGCGCTTCACAGCCAATGATGTACTTTTGAAATGTCGTCACTCTTGTATTGTAGGGAAAAACGTGGCAATCAGTTTGGGCACAGCAAGCTCCCGCAAACAGCAAAGTGATAATGACCAGACAATCTGTGCTTGTGGCGTTGGTTGAGGGAGAGGTGATAGTGCTACCACTGAGCCAAGCCTGACGCCAAACAGCTGCTCGTAAGGTTTGCACACGCTCTTCTCTGCTTATCGGTGCTTGAATTCACGCTTAGTTTGAGCTGTGTCATTGAGGTGAGCACTCGCTGACTGAATGATCAACTGTTACAGCAGCCAGCTTCTTGTATCCTGCGGGATCCAGTATCCATGGGCTTTTGCCTCAGTGCACTGAACCAAGTTGAGAGTGGCTGTTCTCATTCCTAAAATACAGCGACTACACTTCAACCAGTACTTCACTGGCCGTAAAGCGCTGTGGGGCGTCCTGAGGTCATGAAAGGCGCTATAGAAATGCAAGTCTTTCCATACTCACCAGTAGTTGAGCCAAGCACCCAACCTCGGAGGGAAAAGGGCGAGAGAATTCACAATAGAAGAACACAAAGGTTGCACTTTGAAAAAATAATCTGGTTTCCAGGCTACAGATACACAAACAAAGTTGTGGTGGGGTTAGGTTTGATTAAATTTATTGCCGCCTCCAAATAAATCACCAGGGCTTTATCTTACTTTTTGAAATGCATTTGCTGCATATAAACTTGGGAGGTTTGTGGCCAGCGTGTTGTACAATTCTGCCCCAGCGATGCTGTAGTAATTACATTACAAATCTCAGATCACAGCCAAACAGCATCTGGTTTCCTGGCACCCGTCAATGGCGAGGAGGGACACACAGTCGCGCCATCACTTTCTTGCAGCTCGCTAGACCTATTTTTGGGGGGAGTGAAGTAACCGTCACCTCGTTGCTGTTTTTGTCGGGAGATAAATGTTTGCTTCCACTTTGGATTTCAAGTGGCACAGAAAGGTGTATCCAGGTTGACTTGTAAGTGTCTTGGCCAACATTCCTCTCTCCACCAAAAGAAAGACAGAAAGACTTGCATTTATATAGCACCTTTAATGACCACCGGATGTCTCAAAGCGCTTTACAGCCAATGAAGTACTTTTTGAAGTGTAGTCACTGTTGTAATGTGGGAAAGGTGGCAACCAATTTGCGAACAGCAAGCTCCCACAAACAGCAATGTGATAACGACCAGATAACCTGTTTTAGTGATGTTGGCTGAAGGATAAATATTGGCCAGGACACCGGGGAGAACTCCCCTGTTCTTCTTCGAAATAGTGCCGTGGGATCTTTTACGTCCACCTGAGAGAGCAGACGGGGCCTCGGTTTAACGTCTCATCCGAAAGACGGCACCTCCGACAGTGCAGCACTCCCTCAGCACTGCACTGGGAGTGTCAGCTTAGCTTTATGTGCTCAAGTCCCTGGAGTGAGACTTGAGCACCTAAATGCCACCCAACACGGGTTATCCGGCCATTTGCCGTTCGAAGGACCTTGCCACGTGCAAGTCGGCTTCTGCGATTTTCTACATAACGGCAGTGACTAGACCTCAGAAAGTAACTTCTTGACTGTAAAGCTCTCTGGGAAATCACGAGGATGTGATGAGGCACTATGTAGACGTGAGTTCTTTCTTTTAACACTGCCAACAACTTAGTCCACATTCGCTTTCACAAATGCTACACATAGTACAGAAAAAACAGGAGAGATGGGCACCGACCGTGAGCACTGCCATCTGGGTGAAGGCCAATTCCAGATCGAACATGGTACACATCTTCTTCCTCCTTCTTAGGCAGTCCCTCGGAACCGAGGATGACTTGCTTCCACATTAAAAATGAGTTCGCAGGGGACTGATTAATCCAATGCGGGACCTACAGTCTCTGTCACGGGTGGGGCAGATGGTGGTTGAAGGGGCGGGTGGGTGGGGTGCTTGGGTTGACGTGCGCTGCCTGTGCTTGTTTCCGCTTGCTCCCGGCGAAGAGACTCGAGGTGTTCGGCGCCTTCCCGGATGCTTCTCCTCCACTTTGTGCAGTCTTGGGCCAGGGATTCCCAGCTGTCGGTGGGGATGTTACACTTTTTCAAGGAGGCTTTGAGGGTGTCCTTGAAGCGTTTCCTTTATCCACTTGGGCTCTCTTGCCGTGCCGGAGCTCCGAGTAGCGCGCTTGTTTTGGGAGTCTCGTATCGGGCATGCGGACAATGTGACCCGTCCATCGGAGCTGATTGAGCGTGGTCAAAGCTTCGATGCTGGGGATATTGGCCTGAGCAAGAACACTGACGTTGGTTGGCCTGAGTAAGAACACAACACTGGTTGGTACACATCACCCCCCCACACAGGCTTTACAAGTCCCCCACCCACCCCTGATAGCAGATGCTTGCTGGAGGAGCTGTGGCCAGAAGTCACCCTTTCATACATCTGCCTACCATTCAGCCTTTCTGGATCTATGCTGGAGCCTCGAGAACCTTGACAGGCTGCTCAGTTCTGAAAGGTCCAGGCCAGCTGGCTGAGGACCAGATCAAGCAGTGCTGTGATGTCTCCTGCCAAGGCAAGGCCACACGTGAAGATAGCAGAAGAGGCCAGGCTCCTTTGGAACTGTACTGCATGAAGCTATCAATGCACAAAGGAGTTGATGCTTCTTGTTTTTTTTGCTGAACGGCGCTGATCAGGTTATAGCTCCAGAGGTGACTCGGGCTTGACGCCTGGTGTCACAGAACATGGTGTGAACCTGCAAACTCCCCACAAGAGGAATTCATGGTATCAGCCAGACCCCTAAAGAGGGAGGATAAAAATTGATCAATGAGATGTCGGCAAAGGCCAGAAAGGTTCACAGCCGTGGCTCGGTGGGTAGCACTCTCGCCTCTGAGTCAGAAAGTTGTGGGTTCAAGTCCCACTCCAGAGACTTGACCACAAAAATCTAGGCCCACACTCCAGTGCATTACTGAGGGAGTGCTGCACCGTCTGCCCTCGCAGGTGGATGTAAAAGATCCCATGGCACTATTTAGAAGAAGAGCACAGGGGAGTTATCCCTGGCCACTATTTATCCCTCAACCAACATCACTAAAACAGATTATTTGGTCATTATCTCACTCACTGCGCAAATTGGCTGCAGCATTTCTTACATTACAACAGTGACTACACTTCAAAAAGTACTTCATTGGCTGTAAAACACTTTCAGACGTTCTGAGGTTGTGAAAGGTGCTGTAGAAATACCTTCTTTCCTTCTTTCCCTCACCCTCTCAGCTGTGGGAGTGTACATGCTGTGGGAGATCTAAAAGAGGGAATATAGTTTTGATAAAAGGGCTTTTAAAAAGATGTTAATTATGGCAGCTGGCAGATCTAGCTTTGCATAATGATTCTGAGATTTTTTCAAGATGTGAAGTGATTTACATTCTGGAGTGGGTTGTTTTTCTTTCTAACGTTGGCAAAGAATTCTGTGCATAGTTTAAGAACGACTCGAGCTGGGAGGAGGGGAGATATAGTGAGGGGCTGCCTGAACCGTCCATTTAACTGATCGTACATAGATGTATGCTTCTGCCACTTTTGTTACATGTTCCTCAAAATATGCTTAATGTACTCTCCATAAAGGGAACGAATTATTCAACTGCTGTGTCACATTCGAAAAAAGGGCCCCAGTGTTTTTGGGAATAATTGATGCTGGCTAACTGGTAGGCTCTGAATAAAACAGTCATTTATACATGCAAGCGCAGACCAGTCTAAGAATAATGCAGCCTCTTAAACATAGCTTTGTGTATTGCATCGTATTAGACTATCATACACTTGAGGAAAGCATTGATAGATTTTCTATGAGATTGGAGATCAATTGAAAACCTCCAGCCCAAAAAATGTGTATTTTTTTATTCATTCCTGGAATGTGGGCACCGCTGACAAGGCCAGCATTTATTGCCCATCCCTAATTGCCCTTGAAAAGGTGGTGGTGAACCGCCTTCTTGAACCGCTGCAGTCCGTATGGTGAAGGTACTCCCACAGTGCTGTTGGGGAGGGCGTTCCAGGATTTTGACCCAGTGACGATGAAGGAACGGTGATACATTTCCAAGTCAGGATGGTGTGTGACTTGGAGGGGAGCTTGGAGGTGGTGGTGTTCCCATGCGCCTGCTGCCCTTGTCCTTCTAGGTGGGAGAGGTTGCGGGTTTGGGAGGTGCTGCCGAAGAAGCCTTGGCGAGTTGCTGCAGTGCATCTTGTAGATGGTACACACTACAGCCACAGTACACCGGTGGTGGAGGGAGTGAATGGTTAAGGCGGTGGATGGGGTGCCAATCAAGCGGGCTGCTTTGTCCTGGATGGTGTCGAGCTTCTTGAGTGTTGTTGGAGCTGCACTCATCCTGGCAAGTGGAGAGTATTCCATCACACTCCTGACTTGTGCCTTGTAGATGGTGGAAAGGCTTTGGGGAGTCAGGAGTTGAGACACTCGCTGCAGAATACCCAGCCTCTGACCTGCTCTTGTAGCCACAGTATTTATGTGGCTGGTCCAGTTAAGTTTCTGGTCAATGGTGACCCCCCAGGATGTTGATGGTGGGGGATTCAGCGATGGTAATGCTGTTGAATGTCAAGGGACGGTGGTTGGACTCTCTCTTGTTGGAGATAGTCATTGCCTGGCACTTGTGTGGCGCAAATGTTACTTGCCACTTACCAACCCAAGCCTGAATGTTGTCCAGGTCTTGCTGCATGTGGGCATGGACTGCTTCATTATCTGAGGAGTTGCGAATGGAACTGAACACACTGCTGTCATCAGCGAACATCCCCACTTCTGACCTTCTGATGGAGAGAAGGTCATTGATGAAGCAGCTGAGGATGGTTGGGCCTAGGACAAACACTGAGGAACTCCAGCAGCAATGTCCTGGGGCTAAGACCACACCTGGATTAATGGGTATAGTTTTGGTCTCCTTATTTAAGGAAGGATATACTTGCATTGGAGGCAGTTCAGAGAAGGTTCACGAGGTTGATTCTGGAGATGAAGGGGTTGTCTTATGAAGAAAGGTTGAGCAGGTTGGGCCTATACTCATTGGAGTTTAGAAGAATGAGAGGGGATCTTATTGAAACAGATAAGATTCTGAAGAGGCTTGACAGGGTAGATGCAGAGAGGATGTTTCCCCTCGTGGGGGAATCTAGAACTACGGTGCATAATTTCAGAATAAGGAGGCACCCTTTTAAATCGGAAATGAGGAGGAATTTCTTCTCTGAGGGTCGTGAATCTTTGGAATTCTCTACCCCAGAGAGCTGTGGAGGCTGGGTCATTGAATATATTTAAGGTGGAGATAGACAGATTTTTGAACAATAAGGGAGTCGAGGGTTATGGGGAGCGGGCAGGGAAGTGGAGTTGAGGCCAAGATCAGATCAGCCATGATCTTATTGAATGGCGGAGCAGGCTCGAGGGGCCGAATGGCCGACTTCTTCTCCTACGTCTTATGTTCATACTCAGTCAAATGCTGCCTTGATGTCGAGGGCAGTCACTCTCACCTCAAGTCTGGAATGCTGTTCTTATGTCTATGTTTGGACCAAGGATGTAATGAGGTCTGGAGCCCAGTGGTCCTGGCGGAACCCAAACTGGGCATCGGTGAGCAGGTTATTGGTGAGTAAGTGCCGCTTGATAGCACTGTCGACGACACCTTCCATCACTTTGCTGATGATTGAGAGTAGACTTATGGGGCGGATTGGATTTGTCCTGCTTTTTGAGGACAGGACATACCTGGGCAGTTTTTCACATTGTCGGATAGATGCCAGTGTTGTAGCTGTACTGGAACAGCTTGACTGGAGACGCGGCTAGTTCTGGAGCGCAAGTCTTCAACATGACAGCCGGGATGTTGTCGGGGCCCATAGCCTTTGCTGTATCCAGTGCGCTCAGCCGTTTCTTGATATCACGTGGAGTGAATCGAATTGGCTGAAGACTGGCTTCTGTGATGGAGGCTGATGTGGATCATCCACTTGGCACTTCTGGCTGAGGATGGTTGCAAATACTTCAGCCTTGTCTTTTGCACTCGCGTGCAGGGCTCCACCATCATTGAGGATGGGGATATTCATGGAGCCTCCTCCTAGAATAGATAAGGGAGAACCAGTGGATGTGGTGTATTTGGACTTTCAGAAGGCTTTCGATAAGGTCCCGCATAAGAGATTAGCGTGTAAAGGTAAGGCACATGGGATTGGGGGCAAGGTACTGACTTGGATAGAGAACTGGTTGGCAGACAGGAAGCAAAGAGTTGGAATAAACGGGTCTTTTTCCGAGTGGCAGGCAGTGACTAGTGGGGTACCGCAGGATTTGGTCCTAGGACCCGAGCTATTCACAATATATATTAATGATCCAGACGAGGGAACTAGACGTAATATCTCCAAGTTTGCAGACGACACAAAGCTGGGTGGGTGTGTGTGCTGTGAGGAGGATGCCGAGAAACTCCAGTATGATTTGGACAGGTTGGGCGATTGGGCAGATGCATGGCAGATGCAGTATAATGTGGATAAATGCGAGGTTATCCACTTTGGTGGCAAAAACAGAAAGGCAGATTATTATCTGAACGGCAATAGATTGGGAGAAGGGGAAGTGCAACGAGACCTGGGTGTCCTTGTGCACCAGTCACTGAAGGTAAGCATGCAGGTGCCGCAGGCGGTTAAGAAGGCAAATGGTATGTTGGCCTTCGTAGCGAGAGGGTTCGAGTATAGGAACAAGGATGTCTTGCTGCAGTTGTACAGGGCCTTGGTGAGACCACACCTTGAGTATTGTGTGCAGTTTTGGTCGCCTTATCTGAGGAAGGATGTTCTTGCCATGGAGGGAGTGCAGCGAAGATTCACCAGGCTGATACCTGGGATGGCAGGAATGATGTATGAGGAGAGATTGGGTCGATTGGGCTTATACTCACTGGAGTTTAGAAGAATGAGAAGGGATCTCATTGAAACTTATAAAATTCTAACAGGACTGGACAGACTAGATGCAGGAAGGATGTTCCCGATGGCGGGGGAGTCCAGAACCAGGGGTCACAGTCTAAGGATAAGGGGTAAGCCATTTAGGACAGAGATGAGGAGGAATTTCTTCACCCAGAGAGTGGTGAACCTGTGGAATTCTCCACCACAGAAGGCAGTTGAGGCCAATTCATTAAATATATTCAAGAAGGAATTGGATATATTTCTTAAGGCTACAGGGATCAAGGGATATGGGGAGAAAGCAGGGACAGGTTACTGAGTTTGGATGATCAGCCATGATCTCATTGAATGGTGGAGCAGGCTCGAGGGGCCGAATGGCCTACTCCTGCTCCTATCTTCTATGTTTCTATATTTCTCCCATTAGTTGTTTAATTGTCCACCACCATTTACATATATGTACAGTGATATACCTATCAATTCCTCCAATAAAAGGCGAAGAGTTACGAAGGTGACTAAAGGTTTTTATTGACTAAATAACAGCCCACTCTCGTGGGTGATCCGATCCAAGCAGGAGGAATACCAGCCAGTCGCTCACCTTTATACCTGGCCTGGTGGGTGGAGCCAAGGCGGAGTCGGCAGTGGTCATCCCAGGTATAGCAGTGTGGCAAGAGGCGACCTCGTACCGTGATACAATAGTGGTCAGTGATACAGTTATAACGAACAGTGGTGAACAGTGCTAACTACTAACAGTGATACGATAGTGAACGTGGTTTACCACATTCACCCCTTGTTTAGAATTAAGTCCGGCGGGGTGAAGTGTACTACCAATTCTGGTAGGTCAGTCTGTCCGGAGGCTTCGTAAGCCTCTCCGATCGCCGCAGCGGTGGTGTTGCCTTATCCGGTGCTGGTGCCTTATCCGGTGTTGATGCTGGTGTTTGCGTGGTCGGCGAGGGCTCGTGGGGTTCCGGCATGCCGTCTACCTGGACTGAGGTTGGGGGGGGTGGTGGCGGTGTTTCCGGATCGGCTGAGGGTGCGAGGTCTCGTAGGGAGACAGTGTCCTCCCGCCCGTCTGGGTACGCCACGTAGGCGTACTGGGGGTTGGCGTGCAGGAGGTTCACCCTCTCGACCAGGGGGTCCGTTTTATGGGTCCTCACGTGTTTCCGCAGCCAGACCGGCCCCGGGGCGGTCAGCCAGGTTGGTAGAGTGGTTCCCGTAGTCGACTTCCTGGGGAAAACGAACATTCGTTCATGGGGGGTGGTGTTAGTGGCCGTGCAAAGTAATGACCGGATGGAGTGCAGCGCTGTCGGGAGGACTTCTTGCCAGCGGGAGGTTGGGAGGCCCTTAGACTTTAAGGCTAAGAGGACGGCCTTCCATACCGTCGCGTTCTCTCTTTCCACCTGACCGTTACCTCTGGGGTTGTAGCTGGTGGTCCTGCTTGCTGCAATACCTCTCTCTAGGAGGAATTGCCGGAGTTCCTCGCTCATGAAGGAGGAGCCCCGGTCGCTGTGTATATAGTTCGGGAACCCGAACAAGGCGAAGAGGGCATTCAGGCACTTAATGACCGTGCTACTGGTCATGTCGGGGCAGGGGAAGGCAAAGGGGAAACGGGAGTACTCATCAACGATGTTGAGGAAGTACACATTACGGTCAGAGGACGGGAGGGGCCCCTTAAAGTCGATGCTCAGGCGCTCGAAGGGGCGGGTGGCCTTGATCAGGCTTGCTCGGTCCGGCCTATAGAAGTGCGGTTTGCACTCCGCACAGGTCTGGCAGTTCCTGGTCATGGTCCTGACCTCCTCGATGGAGTAGGTCAGGTTGCGGGCCTTAATGAAATGGTAGAGTCTGGTGACTCCGGGGTGGCAGAGCTGGTCGTGGAGGGTCTGAAGCCTATCGATATGCGCGCTGGCGCATGTCATTCGTGAAAGGGCATCAGGGGATTCGTTCAGCTTGCCTGGCCGGTACAAGATCTCATAATCGTAGGTGGAGAGCTCGATTCTCCATCTCAAAATCTTGTCATTCTTGATTTTGCCCTTCAGCTTGTTATTAAACATGAAAGCCACCGAACGCTGGTCGGTGAGGAGGGTAAATCGTTTGCCTGCCAGGTAGTGCCTCCAGCGCCGTACTGCCTCCACGATCGCCTGGGCCTCTTTCTCGACCGACGAATGTCGGATCTCGGGGCCCTGTAGGGTCCTTGAGAAGAAGGCCACTGGCCTCCCCTCCTGGTTTAGGGTGGCGGCTAAGGCGAAGTCGGATGCGTCGCTCTCCACCTGAAAGGGGATGGACTCGTCCACTGCGTGCATCGTGGCCTTGGCTATGTCTCCCTTAATGAGTGAGAAGGCCGCGCACGCCTCCTCCGTGAGGGGGAAGGAAGTGGCTTTCAGGAGGGGTCTGGCTTTGTCCGCGTAATTGGGTACCCATTGGGCATAGTAGGCGAAAAGCCCCAGGGTTCTCCTAAGTGCTTTAGGGCAGTGGGGGAGGGGTAGCTCCATGAGGGGGCGCATTCTTTCTGGGTCGGGGCCGATGATTCCGTTCTCCACTACGCAGCCGAGGATGGCAAGGCGCGTGGTGTTAAACACGCATTTCTCCTTATTGTAGGTGAGGTTCAGCCGTTGGGCCGTACGGAGGAATTTCTCCAGATTCGCGTCATGTTCCTGCTGGTCGCGGCCGCAGATAGTGACGTTATCTAGGTAGGGGAATGTAGCCTGCAGTTCGTTCTGGTCAACCATCTGGTCCATCTCCCTTTGGAAGACCGAGACCCCATTAGTGACACCGAAGGGGACCCTAAGGAAGTGGTATAGGCGCCCATTCGCCTCGAAGGCGGTATACTGGCGGTCCTCAGGGTGGATAGGGAGTTGGTGGTAGGCCGACTTCAGGTCGATGGTCGAGAATACTTTATACTGTGCAATCTGATTGACCATGTCAGATATGCGGGGGAGGGGGTATGCGTCCAGCTGGGTATATCTGTTTATGGTCTGGCTGTAGTCGATGACCAGGCGGTTTTTATCGCCGGTCTTTACGACTACGACCTGGGCACGCCAGGGGCTGCTGCTCCCCTCGATAATGCCCTCTTTCAGGAGGCGCCGCACCTCAGAGCTAATGAAGGCTCTGTCCCCGGCGCTATACCGCCTGCTTTTGGTAGCGACGGGTTTGCAGTCAGGGGTAAGGTTAGCAAACAGAGAGGGTGGCGGGACCTTGAGGGTGGAGAGGCTGCAGGTGTTACGCGGTGGGCGGTTTAACGTTTGCTGGTTGTTGACTGTGAGTGGGGGGAGGGGTCCACCGTATGCTAGGGTTACGCTTTGGAGGTGGGATTGGAAGTCCAGCCCTAGTAGGACGGCAGCGCAGAGATGGGGGGAGGACGAGGAGTTTAAAGTTTTTATACTCCGTGCCCTTAACCGACAGGGTCACGACACAGTAGCCGCTGATGTCCATGGCGTGGGACCTCGATGCCATCGAGATTCGGCTGCGCGTTGGTAGGACAGAGAGGGAGTAGTGGCTCACCGTGTCTGGGTGGATGAAGCTCTCCGTGCTTCCGCTGTCGAACAGGCAGGTCGTGGCGTGGCCGTTCACTTTGATGTCCATCATTGACTTGGACAGATGGTGCGGGCGGGCTTGGTCCAGGGTGACGGAAGCTAGTGTGTAGCTGAGCGAGTCGTTGTCATCTGCGGGCGAGGCGGTCGGGCGTGGTGAGTAAAATGGCGTCTCCCACGAGGTAGGGCCCCATGAGGCACTATTGGGGTCGGTTGCCTTAATCAAAGATGGCCGCCCCCATGACTCATGTGTGGGGATGCTGGCCTCAGTTGCCCTAAACAAAGATGGCCGCCCCCATGACTCATGTGTGGGGATGCTGGCCTCAGTTGCCCTAAACGAAGATGGCCGCCCCCATAGTTCGCATGCGGCACTGCTGGCCTCTGAGGATCCGCTCCTGCAGGCCTTGGAGAAGTGGCCTTTCTTCAGGCAGGTTTTACATATGGAGTTCTTGGCTGGGCAGCGCGACCTCGGGTGCTTCTCCTGGCCACAAAAAACAGCCGGCGGCCCGATCGCGGATGCCCGATGTCGGGGCCGGTGCCGGGGGTGGCGGGGCCGGTCGGGTCCGGGACGCCGACGCAGAGGTAGGTCCCGGGGGCGGCGCTGGGAAGGGTGCTGTGGTAGGGGTCGGGCCCGAGTCCCAGGGTCGCGAGCAGTACCTGGTGAATGCTTCCTGATCTTGGTGGGCCACTTCCAGGGAGATAGCGAGGGCTTCAGCTTTTTCCATGCTGAGGTCTTTAGCTTCCAGCAGTCTTTGCCGTGAGTACTCGGACCGTAGGCCTTTCAGGAATGCGTCGCGGATATTATCTTCAGTATTTTCGGCTGCCGACACCGATTTAAAGTCACAGTTCCTGGCGAGTGCATATAGCGCCTGTGAGAATTCGGCTACTGATTCTCCTGGCTGTTGCGGCCGTGATCTTAGGAGGTGCCTAGCGTACATGTAGTTTACCGGGGTCCGGTACTTCTGTTTCAGCAGGTTGATGGCGGTCTCGTAGGTAGTCATATCCTCGATGAGAGTGTATACTCTCGGGCTCAGTTGTGCCTGCAGGACACTTAGTTTGGATGCCTGAGGGACGCTGGATTCTCTCAGGTATGATTCGAAGCAGACCAGCCAGTGTTTAAAGTCTGCGGCTGAGTTTGCTGCTCGTGGGTTCAGGTCCAGGTACGGCGGTCTGAGGGCTCGCAGCCAAGCTGGCTGGTGTGGCTGTGCTCCTGGGAGCTGCGCTGGTGGCTCCTCCGCCGGTTGTGACTCGTTGTCGGACATCATTAAATTTAGTCAATAAAATTGATATACCTATCAATTCCTCCAATAAAAGGCGAAGAGTTACGAAGGTGACTAAAGGTTTTTATTGACTAAATAACAGCCCACTCTCGTGGGTGATCCGATCCAAGCAGGAGGAATACCAGCCAGTCGCTCACCTTTATACCTGGCCTGGTGGGTGGAGCCAAGGCGGAGTCGGCAGTGGTCATCCCAGGTATAGCAGTGTGGCAAGAGGCGACCTCGTACCGTGATACAATAGTGGTCAGTGATACAGTTATAACGAACAGTGGTGAACAGTGCTAACTACTAACAGTGATACGATAGTGAACGTGGTTCCAGAACCAGGGGTCACAGTCTAAGGATAAGGGGTAAGCCATTTAGGACAGAGATGAGGAGGAATTTCTTCACCCAGAGAGTGGTGAACCTGTGGAATTCTCCACCACAGAAGGCAGTTGAGGCCAATTCATTAAATATATTCAAGAAGGAATTGGATATATTTCTTAAGGCTACAGGGATCAAGGGATATGGGGAGAAAGCAGGGACAGGTTACTGAGTTTGGATGATCAGCCATGATCTCATTGAATGGTGGAGCAGGCTCGAGGGGCCGAATGGCCTACTCCTGCTCCTATCTTCTATGTTTCTATATTTCTCCCATTAGTTGTTTAATTGTCCACCACCATTTACATATATGTACAGTAACTTGCATTTATACAGCGGCATTAAAGTAGTAAACTGTCCCAAAACACTTCGCAGGAGAGTTATGAGGTAAAATTTCACACTGAGCCGCATGAGATACTGGGACAGGTTGGTCAAAGAGTTAGGCTGTAAGGAGCGTCTTAAAGGAGGAGAGAGAGGTGGAGAGATTTAGGGAGGAAATTCCAGAGCTTAGGGCCTTGGCAGCTGAAGGCACGGCCGCCAATGGTGGAGCGATGAAAACAAAAGGCCAGAATTGAAGGAACGCAGAGTTCTCAGAGGGTTATAGGGCTGGAGGAGGTTACAGGGAAGATGTGTGTATAATTTGTATGATGCCTTCAGTATGAGCTCTGTAAAGACCAACATTTAAAATCCCAAATTCTGGTGTTGTTCGGGAGTTAGATTAGGTACCTGTTGTCATTGGTTAAGTTTTAGTTAATTACATATTTAGTCAGATTTGAACTGTTGTATACCAACATTAACCCACGAGTTTTTGTTTTAACGATTAGAGGATTCTTTCTAATTGAACGTTGGGTTTGCCGCTGACACATAGTTTGACCCACTCCCACGCTGCAGTTCGATGCCTGCTACGCTTAGTCTGTGAAGTACAACCTCCAGACCTGTGTCAGCATCGCGAATGCCTTGGTAATATAACACGGGTGTGCTGCTGGCAAAAAGTATTAAAAGATTCTGTTGTGGGTGGCGGAGGATGAACAAAGAGGAGGAGCAAGTGGTAAGCTGTGCGTAAGTGTATCTTTACAAGAGCAACAAATGGAAGCAAAGTCCAGAGTACTCTATGTTGATAATTGATTTGTTTTCCTTTAAAAATAGACCCTTTCCTTAATAGAAGAACATAAAAATATAAGAAATAGGAGCAGGAGTAGGCCGTTCAGCCCCTGGAGCCTGCTCCGCCATTCAATGGCCCAGAAATTCGGCTCTCCACGGGTGAGTACGCATTGGGTACTCACCCGTAGGCTGAATGGAATTGCCGGTTTGCTGCATGCACTGCGCATGCGCGGGAAACTGGCACTTCCGATCCTCTGAACGAAGTGGTTCAGAGGTTGAACGCGCGCGCAGGGGAGGCTGCGCGAGCGCTTTGAACTTAGTTTTTTTTTTACAGGTTTTCCCGGGAGGGTAAGCCTGCAGGATTTACACATTTAAAAAGCAGGCGTAAGGCCTGCTTTTTGCAAGGTAAGTGGTCAATTAATTAAAATTAAAACATTTTTTCCACAGGTTTATTATTTTTAAATACTTTAAAGCAAGGTAAGTTTATTTTTAGCCCCGTTATAATATAAACATTTTTTTTTCAAAAATGTAAATTATTGTTTAAAATAGTTATTTAATGTAATTTATAGTTTATTTAAAAAGTGTGATTTAAAAAAAAAAAATATTTGAAGGTTTACTGCTATTTTGGGGCCGTAGTATTTATAAGTTTTGACAGGTCTTCCTGTCAATCTTATGAATGGGCTTTTCCCTCCTCCGATTGGCTGCCCATGGCTCACGTGATCCCAGGGGACGCATCGCACTAACTACGCCCCTGGGACACGCAAGCACTGCGCGCCGGCAGCTGGGCCAGGCCCCGGAGAGGAATTCCACGGGGCCCTACAACTCAACTGCCGGCGCGCAAGGTAAGTGCAGGCCGGCAGCTTACACCCGCGGGAAGCCCCCGACCCGAATTTCTGGGCCAATAAGATCATGACTGATCTTCTACCTCAACTCCACTTTCCTGCACTATCCCCATATCCCTTGATTCCCTTAATATCCAAAACTCTATCGCTCTCTGTCTTGAATATACTCAACGACTGAGCCTCCACAGCCCTCTGGGGTAGAGAATTCCAAAGATTCACCACCCTATGATTGAAGAAATTTCTCTTCATCTCAGTCCTAATTTGCTGACCCCTTATTATGAGACTGTGACCCCTGGTTCTAGACTCCCCAGCCAGGGGAAACATCCTCCCAGCATCTACCCTGTCAAGCCCTGTAAGAATTGTGTACGTTTCAGTGAGATCCCCTTTCATTCTTCTAAACTCTAACGAACATAGGCCTAGTCTACTCAATCTCTCCACATAGGACAATCCCTCCATCCCCGGAATCAGTCTGGTGAACCTTCATTGCACTCCCTCTAAGGCAATATATGGGATTGATTCTGTCAACATATACAGATTCTGCCTGTAAACTAAGGCTTGATCTAGGAAGGTTCCTGTACATCCCACTAGATCCTTAAATAACTTTTTATTTAAGTTGTGATTTCAAGAAAATCAAATGAAACTCCTGTGCAATGAACACTTGACCATTCGACCAACACCGAAAAACAGATGATCTGGTCATTATCACATTGCTGTTTGTGGGACCTTGCTGTGCGCAAACTGGCTGCCGCATTTCCTTACATTGCAACAGTGATTACACTTCAAAAAATTACTTCATTGGCTGTAAAGCGCCTCGGGACATCCTGAGGCTGTGAAAGGCGCTATATAAATGCAAGTCTCTCGTTCTTTCTTTCTTAAAGAAAACCTGGCTGTATTTTCCATTTTATCTTGCTCACCTTTTAAAGAGCGTAACCATTGTTTGCAGGTGGTCCAGAAAACACAAGGAGTGGAGATTTCAAAAGACGAGACAGACCTGGCTCCTACAGCACATGTACGACTGTGATAAGGTAAAGCATCAATATTGAGAACACGTGAATAAAATGCCACTTTGAAAACTGTGCCAATCGCAGACTCGAAGTCAGCTCTATGCAAACAAACCAGATATCATGAAACATTAAAACGCACTTACATGCTTAAATTGGATTTAGTCCAAAGGGGTATTTTAGAGAAGTCCTTCATTTGTCTGTGATCGTGACAGCTGTACTCCCAGTAAAAGGGTCATCTGTTTCTGTTTTGACACGAACGCTACTGGCAAAGGAGACTCTTCTGTTTTCCGTAGCTGATGGACTCTGATCTTTTATAAAACTCTACACACAAAGATCAAAGATAGACCAGCTTAAGTCATCAAGCAAAAGCTAGTGGTACCATTAAATGGGATTTCTCTGTGTGTGTGTGTACATTTGCCCATTGCTTCCCTAATCCCACTCCCCATGCAGTCAAGCTCGTCCTCTCGATCAGGCGAGCTGGATGTTGCAGCCTCCAAGCGCCGCCGTCACGTCCATTTGCTTGATCAGTTTGTAGGGAGTATGTGGGGGAGAGAGACCTCCCTGGATAATTTCCCCCAAATCTGTCTGCTTTTTAAAAAAAAAAACAACTGTATTATCTCCCAGTTGGCTCCGTGAGTAGCTGAGCCGGACAGAGAATAAAACTTTCAGGTGTCAGCCGTGGCTCAGTGGGCAGCGCTCTCTCACTTCGGAGTCAGAAGGTTGTGGGTTCAAGTCCCCGCTCCAGGGACCTGAGCACATAAATCCAAGCCGACACTCCAGTGCAGGACTGAGGGAGCGCTGCACTGTCGGAGGTGCTGCCTTTCGGATGAGATGTTAGACCGAGGCCCCGTCTGCCTTTTCAGGTGGACGTAAAAGATCCCATGGCACTATTTGGAAGAAGAGCAGGGGAGTTATCCCTGGTGTCTTAGTCAATATTTATCCCTCAGCCTACATCACTAAAACAGATTATCTGGTCATTATCTCGTGGGATCTTGCTGTGCGCAAATTGGCTGCCGCGTTTCCTACATTACAACAGTGACTGCACTTCAAAAAGTACTTCATTGGCTGCAAAGCGCTTTGGGAGTATCTTTCTGCCTTTTTCTGATTGTTATCCAGTGACTGGAAAGTGCATGTGTGTGTGTGGTCGTCAGGGGAACCCAGGATTGGAGTCGGCTGTGATTTTCCTCCCGCGTCACGGTTGAATATCCTGTCAATATTCTGCAAAGGTCCCGTGTGCAGGGCGGGTCACTTGGCTGGGATAGCGAAGGGCTGTCGCTGCCCATGGAAAGGTACAACAGTGCAAGTGGATGCCTTCAGGGAAGAAGGTCTATGGGGAAAGAGCAGGAGTGGGACTAATTGTTTTTTAAAAATTCATTCATGGGATGTGGGCGTCGCTGACAGGCCAGCATTTATTGCCCATCCCTAATTGCCCTCGAGAAGATGGTGGTGGGCCGCCTTCTTGAATAGGTGGCTTGCTAGGCCATTTCAGAGGGCAGTTAAGAGTCAACCACGTTGCTGTGGGTCTGGAGTCACATATCGGCCAGACTGGGTAAGGACGGCAGATTTCCTTCCCTAAAGGACATCAGTGAACCAGATGGGTTTTAACGACAATCCGATAGTTTCATGGTCGCCATTACCGACACTAGCTTTTTATTTAAATTAATTAAATTTAAATTCCCCAGCTGGTGGGATTTGAATCATGTTTCCGGCTCTTTAGTCTGAGCCTCTGGATTACTAGTCCAGTAACATAACCACAATGCTACCGAACTCCCTAAATAACTCTTTCAGAGAGCCGGCACAGGCGCACTGGACCGAACGGCTTCCTTCTGTGCTGTATCATTCAATGAAAATGTTTGACAGAAAAATAAACTTTCTGAAACCCGTGTGAGTGTGCGAGTGTGTGTGAATGTGAGAGTGTGAGAGTGAGTGTGTGTGTTAGTGTGAGAGAGCGTGTGTGTGTGTGAGAAAGTGAGAGTGTGAGTGTGTGTGAGAGTGAGTTTGTGAGTGTGTGTGAGTATGCGAGTGAGAGTGTGTGCGAGAGAGTGTGTGCGAGAGAGTGTGTGCGAGAGAGTGTGTGCGAGAGAGTGTGTGCGAGAGAGTGTGTGCGAGAGAGTGTGTGCGAATGTGAGAGTGTGAGTGTGTGTGTGCGAGAGAGAGTGTGCGAGAGAGAGTGTGCGAGAGAGAGTGTGCGAGAGAGAGTGTGCGAGAGAGAGTGTGCGAGAGAGTGTGTGCGAGAGAGTGTGTGCGAGAGAGTGTGTGCGAATTTGGGGGGGTGGGGGCGGGAGGAGGTGGTAGGAACAGTGAAGAGACATTCTGCCATTTATTCTAAAGGAGTGAGTGTCAATTTGACTCCCCAGCACCATGATGTTTCAACAAGTCATGGAGAAAATAGCACCTGCATGTAAATTTTTGCCAGAGAGTTGGCAGCAGTGTGCTGCATTCTAGGGTTAAGCCAACTCATTTGCAAGCCCGACAAGATTCTGCTAATACCATTAGAGTGGAGACAATTTGTGTGGAGATAAAAACTAACGTAGCTGATGCTGTGTCAGAGTGCACTTTATTCAGTCTGTCGGCTTATCTATCTATCTATCTATCTATATCTATATAATCTATATCTATATAATAATTATTATATCCAAAGATGTGCAGGTTAGGTTGATTGGCCATGATAAAAAAAAAATTTAAAAAAATTGACCCTTAGTGTTAGGGGGGATTAAATATGTGGGGTTACAGGGTTACGGGGATAGGGCTTGGGTGGGATGGCTGTCGGTGTAGGGACCGGGTGCTAGGGTTTGGATGATCAGCCATGATCTCGTTGAATGGCGGAGCAGGCTCGAGGGGCCGAATGGCCTACTCCTGCTCCTATCTTCTATGTTTCTATGTTTCTTCTATGATATAAAAGGATACTTCTGTCTGTCTGTCTGTCTGTCTGTCCGGGCATCACTCAAAAGTTATAGAGCGTACCTACACATATGTTAAATCAAAAGAAAGGTTATGATTAGGAGGGTCTCCTAGGCGTATTTACTTTTTGGTCAGACAAAAATTGTTCAGACAGTAGACAAAAAACGTTCAAAAAACGGGGAAAAAATCTGCTCATTAGCGGTTGACCAATCCTACCGCTCATTAGCGTTGAGTGATGTGATGGTTGACCAATCCGCGCGCTGCGTCACGGGGGGCGTTTCATGGCGTTTGTGGGCGGGGCCTAATCCTTCAAACTGCCGTTTGTCAGGTGAGTGGCGGCCATTACAGACCGGCCGGGCCTGAAGCTCAAAAAATTTCTCTCTCTCTCCTCTTCCCTCTCTTCTTCCCTCTCTCTCTCTCTCTCCTTCACTCTCTCTCTCTCTCTCTCTCTCTCTCTCTCTCTCTCCTTCCCCCTCCCTCTCTTGCCGTGAGTGCGGGACCGGCAGAACCGGGGCTTTCCAACGAGCCGTCCCCGACCGCAATCGGACACGGGAGTCCGCAGCGAAAGGCGTTCGTCTGCCGCCCAGCCAACCGGGTCCAAAGGCCCGCCGCGTTAACCATCAGGAACCCCGGGCTCGCTTCGGAGCGCTGGGCACCCGGCCTCCCGTTGTCGGACTGACTCCGTTCTGGCACCGAGGTGAGTCCGGCCGGGCCTGAGGCGCTAGGGAGGGAGAGGGGATGGAGGGAGAGAAAGGAAAGGAGGGAGAGAGAGGGGGAGGGAGAGAGAGAGGGGGAGGGAGGGAGAGAGGGAGGGGGAGGGAGGGAGAGAGGGAGGGGGAGGGAGAGAGAGAGGGGGAGGGAGGGAGGGAGAGGAGAGGGGGAGGGAGGGAGAGGAGAGGGGGAGGGAGGGAGAGGAGAGGGGGAGGGAGGGAGAGGGAGGGAGAGGAGAGGGAGAGGAGAGGGGGAGGGAGAGGAGAGGGGGAGGGAGGGAGAGGAGAGGGGGAGGGAGGGAGAGGGGAGAGGGGGAGGGAGGGAGAGGGGGAGGGAGGGAGAGGAGAGGGGGAGGGAGGGAGAGGAGAGGGGGAGGGAGGGAGAGGAGGGTGGGAGGGAGAAGAGAGAGGGAGGGAGGGAGAGGAGAGGGAGGGAGGGAGAAGGGGAGGGAGGGAGTGAAAGGAGAGGGGGAGGGAGAGGAGAGGGGCGGAGAGGGGGAGGGAGAGGAGAGAGAGGAGAGGGGCAGGGAGGGAGAGGCGAGGAGAGGGAGAGGGGGAGGGGGAGGGAGGGGAGAGGAGAGCGACCAGCCCACCAGTCTCATAACCAGTTTTCAAAAAAAGCCTGGGCAACGCCGGGCACCCCAGCTAGTAATATATATATTGGCCAAGAGAGTTCCCTAGTGATGAACTGCAAGGGTATAAGCCTGCAGCAGTTGTGTCACAAGATGGAGCATGTTGGGTGGGTGCAGGACAGAATTAAGGTGGAATTAAAAAAAAACACAAAATAAAAACGAGATATAACCAAAACTGCCAGGAAATTATGTCAAAGCTCTCAGGGTTTCTCATGTCACCTGACATCGCGATTTAGATTACTGTCTTGTAATAATTATCTGGTTTTTTTTTGTTGAGTGAACTTTGTTGCTATCTCCTGACCCGGGTCATGACCACATGTTCCGGAAATGCCCCTCCTCTCCTGACAGGGCCTAGCACCGGCAAAAGGGAGAAGAAATTGGGAGTGCAGCCCTCCGCCGGCACGAAAAGCCGCAAACCAGAGGCCCAAGCCCCGAGGGTCGTACTGGGATGGGAGTTATGCAAAAAGACGCCTTGCTTGCTCAATCTTCAGGCTGCTCCCCCCGCATCCCGAGACCCACGCAGGCCTCAGCGCCTAGGAAACAGGGGTGGTTCTCGGGGGCCAAAGGTCGGGAGAATCGGCCCAACAAACCTGTCCCTTTCTCAGCACACTGGTCTCCTTCAATTTTCAGTTCTCATGGAAGATCCACACTGAAAACCTGCGGGCTGACTTGCAGCCATAGAATCTGCTGTTTTTGTTCAGGATTTGCAGCTTACCCTTTTTATTTATGTCGGGGCTTTACAGCCAAGCTATATCTGATTTTCTTTTGCAATTTAGGTCCACGAATTAAGTTGAATGATACTGCACCAAGTGTAGCTTATATTATCTAAATACAATACATTAAACATAATAATACACCCCAAACTGAAACCACAGGTTTTTTTCATTTTGACAAGTTTTTTTTAAAGAACCATTTGATAATTACATTTCTTTAAGGTTTCATAATCTGATTCACGAGCTGCGTCTCTACTTGAGACCTCGGCCTTCTGCTGTTGGGGAACCTCTGTTTCAGTGCAATAACGGTGAAATTCCTGTCATGGAGAACCCAAGGTGACAGGCCAAAGGGACGAGTACAGGGTGACGTAAGAAAACTACTAGGCACTTGATCTAAGCATTAAACAAAGCTTTAATCAACTGTTTTACAACATGGAGGTCTAGTTGTGTCCTTCACTAGTTCCTGTTAAGAATGTCCTGCGCAAGCTGGGCCCGTGCCCGAGTATTTATACTCTCCCTGGACAGCGCCACCCGTAGGCCGCTCAGTATTATTTCATAAGTCTTTCTTTCATGAATGACTGATTCATGTCACAGGGCACAACCAAGGTTCAAAAGAGTAAGAGAGCGAGAGGGTCGCCAACCCGCCAGGATTTCCCTGGAGTCTCCAGGGATTGAAGATTATTCTCCAGGATACTGGTTCCAGCAACACCCGGGAGAAAAAAAAATAATTGGGGCATTTTCTTGGAACACTTAACGCTTATTAGTTATAAAAATATTGGAGACGGGGAGAAAAAAAGGCTAATACAATATACATATAAATAAACTCATGCAAAAATAACTCATTCAAATCAGGAGAAAAGCTACTTGTTGTGAGAGTGAAAGTAGCGTTTAGTGAATATGTAATTATCTGTTTCTAGCAAAGTCTCGCTGCATAAATATCACATCAAATCCTTCATTAGAAGAAAACCGAATGTCATCAGAAATTGTTCAGACTGAGTGAACAGGAAAATCAAACTGTATGTGTGTTTGGAAGAAAAAAATAAGTAGGTCTTAAAAAAAAAAATGAAGATGAGAATGAGGAGAAATAGACCATAATAAAAGAAAATGCACAGTCACAATTTGTTTGAGCACTTTGATAGACTTAAAATAAAGACTTTCACTTCTATAGCGCCTTTCACAACCTCAGGACACCCCAAAGTGCTTTACAGCCAATGAAGTACTTTTGAAGGGCAGTCACTGTTGTAATGTGGGAAACGCGGCAGTCAATTTGTGCACAGCAAGAACCCACAAACAGCAATGTGATAATGACCAGATAATCTGTTTTTGTTATGTTGGTTGAGGGATAAATATTGGCCAGGACACCGGGGATAACTCCCCTGCTCTTCTTCTAGTGCCATGGAATCTTTTACATCCACCTGAGAGAGCAGACGGGGCCTCGGTTTAACATCTCATCTGAAAGACGGCACCTCCGACAGTGCAGCACTCCCTCAGCACTGCACTGGAGTGTCAGCCTAGATTTTTGTGCTCAAGTCTCTGGAGTGGGACTTGAACCCACAACCTTCTGACTCAGAGGCGAGAGAGTGCTACCCACGGAGCCACTGGCTGACAGTTTAGTCCATGCCGGCCATTATAGGCTCCAGTTCCCCCAACACCTCAAATTTAAAATTCTCATCCGTATATTTAAATCTCTTCACGGCCTCACATCTCCTTATCCCTGTAAACTCCTCCATCCATACAAACTAGATATATTTCTTAAGGCTAAAGGGATCAAGGGATATGGGGAGAAGGCAGGGACAGGTTACTGAATTTGGATGATCAGCCATGATCGCATTGAATGGGGAGCAGGCTCGAGGGGCCGAATGGCCTACTCCTGCTCCTATCTTCTATGTTTCTATGTAAACCCACCTTAACTCTCCGCTTTCTCTGACTCTCGCCTCTTGTGCATCGCCCCACCAACAGCGACGTGCTTTCAGTTGCTTAAACCCCATGCTCTGTAATTACCTCCCCAAACCCCTCCGTCCCTCCACCTGCTCCTTTAACACCAGCCTCTTCACCCAACATCTGTTTTCGTGATGTTGATTGAGGGATAAATATTGAGGACTTTTCGGCACCCCTCACAATATCTCCCTCTGTGCTTCAGTGTAAATCTTTCCTTTCGGCACTGTGGAGCGCCTTGGGATACATTAAAGGCACCATATAAATGGAAGTTGTTGTATGCTTTACTATAATTCTAGATAACTCTAGAGTGGCCCTCAAGTAGGTCATTGCTAGAAATTGTGACCAAGTGTGGATTAATTAAGGAAAGGCAGCACGGATTTGTTAAAGGCAAATCGTGTTTAACCAACTTGATCGAGTTTTTTGATAAGGTAACAGAGAGGGTTGATGAGGGTCATGCGGTTGACATGGTGTACATGGACTTCCAAAAGGCGTTCGACAAAGTGCCACAAATTGCCAACAATGTTGAAGCCCATGGAATAAAAAGGATAGTGGCAGCATGGATACGAAATTGGCTAAGTGACAGGAAACAGAGAGTAGTGGTGAATGGTTGTTATTCGGACTGGAGGAAGGTACACAGTGGTGTTCTCCAGGGGTTGGTTCTAGGACCACAGCTTTTCTTGATATATATTAATGACTTGAACGTGGGTGTACAGGGCACAATTTCAAAATTTGCAGATGATACAAAACTTGGAAGTATAAGTGAACGGTGAGGAGGATAGTGATAGACTTCAAGAGGACATAGACAGGCTGGTGGAATGGGTGGACATATGGCAGATTAAATTTAACGCAGAAATTTGCGAAGTGATACCTTTTGGTAGAAAGAATGAGGAGAGGAAATATAAACGAAATGGTACAATCATAAAAGGGGTGCACAAACAGAGAGATCTGGGGGTATATGTGCACAAATCATTGAAGGTGGCAGGGCAGGTTGATAAAGCAGTTAAAAAGGCTTAAGGGGATCCTGGGCTTCATAAGTAGAGGTATAGAGTACAAAAGTGTGGAAATTATGATGAACCTGTATAAAACACTGGTTCGGCCCCAGCCTGGAGTATTGTGTTCAATTCTGGGCACCGCACTTTAGGAAGGATGTGAAGGCCTTAGAGAGGGTGCAGAAAAGATTTACGAGAATGATTCCAGGAATGAGGGACTTCAGTTACGTGGATAGACTGGAGAAGCTGGGGTTGTTCTCCTTGGAGCAGAGAAGATTGAGAGGAGAATTGATAGAGGTGTTCAAAATCATGAGGGGTCTGGACAGTGCAGATAGAGAGAAACTGTTCCCATTGGCAGAAGGGTCGAGAACCAGAGGGCACAGATTTAAGGTGATTGGCAGAAGAACCAAAGGCATCAGGAAAATCTTTTTTATGCATTGAGTGATTAGGATCTGGAATGCACTGCCTGAAGGCAGTCTCAATCGTGGCTTTCAAAAGGGAGTTGGATAAGTAACTGAAGGAAAAAAATTTGCAGGGCTACAGGGAAAGGGCGGGGGAGTGGGACTAGCTGAAGTGCTCTTGCAGGGAGCCGGCACGGGCTCGACGGGCCGAATGGCCTTCTTCCGTGCTGTAACCATTCTATGATTCTAAGTTAGTGAGTGTCCCCATCTCCTAGGGATAGCTGGTCCTCGTAAAATAGCTGTCACTGATCTGACCGAGAATACTTCTACCTCTATCAATTGCTTTATAACACGCTGCCCTACATTATATTCATTATTCTCATAGTGTTCATGGTGTAGTGAACATGATATGTTGTAGCAGTGACTGAGCTTTACTGAGCAGACAGGATGACACTCTGAATTGATTCCAGCCTGTGGCGATGGTGCTAGTGCCTATCACCTTAGGAAGGATATATTGGCCTTGGAGGGAGTGCAGCCTAGGTTTACTAGAATGATACCTGGACTCCAAGGGTTAAATTACGAGGGACCAAGGAGAGATTACACAAACTAGGGTTGTATTCCCTGGAATTTAGAAGGTTAAGGGGTGATTTGATCGAAGTTTTCAGGATATTAAGGGGAACAGGTAGGGTAGAGAGAGAGAAACTATGTCCACTGGTTGGAGAGTCTACGACTAGGGGGCACAGTCTAAAAATTAGAGCCAGACCTTTCAGGAGTGAAATGAGGAAACTCTTGTACGCACAAATGGCGACAGAAGTTCGGAACTCTCTTCCAGGAACGGTAATTGATGCTCAACTAATGGTGGCCGTGCCTTCTGTTGCCTGGGCCCTAAGCTCTGGAATTCCCTGCCTAAACCTGTCCGCCTCGCTACCTCCCTTTTCTCCTTTAAGACGCTCCTTAAAACCTACCTCTTTGACCAAGCTTTTGGTCACCTGCCCTAATATCTCCTTATGTGGCTCAGTGTCAAATGTTTTTGTCTTATAATACTCCTGTGAAGCATCTTGGGATGTTTTACTATGTTAAAGGCGCTATATAAATACAAGCTGCTGTTGTTGTAGGTCAGTTGTTAATTTTAAATCTGAGATTGATAGATTTTTGTTAACTAAAGGTATTGGCCCAGAAATTGGTGTCGGGGGCTTCCCGCGGGTGCAAGCCCCCGACCTACACTTACCTAGCGCACCGACAGTTGAGGCCTGGGCCTGCGTGGATTTCCTGTCTTGTGGCCCGGTCCAGCTCCCGGCGCGCTGTGCTTGCGTGATCCAGCGGCGTAGTTAGTGCGATGCGTCGGCTGGGATCACGTGAGCACTGGGCAACCAATCGGAGGAGGGAAAAGCCCATTCACGAGTTTGACAGAAAGAACTGTCAAACTCATGAAAACTCTGGCGCCCAAAACAGTACTTAACATTAAAATAATTTTTTTTTTAAATCACACTTTTTAAATAAACTATAAATAACATTAAATAACGATTTTAAACAATAATTTAAATTTTTGAAAAAATAATTTTATTAAAAAATCGGGGCTAAAAATACACTTACCTTACTTTAAAGTATTTAAAAATAATAAACCTGTGGAAAAGATGTTCTAATTTTAATTAATTGACCACTTACCTTTTAAAATGAAGTCCTTACGCCTGGTTTTTAAATGTGTAAAATGTAGAGGCCTTCACGCATGGAAAAACCTGTTTAAAAAAAAAAGGAAGTTCAACGCGCACCCGCAGACTCCCGCGCGCACGCGTTCAACCTCTGAACCCCTTCGTTCAGAGGATCGGAAATGCCGGTTTCCCGCGCATGCATAGTGCATGCAAGAAACCGGCACTTCCATCGGGTCCACGCGTGAGTACTCCGTGCGTACTCATGCGTTGGGACCCGAATTTCTGGGCCAATAAGGGATATGGGGCCAAAGGCGGGTATATGGAGTTAGGTCACAGATCAGCTGTGACCTCATTGAATGGCAGAACAGGCTCGAGGGCTGAATGGCCTCCACCTGTTCCTGTGTCCCTATGTACTGGGCGCCCCATTGCCAACAGCAGCAAAGCACCTGCATTGCAACACACTTAACTAGAACAGGACAACTGTCAAAGCTGTGGTGGCCATAACCAAAAAGCCATGAGACACTGACCTAACAGAATACTAATTCTTTAATACAATAGCAAAATACTGCAGATGCTGGAAATCTGAAATAACAACAGAAAATGCTGGAAATACTCAGCAGGCCAGGCAGCATCCGTGGAGAGAGAAACAGAGTTAACGTTTCAGGTCTGGGACCCTTCATCAGAACTGGAAAAAGCTGGAGATGTAACAGATATTAAGCAGGTGCAGAGACAGGAGGAGGGGGGGTGGGTTTAGGAGGGGAGGAAGGAATTGAAAGAACATCCTGTACTTTTGTAAGAGGCAGGAAAGATAAAATGTTGCAAATGGGAATGGCAAAAGTCATACAGCATGAAAAATGGGGGCAGGGATAATTATCTGAAATTGTCGAACTCGATGTTGCGTCCGGCAGGCTGCAAAGTGCCCAATCGAAAGATGAGGCGCTGTTCCTCGAGCTTACGTTGAGCTTCACTGGAACAATGTACTAGGCCGAGGACAGAGAGATCAGAGTGGGAGTGAAGCGGAGAATTAAAGTGACAGGCGACTAATTCTTTAATGCTGTCCTACAAGTGGATATAAAAGATCCCAGGGCACTCCCTGACGAAGAGCGGGGGAGTTCTCCCCAGAGTCGCAGACAATATTTATTGTTAGCAGTCAGCCTCCTTCATCACTAAAAACAGATCCCCATGTCATTATCACATTGCTGTTTGTGGGACCTTGCTGTGCGCAAATTGGTTGCCGCATTTCCTACTTTGCAACAGGGACTGCACTTCGAAAAGTGCTTCATTGGCCATAAGGCACTTTGGGACGCCCTGAGGTTGTGATAGGTGCTATATAAATACAAGTTCCTTCTTTCTTTCTTTCTTTCTATCTACCGGTTCATTGGTTTTAACATTTGCCGGCACTGTAGTGCCTGAGTTTGTATCTGCTTTTAATAAGTAGCATGACCACAGGGTGCAGCTGCAGATAACTAATGAGGACTGAGCTCTCCTGAATCTGGCCTTGATGATTGCTGGGGAAACAAAGACTGGGAGAAACTGCGTTAGGGAATCAACAGACAAATCCCAGAGTTCCCATAGCCTAATAAGTGGCCTGGCAATAATCCTTGTAGACTCATGAGACTTTAGAATTGGGCCAT
This sequence comes from Somniosus microcephalus, assembly GCF_052327205.1. Taxonomy (NCBI): domain Eukaryota; kingdom Metazoa; phylum Chordata; class Chondrichthyes; order Squaliformes; family Somniosidae; genus Somniosus; species Somniosus microcephalus. Next base: position 18,306,036 of record NC_140997.1, on the reverse strand, counting down.
TACTCTTTGTACCACAGTACTTCAAAACTACGATTATCAATCTACTAGTCCGCCAAATAATGTTGCTTCAGGGAAATATAAATTAAGAGTGCAATGTTATTAAGGAGTTGCTCTGTTGTACTGCTCTCATGCATTGGATCTGGGGAATTTCCTTTGACAGCGCCAAGCTAGTCACTGTCTTCTGCTGCAGAATATCTGCGCTCCTCCAATTCTGGCCTCGTGAGCATTCACGATTTTCATCGCTTCACCATTGGCGGTCGTGCCTTCAGCTGCCGAGGCCCTAAGCTCCAAAATTCCCTCCCTAAACGCTCTCCGCCTCTCTACCTCCTTTAAGATGCTCCTTAAAACCTACCTCTCATCTGCCCTAATATCTCCTTATGTGGCTCGGTGTCAAATTTTGTTTGATAACGCTCCTGTGAAGCGCCTTGGGACGTTTTACTATGTTAAAGGCGCTATATAAATATACGTTGTTGTTGTTGTTGCAATGTAGATCTCTGATAAGCACTTCACTCTGCTGCTCAAGTATCTGGATGGGCTGAAGGGGAACGCTCGTGAGGTGACCATTCAAAAAACAGAGGCTCTGATTAAGGAATCTGAAACTGCAGGCAAGTACTTTATATGATCAACTTGAGACATTCAGTGTGAATGGTGGTAATCTGGTATTCCTACAGCGCTGTAAGTGAGCCTGATGAAAGGTCACTAAATATTTTGAATAAAATTTTTCAGCATTGCGCAAAAATTATTTTTAGTGTGGAATTATGCAAAAAGAAAGTTGGCATATTTTGGGCTAATGCACGTGAGGGAATGCACGCTAGATTACACATTACATGGTGCCTGCAGACTTTGCATTGAGGGCTTTGCACAGTTCTTTACTTGGATGGGAAAACAAACCTCCAACTCAGTTGGGAAATTTCTAGTGGTCCTTTGCAGAGCAAGACCTCGGGGAATGAATAGACAGCAAGCCTGGTATGACTCAACCATGGAATACGACTGCATTAAGTTCAAGGGCTTTCGGTTGTAAAGAGCATGTTTGAATACTTTGCTGACACACAAATTGTAACTACGAGCAGCCTTCCAGTGCTACGAAAAAGGCTGTCAACATCTTCTAGTTATTGCAGACATTTTCAATACAATTACGACAATAGCTACACTTCAAAAAATACTTCATGAACTTTAAAGCGCTGTTAAACAGAATACCTGGTCATTATCACATTGCTGTTTGTGGGAGCTTGCTGTGCGCAAAATTGGCTGCCGCGTTTCCTACATTACAACAGTGACTGCACTCCAAAAATTACCTCATTGGCTGTAAAGCGCTTTGGGACGTCCTGAGGACAGGAAAGGAGCTGTAGACATGCAAGTCTTTCTGTCTTTTTCTCTGTCTTTTTTCTTTCTATCTTTCATTTTTCCTTTATTTCTCTCTTTTCCTCTCTTTCTTTTTCTTTCTCTCTCTCTTTCTTCATTTCCAACACGCTTCATCCTTCAGTTATGCTAGTTTCCAAGCAGCATGCTGTGTAGAAGACCTGTACTGATTAAGCAATGCCTTACAAGACAGTGCTCTGTTCATTTAGAACTGCTTGGGCAAGTGAGGGAAAGGGAGCCTCTGGGTTAAAGAATGAAATCATTACCTATTGAGCCCATTCGGTATCAGTACTTTATATTAATGTGTGCAAAGAAACGTAATATTTGCCCATGTGTTTTCACTTGAACAGATGATTCCGCCGAGGACAGCCCTGTGAAGATTGAACGGATGCGCCAAGTCCTTCAACTTTTGTCCTGAAGCTTTTCAAAGGATTCATGTAATTGAGTCTCTGCTCACAGTGCAGTTGCCCTATTCCCAGCAACAGACAAGTTGTACACAAATCACATTTATTCCACTTACTCTGCCACCGATCTTGGTTTGAGAACTCTGCTGAGGACTGTTTTTTTTGTAAAATTCCATTCCTAAGCTCTGCGATTTCAATAAAGTTTATAGTTTATACCAAATGCCCTATGCTTAAAATTAAAACTGAAATGGTGGATATGAGACCGTGACAAGGTAATGAAAGCTAGCCGTGTCAAGTAAGGGCAGCGTAACTATGGTGAAAGAAGCAGGACTCCAGTGTATTTTTTTGTTATGTGCAGCAGATCAAGGTGAGTGCAAAAACATGTCTTCTAATCATGATAGGCATTCAACCAGCGTGTTGAAGGAGCGCTGACTAACTCAGTGAGAAATTAGGGGGCCTTGGCAGGAATTACTTATAATCGAGTGAATATCTTGGTAACATACCTGTAGAATAAAAAGAGCCATCACACCTTCTCTTGGTGACATTCGATGAAGTCCACATAAGGGAGATCCAGTATGGCAACAGTGGAAGATACAAACCCAAACGGCGAAACTTAGCGGTGGTGGTGGGAATAGGAAGATGCACGCACACTGTACAGGTAGACTATCCTTTATCCGAAAACCTCGGGACCAGCCGTGTTTCGCTTTTCGGAAAATTTCGGATTTCGGAAGGTATTTTAAAAGACTGGGAAATTTGTCGGGGGTGGGTCGGCGGGGCTCGGGGTCGGCGGGGGAGTCGGCGGTCGGCGGGGGTCCGCGGGGGGGTCGGCGGGAGTCGGGGTCGGCGGGGGGGTCGGCGGGGGTCCACGGGGGGGGTCGGCAGGGGTCAGGGTCGGCGGGGGGGTCGGCGGGGGGGGGGGGTCGGTTTTTAGAGGGTTTCGGTTTTCGGAAGTTCGAATAAAAGGTAGTCTACCTGTAGTATATATAACTAACGTGTGTGTGTGTATATACACATACATATGCATATACATATACACAGACACACATATAATAAATATATATATAACGCTCGATTTCAAAATTCTTATCCTTGTTTTCAGATCCTTCCATGGCTTTGCCCCTCCCTATCTCTGTAATCTCCTCCAGCCCCACAACCACCCCCCCCCCCCCGAGATATCTGCGCTCCTCTAATTCTGCCCTCTTGAGCATCCCTGATTATAATCGCTCAACCTTTGGTGGCCATGCCTTATGTTGCTTGGGCCCTAAGCTCTGGAATTCCCTCCCTAAACCTGTCCGCCTCTCTACCTCTCTTTCCTCCTTTTAAGACGCTCCTTAAAACCTACCTCTTTGACCAAGCTTTTGGTCACCTGCCCTAATTTCTCCTTATGTGGCTCGGTGTCAAATTCTTTGGCCTAGAAATTCAGTTGCGTGCGCCAGCCATTAGCGCCTTAGGAGGAGTAGATCTCTAGCGCTAGGCACTTAGCGGCCGGGCGCAGGGCGATCTGCGCCTACGCCCAACTTCAGTAGACATTTAGCGCCGGCGCAAAGTGTTTGCGCACGCTCAGCTGCGCGCGCAGATTATGACGTCACTTCCTCGTGCAACGCCCTTTGTGCGCCCCAATCCGGAACTTCAGTCGCGCCCGCCCAATGTGGGCGTGGCGCTCCTAAGAACTGTGAACTGGAACGCAGCAGAGGCCATGCGGGCCTCGGGGAGCGCTAATTAAAGGGCACTTACTCTGAACTATAAAGGCCAGCCATTTTGCAGCAATCACTCTTGTGCAACGGATTTCTGGACAGAGACCAAGGAAGAGAGCTTACTGCTTTGGCCCAACATAGGAGAGGTATTTTTGGCTTCAGGCCAGAGCTTGGCAATTCGCCTTCATTGTGAGGTCATTGTTTGCCAGTATATTATGGGGGCTGCATGGGGTGCCAACCCTCAGTTTCAGCATTATGTGCGAAGGGCTCGCAGACGCTGTGTGAAAGGGGCAGCCCTGGCTAGACGCAGAGGGGGCAACAGGCGTCGGCAACCTAGGCCTTACCCACTCAGGAAATACCGCTAGCAGGTGTCCTATCTCACCATGCCTGCCGCGCAGTGTGTTAGAAGGCTGCGCTTCAGAAGGGAGGTGGTTGCAGAGATCTGCCAGCTGCTTCACAGAGATCTGCGTCCACAGCTGAGGTGCAGGACGTCTCTGTCGGTGGAAGTGAAGGTGACAGTGGCTCTGAACTTCTATGCAAGCGGCTCCTTCCAAGCCGCTGTTGGGGACATTGCTAACATATCCCAGTTCGCCGTGCATTGCTGCATCCGCCAGGTGACCAATGCCCTTTTCAGAAGGAGACACCAATTCATCTCCTTCCCCCTGACCCTGGAGAAGCAGCAGCAGCGTGCAGTGGGATTTGCGAGAACAGCGGGCTTCCCCATGGTGCAGGGCGCCATTGACTGCACGCATGTGGCTTTGCGGGCACCTATCCACAATGCCGAGGATTACCGCAACCGGAAGGGCTACCATTCCCTCAATGTACAGCTGGTGTGTGACCACAGGCAGCGCATCCTAGCTGTCAATGCCCGCTTTCCAGGCAGCAGCCACGATGCATTTATCCTGCGACAGACTACTGTGGCTGACATGTTCCAGGCACAGCCTCCCCCAAGAGGATGGCTTATCGGGGACAAAGGCTATCCTTTGTGTACCTGGCTCATGACCTCGCTCCGCGCGCCCAGGACCCCTGCTGAGGAGGCATACAACGAAAGCCATCAAGCCACTAGGAACATCATAGAACAAACGATTAGCGTCCTCAAGTAACGGTTCCGCTGCCTGGATCGTTCCGGCGGATCTCTGCAGTATTCGCCGGAGAGAGTCTCCCAGGTCGTGGTCGTTTGCTGCATGCTGCACAACCTGGCTATCCGCAGGACTCAGGCACTGCCACCTCACGCTGGAGCACCACCTCAGGAGGAGGAGCATGAGGAGGAGGAGGAGTACCAGCCCAGGAGGGAGGCACAAGGTCCAAGGGCCGCCCGTCGGCGGCTTATTGAACGTCACTTCTAGGCCCCCTGTCAGGGAATGGCTTGTGCCAATGAAGGGACCTGAATGCAGCCGCTCCGCAAGCCCTCAGCTGGTTAAGGCAACAACCACTTCAAACATCAAACATGGACAAGCTGAATAAATAAAATGCTTTATTGAACAAACTCAGGGCCCTTCCCACATGAAACCCAAAAACAGACAACACACCCAAAAAACTGTCAGACACATGACTCACTCCCACAACCTGGGGAGGAATAACAAAACATTTCCACAAAAATGGCCTTCATCCTCGGCCTTACAAAAACAACCATCCCCATAAACAAAACAACCATCCCCATATAAAAACACATTTGCCCACACCCTCTACTTTGTGGCCCGCGAGGGCGATTCCTTGACCAGCCTTTTGCGGCCCCTGGCCGCCCTGCTGCTCCTCCTCAAAGTGTGCCCAGTGGCTGCTGCAAGGCTGGGGGAAGGCTCCTGAGGGGCACATGGCGTGACGGGAGATGCCCTTGGGGGTCTGCCTAGACGAGCTCTGGCCCTCGAGGGGCCGGCTGGTGACTGCTGCAGCTGTGGCTGGGCAGCAGCAGTCTCTCCAGCAGCTCGTCGCAGCTCCACTGGGGGAGTGGCAGTGGCGGCTGCAGGAATGGGGGCAAGCTGGCTGATGGCAGGTGCTCGCTGCTCGCCTGAGACACTGGCACTCGCCCAGGCCAGCACTGCAGCATGCGCAGCAATCTGCTGAAGGACAGACCGCTGTGCTGCTGCAGCGCGGCGGGTGCCCTGGCGATGCCTGGCTGACACAGCGAGTGTGGCAGCAGTGAGTGCCCGTACTGCCCTGGTCTGTGCCCGCATCAGACCAGCCAGTGACTGCATGGCACCACTGATCACCTGGCGACTCGCGGACTGCTCTGCCCCGAAATCGGACCGACTCGCGGACTGTTCTGCCCCGAATTCTGCCCGACTCGCGGACTGTTCTGCCCCGAATTCGGCCCGACTCGCGGCCTGTGCTGCTTCGAATTGCTCGAAACTCCTGGCCTGTGAGGCGCTGAAATAGGCCACAGTATGAGCCAGGGACTCGATGGCCTCAGGCAACCGTGCCACAACCCCCATGAACTCGGTGTGCCGGCGATCCGAGTCCATGGACATTTGATCGAGGAGGCGCACCTCCTTGGCGAGGACCGTCTCCGGACTGGAGGCCAGACTCTCCCTCTGGGGAGAAGGCCGCCGAGCTGGCCAACCCTTCCCGCGTTGCTGGATGCCACTGGGCCCAGCAACTACACTCCCCTGCGACCCTTCCCCCCTCTGGGAAGAAGGCCGCCGAGCTGGCCGACCCTTCCCGCGTTGCTGCACGCCACTGGGCACAGGAGCTACACTCCCCTGCGACACTTCCCCCCTGGCTGTTCTCCAGGGAAGACGTGTCCCCTCCATTGGCATCCCCTGGCGCGGCTGAGGGTTCCCCTGATGGGCCGCCTTGCTCTTCCTCTTCCTCCTCCTCCTCCTCCCCTTCCGAGGGGCTGTCACTGGCAGCTTCAGGGACCTCCTCCTCACCATCTGAAAGCAGGAAGGCACAAGAGTAGCTTTAGAGTGAGGAGAGGGCGTCAGCGAGGGAGGCATGAGTGGTGGCATTCAGCGCATTGGTCGGACAGTGGCAAAGGATGTAGATCTGAAGCGCAAGTGGGACGAGAGAGGTCCAAAAGGTGATGTCCTTACCATTGGTGCCCAGAACAGGGTCGGCATCTCCAGATGGAACGGGGCCAATCACCCGGGCACCCATGAGGCTACCCATGCGCTCTTCAAGGTCACTGAGCTGCTGGATCTGGGGACCGCCTCCCCCGGTCACAGTCCGGCTCTTCTGATTGTGTGCCAGCTTGGCCTGCAAGAGAAAGGACGGCCTCTAAGTACAGTGTGGTGCCCAGATCTTGTGTGCACTGCCTCCCATGGTCGAATAGCTTGGCCAGTGTGGTGCCCTGATCTTGTGTGCACTGCCTCCCATGGTCGAATAGCTTGGCCAGTGTGGTGCCGTGATCTTGTGTGCACTGCCTCCCATGGTCGAATAGCTTGGCCAGTGTGGTGCCCAGATCTTGTGTGCACTGCCTCCCATGGTCGAATAGCTTGGCCAGTGTGTAAAGTGCAGAATGTGCAATTGATGTTCATGCCAGTCCCATAGCTGCTGGATGAGGGCTGGCCATTAGGGCTTTTAGGTCCCTTTGCCCATAATGTGAGGTGCACATGCAAGGATGAGGAGGACACTGGAAAGGGGACTCACCCTGACAATCCTTGTGAGGTCATTGAACTTTTTCCGGCATTGGACACCGGTCCTGGGGACCTCGCTGTTGGATGTGACCCTGTGGGCGACCTCCCTCCAGGCTTTCCTGTAGACGCTGGTGGCAGGCTTCTTGCCACTGTCCGGGAACAAGAGTTTGCGTCTCCTCTCCAAAGCCCTAACCAGCACCCTCAAATCATGTCCAGTGAAGCGCTGCGCTCGTTCACGGGCCTTCTGCATCTTTCCCGGCGCTATTTCTGTTCAGCAGCAGTGTTTAGGCCTCGCTGGAGGGCTGCAGTGTCCAGGGCGTGGCAGCAGACGAACTCGACCCTTCCCACTTTAAGAGCTGGCCGGCGCCAGGGTGTCTGCTGTCAATCAAGAAATGACCGCACCTGCGCTGCGCCTGGCCTCGGCGGTTTAGCTCAGCACCGCCGGCTTTGCGCCTAAAGATAGTTGTGTAACGCCAGTTTTAGCGCTCGAGCAAACTCTTAGGGCGAAGCTACTGAATACCGGCGAAGTGGCCTCGACTTTGCGCCGGGCGCAAACTTTACCGGCCGCCCGACTTTTCCGCCCCAAAAGTGGCTATACTGAATTTCTAGGCCTTTGTCTTTTAATATTGCAGTGCAGCGCCTTGGGACGTTTTACTACATTAAAGGCGCTATATAAATACAAGTTGCTTTATACACACATAAATATATGTATGTATATGTGTGGTTCAGATAACAAGTTTACACAGAAAGTTTTTGACTTGCTCGGAACCCTTTGATATTTTCCCAGCCTTCTCCTTTTCCAGCAGGAATGTGCGTACAGCAGATGCATGTACAGAGGGATTGACTCTGTTCGGTCAGTACAGCAAGCTGCTATAGTGGATGTACTTGCACTGGTACATTTTTATTTAAATGATTAAAAAGCCCGATTATTTCCCCTCAGATATATTTGCGGGAACATACAAAAATCACCTCATACTTACTGGTCTCATTGGACCCCATTTCCACAATGTCAGCTAGATTCGTGCAGTCAGCTGGTGTGGCTCACTCAGCTGTCCATTCCATACAGATGTTGTGCCTTCTCCATCAACTGATTTTAAAAATGAAGTTTCACGATCAGAGCCTTTTGCTTATTTTTTTCAAGAAACAAGAATAATTTGAGCACCAGCTTACTTATTTAGTGATGTATTTCTGTTATTTCTGACTTGATCACTCTTCAAACAGTAAGTCCCAATGACATCTGTGTGGACTGACAGCTAAAGAGCGGAATTAATGGTGTAAGAGAACTTTAGCTTTGTGTGTGTGCACGTGTGTGTGTGCGTGGGTGGCGGGTGCGTGCATGTATCTGCGTGTGTGTGTGCGCGTGGTGGGTGTGTGCATGTATGTGTGTGCGCGCGTGTGTGTGGGTGTGTGCATGTGTGTGTGCCCGCGTGTATCTGGGTGTGTGCATGTGTGTGTGCTCGCGTGTATCTGGGTGTGTGCATGTGTGTGCGTGTATCTGGGCGTGTGTGCGTGTATCTGGGTTTGTGCGTATATCTGGGTGCACGCGCGCGTATATCTGGGTGTGTGTGTGTACCTGGGTATGTGTGTGTACCTGGGTATGTGCGCGCGTGTATCTGGGTGTGTGCATGTGTGCGCGCGTGTATCTGGGTGTTTGCATGTGTGTGTGCGCATGTTTCTGGGTGTGCACGTGCATGTGTGGCAGGTGTGCATGCGTGTATCTGGGTGTATGCGTGGTGGGTGTGTGCACGTGTATCTGGGTGTGCGCGCGCATGTGTGGTGTGCGCGCATGCATGGCGGGTGTGTGCATGCATGTATCTGGGTGTATGCGTGGTGGGTGTGTGCACGTGTATCTGGGTGTGCGCGCGCATGTGGTGTGCGTGCATGTGTGGCGGGTGTGTGCATGCATGTATCTGGGTGCATGTGTGGTGTGTGTGCATGCATGGTGTGTGCGCGCATGCATGGTGTGTGCGCGCATGCATGGCGGGTGTGTGCATGCATGTATCTGGGTGTGCGTGGTGTGTGTGTGTATGTGTTAATTCTGTTCACATACCATTAGGCTCAGTAACTTCTCTGTGGAAAAATATTATACAGAGCAAAAAGTTGGATTAAACTGACAATTTCATGGAATAAACTTGGAACACGTGTGTTTTTGGTACATATCGGAGATGTCCAGGTATTAGGACCCTGCGTTCTTGCTGTAGTGAAGTTTGCTGCAGGGGGAGGTTCTCTCATTTGGTTTTTGACCTTGGTTTCAGCTGGTGTAGGCTTAAGGTCTCACTTACAATCTGAATAAACAACCGATGAAAGGACCGTACCTTCCTGTCCCGTAGGGAGATGTTTGGGTAAGACATTAAGCTCTCCCGCTCTGGCTCAGTCAGCTGTTCATTCTCGTCCCAGCCACTTCCCTTTGTAACAGGGCACTTCAAACTCAACTTTGAATACGATTATATTCAGAGACAAAACCCGCTGGGGCAGGTGCAAAGTGCACGGAAGTGAATACGTTGTAGCCCGTGGTTCTGTGGCTTACTGGTAGAGTGCCGCTCAGATATTCCAGAAATGTGTAACTGGTAGACAACAACAACTTGCATTTATATAGCGCCTTTAACGTAATACATCCCAAGGCACTTTAACATGGGGGGTTGTGTTCATCCACACTGCACTTTATATTAAAGCAAAATACTGCCGATGCTGGAAATCTGAAATAAAAACAAAATGCTGGAAATACTGAGCAGGTCAGGCAGCATCTGTAGAGAGAGAAACGGGGTTAACGTTTCGGGTCGATGACCCTTCGTCAGAACTGGAAAAAGTTGGAGATGGAACAGGTTTTTAAGCAAGAGCAGGGGCAGGGAGAGGAGGGGAGGAAAGAACAAAAGCGAAGGTCTGTGATTGGATGGAAGGCAGGAGAGATTAAGAGACAAAGGGGATGATGGTCCCACAGACTAATCACTGCATAAATTCTGAATTGTGAAAGGCAAGAATTACTGCTAGATTGTTTTGCTGAAGAATAAAATAAATATTTTTAAATAGTATATTTTTAAGCTGCCCTTTGGGTTAATATTTGTAACCTGTTTGCCATTGTTTATTGCCAGTTACAAAATGAAAGCCAGATGTTTTCATCAACCCTGTTAATAGTGCCGAGACAGTTCTTGCCAAGACTTCTCTTGTTTTGAGATTCTGGATCTTGGCGCAAGCACTGTCTTCACTTGAGCCTACAATGTTTTTTGGATCTGTTCTCGACAGGTCTTATTCTGCCAAGTCTGTAACTAGTTGGCTAACCTTTTCATCTGCTTTCAAGAATGAATGAGCAAACCTAGCAGTTACCGGCTCGGAGATCACGCTTGCTTGCCTGCATCTCTCACAAATCATTGGTGGAACCCTGTGCAAGTGGTTTTTCGGCTCGGAACCAACTGCCTGTGTGGCAAAATGGCCTCGGGCCTGTTGACACTCTGACCACGACCATCAATCTTTTACTCTTCAACATTTCCAAATTTGCTGATGACACAAAGCTAGGTGGCAGTGTCAGTTGTGAAGAGGATGTGAAGAGGCTTCAAGGGGATCTCGACAGGCTCAGTGAGTGGGCGAGATCATGGCAGATGGAATATAACGTGGATAACTGTGAGGTTATTCACTTTGGTAGAAAAAACAGAAAGGCTGAATATTTCCTAAATGGTGAAAGATTGGGGAATGCAAATGCTCAAAGGGACCTGGGTGTCCTTGTACATGAGTCACTGAAAGTGAATGTGCAGGTGCAGCAAGCCATTAGGAAGGCAAATGGTATGCTGGCCTTCATTACAGGAGGATTTGAGTACAGGAGTAAAGAAGTCTTACTCCAATTATATAGGGCCTTGGTGAGACCATACCTGGAATACTGTGTACAATTTTGGTCTCCTTACCTAAGGAAGGATATACTTGCCATAGAGGGAGTGCAACAAAGGTTCACGAGATTGATTCCTGGGATGGCGGGACTGTCGTATGAGAAGAGATTGAGTAAACTAGGCCTGTATTCTCTTGAATTCAGAAGAATGAGAGGGGATCTCATTGAAGCATACAAACTTATTACAGGGCTTGATAGGGTGGATGCTGGGAGAATGTTTCCCTTGGCTGGGGAGTCTAGAATCAGGGGCCACAGCCTCAGGATAAAGGGTAGGCCATTCAGGACTGAGATGAGAAGAAATTTCTTCACACAGAGGGTGGTGAATCTTTGGAATTCTCTACCCCGGAGGGCTGTGGAGGCTCAGTCATTGGGTATATTCAAAACAGAAGTCGATAGATTTCTGACTAGTAAGGACATCAAGGGATATGGTGATAGGGCCAGTGAATGGAGTTGAGGCAGAAGATCAGCCATGATCTCATTGAATGGCGGAGCAGGCTCGAAGGGCCGAATGGCCTACTCCTCCTATTTCTTATGTTCTTATGTTTGTCTTGTAATCTGAATGAATATTTTGCAGGTGAATTTCTGCCAAAACATATTCCTTTAGTCTATGTATGCTTTTGTGGGGATACGCTTTCTGTTAATTTAATGTTGCTGTTGCCAAGGTGAAATGGGCCTGGAGTAACACTCTTAGTTTTTCGGTTACAAGTGAGCTTGGTTGTGCTCAGTAGATTTAGTTCAATATTCACCCAGTGTCAGCTCAGAGCATGTATCCTGATCAGGAGGTCATTACCTTGGCTTGACAGCTGGTTTGACATATTGTCATTGACATTGAAGCAAAACGCCGACTATTTCTCCAATTGTAGTTATCATTGAAAGTAGAGGGAGGCCCATTTTCCCTCTATGTCTGGTAACTTAAATTCAAAGCAGACTTGAGTGTAGTTATGATTTCACTGCCCAACTCTCAGGAGCGCATAGATGACCATAAATAACAACATTTTATGTAGCATCTTACCAGATCGGAATGTCTCAAACTCACTTCAACCCATTATTTTTGAAAATGCAGTGAATATTATTATTACCGATAAATACAGCAGCCATTCTGAACCAGCTAAAATGTTCCGTCAACAGCAATGAGATGGATGATCAGTTGATCTATTCTTTGGTATAACTGCTGACTGGAGCCTTGGTTTAACATCACGTCCTAAAAGAAGCCGCCTCCAACAATGCAGCATTCCCTCAGTGCCGTCCTGTGGAGTCCGCCTAGATTCACAAATTCAAAAGCGAAATACTGCGGGATGCTGGAAATCTGAAATAAAAACAGAAAATGCTGGGAAACGCTCAGTGGGTCAGGCAGCATCTGCAGAGAGAAACAGGGTTGACATAGAAACATAGAAACATAGAAGATAGGAGCAGGAGTAGGCCATTCGGCCCTTCGAGCCTGCTCCACCATTCAATGAGATCATGGCTGATCATCCAAATTCAGTACCCTGTCCCTGCCTTCTCCCCATATCCCTTGATCCCTTTAGCCTTAAGAAATATATCCAACTCTTTTTTGAATATATTTAATGAACTGGCCTCCACCGCCCTCTGTGGCAGAGAATTCCACAGGTTCACCACTCTCTGGGTGAAGAAATTCCTCCTCATTTCAGTCCTAAATGGCTTACCCCTTATCCTTAGACTATGACCCCTGGTTCTGGACTCCCAGCCATCATAAACATCCTTCCTGCATCTAGTCTGTCCAGGCCTGACAGAATTTTATAGGTTTCGATGAGATCCCCTCTCAATCTTCTAAACTCCAGTGAGTATAATCCCAATTGACACAATCTCTCCTCATACGTCATTCCTGCCATCCCAGGTATCAGCCTGGTGAATCTTCGCTGCACTCCTTCCATGGCAAGAACGTCCTTCCTCAGATAAGGCGGCCAAAACTGCACACAATACTCAAGGTGTGGTCTCACCAAGGCCCTGTACAACTGTAGCAAGACATCCTTGTTCCTGTACTCGAACCCTCTTGCTACGAAGGCCAACATACCATTTGCCTTCTTAACCGCCTGCTGCACCTGCATGCTTACCTTCAGCGACTGGTGCACAAGAACACCCAGGTCTCTTTGCACTTCCCCTTCTCCCAATCTATTGCCATTCAAATAATAATCTGCCTTCCTGTTTTTGCCACCAAAGTGGATAACCTCACATTTATCCACATTATAGTGCATTTGCCATGTTTCTGCCCAATCACCCAATCTGTCCAAATCGTACTGGAGTTTCACGACATCCTCCTCACAGCTTACCCTCCCACCCAGCTTTGTGTCGTCTGCAAATTTGGAGATATTACATCCAATTCCCTCGTCCAGATCATTAATATATATTGTGAACAGCTGGGGTCCTAGGACCGATCCTTGCGGTACCCCACTAGTCACTGCCTGCCACTCGGAAAACGACCCGTTTATTCCAACTCTTTGCTTTCTGTCCGCCAACCAGTTCTCTATCCAAGTCAATACCTTGCCCCCAATCCCATGTGCCTTAATTTTGCACGCTAATCTCTTATGTGGGACCTTATCGAAAGCCTTCTGAAAGTCCAAATACACCACATCCACTGGTTCTCCCTTATCTATTCTACCAGTTACATCCTCCAAAAATTCCAGTAGATTAGTCAAGCACGATTTACCTTTTGTAAATCCATGCTGACTTTGTCCGATCAGGTCGGTGACCTTTCGTCAGCACTGGAAGATGTTGGAGATTTAACAGTTGTTAAGCAAGTACGGGGCTGGGGAAAATGGGGGCCAGGGGGGGGATTAAAAAAAGGGGAAGGTCTGTGATGGGGTGGAAGGCAGGAGTGGGTAAATGACAAAAAATGTGATAGTGCAAAGCCTAAGCAGATGGTAATGGGGACAAGTAAAGAATCAAAAGATGGGTTCAGAGGAGGTGTAAATGGCAATAACAGAAGCAGGGGGAGGGGGAAGCGTAGAACACCTGTCAAAAAGGTGAAGGTTCTTTTACTCAGGTGTGTGGTGGAAAAAGGTAGGTAGACACCAGGGGCTGGATTTTGATACTGGAGGCGTGTAGGAGGTGGGACTACAACTTTTGGGGTTGTAGTCCCGCCTCCATTGAGTTGTGGCCAACCCACTCGATTTTCACTTGATTGACCTTGTTGAGCCCGCCCAGCGGACCCAGCAGGCCAATTAAGGGCCACCCGGCAACAGGTGACGTCACAGATTGGCATTTCATCTGTCAAGACCTTTTGACAGATGAAATATCAGCGTTTGCCATTTACACCTCCTCTGAACTTTGAAGCTGTCAAACACTGACAATCTGTACACTAAGTTAATTCCTTCCTCTCAGGATGATTTAGAGATCTCTCCAGAACAGAAAGCTGAATGCTGCAACTTTTGACAGCTCGCGGCCATTTTGCTTTCTGTGCCGATGAGATGAGGGACTCTCGAGACCTGAAGGAAGGAAGGCTGTAAAGGTAAGTAAAACTTCTTTAAACACTTTACACACACCAAACACACTTACCTCTGCACTCATGCACCCATCACTTACCTGAACACCGGACATCTCGAACTCTCCAAGTCCTTCAGCCCGACGGTCCGCCTCGCTAACTTGGCGTGGTTTGGAGCCATCGGGAATCCCACACTTCAGGAATAAAATAGGGATTAGACTAAAAACTGCCTGTTAACTACCTGTTAACAGGCAGTTAATTGGCACTAATCCCCTTCCCGCCTCGGGGAGGCGGCTCCCAGCACAGGTCGGGTACCCGCCTCCTGGGAAACTGGCATGGAGGCGGGTTGGGGGTGGGATGGGTTCGTGCCCCCCAATTTCGCGATTTTAACCCCCCACACACCTCCAATCTCGCCTCCACAGCCCGATGAAATTCGAGCCCCAGGGGTCTGACATGGTCCTACTCACAAATTCAAACATGGGTGAGGGGATCTAACCTGCAACCACTGGAACCAGAGCCAAGGGTGCGACCAGCAGAAGCAAGGTGAAATCAGGAGTTTACATATAGTGGAGACTGCATGTGAAAACCAACTATCCAGTCACTAATTGAGAGAATGATTGGCTATCTGGCTTTCACATCCCCTCACCACTATATGCATAGTGAAAGAGCAAAGAGCAAGAGCCATGCTCCCAAAACAGTGTTAACACATTGGAGGAGCAACTCGTTTAATCTAGTGAGGATGTCCATTGGATAACAACAACAACTTGTATTTATATAGCACCTTTAACGTGGTAAAATGTCCCAAAATACTTCACAGGAATGGTAAGAGACAACATTTTGACACCGAGCCACATAAGAAATTAGGGCAGATGACCAAAAGTTTGGTCAAAAAGGTAGGTTTTAAGGAGCATCTTTAAGGAGGAAAGAAAGGTAGAGAGGTGGAGGGGTTTAGGGAGGGAACTCCAGAGCTTAGGGCCTAGGCACGGCCGCCAATGGTTGAGCGATTATAATCAGGGATGCTCAAGAGGGCAGAATTAGAGGAGCGCAGATATCTCGGGGCAGTTGTGGGGCTGAAGGAGATTAAAGAGATAGGGAGGGGCGAGGCCGTGGAGGGATTTGAAAACAAGGATGAGAATTTTGAAATCAAGGTGTTGTTTAACCGGGAGCCAATGTAGGTCAGCGAGCACAGGGGTGATGGGTGAACGGGACTTGGTGCGAGTTAGGACACGGGCAGCCGAGTTTTGGATCACCTCAAGCTTACGTAGGGTAGAATGTGGGAGGCCAGCCAGGAGTGCGTTGGAATAGTCAAGTCTAGAGGTAACAAAGGCATGGATGAGGGTTTCAGCAGCAGATGAGCTGAAGTAGGGGCAGAGACAGGCAATGTTACAGAGGTGGAAATAGGCGGGTTCAGTTATGCTGCGGATACGTGGTCGGAAGCTCATTTCAGGGTCAAATATGACACCAAGGTTACAAACAGTGTGGTTCAGCCTCAGACAGATGTTAGGGAGAGGGATGTAGTCAGTGGCTAGGGACCGAAGACAGTGGCTTTGGTCTTCTCGGTAAAGAGAATCTGAGAAGTTTATGGCACAGAAGGAAACCATTCGGCCCATCGTGTCTGTGTTGGCTGAAAAGGAGCTACCCAGCCTAATCCCACTTTCCAGCTCTTGGTCCGTAGCCCTCTAGGTTACGGCACTTCAAGCGCATATCCAAGTACTTTTTAAATGTGATGAGGGTCTCTGCCTCTACCACCCTTTCAGGCAGTGAGTTCCAGACCCCCACCACCCTGTGGGTGAAAGAATTTCTCCCCAATCCCCGCTAATCCTACCAATTACTTTAAATCTAAGCAAAGGGGTCAATAACCCAGGGGCAAAGGGAAATAGGTCCTTCCTATCCACTCTATCTAGGCCCCTCATAATTTTATATACAATAATCCCTTGGAAATTTCTGCCCCCTTTAATCATGTTGACATCCAAAACGTGCCCTGTATGATATCATTGGCGTCTTTATATATTTTTTATTAAGCCTTGTGAGGGTACACTTTAAATTGTGGGATCGCTAGTCTAGTGGTAATGGTAGCGCCCCAGAGGTTGTGAGTTCTAGTCCCATCATGACAAGCTGTGAAATTTAATTCAATAAATCTGGTAATTTAGGGGCTGGCACAAGGAGAAATTATCCAAACTGCTGGATTGCTGTAAAAACCCAACTGGTTTACTGACGGCTTTCAGGGAAGGAAAACAACAGAGTCTGATCGGCCTGTGGCTCCAGTCCCAGAATATGTGGCTCCAGTCCCAGAATATGTGGCTGTTTCCTATTGCCCTCTGAAGTGACCTTGTAAACCACTCAGTTGTAAAACAACTGCTGTAGAACAGAATCGTGAGAGAAGTATCAGACAGATTTAACCGCATCAATTGAAGCATTTGATCAGGACACGATTCAGGGCAACCCCAGCCCAGTCAACGAACAGCTGGAGACGAGGGGATCGTCAACCCTCCAGGATTGGCCTGGAGACTCCAGGAATTCAAGGTTAATCTCCAGCAACGCTGCTGGGAGTAAAAACCTGGGAGAAAATCATAGGGGCATTAAAAAACATTGATGGCCCGTATTTTCTCATCCCAACAGGTGTGTACGCGCTGTGTACACACCCCCAGGGGCCTCGCAAGTGCAGGTTTCAGGCATGCGAAGCACACGGGCTGAAAACCGGCACTTCCGATCTGTCAAGAGTCTCTTCACAGATCCTCCGCCTGCCCTGGAGAAGGGCCTCCGCGGGTGGAGAGTTCCGCTTTCTGCGGAACCTCCGCCCGCTGAAATCCCTTAAAAATCTTACGCCTGGTAAAAAAATAAAAATTTCACTCGTTTAAAAAGACTTTTAACAAAGGTAAGCTTATTTTTAGCCCCGTAAAAAAACCTTAATTATTTTTTTCAAAAATTTAAATTTTTGTTTAAAATATTTTATTTAATGTAATTCTAACTAATTTTAAATACGTGATTTAATTTTTTTTTAAATGCTTTAGTGTGTTTTTTGAGTGATCCCCATTCATACATTTGATGGGTCTAAGCTGAGAGACCTGTCAAAAGTGTGAAGGGGGGTTCCCTTCTTCCATTGGTTCCCCAGGGCCCACGTGATCCCAGGGACGCTTGCGAACTGCCTGCGCCCCTGGGATACCTGGGCCCTCTGCACGCGCACCAGGAGAGGCCCAGGAGCGGAAGTGTCGGGACCTACGAAGCCAGCCAGTAAAGGCGTAGATTTTTTCCAGATTGGAGGCATCTGCACGCAGGAAGCCTCCGATCGCAAAATCCGGGCCGATGTGTTTTTTTCATTTTTTTGTGGATACTTCTTTTTATTACTTAATAAAAATATTGGAGATGGGGTAAAAAGGCTGTTTGACTGACAGTCAAGAATCATCCAATCAGGTAACAAAGAGTCTTCGCTTTCCAATTGGCCGTGGGAAGGCGGAGCACCACGAGGATGGACGTGTAGGGCGACCAATGGCAAGAGCATGGAGGTGGGGCGGTTGGAGGCAGGCGGTCCTGAGATGATACATCCAGGAAAATGTCCAACCAGATTCAGTAACCCTACTGGAGATTAATGTCTAAGTTGGGAAAGGTGCATCATAGACTTGTCAAGCAATAGTCTGACATGGTCCTACTCACAGTCATATCTATCTGCCACTATTCCAGACTCCCCTATCATCATCCCCAGTACATCTTGTCCCACTGGTAGGTATAGACGCATTAGTGGTGGGGGGAACAGTGATGTATAATTGGGTGGGCTAGGCCCTGAAAGCCCTCAACATTGACTCTGGACCCCATGAAGTCCCAAAGCCAAGGAAACCTCCCACTGATTATCACCTACTGCTCCCCTCAACTGAGAAGCCAGTGCTCCTCCATGCTAGATATCATTTGGGGGAAGTACTGAGGCAAACAAGGCCACAGCATGAATTCTGGGTGGGGGGACTTCGATGACCACCATGAAAAGTGGCTCGGTAGTACCACCACTGGACAAGCTGCCCATGTCCTGAAGGACATAGCTACCAGAATGGGCCTGATCAGGCGGTGAGGCAACCAACACGAGGGCACAACCGACTTGACCTTGTCCTCACCACCTATCTGTTGCAAGCACATCTGTCCATGAGCACACTGGTATGGTTGACCACTATGCAGTTCCTGTCAAGACTGAGAAAGGGGGGAGGTGGGAGGATTCTCCCCTCTCCCCTGCGATCCTGGCCAATTTCAGGCAGGTATCATGGCAGAGAATCTCTCGCCTTGCCACCCAACCAGCATTTCTCACGCCTCGGCTCCTCCCTCGCCAAACAGCAGTAGGACCTGGTGTCCTGGTGGGCTTCCCCCGCTATCCTCCATGCTTACCACTGCTGCCCGGGGCTGTCCAGGGGAAAGCGACAGTAAATACCCAAATGGAGGTCAAAGGCTTTGTTCCAACCTCCTCTCCCTCTAGACAGCCCCAGCGTACTTACCTGCAGAAGGCTTCAGCTTTGGTCCAAGTTTCCCCTTGGCAATGGAAGGCTCTCCTGGAGAGAGGAGGTAGTCGGGTGAGAGTCAGGAGGGAGCCACGTCTGTTTGTGAAACTCGTGAAATGACAAGATATACTCAACATATGAAAAGCACTTTATTCTGAGGCCCAAAATAACCAATTTCTCCAAAATGCCAACCCTCGAATTACAAGAAATAACGATTTGTGATTTTGAAAGAAAAGAAAGACTTGCATTTATATAGCGCTTTTCACACTTTCAGGACGCCTCAAAGCCCTTTACAGCCACTTAAGTACTTTGCCCAAAACAAATGACCCAATGATGAAAGTAGCTGATACTAGCTCAGACTCTCTACTATCCCTGGTTAGTGACTCTCTTCATTGGAAGCAGCCACACAAATGACACGAATGCAAAACTTTCCATTTCAGCCAAGTGTTTGGTAAACATATGGGGGGGGGGAGGGAATTCATCTCCTTAGTGCTTCCAGTTAGTGCCAGCAGATGGTGCTAATGGGGTGCTAGAGAAGTATCGTCGGGGCGAGGTGAATCCAGCGCTGCACGCCAAATCCCCCCCTCCCCCCCATAGTGCCGCCAGTAAGAGTTATCGTTGGGAACGTCAACGCATCGCTCACTGACCGCCCGATCTGCTAAATTGATTCTTGCCACTTACCTTAGCACCTGGAGTAAACACTGACAGGGAGAGCTGGTGTGAAGCACCAGGAAGCTGGCTCCAGGGATATTATTTAAAGGATGCCTCAGCAATCACTCGCAGCTGTCAGGTTAGTACAGTTTCTGTTAAGTCTGTGTGTTCCAGTTATGGTTAATATGAATCACTGCACACAGACCACAAGAATAACTTTAACAGGTCTTTACTAGTCGAAGGTCAGGGCTGAACTAAAAGATACAAGACGCTATACAGGCTTATATACCCGAGCGGTCACTACCGGTATCACAGTACACAGGGGCTCTTAAAGGTACATACACTACAATTCCTCCCCTTTTAGATAATTAGTACATAACATTTTAAGTAATCATTAATTAACATGTTTACAAGAACAATAATCTACACATTTGCTGCAGTTAATCAATTATAAGTCAGTCTCTCTGGCGGCTTCCTGACTCGGTCCGGATAACGCCTCGGTGGTGTAGTAGTTTTCGGTGGTGTAGTAGGTTCTTTTGGCAAGGTCGATTCGGCTTGAATGCCAGTGTCGGGTTCATCTGGTTCCAGTATCACCGGATCGGAGGTAGATACTATGGGTATCTCTGCTTCATCGTTAGGCGTATAGAGTTGTGGTGTAGGTTGTCCCTTTTCGGATGACTCTATGATCTGGTCAGCATGGCGCCTTATTATGCTTTCACCAATGTCCACGGTATACATCAGCGGTCCTAGTCGTGTGCAAATAGTTCCAGGCTGCCATTTCTCGGTATGGTAGTCCCGGGCCAAAACTTGTTGACCTATCTGGAAGGTTCTAGTTGGCCTTTCATTCATGCCTTGAAATTGCCGGTTCTCTACGTCCCTTCTGATGTTTGGCTTGATCAAATCCAGCCGGCATCTTAGTCTTCTATTGAAAAACATCATGGCGGGAGTTTGGTTTGTAACCACATGTGTTGCATTCCTGTACGCAAACAAGAAGTTATCTACCTTATGTTGTAGATTTATGTCTTCATTACCCATGGCCTTTATGGCCTTCTTGAAGGTCTGGACAAACCTTTCAGCTAATCCATTGGTGGCGGGATGGTATGGGGCGGATGTGTAGTGCTTAACCCCATTGTTTTTTAAGACCTTCCTGAATTCTTCAGACACAAATTGCGGTCCATTATCAGAACAGATCTGTTCCGGCAGCCCATTCCTGGCAAATATGGTCCTTAATACTGTGATGGTTTTTTCCGTGGTGGTGGAGGACATCTTTATTACCTCCGGCCACTTGGAGTGTGCATCCACCGCGATTAAGAACATTGAGTCCATAAATGGACCAGCAAAGTCGATATGTACTCTTTGCCATGGAGATGAGGGCCACTCCCATGGATGTAGAGGGGCTTGTGGTGGGGCGCTTTGGACCTTCTGGCATCCTAGACAGCTCTTGGTCATTTCTTCGATGTCTCCATCGATACCTGGCCACCACACAAACGCTCTGGCTAGGTTCTTCATTTTCACTCCACCCAGATGCCCCTCGTGAAGCTCCTTTAGCACTTTATACTGGAGTTTGGGTGGAATCACCACTCTGGATCCACACATCAAGGTTCCTCGGCACACTGACAGCTGTTCTCTTCTTTGCGAGAATGCTGGCAACAGTGGTTCGCCATGTGCTGGCCATCCCTTCACCGTTAAATCGTAGACTCGTGAGAGAGTCGGGTCATTTCTCGTTTCCTTTTCAATGGTAGAATTTGTTACTGGTAGACATTCCACTATGGTTGAGTGGAACATCTCCACTGGGTCCACTGTAGGCGCCTCTTCTACCGTTGGCAACGGTAGGCGTGATAAACCGTCAGCATTCCCATGCTGTTTTGATCCTTTGTATTCTATGTCATATTGGTGTGCCCCTAGGAAAAGGGACCACCTCTGTAGCCTTTGCGCTGTCATAATGGGAACGCCCTTTTTAGGGTTGAATATGGATACCAACGGCTGGTGGTCTGTCAGCAGTGTAAACTTCTGGCCCTGCAGGTAATGATTAAACTTCTTTACTCCCCACACAAGGCTGAGAGCCTCCCTATCTATCTGAGCATAGTTGCGCTCAGCGGAGGTCAATGATCTGGATGCAAATGCGACTGGCCTTTCCAAGCCATTTGGCAACTTGTGTGAGAGTACTGCTCCAATACCATAAGGAGAAGCATCACAAGCTAAACGAATAGGTAGCGTTGGGTTGAAGTGAGCCAACACTTCCTCTGAGGTGATCAATGCCTTGCTTTTGCGAAAGGCCTTCTTACAGTCCTCGCTCCACTTCCATGGTACTTCTTTCTGCAAAAGAGCATTCAGCGGGTGCAGCACCGTGGATAGATTTGGCAGAAACTTATGGTAATAGTTAATCAACCCTAGGAACGACCTCAACTGGGATACATTTTCCGGAGCGGGAGCCTTCACAACAGCTTCGATCTTGTCAGGTGACTTGTGCAGCCCCTCCTGGTCAATGACATGACCACAGTACGAGATCCATTTCTGAAAGAACTCACATTTCTGGCGATTAACTCAAAGTCCATATTCCTTCAATCTGGTGAGCACCAGTTTCAAATTTGCAAGGTGTTCCTCATCGTCATCTCCTGTAATCAGGATATCGTCCAAGTAACATTGAGTGCTTGGAATTCCCTGTAATACCTGCTCCATGGCCCTCTGCCAAATTGCTGGAGCCGAAGCCACTTCAAAAACCAGTCTATTATATCGATACAAGCCTCTGTGCGTGTTGATTGTGAGATACTGGCGCGACTCTTCCTCAACTTCCATCTGTAAGTACGCTTGCGCCAGGTCTATCATGGTGAAGTGTTTCCCACCAGACAATGAAGCAAAGATATCCTCAATCCGCGGAAGCGGATATTGCACCGTGTGAAGCACCGGATTAACTGTGATCTTGAAGTCTCCACAGATGCGGACCTTCCCCGGTTCCCCTGGCTTGTTACTCGATGAACGCTTCATGACGGGAACAATGGGCGTGGCCCACTCACTCCAGTCCACCTTAGACAGTACTCCTGAACGTTCTAGCCCTTCCAGCTCAGCTTCCACAGCAGGTCGTATCGCATAAGGTACCGGTCTGGCTTTGAAAAATTTTGGGTTTGCATGTTCTGCAATCTTGATTTTTGCCTTAATTCCTCTCAGTGTTCCCAGTCCCTGTTGGAACACCTCTTTAGCCTCATCCAATATTCTAGACAATCGTTCAGGTTTGACATCTTTTTTTCCGGAATCTACCGTTATTGCTTTTAGGGAGTGCCAGTCCATATTTATTTTCCTGATCCACTCCCGTCCCAGAAGTGGTAGACCTCCCTCAGGTAGTACATATAAGTCCATTCCTTGGTGTTCTTTGCCCTTGTGTATCACCTTGACTTTTATCTTTCCGATGGGGTATACTCTTTGCCCCGTGTATGTCTGCAATACTATCTCCGTATCCCGTAGGGGAATATGTGTGAATAACCTTTTGTAATCTTGCTTATTCATGACCGTCAACGCCGAACCGGTGTCCAATTCCATCTTCACTTGGACTCCTGCTATCTGCAGTGTGACCCAGATAGTTTGTAGGTCAGCTTCCTTACTCACATTGTGAATTCTCAGACTACCCAGTTCCTTGCTGTTGGAGTCTGAATCCGAATTCTGTTCATCCGAACTCTTCTCAGCCACCTTATGTACCTTTCTGCACTTTTCCTGCGGTGACTTTTTGTTGCTGGTCTTCTTTCCTGACCGGCATACTTTAGCTATGTGACCAAGCTTGCCACATTTTCTACATTCCTGGTTTTTAAACCAGCATTGGTTCTGATCATGTGTTGTCTTTCCACAACGATAACATTTTGCTGTACCCAAAGCCATTTGATCTACGCTGAGTACCGCTGCCTTCAGCTGCATTTCCGCAGTGCCTCTCGCTGCGGCTTCGTGCGATGCTGCAATAGTGACAGCCTTATCAAGTGTAAGATCATTCTCTTCAAGCAGCCGCTTTTGTGTTCCTTCTTTCGACAATCCACACACGAATTTGTCTCTCAGTGCCTCTGTCAGTCTTTTCCCAAACTGACAGTATTTCGCTAGCTTACGCAGTTCAATTAAATACTCCGCGTTGCTTTCCTCTTTCAGTTGCGTTCTCGCATAAAATTTAAATCGTTCCGCTAACATCAGCGGTGTGGGGTTCAAATGATTTCTCAGGACAGCAACAATATTAGCGAAAGCCTGATCCGCCGGTTTAGCTGGTGATAGAAGATGCTTCAATAGCCCGTATGTCTTCGCACCCATTGAGTTTAGTAAGGTTAGTGCTTTATCTTCATCGGATATTTTATTTGCCTTACAATAAATCTCTATGCGTTCTACATACGTGGCCCAATCTTCAACATCGGGATCGAAATCGTTGATGTTACCACGCTTAGGCATCCTCGCAATCTTCACTGTGATAGAAGGGATGATCACTGCCTGTTGCTGATGGAAGGCTTCGTGTCAGGATTCTTCCTTGCTCTTCAGACCCGAGTCTTTTCTCAGCAGGATGATGAGGGCGGATGCCTCTTCTCGACGCCCGTTAAACTGCCTTGGATATGTCTCTGCCGCAGGGTAAGATCCCATCCTCGTCGCCACTGTTAAGTCTGTGTGTTCCAGTTATGGTTAATATGAATCACTGCACACAGACCACAAGAATAACTTTAACAGGTCTAAGGTCAGGGCTGAACTAAAAGATACAAGACGCTATACAGGCTTATATACCCGAGTGGTCACTACCGGTATTACAGTACACAGGGGCTCTTAAAGGTACATACACTACAGTTTCAGTGGTTTCTTGTCAGTTTCACATACTGCAACAGTTTCATTCAGTAATTTCAGGGTTCTTTTGTATCAGGAGTCTTCTGGCAACTAAAAAGTAGCTACATTTATTCTTCAAAGAATCAAACTGCTGCACTTGGCAACATTGGGGGAATAGTCAATACTGAGGAGGACTGCAACAAGTTACAGGAGGACATTAATAAACTTGCAGAATGGGCAAATACTTGGCAAATGAAGTTCAACACAGATAAATGTGAGGTATTACATTTTGGTACGAAGAATAGGGAGGTCACATCACTTGGAGGGTGCGAGTCTAGGTAGGGTAGAGGAAAAAAGGGATCTCGGAGTACAAATACACAAATCACTAAAAGTTGCGACACAGGTTAGCAAGGCCATAAAAAAGCAAACCAAACACTAGGATTTATTTCTAGAGGTTTAGAATTGAAAAGTAGGGAAGTTATGCTAAGTCTGTATTGAACCTTGGTTAGACCACACTTAGAGTACTGTGTACGGTTCTGGTCACCATATTATAAAAAGGATATAGAGGCACTGGAGAGGGTGCAGAGAAGATTTACAAGGATGATACCAGAAATGCGAGGGTATACATATCAGGAAAGGATGAACAGGCTGGGTCTCTTTTCTCTTGGAAAAGAGAAGGCTGAGGGGTAACCTAATAGAGGTCTTTAATATAATGAAAAGTTTTGATAGAGTGAATAGCTATCATTGTGTGCAAGGTGTGAGATGTGGGTGTGAGTGTTGGTAGGTAGAGATTGTTGGTGGGTGAGTGCTGGGGTTTGGTGGTTTGGGCAGTGTGTGAAGATTGTGGTTCAGATGGTGGTATGTAGCATTTGTTGAAGCATTCACTCACCCTGACCACCTGAGTGAGGTCGTTAAATTTCTTCCTGCATTGTGTGTGGGTCCTGGGGACCACCGTGCTGCCCGAGACGTGCTGCGCTACCTCCCTCCACATGGTGTGGAAGTCTTGTGGTGAGGGCCACCTGCCACTTGTCGGGTAGAGTATCGTCCTTCGTCTCTCCACAGCGAAAACCAAAGCTTCCAATGCTTGATCGCAGAATCTGCGGGCTCTCTACCTGGGGTGTGGATCTGACATGAGCACACCTGGTTCAGTCCTCTGTCTCCTTCTCCTTGTCCTGCTCGTGCTTGGTGAGGCAGCTGCACAGCTAGAAATGCTGAGAATGAGGTGCTGCAGCATCAATGAACCTTCCCTTTAAGTAGTGAAAAAAGCCTATGGCAATCATGACTCGTGATTAGGCTGCACCTGATACTGGTAACAGCAATGAGCTTGGGTTTTAAGACTTGAATTAGGACTCCACAATCATTTTTTTGAGCAGTGAGCATGAATTTTGCGTGCAGTCTAAAGCATTAGTGCCTGGCGCTAATTCTCCAACTTTTCTAGTGACACCGCCCATTCCTTGGCTATAATGAATTTCAAGCCCTTGATCTAGATATTATCAGAAGGACGTAATGATCATAAGAACATAAGAATTAGGAACAGGAATAGGCCATACGGCCCTTTGAGCCTGCTCCGCCATTCAGTAAGATCATGGCTGATCTTCGACCTCAACTCCACTTTTCTGCCTGATCCCCATATCCCTTGATTCCCCTAGAGTCCAAAAATCTATCGATCTCAGCCTTGAATATACTCAAAGACTCAGCATTCACAGCCCTCTGGGGTAAAGAATTCCAAAGATTCACAACCCACTGAGTGAAGAAATTCCTCCTCATCTCAGTCCTAATTGGCCGACCCCTTATCCTGAGACTGTGCCCCCTAGTTCTAGACTCTCCAGCCAGGGGAAACAACCTCTCGGCATCTACCCTGTCAATCCCCCTCAGAATCTTGTAAGTTTCAATGAGATCACCTCTCATTCTCCTAAACTCCAGAGAGCATCGGCCCATTCTACACAATCTCTCCTCATAGGACAACCCTCTCATCCCAGGGATCAATCTAGTGCCTCTTTGGAAGACTATTGGCGGCATTATGGAATACAAGAGCCATCACCTCACACAAGTCTGCTATATGATTCCCTTCCAAATAAATACATTTTAGGCGACTATTTTGTCAAATTTGGCAATAACAGGCCAATTAATAAAACACTTCTGTTCACTCAAGTGAAAACAAAGCAACAGAAACCTGGACAAGACTTTCTTTTCAACACCCACGCATTCACACTCAAAATACTGCAGCAAAATGGGCCGGATTTTGCGGCAGAAATAACGGTGAGGCTGTCAGCGTGCCTCAGTAAAGATTCATCAGTTGTTTAAGGAGATACACAGTTGCTTGCCCTGTTCACACAGGTCCCAAATCCCCTGTAGAGGGTGCTGTGCTGTTTTGGCTCTCTAATCACAGCAAGTTTCAGTGCAAAAGCCCATAGAAAGTCTGCAGGCAAGTGTAAGTGTAATGAACGGCTGGCACCATTTGTTCACCACTGACGGCAACATCCAGGCCATTGTGTATGCTGGACCTGTGGGGTAACATTCACAACCACTTTGGTAAAAGCTGGCCATTTATTTACTTCACTTACTTTTTTTATTCATTCACCGGATGTAGGCATCACTGTCAAGGCCAGAATTTATTGCCCCATCCCTAGTTGCCCTTGAGAAGGTGGTGGTGAGCTGCCTTCTTGAACCACTGCAGTCCGTATGGTGAAGGTACTCCCACAGTGCTGTTAGGGGGAGGGAGTTCCAGGATTTTGACCCAGTGACGATGAAGGAACGGCCGATATATCTCTAAGGCAGGATGGTGTGTGACATGGAGGGGGAACTTGGAGTTGGTGGTGTTCCCATGCGCCTGCTGCCCTTGACCTTCTAGGTGGAAGAGGTCACGGGTTTGGGAGGTGCTGCCGAAGAAGCCTTGGCGAGTTGCTGCAGTGCATCATGTAGATGGTACACACTGCAGCCACGGTGCGCCGGTGGTGGAGGGAGTGAATGTTTAAGGTGGTAGATGGGATTATGAAACATGGCATAATATAGCCGAAAGTACAGGCACAGAATGTGCAAGTCTGCTGGTACAATGAGATAAAATCGCAGTCCTGAGTGGTGCTACTCCTGGTCATGGCTGCTTTTGAATCTGATTATTGAAATCTGAGGCTTCTCCATTTGCTTTGGGGTAATTGAGGCAGGTGTTAAGGATGAACTGATGTGTTCCTGTCAGGAAATACCAGCCTGAATGCACCTGCGAATGAATGCCTGCAGTTAGGAATTCAGTTTCTTGGTGGAGGCATCGAGTTTAGAATCTGCTTAAAACAATGAAATAAGTTCATAACCGTTGACAATCCGATCATTTGATGAGATTTGGGGCAGTATGGGCAGATGCAGGTTTGATACAGACGGGGGTTGCCAACTCTCCAGGGTTGGCCTGGAGTCTCCAGGAATTGAAGGTTAATCTCCAGGTCACTGCTGGAAGCAACCCAGGAGAAAGGGCATTAAAAACATTTTTTAAAATTCTCTTTGAACACTTTTGTTTATTAGATATAAAAATATCAGACATGGGGGGAAAAAAGGCTGCTTGGCTGACAGTGAAGAATCACCCAATCGGGGAATGAAGAATGTTTGCTTTCTGATTGGCCGTGGGAAGGTGGGGCGCCATGACGATGGACGTGTTGGGTGACCAATGGTGGGAGAGTGGGGGGCGGGGCGGGGTGAGACATCATGTGATGAGCCTTCCAGGAATATGTCCAACCAGAGTTGGCAACTCTGACGGAAACAGAAAAACTACACTAAAGGAATAATGTCACCGGCACAAACATGCAGCAGGTGTCTGAGTGACCATAGAAACATAGAAGATAGGAGCAGGAGTAGGCCATTCGGCCCCTCGAGCCTGCTCCGCCATTCAATGAGATCATGGCTGATCATCCAAATTCAGTACCCGGTCCCTGCTTTCTCCCCATACCCCTTGATCCCTTTAGCCTTAAGAAATATATCCAACTCCTTCTTGAATACATTTAATGAATTGGCCTCAACTGCCTTCTGTGGTAGAGAATTCCACAGGTTCACCACTCTCTGGGTGAAGAAATTCCTCCTCATTTCTGTCCTAAATGGCTTACCCCTTATCCTTAGACTGTGACCCTTGGTTCTGGACTCCCCCGCCATCGGGAACATCCTTCCTGCATCTAGTCTGTCCAGTCCTGTCAGAACCAGATAGAGTAACAGTTTGTGTAGGACACAGCATTGAGTGAGAGTGTCAATTAGTGGCAGTAGTGAGGTTTGAGCCCACACTTAGTAAGAACTGGGTTGCGACTCACATCCAGTCCTTATGATTTTGGTCTCCTTACCTAAGAAAGGATATACTTGCCATAGAGGGAGTGCAGCGAAGGTTCGCTCGGATTCCTGGGACGGCAGGACTGTCGTATGAGGAGAGATTGGGTCGACTAGGCCTGTATTCACTAGAGTTTAGAAGAATGAGAGGGAATCTCATTGAAACGTATAAAATTCTGACAGGGCTAGACAGACTGGATGCAGGGAGGATGTTTCCCCTGGCTGGGGGGATCTAGAACGAGGGGTGACAGTCTCAGGATACGGGGTAGGACATTTGGGACTGAGATGAGGAGAAATTTCTTCACTCAGAGGGTGGTGAACCTGTGGAATTCTCTACCACGGAAGGCTGTGGAGGCCAAGTCACTGAATATATTTAAGAAGGAGATAAATAGATTTCTAGACACAAAAGGCATCAAGGGGTATGGGGAGAGAGCGGGAATATGGTATTGCGATAGAGGATCAGCCATGATCATATTGAATGGCAGAGCAGGCTCGAAGGCCGAATGGCCGACTCCTGCTCCTATTTTTCTATGTTTCTATGAAGGGCTGTGAGTGAAATGTTAACCTGGATTTTACTCTCTCAAACCCTGCTGTGTATTTGAGAGACAGTAGCTGCTTACTATTGGGTCTAGTTATCCCAGTTCTGTAGACTTTAAACAGGAACACGGACTCGTGATCCATGTACCAGTTGCCACTGTATAACACAGGGAGTAGGTGCAGTGTGTCTTTGCTTTAAGAGTACGGTTTGCCTTTAGAACCTTTTAATTGGGCTGCAAACCTATCACTTTTTTCAAGGACCGGATGGACCGCAATCAGCTCAGAGTATAGGTTGCACCAGACTCGAGGTTTAGGTTGTGTTTAAGCAACGGAAAAACCAAGCAAGTGGAGTAAAGTGTCAAGAAATGGAGCAGACCTTGGGGGATTTGTGCTTTCTGTGCGGTCTGTTGTGAGAATACTCAGATTAGTGATTCAAGTGTGAGACATCCTGAGGGACTCGGAGACCTGAGGTGAGGAACAGTATCTGTGTCACAACAGAACTTTCCCTCAGCATTTCTTGGCACAGAATTACTAAAAAAAAAAAAAAAAAAATTTTTAAATTGTAATTTTTATCATAGCGGAGAAATTTGACACTCCACAAATATAAAAACTAGTTTTAGAGGGCCAGAACGTTTGTTCAGCAGTCAATACGCTGTTAAAACCCCAGTTACATCTAGGATGTGAAGGCCTTAGAGAGGGTGCAGAAAAGATTTATGAGAATGATTCCAGGGATGAAGGACTTCAGTTACGTGGATAGACTGGAGAAGCTGGGGTTGTTCTCCTTGGATCAGAGAAGGTTGAGAGGAGATTTGATAGAGGTGTTCAAAATCATGAGGGGTCTGGACAGAGTAAATAGAGAGAAACTGTTCCCATTGGCAGAGGGGTCGAGAACCAGAGGACACAGATTTAAGGTGATTGGCAAAAGAACCAAAGGCGACATGAGGGAAAACTTTTTTACTCAGCGAGTGGTTAGGATCTGGAATTCACTGTCTGAAAGGGTGGTGGAGGCAGATTCAATCACATCTTTCAAAATGGAATTGGATAAGTACCTGAAGGAAGAAAATTTGCAGGGCTACGGGGAGAGGGCGGGGGAGTGGGACTAGCTGAGGTGCCCTTGCAGAGAGCCGGCACGGGCTCGACAGGCCGAATGGCCTCCTTCTGTGCTGTAATCCTTCTATGATTCTATGATTCCAACGAGGCTTGACACTTAATGGAGTATTTAACAACAATATTAGTGCGGAAAAGCCCAAGTTTTCGTTAGTTTCACTGATTACACTGATTGCCGGCTATGTGGGTGGTCCACAGCGCAGCCAGTGTCGGGGCAGTGAATGACTGACCCCAACCTCAGGATGTCCACGTCTAGATGTGCCTGCGCTACATCCTGGCGTTGCAGTCAGTTTCAGAGAAAAGAATGAAAGACCTGCATTTCTGCAGCACCTTTCACGACCACCGGACGTCCCAAAGCGCTTTACAGCCAATGAAATACTTTTTTTTTCTATTTGTTTATGGGATGTGGGCATCGCTGGCAAGGCAGCATTTATTGCCCATCCCTAATCGCCCTCGAGAAGGTGGTGGTGAGCCGCCTTCTTGGACTGCTGCACTCCGTGTGGTGAAGGTACTCCCACAGTGCTGTTAGGGAGGGAGTTCCAGGATTTTGGCCCAGCGACAATGAAGGAACGGCGATATATTTCCAAGTCAGGATGGTGTGTAACTTGGAGGGGAACTCGGAGGTGGTGGTGTTCCCATGCGCCTGCTGCCCTTGTCCTTCTAGGTGGAAGAGGTCGCGGGTTTGGGAGGTGCTGCTGAAGAAGCCTTGGTGAGTTGCTGCAGTGCATCTTGTAGATGGTACACACTGCAGTCATGGTACGCCGATGGTGGAGGGAGTGAATGTTTAAGGTGGTGGATGGGGTGCCAATCAAGCGGGCTGCTTTGTCCTGGATGGTGTCGAACTTCTTGAGTGTTATTGGAACTGCACTCATCCAGGCAAGTGGAGAGTATTCCATCACACTCCTGACTTGTGCCTTGTGGATGGTGGAAAGACTTTGGGGAGTCACTGAAGTGTAGTCACTGTTGTAATGTAGGAAATAAGCGGGGTGATAACAGCGAAAGCTGACAGTTCACCATCGTTAACCATCGCAAATTCCGGGCCAGTGAGTTTAATCACAAGTGGGACACAAGTTTGGGCCTAGTTTTAAAGAGCTCCAAAATCAAATATGATTTTCCCACTGCCACACAGAGTTTCTCCAACTAGACAGACTCCTCGGTGCGTCTCATAAACATCGCTTCAGAATCGCACCAGCTGACCGCAGTAACATCACTGTAAACAGCACAAAAAAAACAAGGGGTGTGTCAGGAACTCGAAGTATCAGAGAGTTGTTGTGAAACAAGAAATCTTTGGTAGCTAAAGAAATTTCATATTTTCAGAACATTTAGCACAGAAAATGTCCCCATTTACAGCATTTTGCACAAAAAAGCAATTTCACCTTAAGAAAATGCTGTTCCACCAGTTTTAACCAGAAATCCAACTATTTCAGCAGTCTACCCTTAAAACTGGCCCCAGTAAAAATGTCCCTGGCACAGATTGGCCAACATTTAAGTTGCATGAAGTTCATTTATGTCTCACAGGCACCTCCATGTGGCCAGACGGAGCATTACACTGACTGGCAGGTCAGGGTGTCCAAGCTTATCATCACAGGCCTCGGATACATATCATGGTGGGGATGACCTATAAAGTTTAAATCTATTGCTCCCATTAATTTGCATAGATCTCAAGTTTCTGATACTAGCTGATCTTGGTGTTCTGATTCAGATTTGTTGATCGATGGGGCAAAAGTCTAGTCGACAGCCTTTCCCAAATCTCCGGGCCTGCAAACATTCAAATGGGGCAAATAAGGCTGGATTTTCTCAATGGAGACATGCTGGAGGCGGGTCTTCGGGTATCTGGGTTTCAGTCCCGCTGCCAGCGACGTCTGACCAACCCACGCTATTTTTCCTTGATTGGCCTTGTTAAGCCCACCCTGCTGGCTTACCGGCCAATTAAGGGAAAGCCAGTGACAGATGACGTCAGCGTATGACGCTTCATCTGTCAAAATTTTTTTGATGGATGAATTCTCTGTTCTAAGGTGAGCCCTTGCACACAGGCTCACCAAGACCTCTCTCCTCAGCAGAAAGCAGATGGCTGCTGCATCTGAGAATGCAGCAGCCATTCTGTCATCTCTGCTGTGGAGATGAGGCACCTCCAGATCCTCAAAGGTTGAAGCCTGCAGAAAGAAGCAAAGGTAAGGAAACTTTTTCCAACACTTTACACACACCTCTCATACTTACCTGTCCACACTTGCACCCATCACTCACCCCTACAGCTGACATTTCGACCCCTCTCACCCCCGCAGACCCACTGCTCGCCTCGCTGACCCTGGTGGGGTTTCCCGACATTGGGAAACCCGCATCAGCAGGCGTAAAATGGGGAAAAGCCTCTTAACTGCCTGTTAACTACCTGTTAACAGGCAGTTAATTGGCTCTAATCCCCTTCCCGCCTCGAGGAGACGGGTCCCTGCGCGAGTCGGGGAACCGCCTCCTGGGAAGATGGTTCGGAGGCGGGTTGGGAGCGGGGTTGGGACCCTTTCCCAATTTTTTCCATTTTCCCAGCAGTCCCGCCTCCAAACCTGCCTCCTCAGGGCTGGTAAAATCCAGCCCATTAAGTCCAAATAGGGCAGATTGCCAGGGCGCAGGAGGAGTCATTTTTTGGTCCACTGACCATAATTTGGACAACCCTGACTAACCACTTGCAATGTAATTGTTCGGGTCACCAGCCCTCTAGGATTGGCCTGGAGTCTCCAGGAATTGAAGATTAATCTCCAGGACACTGCTGGGAGCAATCCTGGAGAAAAATCATAAGGGGCATTAAAAAAAAAGGTGCTTTAAAAAAAAACCTCTGAACGTTTTAGCTTGCTGGTTGTAAGAAAGCATTGGAGATGGGGAACAAGGGCAGCTTGACTGAAGTTGAGAATCATTCCACTGGGTAATGAAGAGTCCGCTCGCTTCTCAATTGGCCGTGGGAAGGCGGGGCGCCGCGATGATGGGCGTGCGGGTCGACCAATGGTGGGGGGGGGGGCAGTTGTGGGAGGTGGACGGTCATGTGATGAAAACCTCCAGGAATACACCCAATCAGAGTTGGCGACCGCAGCAGTGCTTGAAAATCTGAATCCCGTAATGATTAGGATGGTTGTCATCAGTTGTCATCCAGGCCTCCTAAATAGTCACCACAGGACATTTCAGCCACAATTCCCCTTTCAATTTGATGTCAGCCTGCTTTAACCTGGGCAGGCCGGGATTTCCCTCGGCGATTCTCCCGGTTTTCTGCCATCGCTTCCGCGGAGGCCCCAGCCGGTGATCCCGTTTCTCAAGGGATTTCCATCGATCTTGAAGTTACGGCCGGAGATCAGAACCCCCCCACCCGCTCCCATCACCCCCCCCTTGAAATTCTGACCCGTAGATTTTTAAAATAACGTTACAACTGTCATGTGTTTAATCTGTTATTTCCTAATATTCAATTCAGTTTTTTTTCAAAGATTGTGACAGCAAAATTCAGAATCAATTGTTCAGTAAGAGCCGATCTGTGTAAGTGTGTAGAACATTGGCACCCCATTCCCTCATTCGAGTCTTCAAAGAGAGTAGAAGAAATGTGTTATATAGAATTTACAGCACAGAAACAGGCCATTCGGCCCAACGAGTCTTATGCTCCACACGAGCCTCCCTTATTTTATTTGTTCGTGGGATGTGGGCGTCGCTGGTAAGGCCAGCATTATTTCCTCTAACCTTATCACCATATCCTTCTATTCCTTTCTCATGTGTTTATCTAGCTTCCCCTTAAATGCATCTATGCTGTTCACCTCAACTACTCCAGGGACTTGAGCACAAAAACCCAGGCTGACGCTCCCAGTGCAGTACTGAGGGAGTGCTGTACTGTCGGAGGTGCCGTCTTTCGGATGAGACGTTAAACCGAGTCTGCTCTCTCAGGTGGATATAAAAGATCCCATGGCACTATTTCGAAGAAGAGCAGGGGAGTTATCCCCGATGTCCTGGGCCAATATTTATCCCTCAATCAACATCACTAAAAACAGATGATCTGGTCATTATCACATTGCTGTTTGTGGGAGCTTGCTGTGCGCAAATTGGCTGCCGCGCTTCCTACATTAAAACAGTGGCTACACTTCAAAAGTACTTCATTGGCTGTAAAGCGCTTTGGGACGCCCAGTGGTCGTGAAAGGCGCTATAGAAATGCAAGTCTTTTGGTAGCGAGTTCCACATTCTCACCACTCTCTGGGTAAAGATTTTTCTCCTGAATTCTTTATTTGATTTATTAGTGGCTATCTTATATTTATCATCTTCTCTACGTCTACCCTGTCAAATCCTTTCATAATCTTAAAGACCTCTATTCGGTCACCCCTCAGTCTTCTCTTTTCTAGAGAAAAGAGCCCCAGCCTGTTCAATCTTTCCTGATAGCTGTACCCTCTCAGTTCTGGTATCATCCTTGTGAATCTTTTCTGCACCTTGCCCAGTGCCTCTATATCTATTTTTTAATATATTATGGAGACCAGAATTGTGCAAAACAGATAAACGTTAACATGCTTCCTAGATTTTTCTTTAACTTTTTATAGAGAGAAATAAATTGATTCTGCATCTTTACAAATCGCGCGCGATTCATAAATCCAGACGCAGCAGTTAAAGTGGTTCGATATGACAGTTGCTACACCTGCCACACGGTGGCGCACACGAGTAAGTTAGGATCAGACTTTGCAACGTCTCAAACCCAATGTGATGCACAGGAACAGGCCATTCAGCCCAACTGGTCCGTGCCGGTGTTTATGCTCCACACGAGCCCCCTCCCACCCCCTCTTCATCTCACCCTTTCTCCCTCATGTTTATCTAACTTCCCCTTAAATGCATCTCTGCTATTGGCCTCAACCACTCCTTGCGGTAGCGCGCAATTTTCCCTTTAATTTATTTTTTGGGTGCGCGGCCCTTTAAGGGGCTGCGCGGCCCATTCAAAATACCATGCATGTGCAGTTTTCCCTATTTAAAAGCCGGTGAGCCGGCTGCGCGGGAGCTGCAGAGCGCTGCACGGCTTAAAGGGAATATTGGCAGCGTGTGCAATGTTCACTCACTCTCTGGGTAAAGAAGTTCCTCCTGAATTCTTTATTGGTTGTAGGATTTCAGTCATCGGGAGAAGTAGATTAGTGATAGAGTGACTACAAACCCATAAGCAGGTCTTGGCTTCACATAGAGTAACATATAGAGACAGCTGGTAACTGGACTGCCCTGTATCGTATCGAGTCATTCAGACCAGGGAGGTCCCAGCTGATCTGAGCTGGTGCAGCAGAGGGATGCTACGATTAACTGCAGATCCCCTGGGTTAGTGATGTGCCTCAATAATCCCGAGACTCGATGTTAGCGAAACAACAAGGCTTTTATTAACTTAGAAGATAACACGCAGTGGAGAGAGGTATCTTCCCTGGAGGTCTGCAGTACTGGCTGTGAGGCCAGACTGAGCTGGCTTACATAGAGGCCAGGTATGGGCGGAGCCCTACACACAACACATTCCATACATTCCAATACACAATACAATGGTGAGGAGAAACCTGAAACCAACCACAGTCACAGGCAATACAATGGTAAGGGGGAACCTGAAACCAACCACAGTCACAGGCAGTGATGAATGGAATATTTCATCACATTCACCCCTTCTATAGATTTAGTCTGTTCGGGGGTTTGGTAGTCCTCTGCGACCGACGTGGCTGTTGTGGTGTCGCGGGTGTCGGCTGGGTGTCCCCGGTGGCCTCCTGGGTCTCTGCCGGGGGTGCCGCCAGGGTTGTTGAAGGGGTAGTTGGTGGGGGTGCCGTTGGTCGATGTTCTTCCGGGGGTGATGAAAGAGTAGTGGGTGGGTAAGAGTTGCTGTGGTCGTTGTTGCTGCTATTGCCGTGGTTGTTGTCGTTACCGGCTGGGGCGACGTCTTTTATTGACACGGTGTCCTCCCTTCCGTCGGCGTGCCGGACATACGCGCATTGGGGGTTGGCGTGGAGTAGGTGCACTGGCTCCACGAGAGGGTCCGTCTTATGGCCCCTCACATGCCTTCGCACGAATACCGGACCCGGGGTGGAGAGCCATGACGGCATGGATACGCCTGAGGTGGATTTCCGGGGGAAGCTAAACATTCGTTCATGAGGCGTGGCATTAGTGGCAGTACACAATAGCGACCGTATCGAATGGAGCACATCTGAGAGGACTTCCTGCCAGCGGGAGATAGGGAGGCCCTTGGTCCTTAGAGCTAGAGTGACTGCTTTCCATACTATCCCGTTCTCTCGCTCCACTTGACCGTTACCCCGGGGGTTGTAGCTGGTGGTACGGCTCGTGGCGATACCCCTGGACAGCATGTACTGGCGTAGCTCTTCACTCATGAAGGACGCCCCCCTATCCGTGTGGATGTAGCTCGGCATACCGAACAGGCAGAATAGGCTGTTGAGGCATTTAATGACCGTGGCGCTGGTCATGTCTGGGCAGGGGAAGGCGAATGGGAACCGGGAGTATTCGTCCACAATGTTCAGGAAGTAAACATTGCGGTCGACGGACGGGAGGGGGCCCTTGAAATCTAAGCTGAGCCGCTCAAAGGGCCGTGTAGCTTTGATTAAGTGGGCTCTATCAGGGTGGTAGAACCGAGGCTTGCACTCAGCGCAAGTGCGGCAGTTCCTGGTCAGAGACCGAACTTCCTCAATCGAGTAGGGTAAGTTGCGGGACTTTATGAAGTGGAACAGCCGCGTGACCCCTGGGTGGCAGAGGTCGTTGTGGAGGGTCTGCAGCCGATCCCCGGTGGCGCTGGCACACATCCCTCGTGAGAGGGCATCTGGGGATTCGTTAAGGGCCCCTGGCCGGTAAATGATGTCATACTCGAAGGTGGAGAGCTCGATCCGCCACCTAAGGATCTTATCATTTTTGATCTTCCCCCTCTGTTTATTATTGAACATAAACGCTACCGACCGCTGGTCGGTAAGTAGGGTGAAGCGTTTGCTGGCTAGGTAGTGGCGCCAGTGGCGCACTGCCTCCACGATGGCTTGGGCCTCCTTTTCCACGGAGGAGTGTCTGATCTCGGGCCCTTGGAGGGTCCTCGAGAAAAAAGCTACGGGCCGCCCCGCCTGGTTGAGGGTGGCCGCCAAGGCAAAGTCAGACGCATCACTTTCCACTTGAAATGGAGTGTTCTCGTCCACTGCCTGTAGCGTGGCCCGCTCAATATCCTGCTTAATGCTTTTGAAGGCGGCGTGGGCCTCAGCAGAGAGCGGAAAAGAGGATGCTTTCAAGAGGGGGCCGGCTTTGTCGGAGTAGTTGGGGACCCATTGGGAATAATAAGAAAATAACCCCAGGCACCTTTTCAGGGCTTTGGGAGTGTTGGGCAGGGGCAGCTCCCGTAGGAGGCGCAATCGGTCGGGGTCTGGTCCGATTTCCCCATTCTCCACCACGCTGCCTAGTATGCAGAGGCGCGTGGTGTTGAAAACGCACTTGTCCTCGTTGTAGGTGAGGTTGAGTTTTTGTGCGGTTTTCAGGAACCTCTCGAGGTTTGAGTCGTGATCCTGCTGGTTGTGACCGCAGATGGTGACGTTGTCGAGGTAGGGGAAGGTTGCCTGCAAGTGGTGGTCATCGACCATGCGATCCATCTCCCTCTGGAAGACCGAGACCCCATTCGTCACCCCAAAGGGGACTCTGAGGAATTGGTAGAGGCGTCCGTTCGCCTCGAAGGCGGTGTACGGGCGGTCCTCTGGTCTGATAGGGAGCTGGTGGTACGCTGACTTGAGGTCGATGGTGGAGAACACCCGGTATTGGGCGATTTGGTTCACCATTTCTGATATGCGGGGTAGCAGGTAGGCGTCTAGTTGGGTGTACCTGTTGATCGTTTGGCTATAGTCGATCACCATCCGTTTCTTCTCGCTACCCCTTACCACCACCACTTGGGCGCGCCACGGGCTATTGCTGCATTCAATAATGCGCTCTTTCAGGAGCCTGTCTACCTCGGTTGCGATAAACCGCCTGTCCTCCCAGCTGTACCTCCTGCTTTTGGTCGCTATTGGCCGGCAGTTAGGGGTAAGGTTCGCGAATAGCGAAGGCGGCTTTACCTTCAGGGTAGCCAGGCCGCACACTGTGAGGGGCGGCTGGGACCCACCGTACTTGAGCGTGATGCTTTGGTGGTTGCACTGGAAATCCAGGCCCAAGATCACGCTCGCGCATAGATTCTTCATGATTAATACTTTAAAATTATCGTATACAGTCCCGTTAACGGACAATTGTACCGTGCAGTAACCCAGAATGGTCGATGTCTGGGTTTTATCAGCCATAGAGATGGTACCCCGAGTAGGGACCACCTTTAGGGAGAGTTGTCGTGCCAGTTCTGTGTGGATAAAACTCTCCGTGCTTCCACTGTCAATTAAACATTTAACCCCGCACCCGTTTACCTCGATGTCCACCATTGATTTGGATAGCGGGTGGGGCCTGGTCTGGTCCACTGTGACCGATGCCACTGTAGGGCCCTGATCGAGACAAGATGGCGTCCGCGCTGTCTGCTCACAAGATGGCGGACCCCACGAGGTCGGGCAAGATGGCGTCCAAGATGGCCGCTCCCACGGCGCACATGCGGCGGTGGCGGGTTTTGGTTTTCCAGCTGGGTTCCCTCTGCACACCTTCCCAAAGTGCCCCTTCTTACCGCACTTAAAGCAGGTGGTGCCTTTCGCCGGGCACAGGTTTCTGGTGTGCTTTGGCTGCCCGCAGAAGTAGCAGTTGGGTCCCCGACGCGTCGCGGCTGTCGTAGGGCTTCTGGGGGGAGAGCGGGGCCCCGACGGTGTCGGGCTGCCGGGCGGGGAAGATGCCTTCCAAGATGGCGGCGCCCTTGGTGCACACGTGGCGGCGTGGACGGCGCGGGCTGAAGAGTAGGCGTCCGAGTTTCTCTGGGCCACATCCAGGGATCGCGCGGTGTCCGCAGCCTGTTTCAGGTCCAATCCCGTTTTTTCCAGCAGTCTTTGCCGGATGTAAGTGGAGCTGAGGCCTGTGATAAAGGCATCGCGAACAAGCTCGTCGGTGTACACTGCGGCTTTTACATCTCGGCACTTGCAGTCTTTGCCAAGCATTTTCAGGGTGCCTAGGAACTCCTCCACCGATTCCCCAGGTCGCTGTGCGCGAGTGGCGAGCAGATGCCTAGCATACACCTCATTCGTAGGCTGCTGGTAATGCGCCTTTAAGATGTCGTAGGCGGCCAGGTACGTGTCGGCGTCTTGGATGAGGGGGTAAACCCGGTGGCTTACCCAATTCCGCAGAATTCCGAGTTTCATACTCACAGCGTCCGTAGCGTCTTTGATGGCTGCGGAATTGTCCAGGAAGAATTCCATACACATAAACCAGTGTCCGAAGCGTGCTGATGCGTCCGGAGCATGCTGATCCAAATCCAAACGTTCGGGTTTCAGGAGTTGGTCCATTGTGTTGAAAAATAAGTTAATAAAATTGATGTGCCTCAATAATCCCGAGACTCGATGTTAGCGAAACAACAAGGCTTTTATTAACTTAGAAGATAACACGCAGTGGAGAGAGGTATCTTCCCTGGAGGTCTGCAGTACTGGCTGTGAGGTCAGACTGAGCTGGCTTACATAGAGGCCAGGTATGGGCGGAGCCCTACACACAACACATTCCATACATTCCAATACACAATACAATGGTGAGGAGAAACCTGAAACCAACCACAGTCACAGGCAATACAATGGTAAGGGGGAACCTGAAACCAACCACAGTCACAGGCAGTGATGAATGGAATATTTCATCACAGTTAGTGTGATCAAAAACGGCCAGACTTCCATCGCCGGACTGCTAGTCAGTGATGTCTGCTGGATCAGCACCTGCCAGGTGAGAACAGAATCAGCCCGAGCTGCGATACTCTGCCCGGTTAGTGAGGTACTGGGGAGTGACTCCAGGCTGAGGAGGGAGGGTGAGGTATTGGGGGAGGGTGAGGTATTGTGAGAGGGTGAGGTTTGAGGGAGGAGGGTGAGGTATTGAGGGAGGAGGGTGAGGTATTGAGGGAGGAGGGTGAGGTATTGAGGGAGGAGTGTGAGATATTGAGGGAGGGTGAGGTATTGAGGGAGGGTGAGATATTGAGGAAGGAGGGTGAGGTATTGAGGGAGGAGGGTGAGGTATTGAGGGAGGGTGAGGTATTGAGAGAGGAGGGGGAGGTATTGAGAGAGGAGGGGGAGGTATTGAGGGAGGAGGGGGAGGCATTGAGGGAGGAGGGGGAGGTATTGAGGGAGGATGAGGTATTGAGGGAGGGTGAGGTATTGAGAGAGGAGGGTGAGGTATTGAGGGAGGAGGGTGAGGTATTGAGGAAGGAGGGTGAGGTATTGAGGGAGGAGGGGGAGGTATTTAAGGGAGGGTGAGGCATTGAGGGAGGAGGGTGAGGTATTGAGGGAGGGTGAGGTATTGAGGGAGGAGGGGGGGTATTGAGGGAGGGTGAGGTATTCAGGGAGGAGGGGGAGGTATTGAGGAGGGAGGGGGAGGTATTGAGGAAGGAGGGGGAGCTATTGAGGGAGGAGGGGGAGGTATTGAGGGAGGAGGGTGAGGTATTGAGGGAGGGTGAGGTATTGAGGGAGGGTGAGGTATTGAGGGAGGAGGGTGAGGTATTGAGGAGGGTGAGGTATTGAGGGAGGAGGGTGAGGTATTGAGGGAGGAGGGTGAGGTATTGAGGGTGAGGTATTGAGGGAAAGTGAGGTATTGAGGAAGGAGGGTGAGGTATTGAGGGAGGGTGCGGTATTGAGGAGGGTGAGGTATTGTGGGAGGGTGAGATATTGAGGGAGGAGGGTGAGGTATTGAGGAGGGAGGTATTGAGGAAGGAGGATGAGGTATTGAGGAGGGAGGGTGAGGTATTGAGGAGGGAGGGTGATGTATTGAGGAAGGAGGGTGAGGTATTGAGGAGGGAGAGTGAGGTATTGAGGGATGAGGTATTGAGGGAGGAGGGGAGGTATTGAGGGAGGGTGAGGTATTGAGGGGGAGGGAGAGGTATTGAGGGAGGGTGAGATATTGAGGGAGGAGGGTGAGATATTGAGGGAGGGTGAGATATTGAGGGTGAGGGGTAGGAATTGAGTGGGAGGGGGAGGTATTGAGGAAGGAGGGTGAGGTATTGAGGGAGGGGGAGATATTGAGGGAGGGGTAGGTATTGAGGGAGGAGGGTGAAGTATTGAGGGAGGAGGGTGAAGTATTGAAGGAGGGTGAGGTATTGAGGGAGGGTGAGGTATTGGGGGAGGGGGAGGTTTTGAGGGAGGAGGGTGAGGTATTGAGGGAGGAGGGTGAGGTATTGAGGAGGGAGCGTGAGGTATTGAGGAGGGCGGGTGAAGTATTAGGGAGTAGGGTGAGGTATTGAGGAAGGAGGGAGACGTATTGAGGGAGGAGGGTGAGGTATTGAGGGAGGAGGGTGAGGTATTGAGGAAGGAGGGAGACGTATTGAGGGAGGAGGGTGAGGTATTGAGGGAGGAGGGTGAGGTATTGAGGGAGGGTGAGGTATTGAGGGAGGGTGAGGTATTGATGGAGGGTGAGGTATTGAGGGAGGGTGAGGTATTGTGGGAGGAGGGTGAGGTATTGAGGAAGGAGGGTGAGGTGTTGGAGGGTGAGGCATTGAGGAGGGATGGTGAGGTTTTGAGGAGGGATGGTGAGGTATATAGGAGGGAGGGTGAGGTATTGAGGGAGGGGGAGGTATTGAGGAGGGAGGGTGAGGTATTGAGGAAGGAGGGTGAGGTATTGAAGAAGGGGGAGATATTGAGGAGGGAGGGTGAGGTATTGAGAAGGGAGGGTGAGGTATTGAGGGAGGGGGAGGTATTGAGGAAGGAGGGTGAGGTATTGAGGAGGGAGGGTGAGGTATTGAGGGAGGAGGGTGAGGTATTGAGGAAGGGGGAGGTATTGAGGAGGGAGGGTGAGGTTTTGAGGAAGGGGGAGGTATTGAGGAGGGAGGGTAAGGTATTGAAGGAGGGTGAGGTATTGAGGGAGGAGGGTGAGGTATTGAGGGAGGGTGAGATATTGAGGGGGAGGGGAGGTATTGAGGAAGGAGGGTGAGGTTTTGAGGAAGGAGGGTGAGGTATTGAGGAAGGGGGAGGTATTGAGGAGGGAGGGTAAGGTATTGAAGGAGGGTGAGGTATTGAGGGAGGAGGGTGAGGTATTGAGGGAGGGTGAGGTATTGAGGGAGGGGGAGATATTGAGGGAGGGGGAGATATTGAGGGAGGGGGAGATATTGAGGGAGGGGAGGTATTGAGGAGGGAGAGTGAGGTATTGAGGAGGGAGGGTGAGGTATTGAGGGAGGAGGGTGAGGTATTGAGGAAGGGGGAGGTATTGAGATGGGAGGGGGAGGTATTGAGGAAGGAGGGTGAGGTATTGAGGAGGGAGGGTGAGGTATTGAGGAAGGAGGAGGTATTGAGGAGGGAGGGTGTGGTATTGAGGGAGGGGGTGGTATTGGGGAAGGAGGGTGAGGTATTGAGGAAGGGGGAGGTATTGAGGAGGAAGGGTGAGGTATTGAGGAGGGAGGGTGAGGTATTGAGGAAGGAGGGTGAGGTATTGAGGGAGGGTGAGGTATTGAGGAAGGGGGAGG
Organism: Somniosus microcephalus; assembly: GCF_052327205.1. Taxonomy (NCBI): domain Eukaryota; kingdom Metazoa; phylum Chordata; class Chondrichthyes; order Squaliformes; family Somniosidae; genus Somniosus; species Somniosus microcephalus. The sequence goes on along the minus strand of NC_140997.1, from coordinate 18,263,311 downwards.
TATTGAGGAAGGAGGGTGGGGTATTGAGGGAGGGGGAGTGTATTGAGGAAGGAGGGTGAGGTATTGAGGAAGGGGGAGGTATTGAGGGGGAGGGTGAGGTATTGAGGAGGGTGAGGTATTGAGGAAGGAGGGTGAGGTATTGAGGGAGGGGGTGGTATTGAGGGAGGGGGAGGTATTGAGGAAGGAGGGTGAGGTATTGAGGAAGGAGGGTGAGGTATTGAGGGAGGGTGAGGTATTGAGGAAGGAGGGTGAGGTATTGAGGGAGGGGGTGGTATTGAGGGAGGGGGAGGTATTGAGGGAGGGAGAGGTATTGAGGGGGAGGGGGAGGTATTGAGGAAGGGGGAGGTATTGAGGAAGGAGGGTGAGGTATTGAGGGAGGGGGGAGGTATTGAGGAAGGGGGAGGTATTGAGGAGGGAGGGTGAGGTATTGAAGGAGGGTGAGGTATTGAGGGGGAGGGGAGGTATTGAGGAGGGGGTGAGGGTATTGAGGGTGGGGGAGGTATTGAGGGAGGGGAGGTATTGTGATGGAGGGTGAGGTATTGAGGAGGGAGGGGAGGTATTGAGGGGGAGCGTGAGGTATTGAGGAAGGGTAGGTATTGAGGAAGGAGGGGGAGGTATTGAGGGAGGGTGAGGTATTGAGGGAGGGGGAGGTATTGAGGGGGAGCGTGAGGTATTGAGGGAGGGGGAGGTATTGGGGAAGGAGGGTGAGGTATTGAGGAAGGAGGGTGAGGTATTGAGGGAGGAGGGTGAGGTATTGAGGGAGGAGAGTGAGGTATTGAGGGAGGGTGAGGTATTGAGGGAGGAGGGTGAGGTATTGAGGGAGGAGAGTGAGGTATTGAGGGAGGGTGAGGTATTGAGGGAGGGTGAGGTATTGAGGGAGGAGGGTGAGGTATTGAGGAGGGAGGGTGAGGTATTGGGTGAGGTATTGAGGGAGGATGAGGTATGAGGGAGGAGGGTGAGGTATTGAGGAAGGAGGGTGAGGTATTGAGGGAGGGTGAGGTATTGAGGGGAGATGGTGAGGTATTGAGGAGGGAGGGTGAGGTATTGAGGAAGGAGGGTGAGGTATTGAGGAGGGAGGGTGAGGTATTGAGGAAGGAGGGTGAGGTATTGAGGAGGGTGAGGTATTGAGGGGAGATGGTGAGGTATTGAGGAGGGAGGGTGAGGTATTGAGGAAGGAGGGTGAGGTATTGAGGAGGGAGGGTGAGGTATTGAGGAGGGAGGGTGAGGTATTGAGGGAGGATGAGGTATTGAGGGAGGAGGGTGAGGTATTGAGGAGGGAGGGTGAGGTATTGAGGAAGGAGGGTGAGGTATTGAGGAGGGACGGTGAGGTATTGAGGAAGGAGGGTGAGGTATTGAGGAAGGAGGATGAGGTATTGAGGGAGGGTGAGGTATTGAGGGAGGGTGAGGTATTGAGGGGAGATGGTGAGGTATTGAGGGGAGATGGTGAGGTATTGAGGAGGGAGGGTGAGGTATTGAGGAGGGAGGTGGTGAGGTGGTTGAGGAGGAGGGTGTGGTATTGAGGAAGGAGGGTGAGGTATTGAGGAGGGAGGGTGAGGTATTGAGGGAGGAGGGTGAGGTATTGAGGAGGGAGGGTGGGTATTGAGGGAGATGGTGAGGTATTGAGGAGGGAGGGTGAGGTATTGAGGAGGGAGGGTGAGGTATTGAGGAGGGAGGGTGAGGTATTGAGGATGGAGGGTGAGGTATTGAGGAGGGAGGGTGAGGTATTGAGGAAGGAGGGTGAGGTATTGAGGGAGGGTGAGGTATTGAGGGAGATGGTGAGGTATGAGGAAGGAGGGTGTGGTATTGGGAGGGTGGGTGAGGTATTGAGGAGGGAGGGTGAGGTATTGAGGGTGGATGAGGTATTGAGGGAGGAGGGTGAGGTATTGAGGAGGGAGGGTGTGGTATTGAGGATGGAGGGTGAGGTATTGAGGAGGGACGGTGAGGTATTGAGGAAGGAGGGTGAGGTATTGAGGAAGGAGGATGAGCTATTGAGGGAGGGTGAGGTATTGAGGGAGGGTGAGGTATTGAGGGGAGATGGTGAGGTATTGAGGGGAGATGGTGAGGTATTGAGGAGGGAGGGTGAGGTATTGAGGAGGGAGGGTGAGGTATTGAGGAAGGAGGGTGAGGTATTGAGGAAGGAGGGTGAGGTATTGAGGAGGGAGGGTGAGGTATTGAGGGAGGAGGGTGAGGTATTGAGGAGGGAGGGTGAGGTATTGAGGGGAGATGGTGAGGTATTGAGGAGGGAGGGTGAGGTATTGAGGAGGGAGGGTGAGGTATTGAGGAGGGAGGGTGAGGTATTGAGGAGGGAAGGTGAGGTATTGAGGAAGGAGGGTGAGGTATTGAGGAGGGAGGGTGAGGTATTGAGGAGGGAGGGTGAGGTATTGAGGAGGGAGGGTGAGGTATTGAGGAGGGAGGGTGAGGTATTGAGGGGAGATGGTGAGGTATTGAGGAGGGAGGGTGAGGTATTGAGGAGGGAGGGTGAGGTATTGAGGAAGGAGGGTGAGGTATTGAGGAGGGAGGGTGAGGTATTGAGGAAGGAGGGTGAGGTATTGAGGAGGGAGGGTGAGGTATTGAGGAAGGAGGGTGAGGTAACAGGAGTGACTGATTTCACCCCTGAACGACCTGGCTCTAATTGTAAGATTATGCCCCCTCGTTCTGGACTCCCCCATCACAGGAAATAGCTCCTCTGTATCTACCCTATCAAACCCTTTCATCATTTTAAAGACCTCAATTAGTTCACCCCGCAAGGGAATACAAGAAACATAAGTCAGTGTACACAAAATTCTACAATTTATAAAAGCATAAAATAATTTCCATTTATATATTTTGCTTAACATAAAAAATGCCCCAAGGTGCTTTACAGAACGGCCGATGGAAGACAGATCCCAAGCCAGGAAAGGAGAGACTTGGAGGAGTGACCAGCAACCCAGCTTAAGACAATAGTCTAAGGCCTTTGTGATGGAGAAAATAAATGCCGGTGCACTGAATTGCTTGAGTTGTGTTTTAAGCTCCGTACTACATGCCATCAGGAGCCTGCTCTCGTGCACATTCCGTTATTTCTTACTGAATCCCGAGGCCCAGGAAACCCAGCAAAAACTGCACACCAGGTTCGATTCGAGGCTTCCGGCCTCATTATCATATTTAAAATGCCAACCCGCTGCCTGGGAACGGGTTGGCTGCCCGCCTCTTGCCCTGCCTCGGGCAAGAGCCAGAAGTCAGCGAGTTGGAGCCGTCTTTCCTGACACGCCTCCAATTTTTGGCCATCTAAACCCCTGTAAGGGGACAAAAAAAGACTTAAAAGTTAGAAGAAACTTTAACTTCTTAGAATTATAAGTTAGAAGAAACTTTAACTTCTTAGAATTAAAATTAGTAGGAAATAGAAGGCTGATAAGTTTGTCTCCTATCCTTGCTTAGGAATGTCGGACCTCGATAAGACAGGAACTGTAAAGCTAATAAGCTGAGCCTTTTGTCCTTGCTTAAGATAAGGCAGGACATACAGATTCTCAAAGCATGATGTAAGCACCTCCTGGCCAGAGTAGGAACAGATAATTTAGCCCGCGAATGCTGTAAAGATGGGTTTCTGTGAACCATTCAGCAACCTCCCTGATAAGGGGCAACGAATGGACACAGCCCTTCGCCTATTCTGTACACCAATCAATGATCGTAGAAGGGGGGTGCACGCCTCAAGTTAGGGTATAATTACTGTACGTATTTTTATACTCGGTGGAAGAATCCTTTCTCTGGGATGCGACTGAGATTTTCCCCCTGCATATACTTGAATAAAGATCGTGAAACTTATCCAAGGGGCAGGAATTTCATTGGGCCGTGGAGGTGGGATTGGAGGCGTGTGGGGGGTTAAAATCCTGAAATCAGGGGGCACGAACCCATCCCGCCCCCAACCCGCCTCCATGCCAGTTTCAAAGGAGGCGGGTACCCGACCCGCACTGTGACCCGCCTCCCCGAGGTGGGAAGGGGATTAGTGCCAATTAACTGCCTGTTAACAGGTAGTTAACAGGCAGTTTTTAGCCTAATCCCTATTTTCATAGCTGAAGTGTGGGATTCCCGACGGCTCCAAACCACGGCAAGTTAGCGAGGCGGGCCGTCGGGATGAAGGACTTGGAGGGGTCGAGATGTCCAGTGTTCAGGTGAGTGATGGGTGCATGAGTGCAGAGGTAAGTGTGTTTGGTGTGTTTAAAGTGTTTAAAGAAGTTTTACTTACCTTTACGGCCTTCCTTCCTTCAGGTCTCGGGAGTCCTTCATCTCACCGGCACAGAAAGCAGAACGGCCGCGATCTGTCAAAAATTGCAGCATTCAGCTTTCTGTTCTGGAAAGATCTCGAAATCATCCTGAGAGGAAGTAATTAACTTAGAGTACAGAATGCCAGTGTTTGACAGCTTCAAACAGCTGTGAAACGCTGATATTTCATCTGTCAAAAGGTCTTGACAGATGAAATGTCAATCTGTGATGTCACCTGTTGCCAGGTGGCCCTTAATTGGCCTGCTAGGTCAATCAAGTGAAAATCGCGTGGGTTGGCTAGAACTCGATGGAGGCGGGACTACAACCCCAAAAGTTGTAGTCCCGTCTCCTACCCGCCTCCTCAATGAAAATCCAGCCCAAGGTGTCCGTCTGGTGAATTCGTGTTTGCTGTAGGGCAAGTGTCGACCCCTTATCTCAGGGGGTCCGCTTGAGAGGAGGGAAGACTTCTCTTTTAGCCCAACACCCCCGCTCACTCATGTTAAAACTCCCTGCATTAGTCCAGTAGCTTGACCACTATGTTGCCGTGCCCACGTTGAGTTCTTGGGTTCTGTTTTACACAGGCAGTTAAAGACTCTGAGCACTTCTTAGAGAATGCAAGGACTAGCTGTGAACGGGTTTAAACAGGAAGCATTCATGGCGATTTGGATTTAGGTTAATAATGTATAACACACAATACAGTCTGAATCCTCATCACAGAAAAGACCCTCAAAGGACAGTGAAATGTCAAACAAAATAAAGATGCGACAGTGGTGAGGTCCTCCCTGACCGATTAGAAAGAAAGATCTTGCATTTATACAGCACCTCGGGACGTCCCAAAGCGCTTTACAGCCAATGAAGTACTTTTTGGAGTGTAGTCACTGTTGTAATGTGGGAAACTTGGCAGCCAATTTGCGCACAGCAAGCTCCCACAAACAGCAATGTGATAACGAGCAGATAATCTGTTTTTGTTATGTTGATTGAGGGATAAATATTGACCCAGGACACCGGGGAGAACTCCCCTGCTCTTCTTCGAAATAGTGCCATGGCATCTTTTATGTCCACCTGAGGGAGCAGACGGGGCGTCGGTTTAATGTCTTATCCGAAAGACGGCACCTCCGATAGTGCAGCGCTCCCTCAGTACTGCACTGGGAGTGTCAGCCTAGATTTGGTGCACAAGCCTCTGGAGTGGGACTTGAACCCACTACTTGCTGACTCAGAGGCGAGAGTGCTACCCACTGAGCCACAACTGGGCTGATTTAAAAAAAAAGGAATGTTTATTGATTATGGATTCTCATTTAACTGCGAGAATCACAACTGAAAGTTGCAGGTAATCTTCTATCCAATGTCACGTCATTATCTCAAGAATTGCTGTTTGTCGGTGCCCGAGGCTGAATCAGAATTCCTCAGTGGTCAGGCACTGTTTAGTGCCTTTGTGCTGTTGAGAATTTGCAATTAAAGAGCCAGCTTTTCACTTCTTGATGTTTTTTTAATGTGCATGCACGCACTGTTTACTCTGCCGTGCCTCGGACCTTTCAAAACATTTTCAGTTCTCTTTTTGTGGACTTTGTGTTAAATACATCGTAGGATCATCGAATGTTGCAGAGCAGAAACGGGCCATTCGGCCCATCAAGTCCACACCGGTGTATTTCATCACATGAGCTATCTAATCTAGTCTCTCTGCTGTGTGCTCCCCGTAGTCTTTAATATCACTCTTTTATAAGTAACTATCCAATTCCCTTTGAAAGGCATTATTGGACTCTGCTTCACCAATGGTTTGGAGTGGAGAATTCCACTTTCTAAATAACCTCTGTGTAAAGAGATTTTTTTGAATCTCTTTAATTCTTAAACACCAAGCTCCCCTGGCCGGCCCCCCACATTGCATCCATTGTAAATTTTAGCTCATCCAAAACTCTGCCCATATCCTAACTCGCACCAAGCCCCGTTCACCCATCACCCCGTGCTCGCTGACCCACATTGGGCTCCCGGTCCGGCAACACCTCCATTTAAAAATTCTCATCCTTGTTTTCAAATCCCTCCATGGCCTCGTGCCCCCCTCCCTATCTCTGTAACCTCCTCTAGCCCCACAACCCGCCGAGATCTCTGCGTTCCTCCAATTCTGGCCTCTTGCGCATCCCCGATTTTAATCACTCCACCATTGGCGGGCATGCCTTCAGCTGCTTAGTGCCTCCCTAAACCTCTCCGCCGCTCTATCTCTCTTTCCTCCTTTAAGACGCTCCTTAAAACCTACCTCTTTGACCAAGCTTTTGGTCACCTGCCCTAATATCTCCTTATGTGGCTGGTGCCTAATTTGTTTGATAACGCTCCTGTGAAGTGCCTTGGGATGCTTTGCTACATTAAATGCGCTACATAAATACAAGTTGTTGCTGTTGTACATGTAATGAAGATCTTTGTCCCTCATCATGGAAGTAACTTCAACTTGCATCGCCGCAAGGTGGCAGTAGAGGACCTCTTCTGTATTCTGCACTTCATACCTAAGATTTCCTTCTTTAAAGGACAACAGAGAACATTGACAAGAAAGGACATCAGACTGCAAGCTCTAGAGGCATAATGATTGAATGTTTTTAAAATCTTCGGGGGCTAAATTGGATAGCAATGTGCGATTAACCCGTGCCCGTTGATTGCAATGCAGGCAGCACGCCAACTTTGTGCTGCCTGCTCATTTAAATCATCCCTGTATCCAGCCAGCGCTAACCGCGCTGTTCATTGGCTGGACGCATCAGCAACGGGCCAATATCGTGAGGGGCTAGCACCACTTGAAGCTAGCCTGCACCTCTTAAAGGGGAGGTGCATTGCGGCTGGAGCAGGTGCTGGGAGCCGTGGTTGAAGAGATTCTGAGCTGGGAAAGAGTGGGGAATGGCACAACAGGGGAGAGAGCGGGCTCCAAGGTTTTCGGACGCTGCACTGGAGGTCTTGGTGGAGGAGCTGGAAAGGAGGAGGGATGTCCTGTATCTGCAGGGGGGCAGGAGGCCCTCCAGACACATGTCAGAAGGCAGTGGGAGCAGATAGCCGGGGCGGTCAATGCCAGGAGTCTAGTCCCAAGGACCTGGATGCAGTGCCACAAGAAGTTCAATGACCTCACACGAGTGGTCAATGTCAGTGAATGCATCTTCAAATGGCATCTTCTTCTTCTTCTTCTTCTGAGGCAGTCCCTTGGAACCGAGGATGACTTGCTTCCACATTAAAAATGAGTTCTCAGGTGACTGATGAGTCCAATGCGGGACCTACAGTGTCTGTCACAGGTGGGGCAGACGGTGGTTGAAGGGGCGGGTGTGTGGGGTGCTTGGGTTGACGTGCGCTCCTTCTGCTGTTTGCGTTTGGCTTCTGCTTGCTCCCGGCGAAGAGACTCGAGGTGTTCGGCACCTTCCCGGATGCTTCTCCTCCACTTTGTGCAGTCTTGGGTCAGGGATTCCCAGGTGTCAGTGGGGATGTTTCACTTTTTCAAGGAGGCTTTGAGGGTGTCTTTGAAGCATTTCCTCTGCCCGCCTGGGGCTCTCTTGCCGTGCCGGAGCTCCGAGTAGAGCGCTTGTTTTGGGAGTCTCGTATCGGGCATGCGGACAATGTGACCCATCCATCGGAGCTGATCGAGCGTGGTCAGAGCTTCGATGCTGGGGGTGTTGGCCTGAGCGAGAACACTGACATTGGTGCGCCTATCCTGCCAATGGATTTGCAAGATCTTGCGGAGGCAGCGTTGGTGGTACCTCTCCAGTGCTTTGAGGTGCCTGCTGTACATGGTCCATATCTCTGAAGCATACAGCAGGGCGGGTATCACTGCTGCCCTGTAGACCATGAGCTTGGTGCTGGCTTTGAGACCCTGTTCTTCAAACACTCTCTTCCTCAGGTGACCGAAGGCTGCAGTCGCACACTGAAGGCGGTGTTGGACTTTGTCATCGACGTCTGCCCTTGTTGACAGTAGGCTCCCGAGGTATGGAAAGTGGTCCACGTTGTCCAAGGCCTTGTCGTGGATTTTGATAATCGGGGGGCAGTACTGTGTGGCGGGGGCAGGTTGGTAGAGGACCTTTGTCTTACGGATGTTTAGTGTAAGGCCCATGCTCTCGTATGCTTCGGTGAAGGTGTTGACGATGGTTTGGAGTTCGACCTCAAGAGTGAGCGCAGACGGAAGCGTCGTCTGCATACTGTAATTCGATGACAGAGGATGTGACGACCTTGGATCTGGACTGGAGACGACACTCACTGACACACTTCCCCCTCTCTTTCAGGACAAGGTGGCGCACAACCGGAGGCAGCAGGAGCTAACCGGTGGGGGAGAGGCTCGCCTGCATGTCTTAACCCCCATAGAGGAGACTGTTCTGACCATTATTGGGAAGGCCATTGCTGAGGCCGTGGCCAGCGCTGGGGCTGAAACCATCGAAGATGACGGTATCCTCATACCCAATCCTCCTTCTCGCACCCACTTACCCCTCATCCCACACTCGCTTCTGATTGACAAGCTGCAGATGGTGTAAGCACCCTCCCCGCACCACTATCTTACCCTTCTACCTTTTTCCTTTCAGATACCCAAGAGGTGCAACCTGGCCAGGCGGTGGAGGAAGACCAACAAGAGAGTGATAATGAAGACATGGCACCGTTACTTGATTTCACACTCGCAGCCACCAGCTCAGATACTGACACTGCGCGTGTCTTAGAGGACAGATTAGAGGTGGTATCCGCAAGTGGTGAGACACCGGGCATGAGTGGGCTGCAGACAGGGCAGTGGGCAAAGTTAGCCTAGGTGCCAGCTCCCCGGAGGGTGAGGTCGCACATGGGTTCCGCTGCAGAGGGCTCAGATGAGGACTTCGATGGGGCGGCCTACAGAAGAACGCTGATGGGTCTGCACAATGAAATGTTTAGTGCATTGGCAGGCCTGCCAGAAAGCTTGCGTGCAATGTCAAGGAGCACGGAGGAGTCCAGCATCAACTTGGCACAGGGCTTTGCGCAGAGCTTGGAGCCCATCCTTTCCAGTGTGGAAGTGGTGGCCAACTCCGTTCATACATTTGTGGACCCAACCATGATGCAGCGTCTGATGACCAATGTCTCAGCTTCCATTGCAGAACAAGCAGCAGCCACCCAATGTCGGAGTGCTGCAGTGGAAACTCAGACTGCTGCCATCATGGCCTGGGATTATAGGGTGCAAAGGGACTTGCAAGGTGACATGAATCAGTCATTCATGAAAGAAAGACTTATATGAAATAATACTGAGCTACCTATGGGTGGCGCTGTCCAGGGAGAGTACAAATACTTGGGCACGGGCCCAGCTTGCGCAGGACATTCTTAACAGGAACTAGTGAAGGACACAACTAGACCTCCATGTTGTAAAACAGTTGATTAAAGCTTTGTTTAATGCTTAGACCAAGTGCCTAATAGTTTTCTTACGTCACAAGGTGTCACAGAAGTCCAGCAATCTGACCTCCAGCAGATTACTAGGATTGCTGAGGCACCACCCCGGGGAGCACGAACCTGCTGTCCTCTCTCAGGATGACAGCATTCATCTTCCCATCGCTGCCACTCTGCCAGGGCCCTTGCTGTTGCCACTCTGCCAGCCAGAACAGACTGCTGCCGCCCATGCCAAGGTGGTGCAGTCTAAAGCCAGGCCTTCTAGACCCAGAGCTGCTTGAGGTCATCCTCCAAGTCTGCCCCACTGAAAGTCAGCAGCCTTCCACCAGCCATGCTGCAATCACTGGGGGAGCACTGCGTAGGAGCACCAGGACAGGCAAAGGCACATGGAAGACAGGCACTAAGGGAATGCACAAGGGTGATTAGTTGACTTTTGTATGCACTAAGGCATGCTTTGATTTATAAATTTGGTTTGGAATGTTTATTTTGCGGTGGCTTTTATTTTTGCATTGTGGTCAAGCGGACACTGTGATGGTCAGTGACAGAGGGAAGGTCAGGTGTGGGACTGTTGGTGAATGAGGAATTGATGTTGTGGTTACTGGTATCGCAGTCAGATGAGTTGGTCATGGACAGCCCGGCCAGAAAGGGGCTGTCTAGGATGCCTCCTCCCTTCCTCTTCCTCCTCTTCTTCCTTCTCCTCCTCCTCCTGCTCCTCAGCTGGTCATCGTAGAGCTGGTGGCAAGGGCTGTGCCCTCATGATGGCGAGGTTGTGCAGCGTGCAGCAGACCACCACGAATCTTGACACGCACTCTGACGAGTACTGCAGGGCTCCTCCAGAGCGGTCCAGGCAGCGGAAGCGTTGTTTCAGCACGCCAATGGTCTGCTCCATCACATTTCATGTGGCAGCATGGCTTGCATTGTATGCAGTGGATAGCCCTTGTCGCCCAGTAGCCACTCTCTGGTTTGCCGTGGTGGCTGAAATGCAGCTGGCGCAGCGGACTGATGCAGAATTAAGGCACCCTGACTGCTGCCAGGATACCGGGCATTGACCTGCACGATTCGCTGCCTATGGCCACACACCAGCTGGACGTTGAGCCAGTGGAATTCTTTTGGTTCTGGTCTAGGGCAGAGTTGACATGTGGCGCCCGCAAAGCACTGTGTGTGCGGTCAATGGCACTCTGCACCGTGGGGAAGCCTGCAATCATAGTGAAGCCACGTCCGCCTCCTTGTCTCTGGCAAGACAGAATGAAATGTAATCAGCTCTCTTTGAATAGAGAGCCTCAGTAACCTCGCTTGTGCAACAACGGACAGCAGACTGCGAGATGTTGCAAATATCTCCAGCTTTAGCATGGAAGGAGCCCAACGCATAAAAGTTCATCGTCACGGTCACCTTCTCAGCCACTGGCAGTGCGGTCCCGCCCTGCTCCGAGCTTGCAGTTGTGGCTGCAGCAGGTGGCAGATTTCAGTGAGGACGTCTTTACTGAAACGCAGACGTCTCACACATTGTTCCTCGCTGAGAGTCCTTCTCCCCTTCCTCCTCCTCCCTCGTCCAGTAGCTTGTCCTGCTCTGCGTGGCCTCTGTGCATTCTCCAAGTCGTGCTGTATTCCAAGGGGAATGCCTACCACTGCACCCGGGTCTGGCAGGAAGTGGTTTTGTGTAGAAGCCACGAAGTCACAAAAAAGGGTCCTTCAGCCACACCACTCCCTGCAGACTCTTGCAACTTGAAACGACTATAGAATGCGGCAAACACTTGTAGAATTGTAGCAGCAGCCAGCAGAAATCAACCAGCAACTAACCTGTAATTAATTGATGATCCTTTTTAATAGCGCTGAGGGGGGGAGGGCACCCTTCCTGCTGCTGAATGCGTGTTCAGCTGTCCGAGGTTAAGGCAGTGGAGTGTTGAGCTCCAACATGGCACTGCTGGTGTCAAATCAGCGTTGCACGCTGGTTGATCTCTTGATCTGCCTGCTCTGCGTACGTCCGGTGGGCATTCGCTGCGCGCGCTAACCCCCTCATCAATATGGCGTCTGGCGCGATTCACCCCACAAGTGTGCGCACGCGCGTGCCCTGGATGCCATTTTGGAACCCAAACGGCACCCATGACGCCCAAACAACGGGTGCTACCGATCCCAATTTCGCGCCGTTCACTCTTAATCAGATGAAGAATTTCATTCTGAATTTCAAACGCTACAAAGGGGACAGTTCGAACTCCGATAATCTCAGAGGCAGGTTGAAGATAACCCGTCACCGTGACTGTTTTGTTGATGTCTATAAGGGACTATTACAGATTGCAGTGGAGCTAAACACCCAGCTAATATACAGGCATTAACAGCATGCTGTGACATTAGGAAGTGCTGTTAATGTCCTTTCATGCAGGTGTTTATCACGTGCTTCATTACAGCCTCCATTACAAAAGGATTTCTGGATTGGATTCAGTGCAGCCGATTTAAGAGTGATACCTTTTCTCACTAAACATCCGTAAATCAAAGGTCCTCTACCAACCTGCCCCCGCCACACAGTACTGCCCCCCGATTATCAAAATCCACGACAAGGCCTTGGACAACATGGACCACTTTCCATACCTCGGGAGCCTACTGTCAACAAGGGCAGATGTCGACGACGAAGTCCAACACCGTCTTCAGTGTGCCAGTGCAGCCTTCGGTCGCCTGAGGAAGAGAGTGTTTGAAGACCAGGACCTCAAAGCCAGCACCAAGCTCATGGTCTACAGAGCAGTAGTGATACCCGCCCTCCTGTATGCTTCAGAGACATGGACCACGTACAGCAGGCACCTCAAAGCACTGGAGAGGTACCACCAACGCTGCCTCTGCAAGATCCTGTAAATCCATTGGCAGGATAGGCGCACCAATGTCAGTGTTCTTGCTCAGGCCAACGTCCCCAGCATCGAAGCTTTGACCACGCTCAATCGGCTCCGATGGACGGGTCACATTGTCCGCATGCCCGATACGAGACTCCCAAAACAAGCGCTCTACTCGGCGCTCCGGCACGGCAAGAGAGCCCCAGGTGGGCAGAGGAAACGCTTCAAGGACACCCTCAAAGCCTCCTTGAAAAAGTGTAACATCCCCACCGACACCTGGGAATCCCTGGCCCAAGACTGCACAAAGTGGAGGAGAAGCATCCGGGAAGGCGCCGAACACCTCGAGTTTCTTCGCCGGGAGCAAGCGGAAGCCAAGCGCAGGCAGTGCAAGGAGCGCACGTCAACTCAAGCACCCCGCCCACCTGCCGCTTCAACCACCGTCTGCCCCACCTGTGACAGAGACTGTAGGTCCCGCATTGGACTCATCAGTCACCTGCAAACTCATTTTTTATGTGGAAGCAAGTCATCCTCGGTTCCGAGGGACTGCCTAAGAAGGAGAAGAAGATACCTTTTCATGAATGCGATGGCGATGAAGAATGTAATCCTGCAGTGGAAAGGCATTTCAGAATTCCGTAGGACTGCTGAGTGGAGAAACCAATCAGAGCGGAGTAAGAACTGAGATTTCCGTTCCAAGAACTGTATTTTAGTTTTTGTGAATAATAAGTTCTCCCCCACCCTGGCATTTAAAAAATCTAATATAAATGCAGATATCTGAGATAGAGAATATTACTTCTCAGTTTCAATATAATGCACTGCCTTGCTAAAAAGGACAATCCCTTAAAATGTTGTTGGCAGTGATGAATTGGAGTAATTTCAGAGTCTCTCTGCTTGGGCAAGATGAAAGTTGACTGTCTTCCTATCTTAATGAACCATTGAGAAATAACCTGATTAGAAATGAAGAGGCAATTCCTTGTTTCTGCTAGTCAATGCTACATCATGATATACTAATGTAGGACCCAAACTTTGAGACTTGTGTCTCAAAAGTGCCAGAATCTTTACTCAGGGTTAGAATGTGGCACTCGTTACCCTAAGGAGTAGTTAAGGAAAACAGCATAGATAGGTTCAAAGGGAAGCTAGATAAACACACGAGGGAGAAAGGAATAGAAGGCTATGCAGATGAAGGAGGGTGGGAAGAGGCTCGTGTGGACCATAAATACTGGTATGGGCCACATGGGCCGTGCATTCTACGTAAATAAATCTGCGTCGATGCATTCTGGATCTGCCTTCCTGAACACCCCCCCTCCCTTCCCCCAATCTTGTTACCTCTCTCCTCCTCTTCAAAAACCCCCTCAAAACCTATCTATTTGACAGGGCCTTCAGTTCACCTCCCTGAACTCCTCTTGTAACACTTGCTGGTCATCCAATCTACTCTTGTGGAAGCACCTTGACAAAGTTACTATACAGGCGCAAGTTACTGAAAGTTGGGCTAAAGCTACACCACGCATTAGAAAGAATTAGAAAGAAAGTGTATTAAACTGGAACACCTGGGGTCAGTGCTATACACATGTGTGATTTGTTGTCAATGTTGAAATCGCCATTTAGTTTCACTGAGACATATTTGTGTTGTTTGGTAAATAATAAATGAACAAGTTGTCATGAATCTTATCATTCATGTAGAAATGACTCATGAGATACCACTGGGTAGCCAGCTGGTGGCGCCGTCCAAGGAAAGTATAAATACTCGGGCGTGGGCCCAGCTTGCTCAGGATGTTTCTGTAACCAGGAACTAGTGATGTAACTAGAATCTCATGGTTGTGAAACAGTTGATTAAAGCCTTGTTTTATACTCGGACCAAGTGCTCAGTAGTTTTCTTACATCACAAGTTATTAAGGGTGATAACACAAGCAGATAATGCCATAAGAAGGCTAGTGGAATCCTTGGCTTTGTGTTCAGAAACAGAAAAGAAAGACTTGCATTTCTATAGTGCCTTTCATGACCCCAGGACGTCCGAAAGTGCTTCGTAGCCAATGAAGTACTTTTTGGAGTGTAGTCTCTGTTGTAATGTAGGAAACGCAACAGCCAATTTACGGACAGCAAGCTCCCACAAATAGCAATGAGATAATGATCAGATAATCTGTTTTAATGATGTTGATTGAGGGATAAATTTTAGCCAGGACACCAGGCGAACTCCTCCTGCTCTTCTTCGAAATTGTGCCATGGGATATTTTACGTCCACCTGAGAGAGCAGACGGGGCCTCGGTTTAACGTCTCATCCAAAAGACGGCACCTCCGACAGTGCAGCACTCCCTCAGTACTGCACTGGGTATATTGTGCTAGATTGTGTGCTCAAGTTTCTGGAGTGGGACTTGAACCCACAACTTCTGACTCGGGGCGAGAAGACAAAAGGTGATGTTGAACTTGTACAAGCCTTAGTTAGGCTGTAGTTGGGATGTAGTTTGCAGCCCAATTACAGGAAGGTTGTAAACGCAATGGAACTGGTGCCGTGCCGACTCACTGGAAATGTTATCAGGGATGAAGGGATAGAGTTACAAAGACATGCTCAAGAAGTGAGGACCTTTTTGGTGGAGCTGAGAAAGGGAAACCTGATCGAGGTCTTCAAGATGATGTAGGCTTATTGACGTAAGAAAACTACTAAGCTCTTGGTTCGAGTATAAAACAAGGCTTTAATCAACTGTTTCACAACCATGAGTTTCTAGTTACATCACTAGTTCCTGGTTACAAAAACGTCCTGAGCAAGCTGGGCCCACGCCCGAGTATTTACACTTTCCTTGGACGGCGCCACCAGCTGGCCGCCCAGTGTTATCTCATGAGTCATTTCCACATGAATGGTAAGATTCATGACGCTAATGATTTAGTAAAGAGTGATAAATTGTTTCCACTGGTTGGTGAGATGGTAATGAGAGGGCACAATCAGAAAAAGAGAATGAAAGGGGGAGTTCGAAAGATTCCTTTACATAGAGGATGGTTAGAATCTGTAATTCTCCGTCACAAACCAAGATTGAAGCAGATTCCACAAATTCTCTGAAAAGGGAATTCGGTATTTGCTTAAAAAAGAGACTCATAGAATCATAGAATGGTTACAGCACAGAAGGAGGCCATTCGGCCCGTCGAGTCCGTGCCGGCTCTCTGCAAGAGCACTTCAGCTAGTCCCACTCCCCTGCCCTTTCCCCGTAGCCCTGCAAATTTTTTTCCTTCAGGTACTTATCCAATTCCCCTTTGAAAGCCACGATTGAATCTGCCTCCACCACCCTTTCAGGCAGTGAATTCCAGATCCTAACCACTCGCTGAGTATAAAAGTTTTTCCTCATGTCGCCTTTGGTTCTTTTGTCAATCACCTTAAATCTGTTTCTTCTGGTTCTCGACCCCTCTGCCAATGGGAACAGTTTCTCTCCATCTACTCTGTCCAGACCTCTCATGATTTTGAACACCTCCATCAATTCTCCTCTCAACCTTCTCTGCTCTGAGGAGAACAACCCCAGCTTCTCCAGTCTATCCACGTAACTGAAGTCCCTCATCCCTGGAACCATTCTTGTAAATCTTTTTTGCACCCTCTCTAAGGCCTTCACATCCTTCCTAAAGTGTGGTGCCCAGAATTGGACACAATACTCCAGTTGAGGCTGAACCAGTGTTTTATACAGGTTTAACATAACCTTCTTGCTTTTGTACTCTATGGGCTCGATTTTCCAAGCCCTGTGGAGGCAGGCATGGAGGCGGGACAGCATGTAAAATCGGAGAAAGTGGGGGCGGATGGCAAACCCACCCCCATCCCGCCTCCGTGCCCTTTTGCCAGGAGGCGGGAGGATGTGCAGCTTCGGGTCCCGTCTCCTGGAGGCGGGAAAGGCTTTTAATCCTTTTAACTTAACAGGCAGAAAAAGGGATTAGTGTCATTTTACCTTCACAGCTGAAGGCTTCCCGACCTCAGAGAACCTTGTCGGGTTGGAGGAGACGTGGAGGAGGTCTGCGACAGTCGGAGGCACCTGGAAGTAAGGTGTAGAGGTGAGTGATGGGTGCAAGTGGTAAGTATGCAAGGTGAGTGATAAGTTTAAAAAAGTGTTCACTTACCTTTTTTTACTTCTGTAGCTTTTAGCCGTGCTGGATCGGGCATCCACCTTGTCAATTTCAGGTAATGGCTGATGGACCCTCCGATCCATCAGACATCTGAAATTTACTTTTTTACAATGTTTTTTCAGTCCTCACCACAAAAACTAATCAAACTCAAGAGAATGTCAATGTTTGACAGCTTCACAGAGCTGTCAAATGCTGTCATTTCTTCTTTCAAGAAGTCTTGACAGATAGCACGTCTGACGTTGACATGCTCTGTCAGTGACTTCTTCCCTAATTGGTTTGCTGAGCCTGCAGGGTGGGCTTAACAAGCTCAATCAGGGGAAAATCCCGCTGAATGGTCAGGCGAGGATGGAGTCGGGACATTTACACGACAAGCAGCAGTCCTGCCTCCAAGTCGCCTCCATTGACAAAATCCAGCCCTATACCTCTATTCATGAAGTCCAGGATCCCATAAGCTTTTTTAACCACTTTCTCAACCTGCCCTGCCACCTTCAACGATTTGTGCACATATACCCCCAGGTCTCTCTGTTCATGCACCCGCTGTAGAATTGTACCCTTTAGTTTATATTGCCTCTCCTTGTTCTTTCTACCAAAATGTATCACTTCACACTTTTCTGTGTTAAATTTCATCTGCCACATGTCCGCCCATTTCACCAGCCTGTCTATGTTGGAGTTTATCACCATCCTCCTCACTGTTCACTATACTCCCAAGTTTTGTGTCATCTGCAAACTTTGAAATTGTGCCCTGTACACCCAAGTCTTAAGTCATTAATATATATCAAGAAAAGCTGTGATCTTAGTACCGACCCCTGGGGAACACCACTGTGTACCTTCCTCCAGTCCGAAAAACAACCGTTCACCACTGCTACCTGTTTCCTGTCACTTAGCCAATTTCGTATCCATGCTGCCACTGTCCCTTTTATTGCATGGGTTTCAACTTTGCTGGCAAGCCTATTATGTGGCACTTTATCAAACGCCTTTTGGAAGTCCATGTACACCATGTAAACCGCATTGTCTTCATCAACCCTCTCTGTTACCTCATCAAAAAATGTGATCAAGTTAGTTAAACACGCTGGCCTAGAAATTCAGTGCCCTTAGCGCCGATTTTGCGGCGCTAGAGGGCCTAGCGCTGCAATTGGCGCCGGCGCCTAAATTGCCTGGGGCCCTTCCGCCGCGGTAGACCGGTAGCGCTGCGCCGGCACCGATGACGTCATCGGTGTGCGCAGCGTCCCGGTTGCCATGCCGACGGGCCCCAGCGCCGAAATTCAGTTGCGGCCGCCTCGCCCGTGGCAGCCGCAACTAAGACTCTGGCAACAGAGTCCAACATGTTTTTGCGCCGGCGCATTAAAGGCCCCGCGGCGGCCAGCCGCTTTCCCGCCGGCCGCCTGGCCGCAGCTCCCTCCCCGGACTTCTCCCCCCCCCCCCCCCGGAACAGAAGCAAGCCCGGCACTTGTCCGAGGTGCCGGGCTCATTTTTAAAAAGATTTTCGCGGGCCGCGGCCGGGTGCAGGCAGCTCCTCCTTAAGGGAAGGAGGAGGCCTGCACTTCCCGAACCTGCCACACCGCAGCGGGCGCCGCAGCGCCGGAATAGCGCCGAAATTCAGCGCGTTGCGCCAGTTTTCAGGCGCAAACAGCTCTCAGCAGCGCCGGCAGCCGTTTGGGCGCAGAACTATTGAATTTTGGGCCCGACCAGCGCGACTTAGCTCCGGCACTAACTTCCGGCGCTAAAGCCCTGGCTGCGCCAAAACTCAATTTCTAGGCCGATTTGCCTTAAACAAATCCATGCTGGCTTTCCTTAATTAATCCATACTTGTCCAAGTGAATTATTGTTTCTCAAAGCTTCCCCACTGCTGAGGTTAAACTGACTGGCCTGTAGTTGCTGGGTTTATCCTTACACCCTTTTTTGAACAAGGGTGTAACATTTGTAATTCTCCAGTCCTCTGGCACCAGTCCAGTATCCAAGGAGGATTGGAAGATTATAGCCAGTCCCTCTGCAATTTCCACCTTTACTTCCCTCAGCATCCTAGGATCCTGGTGACTTATCTACTTTAGGTACAGCCAGCCTTTCTAGTATCTTCTCCTTATCAATTTTTATCTCATCCAGTATCTCCTCTACCTCCTCTTTCACTATGACTTTAGCAGCATCTTCTTCCTTGGTAAAGATGCAAAGTACTCATTTAGTACCTCAGCCATACCCTCTGCCTCCATGCGTAGGTCTCCATTTTGGTCCCTAATTGGCCCCACCCCTCCTCTTACTACCCGTTTACTATTTATATGCCTATAGACAATTTTTGGATTCCCTTTTATGTTAGCTGCCAATCTATTCTCATACTCTCTCTTTGCCCCTCTTATTTCCTTTTTCACTTCCCCTCTGAACTTTTTATATTCAGTCTGGTTCTCACTTGTATTCTCAACCTGAGATCTATCATACGCCCCCTTTTTCTGCTTCATCTTACTTTCTATCTCTTTCGTCATCCAAGGAACTTTGGCTTTGGTTGCCCTACTTTTCCCCCTCGTGGGAATGTACTTCGACTGTATGTGAACCTTCTTCTCTTTAAAGGCAGCCCATTGTTCGATTACAGTTTTGCCTGCCAATCTTTGATTCCAGTTTACCCGGGCCAGATCTATTCTCAAACCACTGAAATTAGCTTTCCTCCAATTAAGTATTTTTACTCTAGATTGCTCCCAGTCCTTTTCCATAGCTAGTCTAAATCTTATGATACCGCGATCACTGTTCCCTAAATGTTCCCCTACTGACACTTGCTCCACTTGACCCACCTCTTTCCCCAGAACCAGATTCAGCAATGCCTCCTTCCTCGTTGGACCGGAAACGTACTGATCAAGAAAGTTCTCCTGAACACACTTCAGAAATTCTTCCCCCTCTCTGCCCTTTACACTATTACAATCCCAGTCTATATTAGATTAGTTGAAGTCCCCCATTATCACTACTCTATAGTTCTTGCACCTCTCTGTAATTTCTCTGTAAATTTGCTCCTCTATATCCCCCCCACTAGTTGGCGGCCTATAGAATACACCTAGTAGTGTAATGGCACCTCTATTGTTTCTCAACTCTAACCAGATAGATTCTGTCCTTGACCCCTCCAGGGCATCCTCTCTCTCCAGCACTGTAATATTCTCCTTAATCAATACTGCCGCCTCATCCCCTTTCTTTCCTTCCCTATCTTTCCTGAACACCTTATATCCAGGAATATTTAGTACCCAATCCTGCCTTTTTTTGAGCCAGGTCTCCGTTATCGCCACGACATCATATTGCCATGTGTCTATTTGCGTCTGCAGCTCACCAGCCTTACTTGCCCCGCTTCTTGTATTCTCTCTTAGTCTGACCCCATCTATGGAATATGAAAGAGTTTGGGAGGACGCAGGAGAGTTTTTTAGACTAGGTGGCTCCTGTGGAGAGAAACATTGGTCCACATGGACTGGTTCTATGTTGTAACATTTTATGATTCCAGGAGGGATTGGAAAGTGTTTTGAGTAGATCTTGTACATGGGTTGTGCTAGATGGAGGAATGCTCGTTCCTCATTCCTATCTTATTCTATTCTAAACTCGCAGTCAGCTTCGTTTAAACTTTATTTTTTTAGCTATCATTTTCTCTCAGGCATTTTTTCCTTTTTTAAAAATTCGTTCATGGGATGTGGGCGTCGCTGGCAAGGCCAGCTTTTATTGCCCATCCCTTATCGCCCTTGAGAAAGTGGCGGTGAACCTCCTTCTTGAACCGCTGCAGTCCGTGTGGTGAAGGTACTCCCACAGCGCTGTTGGGGAAGGAGTTCCAGGATTTTGACCCAGCAACGATGAAGGATTGGTCGATATATTTCCAAGTCGGGATGGTGTGTGACTTGGAGGTGATGGTGTTCCCATGCGCCTGCTGCCCTTGTCCTTCTAGGTGGTAGAGCTCGCGAGTTTGGGAGGTGCACATTGTTAATCCCCTCTGCCATTAGATCCCCTCTCCAAAATCAAGACCAAGGGACAACTGGACAGCCAATTCCACTTGCCCTGCAGTGGAGGGAATTTCTACAAGGTCTCCAGGCTCAGTGCATTCTGAAGTCTTATCAGCAACTTTTAACTTTTGATATTGCTATATAAAAATGGAACATTGTCCCCTCGACTGTTCAAATGTCCTGCTTCAGAATAAACTGCTGTCTGTTGTGATTGGCATCTTCAAGGGCATATTTATATCGCTCGCTTTGGGAGCTCAAACCAGTGTGAGAGAGTCTCTTGGAGATGCGAGGTTCTCACACATCAACAACAACTTGCATTTATACACCAGCTTTCACATAGTAAAACGTCCCAAGGCGCTTCGCAGGAGCGCTAGCAAACAAAATTTGACACCGAGCCACATAAGGAGATAGTGGGACAGGTGACCAAAAGCTTGGCCAAAGAGGTAGGTTTTAAGGAGTCTCTTAAAGGAGGAGAGAGAGGTAGAGAAACGGAGAGGTTTAGGGAGGGAATTCCTGAGCTTAGGGCCTAGGTAAGCCAGTGACTTGCCTCTGAGTCAGAAGGTTGTGGGTTCACAGCCCCACTCCAGAGACTTGAGCACAAAAATCCAGTGCAGTACTGAGGGAGTGCTGCATTGTCTGAGGTGCCGTCTTTCAGATGAGACGGTAAACTCTCTCAGGTGGACATAAAAGATCCCATGGCACTATTTCAAAGAAGAGCAGGGGAGTCCTGGCTAATATTTATCCCTCTATCAACAGCACAAAATCAGATTATCTGATCATTATCACATTGCTGTTTGTGGGAGCTTGCTGTGCACAAATTGGCTGCCGCGTTTCCTACATTACAACAGTGACTACACTTCAAAAAAAAAGTACTTAATTGGCTGTAAAGTGCTTTGGGATGTCCGGTGATTGTGAAAGACGCTATAGAAATGCATGTCTTTCTTACTAGGTGGCTGAAGGCATGGCCGTCAACGATGGGGCGATGAAAATCAAGGATCTGCAAGAGGCCAAAATATAGCATCAGGGCTTTAGTGCGTTTGGTGGTATATTCCACAAATTTTAAACATCCGAAACCATTGTACACAGACGCAAACGCGCCAGTTTAATGGAGCCTTAGTCATTGACCCGTGTCACTGAATGAAGAAGCTCTGTGACGTTCGGACTGTAAATGGACTGACATTTTGAGAAATTCAGTCCGCAAATGATGACCTGAATTGCGACTGAGCTCTCCGGTTCTCAGGTCATTTTTGCAGTCTCTCCACGTACTGGCAAAGATGACAAAAGGCTGCGCGTTTGATTTTGCTCCTTTGTGCTTGGGTTTCGCTGCTCGTGCTTAACTAAAGAACTTCAACCTTTGAGTAATGAGGAAACTTCCTGCAGCTGAAGATGACCTCTTTTCAACATCGCTGTGGGTGCTGATGATGAAGATGCGACTTGATTTTGGTTTGACTGATTACAGGGCAAAAAGGAAGATCACAAATCTGTTCAGAGTTACTCATCTATTTCTCGCCTTCATGTGTGAGAGCGTTTCGGAGGTTCAAGCTCTTCAGTGACTCTTTTCAATTATTGTGTGTGTTTTTCTACTGTGCAATTGTTCTTCTGTTAGTTGACTGACATCTTCTCTTTAATTGGTTTGGGTAAAGGGGCACAGGTTGTTTTCAGGCAAATCAGAAGCTAAGCCTCTTGACATTTGTGACCATGCCAGTGGATGTATCAATTGGAATTGAAGAGCTCTACATTTAGCAAGCAATATCCATTCATTATTTGATAAGATAACACAGCATTATTTATCTTTGTTGGGGAGTTTGCAGAGGATGTAATTGGCCCATACAAAGAAAGGAGTTAAGAAGTTACTTAGATTTACATTGAATTTACAGCACAGAAACAGGCCATTCGGCCCAACTGGTTTATGCTGGAGTTTATGCCCCACACAAGCCTCCTCCCACCCCTCTTCATCTAACGCTATCAGCCCATCCTTCTATTCCTTTTTAAAAAATTCGTTTATGGGATGTGGGCGTCGCTGGCAAGGCCGGCATTTATTGCCCATCCCCAACAGCCCTTGAGCAGGTGATGGTGAGCTGCCTTCTTGAACCGCTGCAGTCCGTGTGGTGAAGGTACTCCCACAGTGCTGTTAGGGAGGGAGTTCCAGGATTTTGACCCAGCGACGATGAAGGATCGGCGATATACTTCTAAGTCAGGATGGTGTGTGACTTGGAGGGGAACTTGGAGGTGGTGGTGTTCCCACGCGCCTGCTGCCCTTGTCCTTCTAGGTGGAAGAGGTCGCAGGTTTGGGAGGTGCTGTCGAAGAAGCCTTGGCGAGTTGCTGCAGTGCATCTTGTAGATGGTACACACTGCAGCCACGGTACGCCGGTGGTGGAGGGAGTGAATGTTTAAGGTGGTAGATGGGGTGCCAATCAAACGGGCTGCTTTGTCCTGAATGGCGTCGAGCTTCTTGAGTGTTGTTGGAGCTCTCCCTCGTGTACTTATCTATCGTCCCCTTAAATGCATCTATGCTATTTGCCTCAACTACTCCATGTGGGAGCGAGCTCCACATTCTAACCACTCTCTGGATGAAGATGTTTCTCTTGAATTCCTTTTTGGATTTATTAGTGACTGATTAAATAATAGGAGATCAAACCTGCTGGAATAAGGTGGACTGAGGCTTCGTCGCCAGATCTTTGATGTTCTCGATCCCAGGCCCTGGGATTCCAGTCGGCCTTATTCCATTGACTGCGTAGGTCGGCATGCTATTTTTTGGACCTTGCCTGCAGTCCTACCAAACCATGGAAAGGGTAGGATAGTGTGCAACGGGGAGCTGAGAGAGTCTGAGAGTGACCCGGAGACTGAGAGGGGCCATTGGTGGATGTCAGCCCTGCACTCATGAGCTTCTCAAAGGGAGTAACATGGAGCGATGACAGAATATAGATGGACTGAGCCTCCCACTTTAACATCAACACACTAATACCACCTCTGGCACCATTACATTTTGGTTATCTCACTATCAGTTAGCACCAGAGCAACATACACAGGCACCATTCCGCAGGTACTGATCCTGGCTTCATGGGGGGATTGGGTGTGAAACTTAAATCAGGCGGCCTGATTTAAAAGAAAGATAGGCTTGCATTTATATAGCGCCTTTTCATGACCTCAGGACGTCTCTGAACACTTCACAGCCAATGAAGTAATTTTGAAGTGCGGTCACTGTTGTGCGCTCCCTCAGTACTGCCGCTCCGACAGTGCGGTGCTCCCTCAGTACTGCCCCTCCGACAGTGCGGCGCTCCCTCAGTACTGCCCCTCCGACAGTGCGGTGCTCCCTCAGTACTGCCCCTCCGACAGTGCGGCGCTCCCTCAGTACTGCCCCTCCGACAGTGCGGTGCTCCCTCAGTACTGCCCCTCCGACAGTGCGGCGCTCCCTCAGTACTGCCCCTCCGACAGTGCGGTGCTCCCTCAGTACTGCCCCTCCGACAGTGCGGCGCTCCCTCAGTACTGCCCCTCCGACAGTGCGGTGCTCCCTCAGTACTGCCCCTCCGACAGTGCGGCGCTCCCTCAGTACTGCCCCTCCGACAGTGCGGTGCTCCCTCAGTACTGCCCCTCCGACAGTGCGGCGCTCCCTCAGTACTGTCCCTCCGACAGTGCGGTGCTCCCTCAGTACTACTGGGAAACGCAGCAGTCAATTTGCACACAGCAAGCTCCCACAAACAGCAATGTGATAATGACCAGATAATCTGTTTTAGTGATGTTGGTTGAGGGATAAATATTGGCCCCAGGACACCGGGGAGAACTCCCCTGCTCTTCTTCGAAATAGTGCCATGGGATCTTTTACATCCACCTGAGGGAGCAGACGGGGCCTCAGTTTAATGTCTCATCCAAAAGACGGCACCTCCGACAGTGCAGCGCTCCCTCGGTACTGCACTGGAGTGTCAGCCTAGATTTTTGTGCTCAAGTCTCTGGAGTGGGACTTGAACCCACAACCTTCTGACTCAGAGGGGAGAGGGCTACCCACTGAGCCACACCAAACTTGATCATTTCAGGTTGGGGCTGCATTACACTCCCAATATTAACTCTGGAGGAGCTGTTGCTCCTCCTTAAGTTGGTGCCTATGATATGGGATACGTTTACTCTTTACGCTTCAATTTTAAAATGCTCATCCTTATTTTGAAATCCCTCCACAGCCTCGCCTTCCATATTATCTGTATCCTCCTCTAGCCCCACAACCCTCCGAGATCTCTGCGCTCCTCCAATTCTGGCCTCTTGAGCATCCCCGATTTTAATTGCTCCACCATTGGTGGTCGTGCCTTCAGCTGCCTGGGCCCTAAGCTCTGGAATTCCCTCCCTAAACCTCTCCGCCTCTCTACCTCTCTCTCTCTCCTCCTTTGAGATGCTCTTTAAAGCCTACCTCTTTGACCAAGCTTTTGGTCATCTGTCCTAATATCTCCTTATGTGGCTCGGTGTCAAATTTTGTTTTGATAACACTCCTGTGATGCGCCTTGGGATGTTTTACTACGTTAAAGGCGCTATATAAATGCAAGCGGGGGGAGTGGGACTAACGGGATTGCTCTTCAAAAGAGCCGGCGCAGACTCGATGGGCCGAACGGCCTCCTTCTCTGCTGTACTATTCTAAGATTCTAAGCACTCTTCCTTGCCCATGCGTTTTAAAGTGTATGGAGTGTACCTCCCATGTTATCTGCTCCATAGTGGGACCGATGCAAGAGGGAGCCAGCATTATGATCTGTGATATGAGCAACAGGTAGAATTAGTGGAGCAGCGAGACATGACTCACAACCTTCCTGGCTTAAGCTGGCTTACACAAACAGACAGCAAAATAATTTCTTTGGCCTCTGCTCTGTCTGAGCTGATGATCACTTCTATTTATAGAGCAATAAGTTGCTCTAAGTCCACGCTACATGCACCTGGGAGATTGCCATCCTGGCCGCTGACTCATACATCACCGACTGAAAGATTGATCTCTTAGTTTTCCTGCCTGATTATTTCAGCAGGTTTGCTTCAAGCACTGTCAGTACTCATTCTCAGCTCCTCATTAGGAAACAGGGACCTACTCCAAATACCTTCAGCAGACGTGCCATTGCGCAGAAAGCTGACTGGATTTGCTCAGGAACAGGATGGTTTAAACTCATGGCTTATTGTAAGGAAAAAAATCCCCACCTTTCCTGAACTACCAAATTGTGTTTTGAAGACTGAATGCGGATTTTAAATTAAGAACATCTTTCCTTTCAGTTAATGTCACTCCAGACATGAACAATATTGGAAAAAAAAGACTTGCCTTCATTGTTCCCTGTAATTTTTCTTGGCCCCGCGCGGCCCCTTTAAGGCGCATGCGCGGGCTATTCAAAATACCGCGCATGGGTAGTTTCTGCATTGAAAAGCTGGTTGCGCAGGATCCCCGGGGCGCTGCACGGCCGCGCTGCTTAAAGGGAACATTGCTTGCATTTATATAGCGCCTTTCACGACCGTCGGACGTCCCAAAGCGCTTTGCGGCCAATGAAGTACTTGTTTTTGAAGTGTAGTCACTGTTGTAACGTGGGAAACGCGGCAGCTGATTTTCGTACAGCAAGATCCCACAAACAGCAATGTGATAATGACCAGATCATCTGTTTTTAGTGATGTTGGTTGAGGGATAAATATTGGCCAGAACACCGGGGAGAACTCCCCTGCTAAAGGTGGAACGTACTTTCTGTTCCTTTTAACGAGTTGTTCTGCACTGTGTAAATCAGTGGCGTTCATTATGCAGCCTGCCCACTCTTCAAAATAGTGCCCTGTGATCTTTTACATTCACCGTGAGGGCAGACGGGGCCTCGGCTTAACATCCCATCTGAAAGATGGCACCTCCGACAGTGCAGCACTCCCTCAGCACTGCCAGCCTGGATTATACGCTCAAGTCTCTGGAGTGAGACTTGAACCCACAACCTTCTCACTCGGTGCTACCAACCGAGCTAAGGCTGACACCTAGAATCAAGTGTTACCGAGTAATTTTTGGCTTGGGCGCGGGCGGGAAACTGACGACAGTGGCTTGGTCGCCCGTTACACATCCCGCCCGATTATCATTTCCATTGACTTCAATGGACGGGGTGTATAACAGGGCAGCACGGTGGCATAGTGGTTAGCACTGTTGCCTCACAGCGCCAGGGACCCGTGTTCGAATCCGGCCTCGGGTGACTGTCTGTGTGGAGTTTGCACATTCTCCCCGTGTTTGCGTGGGTTTCCTCCGGGTGCTCCGGTTTCCTCCCACAGTCCAAAGATGTGCGGGTTAGGTTGATTGGCTATGATAAATTGACCCTTAGTGTTAGGGGGATTAAATACGTGGGGTTATGGGGATCGGGTGGGATATGTGTCGGTGCAGGCTCGATGGGCCGAAATGGCCTGTATCTGCACTGTGGGGTTTCTGTGATTCTGTGATAATAGGAAGCCAAAGTGTAAATGGCCCCCTTAATGTTTCCCGTTCCAGTATGTTTTTAAAAAAATATTGAGAAGCCTATGTAAAGGGCTGAGGCTTAACGTGTGTCAGCTGTGGCTCAGTGGGAAGCACTTCTTGCCTCTGAGTCAGAAGGTGGAGGGGTCAAGTCCTGCTCTAGAGACTTCAGGACAAAAATCTAGGCTGACGCTCCAGTGCAGTACTGAGGGAGTGCTGCACAGTCAGAGGTGCCGTCTTTCAGATGAGATATTAAACTGAGGCCCCATCTGCCCTCTCAGGTGGAAGTAAAAGATCCCATGGCACCATTTCAAAGCCGAGCAGGGGAGTTCTCCCCGGTGACCTGGCCAATATTTATCCCTCAATCAACATCACCAGAGATTATCTGATCATTATCATATTGCTGTTTGTGGGAGCTTGCTGTGCGCAAATTAGCTGCTGCGTTTCCCACATTACAACAGTGACTACACTCCAAAATGTATCTCATTGGCTGTAAAGC
Organism: Somniosus microcephalus; assembly: GCF_052327205.1. Classification (NCBI taxonomy): domain Eukaryota; kingdom Metazoa; phylum Chordata; class Chondrichthyes; order Squaliformes; family Somniosidae; genus Somniosus; species Somniosus microcephalus. The sequence goes on along the minus strand of NC_140997.1, from coordinate 18,235,939 downwards.
GCTTTGGGACGTGCGGTGGTTGTGAAAGGCGCTATAGAAATGCAAGTCTTTCTTTCTTTCTTCTAGGGCAGGACACCAGCGAGGTTGAAAGGACAGGGCAAGGTAATGAGAAAGCCTGGTGTTTGTAGAATGGAAGGAGAGTCTGAGGTAGGCAAGGAATTCCTCAATTGTGAGGGTCTGGGAAAGAATGAGTTGGCTTAAGAATTGAGGCAGGAAGCAGGAAAGAGGATGAATGGGGGGGGAATGATGTTAGGCTAGGTTAGTATTTTGAAAATTTGATTATTTGGGGAACATCTTGGTACCGGAGAGAAACAATAACCAGCAGGAATTTCCTTGCGGTTCCTCTCCTGCCGTAACTTTGACTGAGTTGGGAGAAACCACCGTTTATACATGTACAGGGGGCCTTCCGTTACGATGGTGCAGTCGGAGATGCCCTGAGGAATTTCACCCCCAATATATTTGCACATTAATTATTAAAATAAAACGAACCATGGTTCTAATGTTGGCTGAAGTTTTCAGCATGTCTGCCCATATCCCTCTAACCTTCTCCCTCTCTTCATCCCCAGCTTCCTGCAGAGTGTGATACAGATACCGGGCATGACGCACTGCCTACGGTCACACACCAGCTGCACCTTGAGGGAGTGGAATCCCTTTCGGTTCAGGCACATGGCTGAGTGGACACGAGGCATATGCAAAGCAATGTGCGTGCAGTCAATGTCACCCTGCACCACGAGGAGGTCTGCAGTCCTTGCAAAACCTCATGCTTGCTCCACCTGGCAAGAGGGAAGCCTCAGTGACCCTTATGCAGCTGTGCACTGCAAACTGTGAGATGCTGCTTATATCTCCAGCAGCAGCCTGGTGATATAAGCAGGAGGTACAGGCAGTCTCTGGAGAGGTTTGACCACTGCTGGCCACCCAACTTCGTTTCCTGGCTCCCAGGTTAGCTGACATTGTTAATGGTTCTCTCTCCTCAGGTACTGCCCCCTCTCCCTCAAATCTGCCGTCATCTCCCCTCTCCTTAAAAAAACAACCCTTGACTCCTCTGTCCTTACAAACTACCGCCCCATCTCCAACCTCCCTTTCCTCTCCAAAGTCTTTGAACGTGTTGTCGCCTCCCAAATCTGTGCCCTTCTTTTCCGCAATTCTATGTTTGAATCCCTCCAATCAGGTTTCTGCCCTTGCCACAGTACCAAAATGGCTCTCATCAAAGTCACAAATGACATCCTTTGTGACTGTGACAAAGGTAAACTATCCCTCCTCGTTCTTCTTGACTTGTCTGCAGCCTTTGACACGGTTGACCACTCCATCCTTCTCCAACGCCTCTCCACCGTTGTCCAGCTGGATGGGACCGTACTCGCCTGGTTCCATTCTTATCTGTCTAATCGTAGCCAGAGAATCGCCTGCAATGGCTTCTCTTCCCGCTCCCACATCGTTACCTCTGGTGTCCCCCAAGGATCTATCCTTGGCCCCCTCCTATTTCTCATCTACATGTTGCCCCTTGGCGACATCATCCGAAAACACAGCGTCAGTTTCCACATGTACGCTGACGACACCCAGCTCTACCTCAACACCACTTCTCTCAACTCTTCCACGGTCTCTAACATTTCTGACTGCTTGTCCGACATACAGTTCTGGATGAGCAAAAATGTTCTCCAATTAAATATTGGGAAGACCGAAGCCATTGTCTTCAGTCCCCGCTACAAACTCCGTTCCCTAGCCACTGACTCCATCCCTCTCCCTAACATCTGTCTGAGGCGGAACCACACTGTTTGCAACCTTGGTGTCATATTTGACCCTGAAATGAGCTTCCGACCACATATCCGCAGCATAACTAAGTCTGCCTATTTCCACCTCCGTAACATCGCCAGTCTCCGCCCCGCCTCAGCTCATCCGCTGCTGAAACCCTCATCCATGCCTTTGTTACTTCTAGACTTGACTATTCCAACACACTCCTGGCTGGCCTCCCACATTCTACCCTACATAAACTTGAGGTCATCCAAAACTCGGCTGCCCGTGCCTTAACTCGCACCAAGTCCCGTTCGCCCATCACACCTGTGCTCGCTGACCTACATTGGCTCCCGGTTAAGCAACGCCTCGATTTCAAAATTCTCATCCTTGTTTTCAAATCCCTCCATGGCCTCGCCCCTCCCTGTCTCTGTAATCTCCTTCACCCCCACAGCCCCCACCCCGCCACCCCCCCACACCCCACCGCCGAGATATCTGCGCTCCTCTAATTCTGCCCTCTTGAGTATCCCTGATTATAATCGCTCAACCTTTGGTGGCCGTGCCTTCTGTTGCCTAGGACCTAAGGTCTGGAATTCCCTGCCTAAACCTCTCTGCCTCTCTACCTCTCTTTCCTCCTTTAAGACACTCCTTAAAACCTACCTCTTTGACCAAGCTTTTGGTCACCTGCCCTAATTTATCCTTATGTGGATCGGTGTCAAATTTTTTGTCTTTTAATACTCCTGCGAAGCGCCTTGGGGCATTTTACTACGTTAAAGGCGCTGACATGAATCTTGTCATTCATGTGAAAATGACTTATGAAATGATACTGGGCGGCCTGCTGGTGGCGCTGTCCAGGGAGAGTATAAATACTCGGGCACGGGCCCAGCTTGCTCAGGACATTCTTTAACAGGAACTAGTGAAGGACACAACTAGACCTCCATGTTGTAAAACAGTTGATTAAAGCTTTGTTTAACGCTTAGACCAAGTGCCTAGTAGTTTTCTTACGTCAGGCGCTATATAAATACAAGTTGTTGTTGTTTGAGTTTGGAAAAGTACAATCATTTTCTAACATTTTCAGAATATCACATTGTCCCGTGACTCTGTATTGCAGTCAGGCTCTGCTTCATTTTGGTACCCAAGTCTCGTTTGTTCCTCACTGCAGTGATGCTTCAGGTCCAGTTGAAAGATCAAAAGAGTTTATCATTTCAAATTTAAGAGCTCCACCTTCGCAGTGAAATATCCGAAAGAGGCAGTTTATTAAAAAGTAATAATCGCAGAGGAGAGGGAAACCAGATCATCAGCCCTGATCGCTGCTCTGGTTTCTTTGCTCAGTGCAGGCTCCATGCCCACTAGCTAAAGAAGTTTGACAGCTGGAACTTTGCAAGTTTATGCAGTCAAGTGGCCTTTATTTGGTTAGAACATCTTCTGTTCCAGAATCTGCCACAGGCTTTTCTGTGTGTGTGGTGCGTGAGGATGAGACGACAGGCACAGCTTATCAATGCGACTGTCTCCTGGGTACTAGAGTTGTAAGCTAGGGAAAGGTAGGTACAAAATACAATTACAGAGAACTTACAGCACAGATACAGGCCCTTCGGCTTGACTGCTCTAACTGTTGGGGTTAGCTGAGGTAAACAAGGTGGGCGGAGGCTTGTGTGGAGCTTAAACACCATCAGCATAACCTTCGATTCCTTACTCCCTTATAACTTATAAAATTCTGACAGGACTGGACACACTAGATGCAGGAAGGATGTTCCTGATGGCCGGGGAGTCCAGAACCAGGGGTCACAGTCTAAGGATAAGGGGTAAGCCATTTAGGACAGAAATGAGGAGGAATTCCTTCACCCAGAGAGTGGTGAACCTGTGGAATTCTCTACCACAGAAGGCAGTTGAGGCCAATTCATTAAATATATTCAAGAAGGAGTTGGATATATTTCTTAAGGCTAAAGGGATCAAGGGATATGGGGAGAAAGCAGGGACCGGGTACTGAATTTGGATGATCAGCCATGATCGCATTGAATGGCAGAGCAGGCTCGAGGGGCCGAATGGCCTACTCCTGCTCCTATCTTCTATGTTTCTATGTTTCTCATCCAGCTTCCCCTTGAATGGATCTCTGCTATTCACCGCAACCACTCCATGTGGTAGCGAGTTCCACATTCTGAGGGTGAACCTGGAGTGAACAGTTGTTGCTCTTGCTCCTTGTTAAGATCTTAAAAGTTGCAGCATTCCGCACTTGACCTGCAACAGATAGGTAGGAAATAAAGAGACTTCTCTATTTAAAAAATTCCTGATGCCATCTGCTATAAAATGAGTTAAAGGGGTAGATTCACACAGTGATACTGACCTCTCCACTGAGATGTCATAGAGTCATAGAGTCATAGAGTAATACAGCACGGATAGAGGCCCTTCGGCCCATCGTGTCCGCGCCGGCCATCAAGCCCTGTCTAATCTAATCCCATATTCCAGCATTTGGCCCGTAGCCTTGTATGCTATGGCATTTCAAGTGCACATCCAAATGCTTCTTAAATGTTGTGAGGGTTTCTGCCTCCACAACCCTTTCAGGCAGTGAGTTCCAGACTCCAACCACCCTCTGGGTGAAAAAGTTCTTTCTCAAATCCCCTCTAAACCTCCCGCCCTTTACCTTGAATCTATGCCCCCTAGTTATCGACCCCTCTACTAAGGGAAAAAGCTCCTCAGCATCCATCCTATCTATGCCCCTCATAATTTTGTACACCTCAATCATGTCCCCCCTCAGCCTCCTCAGCTCCAAGGAAAACAAACCCAACCTGCCCAGTCTCTCTTCATAGCTGAAGTGCTCCAGCCCTGGTAACATCCTGGTGAACCTCCTCTGCACCCTCTCTAACGCGATCACATCCTTCCTGTAGTGTGGCGACCAGAACTGCACACAATATTCCAGCTGTGGCCTAACCAGTGTTTTATACAGCTCCATCATAACCTCCTTGCTCTTATATTCAATGCCTCGGCTAATGAAGGCAAGTATCCCATATGCCTTTTTTACCACCTTATCCACCTGTTCCGCCGCCTTCAGGGATCTGTGTACTTGCACACCCAGATCCCTCTGACCCTCCGTCTTGCCTAGGGTCTTTCCATTCATTGTGTATTCCTTTGCCTTGTTAGTCCCCCCAAAGTGCATCACCTCGCACTTTTCCGGGTTAAATTCCATTTGCCACTGTTCCGCCCATCTGACCAACCCATCTATATCGTCCTGCAGACTGAGGCTACCCTCCTCGCTATTTACCACCCTACCAATTTTTGTATCATCCGCGAACTTACTGATCATACCCTTTACATTCATATCCAAGTCATTAATGTAGACCACAAACAGCAAGGGACCCAGCACCGATCCCTGTGGTACCCCACTGGCCACAGGCTTCCAGTCACAAAAACAACCTTCGACCATCACCCTCTGCCTTCTGCCACTAAGCCAGTTTTGTATCCAATGTGCCAAGGCACCCTGGATTCCATGGGCTCTTACCTTCTTGACCAGTCTCCTGTGCGGGACTTTATCGAAGGCCTTACTGAAATCCATGTATACCACATCCACTGCGTTACCCTCATCCACACACCTAGTCACCCCCTCAAAAAATTCAATCAAATTAGTCAGACATGATCTTCCCTTGACAAAGCCATGTTGACTATCCCTGATTAATCCTTGCCTCTCCAAGTGGAGACACATTTTGTCCCTCAGGATTTTTTCCAATAATTTTCCTACCACTGATGTTAGGCTCACTGGCCTGTAGTTCCCCGGTTTTTCCCTACTACCCTTCTTGAATAATGGTACTACATTAGCGGTTCTCCAGTCCTCTGGCACATCCCCTGTGGCCAGAGAGGTCCTGAATATATGTGTTAGAGCCCCCGCAATCTCCTCCTTTGCCTCACACAGCAGCCTGGGATACATTTCATCCGGGCCTGGGGATTTATCCATTTTTAGGCCAGCTAAAACCGCCAATACCTCCCCCCGCTCGATGTTAATATGTTCGAGCATATCACAGTCCCCCCGCCCTATTTCTATGTCTACATCGTCCTTCTCCATAGTGAAAACAGACGCAAAAAATTCATTCAGAACCCCTCCTACATCTTCCGGCTCCACACACAGATTGCCACTTTTGTCCCTAATGGGCCCTATTTTTTCCCTAGTTATCCTCTTACCCTTAATATACTTATAAAACATCTTCGGATTTTCCTTTATTTTGCTTGCCAGTGTTATTTCATGGCCCCTCCTTGATCTCCTAATTTCTTTTTTAAGTATCCCCCTGCACTTTTTGTACTCCTCTAGGGCTTCCTCCGTCTTTAGCCTTTTGTATCTACCAAAAGCCCTCCTTTTTTTCCTAATCCATTCCCGTATATCCCCTGACATCCAAGGTTCCCTGTGGTTTTTGGAACCACCCTTGACCTTTACGGGAACATGTTGCCATTGTATGTTCTCAATCTCCCTTCTGAAAGCCTCCCATTGCTCCGATGCGGATTTTCCTACAAGTAGCTGATCCCAGTCCATTTTGGCCAGATCCTGCCTTATCCTATTAAAATCGGCCTTCCCCCAATTTAGAACCTTTATTTCCGGCCCATCCCTGTCCTTTTCCACGGCCACCTTAAATCTTACCATATTATGGTCACTATCACCAAAGTGCTCACCTACTAGCACTTTTTCCACTTGGCCGGCCACATTCCCGAGAATTAGGTCCAGTACCGCCCCCTCTCTTGTAGGACTTTCTACATGCTGGCTCAAAAAGCTCTCCTGGATGCACTTTAAGAATTCTACACCCTCTGAGCCTTTCACACTCTGACTATCCCAGTTAATATTGGGGAAGTTGAAATCCCCCATTATTATTACCCTATTATTTGCACATTTCTCTGAGATTTGCCTACATATCTGTTCCTCTATCTCCCCCTGACTGTTTGGAGGCCTATAGTACACTCCCAGCAAAGTGCTTGCCCCCTTTTTGTTTTTAAGCTCCACCCATATGGCCTCATTAGAGGACCCTGCTAATATATCATCCCTCCTTACTGCAGTAATTGACTCCTTAATTAATATTGCGACACCCCCTCCTCTTATAACTCCCCCTCTGTCTCGCCTGAAGATTCTGTACCCCGGAATATTGAGCTGCCAGTCTTGCCCTTCCCTCAACCACGTCTCCGTGATAGCAACAATATCATACTCCCATGTGTTTATCAACACCTTCAGTTCATCCACCTTATTCGCAAGACTCCTTGCATTAAAATAGATGCCATCCAGCCTTGCCCTTATATATTTGCCCTGTCTACCAAGCTGACTTGTTTTTTTCTCTATAATTGGCAGCACATCCCCCCCTATTTCAGCTCCCCTCTGTATCCCATCCCCCTGCCAAGTTAGTTTAAACCCCCCCCAACAGTGCTAGCAAACCTCCCCGCAAGGATATTTGTCCCGCTCTGGTTCAGGTGCAACCCGTCCGACTTGTACAAGTCCCACCTTTCCCAGAAGCAGGCCCAGTGATCCAGGAAAGTAAAACCCTCCCCCCTACACCAACTCTTTAGCCACGCATTCATCTGCTCTATCCTCCCATTCCTATACTTACTAGCACGTGGCACTGGGAGTAATCCAGAGATTACAACCTTTGAGGTCCTGCTCTTTAATCTGTTACCTAGCTCCCTAAATTCTTGATGCAGGACCTCATCCCTCTTTTTACCTATGTCGTTGGTACCAATGTGGACCACGACCATTGCCTGTTCACCCTCCCCCTCCAGAATGCCCTGCAGCCGCTCAGTGACATCCTTGACCCTGGCACCAGGGAGGCAACAAACCATCCTGGATTCACGTCTACGGCCACAGAAACGCCTATCTGTTCCCCTTACTATAGAATCCCCTACCACTATTGCTCTCCCACTCTTTTTCCCCCCTTCCTGGGCAGCAGGAGCACCCCCAGTGCCAGGAAGTTGGCTGCTGCTGCCTTCCCCTGGTGAGTCATCCCCCTCAACAGTATCCAAAGCGGTATACTTGTTTGAAAGGGGGATGCCCGCAGGGGTTCCCTGCACTACCTGCCTGCCTTTGTTGCTCCGCCTGATGGTCACCCCCTGTGCCGCCCTGCCCTGAGGCGTGAACAACTCGCTAAACGTGCTATCCACGAGCCTCTCAGCATCGCGCATGCTCCAAAATTCATCCACCTGCAGCTCGAGCGCCGCAATGCGGTCTGCAAGTAGCTGCAGCTGGATGCATTTCCCGCACACATGGTCGTCAGGGACACTGGCAGCTTCCCTGATTTCCCACATGGAGCAAGAGGAGCAGAACACGGGTCTGAGCTCTCCTCCCATGACTTACTCCTTTAATTAATTAAAAAATTTATTCAATACCCCAGTTACAGGTATACTCTAGGGCGCTTTATTTACCAACTGTCCCCACTACACCACAGAAGTGTAACACCACAGAATTCAAGCTTGTATTGAAAAGAGAGAAATACTCACCAACCAATCACTTACCTGCTCCCTGGTGACGTCACACTTGGATTACTTTTTACCTCTCTCCTCTGCTGTTGATTTGGCCGGGCCTCTGCCTTGGCGCCGGTTTTTATACCGGGCTCACCTCCTCCGCTGCTGCTGCTCTCCCCCGAACTGGTCGGGCCTCTGCCTTGGCGCCGGTTTTTATACCGGGCTCACCTCCTCCGCTGCTGCTGCTCTCCCCCGAACTGGTCGGGCCTCTGCCTTGGCGCCAGTTTTTATACCGGGCTCACCTCCTCCGCTGCTGCTCTCCCCCGAACTGGTCGGGCCTCTGCCTTGGCGCCGGTTTTTATACCGGGCTCACCTCCTCCGCTGCTGCTCTCCCCCGAACTGGTCGGGCCTCTGCCTTGGCGCCGGTTTTTATACCGGGCTCACCTCCTCCGCTGCTGCTCTCCCCCGAACTGGTCCTCCCTACTTTCCTCCCTGAGGTTCTGCACTGAGGATGTCCTTATTCTTGGTGACTTTAATCCGCACCTAAATACCATTAACCCCCTGCTCCACCCTCCTATCCTCACTCATTGTCACCCTTCACATAATCACCCCCGTACCCACCCTTTACCTCACTATCCCTTAAGATCCCTCAAGGCTATCTCTGACCACTTCCTTGTCTCCTTTACCACCTACATTGCCTCATCTCCCCCACTCACAACCAGGCTCTCCATCTAGGTGTCAGCCATGACTCTCACTGTTGACCATGTGGCCTAGTGAGCTATTGTCAGCCATGGCTCAGTTGTTAGCACTCTCGCCTCTGAGTCAGCAGGTTGTGAGTTCAAGCTCCGTTTCAGAGACTTGAGCACATAATCTAGGCTGACATGCCCAGTGCAATACTGAGGGGATGATGCACTTTCGGGGTATTGCCTTTCAGATGAGATGTTAAACTGAGGCCCCGTCTGCCCTCTCAGTTGGAAATAAAAGATCCCATGGCACTATTATAAAGAAGAGCAGTGGACTTCGCCTGGTGTTCCAGCCAATATTTATCCTTCAGCTAATATCACTAAAACAGATGATTTGGCCATTTAACTTTTTGCAGTTTAAGGGAGCTTGCTGTGCGCAAATTGACTGTCATATTTTCCTACATTACAACAGTGACTACACTTCAAATGTACTTCATAGGATGTGAAGCACTTTGGCCGCTCTAAGGTGTGAAAGGCGCTATATAAATGCAAGTTCTTTCTGTCTGTGGAAAGTACTCTCCCCTAGCTCCCTTAAAGATTCAGGGCTAGAAATTCGCTATAGCCCAGGAATGGACGGTGTCAGTAGAAAAGCTGGAGAATTAGTGCCAGGTGCAAATGCTTTAGACTGCACGCAAAATTCGTGCTCACTGCTCAGTAAAATGATTGGAGTCCTAAATCAAGTCTTAAAACCCAAGCTCATTAGTGTTACACTCAAAGGGTGGACCAATATCAGGTTCAGTCTAATCGCAAGTCATGATTGCAAGAGGCTTTTTTCATTACTTAAAGGGGAGGTTCATTGATGCTGCAGCACCTCATTCTCAGCATTGCTGGCTGTGCAGCTGCTGCAGAAGCAGAAGCAGAAGCAGAAGCCTAAGCTGAAGCTGAAGCCAGAGGACTGAACCAGGTGTGCTCATGGCAGATCCACGCCCCAGGGAGAGATTCTCCGATGAAGCAGAGGAGAAATTGGGTTTTCACTGTGGAGAGATGGAGGGCGGTGCTCTACCCGGCAAGTTGCAGGAGGCCTTCGCCACAAGTCTTCCGCACCATGTGGAGGGAGGTAGCGCAACACGTCTCGGGCAGCACTGTGGTCCCCAGGACCCACACACAGTGCAGGAAGAAATTTAAGGACCTCACTCAGGTGGTCAGGGTGATTGAATGCTTCAACAAATGCTACGTACCACCATCTGAACCACAATCTTCACACACTGCCCAAAGCACCACACCCCCAGCACTCACCCACCAACAATCTCTACCTACCAACACTCACACCCACATCTCACACCTTGCACACAATGACAGCTATTCAACTATGGCAGGCACATCACCCAAACACATTGCTCCACACGCACACACACTTTCCTTTCTCTTGCAGGCCAAGGTGACCCACAACAGGAGGGAGCAGGAGTGCACAGGCGGGGGACAAGACGACACCCAACCACTGTCTGCACTGGAGAATCGAGTGCTGCAGGTTATTGGGCGCCATGGCCACTGTGGCCACTGGCAATGTTGACTCCCTTGGGGACAACAACGGTATGTTCAACCCTACTCCTTCTTCTCACATCCCACTTCCCCCTCACCCCACAAGCATTTCGCACTTTCCAGCTAATCATGCTGTATGCATGCATTTCTCCCTTCCTGCCCCTTCCCCTCACCTTAACCTGACTCTTGTGCCTTTATGCTTTCAGATAATCAGCAAGCAACTGAGCAGCCTGTCCCTGAGGTCATGGTAGAGAGCAAGGCGGGCAAGAGGAGGAGGAAGCACACACTGTGTCACTGCATGTCTCACCCGCAGGCACCAGCTCAGATACTGGCACTATGGATTCGTTAGAGGCTAGTATAGTAGCGGGATCTGCACAGGGTGAGGCACCGGGGACGAGTGTGCTGCAGCAAGGCCAGGGGGAAAGGGTAGCTCGGGAGCCAGCTCCCCGGAGGGTGAGTTGGCGTGCGAGTTCTGCTGTACAAGACTTAGATGAGGACCTCGATGGGGAGGCCGTTAGAAGAAGGGTGATGGGAATGCACACAGAGATTATAGGTGCAATGGCAAGGATGCCCGAGAGCCTCTTGACAATGGTAAGGAGCGTGGAGGAGTCCGCCTCCAACATTGCACAAGGCTCTGCGCACACAATGGAGCCCATCATTTCCAGCCTGCAAAGGATGATAGACTCCCAGAGAGACCGTGGCAACCCAGATCTGATGCCGCGTGTGATGGGCAATCTGGCAGCTTCCATTGCAGCACAGGTGGAAGCAACTCAACGTCTTAGTGCTGTAATGCAGTCTATGCTTGGTGCCATTCAATCTCAGACTGTTCTCATGCAGTCTCAGCTTGATGCCACGCAAGCTTTGACTGCTACCATCGTGGCTGGGTCTACCACTGTTGGGCTTTCACGGTGTCGCAGCAGGCCAGCAATCTGTGCTCCAACAGATTGCTAGGGATGCTGAGGTGCTGCCCCCTTGTCACTGCCTGTCATCCAGCCAGCCCAGACTGCTGCCGCCCATGCTGAGGTGGTGCAGTCTACAGCCGGGCCTTCCAGGCCCAGAGCTGATCGAGGGCGTCCTGCAAGGCCATCTGAAGTCTCCCGCACGGACACTCAGCAACCTTCCACCCGCCCTGCTGCAGCCACTGGGCCAACACTTCATAGGAGCACTAGAGTAGGCAAAGGCACAGTAACGACAGGCACTGAAGGATTGCACAAGGGTGAATAGTCAATATTTTTGGTGTAAATATGTGTTCACTGATTTTTGATAAATTTATTGATTCACTTACCATTCTTTTGTGGTGACTGTCATTTTAGCTTTGCAGTGTGATACGGCCTGCGAGAGGGATGGAATGATGGGGATGTGGTGAGCAAAGGGGACGTGGGCTTTAAGTCATCCTGGTGTGAGGCTGGAGGTCTATTTGGAGGAGGTGGCAGAGTTCTGTGACCACCTTCTTGGTGAGGCGGAGCTGTCTAATACACTGCTTCTCGCTTAATTGAAGGTAGGAGAGGTGCTGTCGGAATACCCTCGGAGTGTAAGGCCTCCTGGCGAGAGCCCTGATGTCCCTCCTCATCTCTCGGCACACATGTTCCCGTATTTCTCGCTGCCTCCCCTCCCTCCACCGTAGATCCTAGAGGGCGAGGTGGCGCCAGTACAGCCCCCATTAATGTTATCAAGTGTAGCAGTTTGAATCTTTGAAGAATAAATGTAGCTACTGTTTAGTTGCCAGAAGACTGCTGATAAAAAAAGAACCTTCAAATTACTGAATGAAACTGTTGCAGTGGGTGAAACTGATAAGAAACCATTGAAAATGCACTAACCTGACAGCTGTGAGTGATTACTGACGGCCCCTGGAGCCAGCTTCTTGGTGCTGCATGCCAGCTCCCCCTGTCGGTGTTTACACCAGGCGCTGAAGTACGTGGCGACAATCAATGTAGCAAATCGGGCAGTCAGTGAGTGTTGCACACTCACTGATGTCACGATTCACCTGGTGTTGACGTTCCCGGCGATACCGCTTACCGGCGGTGCTACTGGGGGGGCTGGATTTACTGTGCGGCGCTGGATTTGCCTCACTCCGGTGATACTGTTCTGGCGCCCCATTAACGGGCGGCGCTAAGGGGACAAATTTTTCCCCCTCACTCTCAAACTCTCAGGGCTAGAGATTCAGCTCCGTAGCACCCGGTTTTTCGGCGCTACAGGTATCGTTTAGTGTGCAAAATGGCGTCTGCACCACGCGCGCACAATTCTGGTGTGGGCCGCGCCAGACACCATCTTGGTAAAGGCCAAACAAAAGTTACCCTTTACCCACGTCCGAAGCAGGTGTGCGGCCCTTGACATGCAAAGACGGTGCCTAACGCCTGCCTCTGCGCCCTCGTGCAACTTTGGTTTGCATCTGAGGCAGCCCGTGCCAGTGTTGATTGCTTCCGGGAAAACCAACGCCGAACAGTGCGGAATTAAAAAAAAAAGTTAACTACTTACCATAATCACTGCCGGTCCCGGTCCCGAGATCTCCGACCTCACTCCCAACTCCGACCTCCAGTCCCCCACCCCAATCTCCCCCCTTCCCCTCGGCCCCGACCTCCTAGCCCGGCCCCTGCAACAGCACTCCCGACCCTCACAACAATACTCCAGACCCCTGTGATCTTACCCAATCACTCACCTGAAAATGGAGGTACGAACCTGTGTGGGCTCCTACCGCAGCGCCATCTGCATGATAATGAGGTCCGAGGCCCCAAATCCCCGGCTCCTCGGATCTTCCCATTTGAGCACGGGCTGTTAGGACTCTGCGGGTAAGGCCCCCCAAAAATGGATGCTACCGAATTTCTAGGACTCAGTCTCTAGCCCTTCAAAAAACACCTCGGTTTTGGTGCACCTGCTAACTGCTCTTTATGCTCACCTCTGCCTTCAGCACCCTCGTTCCTTCCAAGTCATTCATTGTCCCTCACCCCTGCTGTTCCCCCGAGTACAGTTCCACCTCCATTCAAAGGGCTGTCAACCTGAGCTCGCCTGGTACAGCTGCCATTTGGTTACGCAGTGACGCTCCGCCCTTTGAAGTCAATGGAAAAGAAGATGAGTTGCCGCGTAAATGGGGCCACCAATTCGCTTATCCCCGATCTTGCGCTGTTGCCTAAGACCTATCTCACGCCCCAGCGCATCGCTACCAGTCAACGCCATCACCTTCAGTTTTATAAAGAAAAGGAAGGCTTGTATTTATATAGCACCTCTGACAGTGCAGCACTCCCTCAGCACTGCCCTGGAGTATCAGCTGTGGCTCAGTTGGTAGCACACTCGCCTCGGAGTCAGAAGGTTGTGGGTTCACAGTGCCACTCCAGAGACTTGAGCACTAGGCTGACACTCCAGTGCAGTACTGAGGGAGTGCGGCACTGTCGGAGGTGCCGTCTTTCGAATGAGACGTTAAACCGAGGCCCCGTCTGCTCTCTCAGGTGGACATAAAAGATCCCAAGGCACTTTTTCGGAGAGGAGCAGCGGAGTTATCCCCGCTGTCCTGGCCAATATTTATCCCTCAACCAACATAACAAAAACAGATTATCCGGTCATTATCACATTGCTGTTTGTGGGAGCTTGCTGTGCACAAATTGGCTGCCGCGTTTCCCACATTACAACTAGTGACTACACTTCAGAAGTACTTGACTGTAAAGCACTTTGAGACATCTGGTGGTTGTGAAAGGTGCTATATAAATGCAAGTCTTTTAGATTTTTATGCTCGCGTCTCTGGAGTGGGACTTGAACCCACAACCTTCTGATACACTAGAGACGAGGCTGCTACCCATTGAGTCACAGCTGACACTTTAGTTCAAAGTTCCTGTTTTTTCAGATTATTTTAGCCAAGATAGAGGTAGCCCCATGAATAAATCCACAGAGGATCTGAGCTCCAATCACTCTCTTCACCCACTGACTTTCACCGTTGGGTTTATACAGTGAAAAAAAGTACACTTTGCCTCGAAGTATAATGTTCTGCTTGATGGTGATAAAGGTCGGAAGAAAAACCTAATGGCCAGAGACAATAATGATTAGATCATCAAACAGATGGAAGTGTAGATAGCTTAGGCCCCTGGGAATGTAGAGGATGAGTTAGATAAGATGGAAAGTGCAGTACTAATGAAAACTATAATTCTACAGGCAACCCAACCCTCAAAGACGACTTCTGAAAAACAAACTTGTTTTCTGGTGATTTTGTTTAACAGAACAGAGATTTCAACCTGACATCAGCTTTTCAGTTCATTCCTTACTCAGCTTTTTAATACTGTGTTTGAGACTATTGCTGATGCAGTGAAACAGACAAATGGCTCTGTGTCTAGTTCCTCCTCCACACAGAATATTTTCTGCCATTTGCTACTTTGCTGAAGAAAAGTGAGACGTGTGTATGAAGTGGGGAAGCTTGCGTCCAGTTTATCATTAAGACCAGCAGATGGCAAGAAATAGATAATTTTATTTGCTGTCTTTCATTTTCACTATCGCTGTCTTTCTCTTTTCTGATGTAACCCTCTCCACTTCTCTCCTCCTTTAAGACGCTCCCCTCCCTGGCCATTGTCTCAGGCTGAACCAGATCCTGAGCTCAACTTCCGACCCCATATCCTCTCCATCACCAAGGCCGCCTACTTCCACCTCCGTAACATCGCCCGTCTCCGCCCCTGCCTCAGCTCATTTGCTGCTGAAACCCTCCTCCATGCCTTTGTAACCTCCAGACTCAACTATTCCAAAGCACTCCTGGCCGGTCTCCCTTCTTCCACTCAGTAAACTTAAACTCATGCAAAACTCTGTTGCCCGTATCCTAACTCTCTTCCCCAGAGGGCTGTGTGTTGTGTATGTACCTTTAAGGGAATAACTGGTCTCAGACTGCAGTACCGGCAGTGACCACCCCTGTATAAAAGGCCCTAGCAGGCTTCTGTAGTTTCAGTTTCCAGGTTGTGTCCATTCAGTAAAGACTTGTTATAATCAACTCCTGCAGTCCGTGTCTCAATTATACACGGACATAATACTGGCGACGAGTAAGAAACGAACTTACCTGCAACTCGGCAGCACCTCAGACGACGTTATTGAAGGTCGAAGCCAGAAGAAAGAAAAAAAAAATAATCCAAAGAAACTTGAGAAACGGGCGTCGACCGTGGGCAACCGCCCTCCAAATCATCGAATTGAAAAGTGCAGGAGAGACTGTCGAGAGCCAGGCTTGGTTCTCCAGTCTGTGGTTTCCCAGCTAATCGGGCTGGTGGCAGGTAGTGCACTGATCCTTCCTGGGCTGCGGCGGGCTAGAGGCTCTGCAACGGGGCCGGGCAGCGAGTCGGGAAGCAAAGAGAGAGAGAGGGTGGAGCACACAGGGCGCGGCCGGTGCTTCGAAGCCGGCCAGCGTTCGGACCTAAGAAGAGGGAGGGAAGTGTCCCAGAGGGTCCGCTCCACGACGGGAACGGTTCTTCAATTAACGGAGCAAATATTGAAGCGCGATAGAAAAATAAAAATACCGCGGAGAGCGGCGTTGGCAGCAGCGATAGGGGAGGCGCGAAGACCATAGGGCGTCACCATTACAGGATAGTAAAATAAATATAATTGCCAGCAACAGCGTTGGCAGCGGCGGGAAAGCGCGGGAGGCGCCATCTTAACTCGGTGGGGAAGAAGGAAAAGTGCGGGAGGCGCCATTTTGATCCATCGGGGACGAAGGCAAAGCACGGGAGGCGCCATCTTAGATTTTCAAGATGCCAAAGACTGGCAATATCACTGCCTTCGATAATGCAATAGAAGACTGGACCACGTATGTGGAAAGGGTCGAGGTATATTGCGAGGCAAATGAAATAGCCGATGAGAAAAAGGCATCGGTAATGCTAAATTTAATGGGCGCAAGAATGTACGGCCTATTGTGGGACCTGATTACTCCAGCCAAACCGAAGGCGAAGAGTTTTAATGAAATTGTTGCTATCCTACAGGAACACCTAAATCCTACACCGCTGCTGATAGCAGAAAGATTTAAATTCCACAGGAGAAATCAGCATAAAAATGAGAGCAATGCTGATTACCTTACGGAACTACGCAAGCTATCAAAGCACTGCCAGTTCGGAGCAGGACTGGCAGATACCTTACGGGACAAATTTGTCTGTGGACTCCTGAGTGAAGGAACCCAGAAGAGGTTACTCTCAGAGAAAGAGCTGATGCTAGATAAGGCTTTCAGCGTGGCAGTATCGTATGAAGCAGCAGCAAGGGGAGCTGCGGAAATACAACAAAAGCCACAGGAATACGGCACCCACGAAATGACACGGGGATTTGCAAAATGTTATCGCTGCGGCAGAACAAACCGTGACCAGAAGGACTGCTGGTCCAAGGACAAAATATGCAGGCAATGCGGAAAGATGGGACACATTGCACGAGTTTGCAGGTCTGGGAAGAAGACCAACGACAACAAAAAGGCTACTAAGGAACCGTACAGGAAAGTACAAAAGATGACAGACAGTAGTTCCGAAGACCAGATGAGCGATAGTGAATCCGGGAACAAGAGACTAAGCTGTCTCAAACTTCACAACGTGATCGCAAAAGAGGATCACTGAACCATTTGGGTCACCCTCACGATAGCAGGGTCCCAAGTCAAAATGGAATTGGATACAGGATCAGCTCTAACCATCATGAATCGACGAGACTACGAGCGGCTATTCTCACGCATACCCTTGAGAGAGACATCCATTGTCTTGAGGATGTATACGGGGCAAAAAGTATACCCCAGAGGAAAAATAAGGGTGCCTGTCGAATACAACGGCAAGAAAATACGGAAATTGTATCTCTACATTCTGCAAGATGGTGGACCACCGTTATTGGGACGTGAATGGATCAGAAAGATAAGTTTAGACTGGCACTCCATTCAGGCACTGACGGTGGCTGGTAAAAAGGATGACGACGTCACTCCTGGACGATTGTCAACAATCTTAGCTGACGCCAAAGAGGTATTTCAACAAGAACTGGGCACTCTTAAAGGCGTAACCACCTCGATAAAAATAGAGGAAAATGCAATTCCCAAGTTTTTCAAAGCAAGACCGGTACCATATGCAATTCGCCCAGCCGTCGAGGCAGAGCTGGAGAATCTGGAGAATGCAGGCGTGTTATCTAAGGTAGACTGGAGCGAGTGGGCGACACCCATCGTTCCTGTCATGAAGAAAACGTTAAACAATAAGTCTGAGGAGCCAAGGAAGGTTCGCATCTGTGGGGACTTCAAGGTGACGGTGAACCCAGTCCTTCACACAGTACAATATCCTCTTCCAAGGATAGAAGATATCTTCGCCTCACTATCTGGAGGGAAGCGTTTTACAAAAATTGACCTAGCACAAGCATATTTGCAGATGGAGGTCGAAGAATCCTCTAGGAAGTATCTCACGATAAACACTCACAAAGGTCTTTACCAGTATAATCGACTGGTATTCGGAGTAGCATCAGCTCCGGCGATATGGCAAAGAGCGATGGAACAAGTCCTGCAAGGGATTCCGGGGACTCAGTGTTACTTGGACGACATCCTAGTGACAGGTGAAGATGACAGCGAACACCGTGCCAACCTAGAGCAGGTGCTCACTAGACTACGTGAACATGGGCTACGAGCCAATCGCCCCAAGTGCGAGTTTTTTAAGAAACAGATATCGTATTGTGGCCACGTGATTGATGAAGAGGGGTTGCATAAGTCCCCTGACAAAATTGAAGCGGTAGTTAAGGCTCCAGCGCCTGAAAATGTGTCGCAACTGAGGTCATTCCTTGGATTGGTGAATTACTACCATAAGTTTTTGCCGAATTTGTCCACAATTCTGCATCCACTGAACGCCCTACTACGAACGGGAGTAGCATGGAAATGGAGCGATGAATGTAAGCGAGCCTTTCAGAAGAGTAAGGACCTAATCACTTCAAGAGAAGCATTGGCTCACTACAACCCATCACTACCGATAAGACTGGCGTGTGATGCGTCTCCCTATGGCATTGGGGCGGTACTGTCACATAAATTCCTTGATGGTTCAGAGAGGCCGATAGCTTTTGCGTCACGCTCGTTAACTTCAGCCGAGCGTAACTACGCCCAGATTGACAGAGAGGCCCTCAGCCTGGTGTGGGGGGTGAAGAAGTTCAATCACTACCTGCACGGTCAGAAATTTACTCTACTAACTGATCATCAACCTCTCGTCTCCATTTTCAACCCTCAGAAGGGCGTACCGATAATGACGGCACAACGGCTACAGAGGTGGTCCCTTTTCCTAGGGGCACACCAATATGACATCGAGTACAAAGGAACTAAACAGCATGGGAATGCTGATGGATTGTCGCGCCTACCGTTGCCGACGGTGGAAGAAGAACTGGCAGTGGATCCAGTGGAGTTATTCCACTCGACTATAGTCGAATGTCTCCCTGTGACGAATGCAAACATAGAAAAGGAAACACGAAATGACCCGACACTCTCCTGGGTCTATGATTTAACGGTGAAGGGATGGCCAGCACATGGCGAACCACTGCTGCCAGCATTCTCGCCGAGAAGAGAACAGCTGTCAGTGTGCAGAGGAACCTTGATGTGTGGATCCAGAGTAGTAATTCCACCCAAATTGAAGGATAGAGTGCTCAATGAACTTCATGAGGGTCATCTGGGAGGGGTAAAAATGAAGAACTTAGCCAGAGCGTTTGTGTGGTGGCCGGGAATCGATAGAGAAATCGAAGAGATGACCAAGAGCTGTACGGGATGCCAGAAGGTCCAAAACGCCCCACTACAAGCCCCTCTACATCCATGGGAGTGGCCCTCATCTCCATGGCAAACGGTGCACATTGATTTTGCTGGTCCCTTTATGGACTCGATGTTTTTAATTGCGGTGGATGCACATTCAAAGTGGCCAGAGGTAATAAAAATGTCCTCAACCACCACAGAAAAAACTATCACAGTCTTACGAACCATATTCGCCAGGAATGGGCTGCCTGAACAGATTTGCTCTGACAATGGACCACAGTTTGTGTCTGAAGAGTTCCGGAGGTTCTTAAAGAACAATGGTGTTAAGCATTACACATCCGCCCCATATCATCCAGCCACTAATGGATTGGCCGAGAGGTTTGTCCAAACATTCAAGAAGGCTATCAAGGCAATGTGTAATGAAGATATACCCCTACAACACAAGGTGGATAACTTCTTGTTTGCCTACCGGAATGCGACACATGCGGTTACCAACCAAACTCCAGCCATGATGTTCTTCAATCGAAGACTACGATGCCGCTTGGATTTGGTTAAGCCAAACGTCAGAAGAAATGTGGAGAACAGGCAGTTTCAGAATATGAATGAAAGGCCGACCAGGAGTTTTAAGATAGGTCAACCAGTTTTGGCCCGGGACTACCGCACAGAGAAATGGCAGCCAGGAACGATCTGTACACGGCAAGGACCTCTAATGTATACCGTGGACATTGGAGAGAGCATTGTAAGACGCCATGCTGACCAGATTCTAGAGTCACTGGAAAATGTCAACTCCACACCACGATCTGATACACCTGGCGATGAAACCGAAGTACCAATTGCATCTACCGCAGAATCGGTGATATTGGAAGCAGACGAACCAAACAACGACATTGATCCCGACTCAGCCTTGCTAGAAGAACCTGATATCCCAAAGAGGCGTTATCCAGACAGAATCAGGAAGCCTCCTCAAAGACTGAACTTATAATTGCTTAACTTCAACCAATGTATCTAGCAACCGTAATTGTAATTGTAATTATTATTTAGTTGTTAAATGAATGTTATGTACTGTTTATCTAAAAGGGGAGGAATTGTTGTGTATGTACCTTTAAGGGAATAACTGGTCTCAGACTGCAGTACCGGCAGTGACCACCCCTGTATAAAAGGCCCTAGCAGGCTTCTGTGGTTTCAGTTTCCAGGTTGTCTCCATTCAGTAAAGACTTGTTATAATCAACTCCTGCAGTCCGTGTCTCAATTATACACGAACATAATACTGTGAATGCTGAGTCTTTGAGTATATTCAAGGCTGAGATCGATAGATTTTTGGACTCTGGGGGAATCAAGGGATATGGAGATCTGGCGGGAAAGTGGAGTTGAGGTCACTGATCAGCCTTGATCTTATTGAATGGCGGAGCAGGCATGAGGGGCCGTATGGCCTACTCCTGCTATTATTTCTTAAGTTCTTGTGTTCTAACTCATACCA
This sequence comes from Somniosus microcephalus, assembly GCF_052327205.1. Lineage (NCBI taxonomy): Eukaryota > Metazoa > Chordata > Chondrichthyes > Squaliformes > Somniosidae > Somniosus > Somniosus microcephalus. Next base: position 18,215,418 of record NC_140997.1, on the reverse strand, counting down.
AGTCCTGTTCACCCCGTGCTCACTAACCTACATTGACAGCGCCTCGATTTTAAAATTCTCATCCTTGCTTTCAAATCCCTCCATGGCCTCGCCCCTCCCTATCTCTGAAACCTCCTCCAGCCCTACAACCCTCCAAGATCTCTGCGCTCCTCCAAGTCTGGCCTCTTGCGCATCCCCGATTTCCATCGCTCCACCATTGGCGGCCGAGTCTTCAGCTGCCTGGGCCCGAAGCTCTGGAATTCCCTCCCTAAACCTCTCCTCCTCTTTACCACTCTCTGCTCCTGTAAGATGCTCCTTAAAACCTGCCTCCTGTCCTAATATCTCTATGTGGCTTAGTGTCAATTTTTGTCTGATTACTCTCCTGTGAAGAGCCTTGCGACATTTTGCTACGTTAAGGCGCTATATAAATGCCAGTTACTGTTGCTCTCATATCCTGGTCTCTCACTCTCCTGTGTCTCTCTGTTAAACTGTTCCACTTCATTTATATAGGTTTTTTTGTCAATTTAAAGACTGATAATTTTTACAAAAGGAAATATAGCAACACATTGAGATAATACTTCTGCTTTTTTGAGAATTATTACACAAGATATTGAGCTACTGAAAGGCTTTGTCATTGTGTTTGACAATCTCAGGAGCACATAGAAAGCAAAGACAACGAGGCAGAGATTTGAGATAGGGCCAGGGAGACAGAGACAGAGGCCGAGAGACAGGCCAAGTAACACAAATGGAAAGAAAGAATAATTGGCTAAGAGAAACAGGCAGAGATAGGACATGTATAGAGGTGCAGAGAAACAGGGCAAGTGAGACAGACAGAAACAGGACAAGCAAGATCACTGGAGAGACAGAGAAATGTGGGGAGATAGGTGAAGAGATAAGGGAAGTGGAACAGATGAACAAGGCCAAGATAGTTACCTCGTTCCAACGGTTCTTGAAACTTTACTTAAATGCCTTATAAAAAGAAAGAAAGACTTGCATTTATATAGCGCATTTCACGACCACCGGACGTTTCAAAATGCTTTACAGCCAATGAAGTACTTTTGAAGTGTAGTCACTGTTGTAATGTGGGAAATGCGCACAGCAAGCTCCCACAAACAGCAATGTGCTAATGTCCAGATAATCTGTTTTTGTTATGTTGATTGAGGGATAAATATTGGCCCCAGGACACCGGGGAGAACTCCCCTGCTCTTCTTCGAAATCGTGCCGTGGGATCTTTTACGTCCACCTGAGAGAGCAGACGGGGCCTCGGTTTAACGTCTCATCCGAAAGACGGCAACTCCGACAGTGCAGCGCTCCCTCAGTACTGCGCTGGGAGTGTCAGCCTAGATTTATGTGCTTTGTGAACCCACAACCTTCTGACTCAGAGGCGAGAGTGCTGCCAACTGAGCCACAGCTGATGCAGATCCTTAAGCAGAAGCCAAACAATGTGCCAGAGCAATGGCACAAGTAGCAAAGAACAGGCTTGGCAACATTAGTGTCAGCTGTGGCTCAGTGGGCAGCACACTTGCCTGTGAGTCAGAAAGTTGTGGGTTCATAAAGCACATAAAATTAGGCTGACACTCCAGCGCAGTGCTAACGGGAGTGCTGCACTGTCGGAGGTGCCGTCTTTCGGATGAGACATTAAACCGAGGCCCCGTCTGCTCTCTCAGGTGGACGTAAAAGATCCCAGGGCACTATTTCGAAGAAGAGCAGGGGAGTTCTCCCCGGTTTCCTGGGGCCAATATTTATCCCTCAATCAACATCACTAAAACAGATTATCTGGCCATTATCACATTGCTGTTTGTGGGAGCTTGCTGTGCGATAATTGGCTGCCGAGTTTCCCACATCACAACAGCGACTCCACTTCAAAAAGTACTTCATTGGCTGTAAAGCGCTTTGAGACGTCCGGTGATCGTGAAAGGCGCTATAGAAATGCAAGTCTTTCTTTCTTTTAATGTATTTTGAAGCAGTAAAACTAATTTGCATTTAAAGTGCCAAAATAAAAACCTTGCTTTTGGCCATACCCTTAAAACAGATGGCATCTAAGTGGCAGCACTCAGAGCTGTAGTGCGAGGGTCGTCAGAGAGTCGTTTGGATTCGATGGAATGTCTTTCAAATGGGAACAGCAGAAACAAAATCACTTCCTTGCTAAACAGGACGCTTCACCCACATAGTCTGGTATAGTCACCCTTACAGAATTATTACCAAGATGGAAATTAATCCGGCAAGGAAATATGGAGCTTGTCGGTTCAAATCCCACTCCAGTGTAGGAAAGTGGAGGCGAGATAGAAGATCAGCCATTGATCTTATTGAATGGTAGAGCAGGCTCAAATCTCCTGCTCCTATTTCTTATGTTCCAGAGACTTGAGCATAAAAATCTAGGCTGACACTCTCAGTGCAGTGCTGCACTGTCAGAGGTGCCGTCTTTTGGATGAGACGTTAAACCGAGGCCCACTCTGCTCTCTCAGGTGGACATAAAAGATCCCATGGCACGATTTTTAAAGAAGAGCTGGGGAGTTCTCCCCGGTGTCCTGGGCCAATATGTATCTCTCAGTCAACATCACTAAAACAGATTATCTGGTCATTATCACATTGCTGTTTGTGGGAGCTTGCTGTGCGCAAATTGGCTGCTGCGTTTCCTACATTACAACAGTGACTATATTTCAAAAGGCACTCCATTGGCTGCAAAATGCTTTGGGATGTCCGGTGGTCGTGAAAGGCGCTATATAAATGCAAGTCTTTCTTTTTCTTTTATTATACAGTCTTTAAATAGAGGGGATGCATGCAGTGTTCTGACTGAGAGTCTGTGTGGAGCTAGGTATACCTTTATTGTCCATCGGAGCAGTTCACAACAGAATGATTGCAATCTTAGTTATTTATACAACGTGGGTGGTCCCAGAATTACAGGCCGTATGAATCATGCTCGCACACCAAATAGATCTCTCGTCACCTAAGGCCAGGATTCAATATCCTCTCCACGACTGTAGTCCATGCCCCTCAATATGCTGACAGTTATAGATGGAGCCGCTCAGTTCTAAGTGAGTTTTTTGTGCCTTCCTTTAGTGACCTGGTGCGATACTGAGTCACACAGACCAGGAAGTGCCTTGCGTTCAATTGATGGGTCAAACAGAGCAGTGGTAGTATTGTGACGATTGGACTCAGTAGCCACTGCGTACAGAAGAGATTTAATAGAATGGTTGTAGGGATGAGGGAATACAGTTAGTTGGATAGACTAGAGAATTACATAGGATTACATAGGATCTACGGCACTGAAACAGGCCATTCGGCCCAACCAGTCCATGCCGGCGTTTATGCTCCGCTCGAGCCTCCTCCTGTCTTTCCTCATCTAACTCTATCAGCGTAACCCTCTATTCCCTTCTCCCTCATATGCTTGGTCAGCCTCCCCTTAAATGCATCTATACTGTTCGCTTCAACCACTCCCTGTGGTAGCGAGTTCCACATTCTCACCACTCTCTGGGTAAAGAAGTTTCTTCTGAATTCCCTATTGGATTTCTTGGTGACTATCTTACATTGATGGCCTCTAGTTATGCTCTTCCCCACAAGTGGAAATGTTCTCTCTGTATCCACTCTATCAAAACCTTTCATAATTTTATAGACCTCTATTTGGTCACCCCTCAGCCTTTTTTCACAAGAAAAGAGACCCAGCCTGTTCATCCTTTCCCGATATGTATATCCTCGCATTTCTGGTATCATCCTTGTAAATCTTCTCTGCACCCTCTCCAGTGCCTCTATATCCTTTTTATAATACGGCGACCAGAACTGCACGCAGTACTCTAAGTGTGGTCTAACTAAGGTTCGATACAGATTTAGCATAACTTCCCTACTTTTCGATTCTATCCCTCTGGAAATAAACCCTAGTGCCTGGTTTGCTTTTTTTATGGCCTTGTTAACCTGTGGCGCAACTTTTAGTGATTTGTGTATTTGTACTCCGAGATCCCTTTGTTCCTCTACCCCACCTAGACTCGCACCCTCCAAGTGATAAGTGACCTCCCTATTCTTCCTACCAGAATGTAATACCTCACATTTGTCTGTGTTGCACTTCATTAACCAATTATTTGCCCATTCTGCCAGTTTATTAGTGTTTTTTTTAATTACTTCGTGGGATGTGGGCATCGCTGGCAAGGCCAGCATTTATTGGCCCTCCCTAGTTGCCCTTGAGAAGGTGGTAGTGAGCCGCCTTCTTGAACCGCTGCAGTCTGAGTGGTGAAGGTACTCCCACAGTGCTGTTAGGGAGTGAGTTCCAGGATTTTGACCCAGCGACGATGAAGGAATGACGATATATTTCCAAGTCAGGGTGGTGTGTGACTTGGAGGGGAGCTTGGAGGTGGTGGTGTTCCCATGCACCTGCTGCCCTTGTCCTTCTAGGTGGAAGAGGTCGCAGGTTTGGGAGGTGCTGCCGAAGAAGCCTTGGCTAGTTGCTGCAGTGCATCTTGTAGATGGTACACACTGCAGCCACAGTACGCCGGTGGTGGAGGGAGTGAATGTTTAAGATGGTGGATGGGGTGCCAATCAAGCGGGCTGCTTTGTTCTGGATGGTGTCGAGCTTCTTGAGTGTTGTTGGAGCTGCACTCATCCAGGCAAGTGCAGAGTATTCCATCACACTCCTTACTTGTGCCTTGTAGATGGTGGAAAGGCTTTGGGGAGTCAGGAGATGAGACTCTCGTCGCAGAATACCCAGCCTCTGACCTGCTCTTGTAGCCACAGTATTTATATGACTGGTCCAGTTAAATTTCTGGTCGATGGTGACTCCCAGGATGTTGATGGTGGGGGATTCGGCGATGGTAATGCCATTGAATGTCAAGGGGCGGTGGTTAGACTCTTGCTTGTTGGAGATAGTCATTACCTGGCACTTGTGTGGTGCAAATGTTACCTGCCGCTTATCAGCCCAAGCCTGAACGTCGTCCAGGTCTTGTTGCATGCGGGCATGGACTGCTTCATTATCTGCGGAGTTGTGAATGGCACTGAACACTGTGCAGTCATCAGTGAAATCGCCATTTCTGACCTTATGTTGGAGGGAAGGTCATTGATGAAGCAGCTGAAGATGGTTGGGCCTAGGACACTGCCCTGAGGAACTCCTGCAGCGATGTCCTGGGGCTGTGATGATTGACCTCCAACCACCACAACTATCTTCCTTTGTGCTAGGTATGACTCCAGCCAGTCGAGAGATTTCCCCCTGATTCCCATTGACTTCAGTTTTACTAGGGCTCCTTGATGCCACACTCGATCAAATGCTGCCTTGATGTCAATGGCAGTCACTCTCACCTCACCTCTGGAATTCAGCTCCTTTGTCCCTGTTTGGACCAAGGCTGTAATGAGGTCTGGAGCCGAGTGGTCTTGGCGGAACCCAAACAGGTCATCAGTGAGCAAGTTATTGGTGAGTAAGTGCCGTTTGATAGCACTGTCGATGACACCTGCCATCACTTTGCTGATGATTGAGAGTAGGCTGATGGGGCGGTAATTGGCCGGGTTGGATTTGTCCTGCTTTTTGTGGACAGGACATACCTGGACAGTGTTCCACATTGTTGGGTAGATGCCAGTGTTGTAGCTGTACTGGAACAGCTTGGCTAGAGGCGCGGCTAGTTCTGGAGCACAAGTCTGCAGCACGACAGCCGGGATGTTGTCGTAGCCCATAGCCTTTGCTGTATCCAGTGCGCTCAGCCGTTTCTTGATATCACATGGAGTTAATCGAATTGGCTGAAGACTGGCTTCTGTGATGGCAGGGACCTCAGGAGTAGGCCGATATGGATCATCCACTCGGCACTTCTGGCTGAGGATGGTTGCAAATGCTTCAGCCTTGTCTTTTGCACTCACGTGCTGGGCTCCACCATCATTGAGAATGGGGATATTCATGGAGTCTCCTCCTCCAGTTAGTTGTTTAATGGTCCACCACCATTCACGACTGGATGTGGCAGGACTGCAGAGCTTTGATCTGATCCGTTGATTGTGGGATCACTTAGCCCTGTCTATAGCATGCTGCTTCTGCTTTTTAGCATGCATGTAGTCCTGTGTTGCAGCTTCCCCAGGTTGGCACCTCATTTTTAGGTATGCCGCTCCTGGCATGCTCTTCTACACTCCTTATTGAACCAGGGTTAGTCCCCTGGCTTGATGGTAATGGTAGAGTGAGGAATATGCTGGGCCATGAGGTTACAGATTGTGGTGGAATACAATTCTGCTGCTGCTGATAGCCCACAGCACCTCATGGATGCTCAGTTTTGAGCTGCTAGATCTGTTCTGAATCTATCCCCTTTAGCACGGTGGTAGTGCCACACAACACGATGGAGGGTGTCCTCAGTGTGAAGACGAGATTTCATCTCCATAATGACTGTGTGGTGGTCACTGCTAGCAATGTTGTCATGGACAGATGCATCTGCAACAGGTAGATTGGTGAGGACAAGGTAGGTTTTTCCCTCGTGTTGGTTCTCTCGCCACTTGTCACAGGCCCAGACTGGCAGCTATGTCCTTCAGGACTCAGCCAGCTCGGTCAGTAGTGGTGCTACCGAGCCACTCTTGGTGATGGACATTGAAGTCCCCCACCCAGAGTACATTCTGTGCTCTTGCTACTCTCTGTGCTTCTTCCAAGTGGTGTTCAACATGGAGGAGTACTGATTCATCAGCTGAGGGAGGGCGGTAGGTGGTAATCAGCAGGAGGTTTCCTTGCCCATGCTTGACCTGAAGCCATGAGACTTCATGGGGTTTGGAATCAATGTTGAGGACTCCCAGGGCCACTCCTTCTCAACTGTATACCACTGTGCCACCACTCCTGGTGGGTCTGTCCTTCTGGTGGGACAGGACATACCCAGGGATGGTGAGGGATGATTTTGGGACATTGGATGAAAGGTATGATTCTGTGAGTATGACTATGTCAGGCTGTTGCTTGACTAGTCTGTGGGACAGCTCTCCCAATTTTGGCAGAAGCCCTCAGATGTTGGTGAGGGGGACTTTGCAGGGTCGACTGGGCTGGATGTGCCGTTGTCGTGTCCATTGCCGATGCCGATGCCGGGTGGTCTGTCTGGTTTTATTCTTATTATTATGTTTTGTAGCGGTTTTGATACAACTGAGTGGCTTGCAGGGCCATTTCAGAGGGCAGTTAAGAGTCAACCTCATTGCTGTGGGTCTGGAGTCACATATAGGCCAGACCGGGTAAGGGCGGCAGATTTCCGTCCCTAAAGGACATTGGTGAACCATTAGTGAGGATGGAGCGAGCCATCATTCGAGAAAGCTGAGAGGAAGCTCACAGGGCCAACAATTAAACCATTCGATCGGGACAATGATTAGTTGATTATGAGAAATATTTCTCTCTTGTAAAGTAATGATGGTGCTTTAGCAGTACCCTGTGTTTCTGCCAACCAACATAACATGAACTAATTGCAGTCTCTGCTTTAATTCAATGGAAAGGCAACTAAAGCTCACAGCTTTGCCAGCTCGATTTTTCTCTTCAAGTGGTTGCTGAGGTTGTGATCTTTATGTTTATTTCATCTGGTTTTCATAACTGAATTAAAAAAAAGCTGGCCCAATCCTAATATGGCAGTAATTTGAAAGAACATTTAATATGTGAATGGAAACTAGGGGCAGGGGGGAAATTGCCATCTCTCATAATCAAGCAGTACAATTCCTTCACTGTTGTGATGTAGAATGTCTTGTTCCAAGAACCTTTAATGTAGAATGTTTAAAGGGTTAGAGTAAAAAGGTGTGTCATTGCACTCCCATTATTAGGTTTTTCATACATCTGCGTGCATTTCCTGTTTACAAAACCTTGCTTCCTGTTGTTAACGTGTTGTCGCACTTTTGTGTCAACATTCCATTATAAATTCCTATGTCCATGTTTATAATAGAAATTGCCTATGTAAATACGTCACGCTGCAATTACACTCTCCAGCCAGTGGTGGCACTGTAGTACCTCAATTTTGCATCTTCCAGATCCTCAGCCTGTACTGCAGAGAAATCCCTATGCTCCAACTAAATCTAACTTTGCTGTCCAAACTGCTGTAACATTTGCTATTTAACTATAAATAATAATATTAATTCAAAATATTATAACAATAAGGACATAATGTATAACTTTAAAATAGGTGCTGAATTACATCTGTGTGTCCTGCTCTCCTCCTCCCCTCTAATGTTGCCTCATCTGATGACTGCACTCAAGTGCCCATGCACAGGGAGATGGACTTGATCCCATGGCAATATTCGAAGAGCAAGGCGGATCGCCAAGTGTCCTGACCAACATTTATCTCTCAGCCAACACCACCAAAACAAACTAACTGGTCATTCATCTCATTGCTGTTTCTGGGACTTTGCTCTTCGCAAATTGGCACAAGTTTGCCTAGATAACAAGAGCGACTACAGGTCAAAAGAAATTCATTGGCTGTGAAGTCCTTTGTGACCTTTAACCAAGAAAACCCTGGCGGTGATGTTGAGGGAAGTGCAGCAAAGATAGGTTGCCATCTTTGGGTCAGCGGACCATCCTGGTAAAAGTTAGTGGAGCAAGCGAATGTCCTTTCATACATCCAGAGGTCATTGGTGCAAACTGTAATATGTTAAAGAAACTTGCCCGCTGTATGCTTGGCATGGCTGCTGCACACACTTTCACCTCAGCCATCTGCCTCTTGTCTTTGGATGCATGCTGATCATTTGGGATTCCTTTGGCCTTTCGCATACAATTACAGGCAGTCCATATTCATGCACGGAATAGCTTCAGTTTCTACCAAAGACACTCAGCTCTGCTCTTCCACCTCCTCCATCTCCTCAACGTCCTTTGCGAGTCTCTTCAAGTGCCTATCCAACATGGAGCTCTGGACAAGCCAGAACTTGCTCCAGCTACAAGTTGTTGAATTTCTAACTTCTTTGAGCCTTTCCTCAGTTTTTGCAGCTGGTCACGAACCCCTCTCTTCGCTGTTGGAACGTGTTAACGCGTCCCTCACTCTCTTGTTTACTACAAGTGGCGATCAGGAAGTCTACCTCTCTGGCTGCTTATCGTTGTAGCTCACTTGTCATAACTCCTCCCTTTCTATACTCAAAAGCTCATTCAATTCTTGGCTCTCTCTAATCCCTCTTCAGAAATTAATTGAATCATTACTTAGTAATAACCAACAGGCTGTGGCCTGTAGTGTATGTGCTTTAAGTCAGAACTACTTTTTACAGCTCCTGTATACTGTAGTACCGGCAGTAACCACACCGGTATATAAGCTGTGCGCATGCCTCTGTACTCCAGTCTAGAGATTGCCCTCATCCAGTAAAGACCTGTTATGTGTTTATGTACAGCATCCGTGTAATTATTTATCCACTGAACCACGGATCCAACAGTGGCGACGAGTGTTGATGCGAATCTACCTGCAACATTAAACAAAAAAAAACAAAAAAATAGTCGAGTCCAGGAACAAGGGTGTCGACCGCGAGCAACCGCCCAGCAGTCAGGCAGAGATCCAACTTCACTGGGGAGGCTGTGGAGAGCCGGGCTTGGTTCCCCAGCCACAACGAGCAGTAAGAGACCGGCGACAGGTCCAGAGCAGACCCTTCCCGAGCAGCGGCGGCTGGAGCCGACCGACGGCAGAGAGAGAGAGCCGGGCAGCGTCGACGGGGTAAGAAAAAGGGTGAAGAGAGCAGGGCACAGCCGGGGGTTGATCACCGAGCGGCGTCGAGGAAAAATACTGCAAAACCAGAGAGAGAGAGGGTAAGAAACAGCCGGGTTCTAGACTGAGCGGCGTCGACAAATATCAAGAGAAGAACGCGCAGAGCACAGCCAGGGATCACGGGCTGATCAGGGTCCGCGGGGTGAAGCAAGGGGAGATGCCATTGAGCCGCGGAGAAGCAGGGAGAGCGCGGGAGGCGCCATTGAGCCGCGGAGAAGAAGGAAGAGCGCGGGAGACGCCATTTTGCGAAGCCGCAGCGGAGAAGACGGGCGAGCGCGGGAAGGAAGGAAAGGGTGGGAGACGCCATTTTGTGCCAGCGGAGAAGAAGGGGAAGCGCAGGAGACGCCATTGGTGATAGTTAACGCACAACCAAGGATGCCGAAGAGTGGCAGTATCTCTACGTTCGACAATGAAGTCGAAGATTGGGTGACATATGTGGAACGTATTGAGGTGTACTGCAGGGCGAATGAAGTGCCAGATGCTAATAAAGCACTGGTTCTGTTAAATTCCATGGGTGCAAAAACTTATGGGTTACTGCGAAATCTAATAACCCCAGAGAAGCCGGTAAACAAGAATTTTGAAAGCATAGTAGAAATCCTACAGGACCACTTAAACCCCACACCGCTGCTGATAGCAGAACGATTTAAGTTCCATAAAAGGAACCAACACAAAGACAAAAGCAATGCTGAGTACCTAACGGAACTGTGCAAGCTATCGAAATACTGCCAGTTTGGAGCGGGACTAGCAGACACATTAAGGGACAAGTTTGTGTGTGGGCTACAAAGTGAAGGAGCCCAGAAATGGCTTCCATCAGAAAAGGACCTTACGCTGGACAAAGCTTTCAGTATGGCGGTATCACACGAAGCAGCCGCAAGGGGCGCTGCAGAGATACAACGGAGACCGCAAGAATATGGCACCAACGAAATGACCTATGGAACAGGGAAGTGCTATCGCTGCGGCAGAACAACACGACCAGAAAGATTGTTGGTTCAAGGACCAAGTGTGCAGACAGTGTGGGAAAGCAGGACACATAGCAAGAGTCTGCAGGTCTGGGAAGAAAACCAACAGTAAGAAATCTCCACAGGAGAAGTACAAAAAGGTCCACCAGGTGATGGACAGTGGTTCAGACGAACAGAAAAGTGACACAGACTCCGGAAGCAAGGAGCTGGGTTGTCTGAAACTACATAATGTAACCGAAATGGAGGATCACCAGACTATCTGGGTTACACTCAAGATAGACGGAGTCCAAGTGGAAATGGAATTGGACACAGGGTCAGCTCTAACAGTCATTAATCAAAGAGACTACAAGCGGCTATTTTCACACATACCCTTGAAAGCTACAGAGATTATCTTGAAGACGTATACGGGGCAAAAAGTCTACCCCAAAGGAAAAATAAGGGTGAAAGTGACATATAAAGGTCAGGAAATACCTAAAATGGATATATATGTATTGCCAAATGGAGGACCACCACTGCTAGGACATGAATGGATCCGGAAGATACATTTAGATTGGCATTCCATACAGGCACTGAAGGTGGAGGCCAAAAAGGATGACGACGTCACACCTGGACGACTGTCAAAAATGCTAACTGACGCAAAAGAAGTGTTCCAGGAGGGACTAGGAACACTAAAAGGAATAACAGCAACAATTAAAATAGAGGATAATGCAAGCCCAAAGTTTCTGAAGGCCAGACCAGTGCCTTATGCGATCAGACCAGCGGTTGAAGCAGAGCTGGAAGGGTTGGAACGTTCAGGAGTACTGTCCAAAGTGGACTGGAGTGAGTGGGCTACACCCATCGTTCCTGTAATGAAGAGGTCGTTGAGTAATACGCCTGGGGAACCAAAGAAGGTCCGCATCTGTGGGGATTTTAAGGTGACAGTGAACCCAGTCCTTCACACGGTGCAATATCCGCTTCCACGAATTGAGGATATTTTCACCTCGCTATCTGTTATGTTCATTAATAACTAGACATTCTTATTATGAACACAGCTAGCTTCTAGCTAGTTATTTATTCAGTACACGTTCTCTAGGTACAGTATCTGTAGAGGCTTCCATGTGTGCTCCTGTGTGCAGGCTGCCATCTTGACTGTTGCCTTCTGGGTAGCCTAGTGCCTCATGGGTAATGTAGTCTTAAACATACAGCTATATACAGCTCTACACAGCTCCACCTAGTGTCCACTATAGAATGACATGCTATTGATCACTACAGCTATCTGGTGGTAAACGCTTCACAAAAATTGATCTAGCCCAGGCGTACTTGCAAATGGAGGTAGAAGAAGCTTCGAAACATTACCTTACGATCAACACCCATAAAGGTCTCTATCAATACAACCGGCTGGTGTTTGGAGTAGCCTCGGCTCCGGCTATCTGGCAAAGGGCGATGGATCAGGTCCTGCAAGGGATTCCAGGGACCCAGTATTATTTGGACGACATCTTGGTCACGGGCGAAAATGACGGTGATCACCTCGCTAACTTGGAGAAGGTGCTCGCCAGATTAAAGGAATATGGGCTACGAGCTAATCGCCACAAGTGCGAGTTTTTCCAGAAACAGATCTCGTATTGCGGCCACGTCATCGATGAAGAGGGGTTACATAAGTCCCCTGACAAGATAGAGGCAGTAGTCAAGGCTCCAGCACCGGAAAATGTGTCACAACTGAGGTCGTTCCTCGGGCTGGTAAACTATTACCACAAGTTCTTACCAAATTTGTCTACGGTATTACACCCGCTGAACACCCTACTGCAAACAGGGGTACCATGGAAGTGGGATGACGAACGTAGACGAGCTTTCCAGAAGTGTAAAGAATTGATCACATCAAAAGAGGTGTTGGCCCATTTCAACCCAGCACTACCAATTCGTTTGGCATGTGATGCATCACCCTACGGCATTGGAGCGGTGCTGTCGCACAAATTCCCGGACGGTTTGGAGAGGCCAGTAGCCTTTGCGTCTCGGTCACTAACCTCAGCTGAGCGCAACTACGCCCAGATTGACAGGGAGGCCCTCAGCCTAGTATGGGGTGTAAAAAAATTCAACCACTATCTGCATGGACAGAAGTTCACCTTGCTGACTGACCACCAACCACTTGTCTCCATCTTTAATCCTAAGAAGGGCGTGCCAGTAATGACTGCACAGCGGTTACAAAGATGGTCCCTGTTTCTAGGGGTGAATCAATATGAAATAGAATATAAAGGCACGAGACAGCATGGGAACGCTGATGGGCTATCGCACCTGCCACTGCCTACTGTGGAGGAAGCACCAGCAGTGGACCCTATCGAGATATTTTATTCGTCGACAATTGAACGATTGCCAGTAACAAACGCGGATATAGAGAAGGAGACCCGCAATGATCCGACGCTGTCACGGGTATATGAATTGATGGTGAGGGGATGGCCAACACATGGCGACTCACTGTTGCCAGCATTCTCATCCAGAAGAGAACAGCTGTCAGTATGCCAGGGGACAGTGATGTGTGGATCCAGAGTGGTGATTCCACCCAAGTTAAGGGAGAGAGTGCTAAATGAGCTACATGAAGGTCATCTGGGGGGAGTGAAAATGAAAAGCCTAGCTAGGGCTTATGTGTGGTGGCCGGGAATCGATCAACAAATCGAAGACCTAACTAAGAGCTGCTTAGGATGCCAGAAGGTCCAAAATGCACCACCACATGCCCCTCTACACCCATGGGAGTGGCCCTCCTCTCCATGGCAATGGGTGCACATTGATTTTGCTGGTCCATTCATGGACTCAATGTTCTTAATAGCAGTGGATGCTCATTCAAAGTGGCCTGAGGTGATAAAGATGTCTTCAACCACTACAGAGAAAACGATTGCAGTCCTACGGACCATATTTGCAAGAAACGGGTTGCCAGAGCAGATCTGCTCTGATAATGGACCACAGTTTGTGTCCGATGAGTTCCAAAAATTCAGGAAAAGGAATGGGGTAAGGCATTACACATCTGCCCCGTATCATCCAGCCACCAATGGATTGGCTGAGAGGTTCGTACAAACCTTTAAGAAGGCGATAAAGGCCATGTGCGACGAGGAAATTCCACTACAGCATAAGATGGACAATTTCTTATTAGCCTACCGAAACGCGACACATGCAGTTACCAACCAGACCCCGGCCATGATGTTCTTTAACCGAAGGTTGAGATCTCGTCTGGACTTGCTCAGACCAAATGTGCGAAGAAATGTTGAGGACAAACAATTCCAGCACATCAACGAGAAGCCGACAAGGAGCTTCAATGTAGGGCAACCAGTCTTGGCCTGGGACTATCGAACAGAGAAGTGGCAACCCAGAACAATATGTACAAGGCAGGGGCCATTAATGTACACAGTGGATGTCGGGGAGAACATTGTGAGACGCCACGTCGATCAGATCTTAGCATCACAGGAATGCATCAACCCCATGTCTCGAGTACCTGGGGATGAACCCGACATACCGGTAGTATCTACTTCAGACCCAGTAGCAGTGGAACCCGATGAACTACCCGATGAAAGGGGGTCAGAATCGCCTCTGCACCAAGAACAAGAACCTCCGGAAAGGCGCTATCCCGAAAGGGTCAGGAAGCCTCCCCAAAGACTGAATCTATAAATGGACTTTTGTTATTGAATGTACATGTAAAAATGTAATTGTTATTTGAATATTAAGGGGGTATTATTAATCTAAAAAGGGAGGAATTGTAGTGTATGTGCTTTAAGTCAGAACTACTTTTTACAGCTCCTGTATACTGTAGTACCGGCTGTGCGCATGCCAGTCTAGAGATTGCCCTCCTCCAGTAAAGACCTGTTATGTGTTTATGTACAGCATCCGTGTAATTATTTATCCACTGAACCACGGATCCAACATGGCCCACTTTTTAAGGTTCCATGTTGAGTTCAGATTAAGTCCCTCCTTTTACTTTTGCACCAAAAAAATTATTTATTCTGTATGCTTTAATAATCCCGATGGTGTGATGTTACATAAGTTAATTCCAAGTACTTTACAAGCTGCTATCCCTTGTTATAGAAAGGAAACATTGAGGTTGATTGCTTCTAGAAAGAGTATAATTGCTCCCTTTCTCTGACTTAAAAGCACCCGGTGGAGATTGGCTATTTCAAATCATGGAAGCTTTGTCGACATAAAATAAATTCTATCCTCTGCAAAAGTCAGCGAGAAGAGGGTTTCCAAATCTCAAGAGCCCATCTGGAGAATGGAATCAACATTGGGGCTGGGATGGTAGACTTGCCAATGCAGATGGCTGGAGCCTACCCAAAGCTCAAGAACTCCGTAGTGTCGTAACCAAAGCTGGGATAGATCTGCTGCTAAATGGAAAACAGATGCAAAGCAGAGATTTGTCGAAATTTTAAAACACTCATTATCTCCACTGTTAAAAGTTATTGCTTTGGCGTGCTGTGGTGTGCAGACAGGAATTGGCAGCTTTTAGTTGGGGCTGTGCATTCCTGAGCGGCACATATTAAGGAGACCAACTCACCATATGTTGTGCCATGTGGTGCTCGACTTGCACAGAAAACAGAGAAATTCTCATTGGATGTATATGTCTGACCAAGCACCTCTTATCTTGCCTTGCTTATGTGTTCATTGGCTCCCAGTCTGGGAACACCTTGATTTTAAAATTCTCATCCTTGTGTTCAAATCCCTCCATGGCCTCGCCCCCTACCTAACTCTGTAGCCTGCTGCAGCCCTACCACCCTCCAAGATCTCTGCGTTCCTCCAATTCTGCTCTCTTGCGCATCCCCGATTTCCTTCGCTCCACCATTGGCGGCCGTGCCTTCAGCTGCCTAGCTCTGGAATTCCCTCCCTAAACCTCTCCTTCTTTAAGACACTCCTTAAAACCTACCTCTTTTGACCAAGCTTTTAGTCACCTTTCCTAACATCACCCTTACACAATATTACGTGGCTCGTTGTCAAGGTTTGTCTGATGACGCTCCTGTGAAGCGCCTTGGGACGTTTTACTACGTCAAAGGTGCTATATAAATGCAAGTTGTTGTTATATATAAATCCCATTTGCCTTTTTGTGGCCTCTTCTACCTGCGCGCCCACATTTAAAGCACGAAATTTCCTAAATCCCATTGACACTGAAATTTACGCCGATCTTACCGAGAGTAACTTTCGCCCAAATTTCCTGCGGAGCCCATTTGCCTCCATCGAGCACAAAGACCGCGCCACCAATCGGTGTAATAGCGAGTGGGCTGCTGTCTTCTGCCACGGCCCGTCACTCTCAGAGCCTCTTGCCTCTGCTGCTCTTCTTCCTCTGCCATTACTGTTGTGTATTTTGAATGTTGTATTTGAATTGTCCCACATAGCTCACCGTAGTTGTGACGTGCAATGCACTATGGGAAATAGAGTGCATGAAGTGGGGAAGATTCTCTGGAAAGATGGCTGTTAACTGAAGTCTGTCTCCTGCGTACTCTTTTAATTGTTATACAAGCAAGGTTATTAAACTCTTGAGATTTAACAAAAGTGGCGACGAGGACGTCTGAACTTACGTGGCTTTGCTGTGTGGAAGATAGTTGGGTTTTACGTGTTTAAAACTGTTACTTTTGCCGTGAACAGTTAATTAAAGTGAGGCTGGCTCGAGGATAAAGGAGCTTGAAATGGCGGGAAGACGAGACGGCGTATAAGGTACTAACGACTTGAGGAAGGGGAGGAAAAACAGTGAGTAAATCGGGAAGGACATTTATTCAACTGTGAAACGATCTGTGAATTGAAGCACTAAATAACTGATAGTGATTTTAGTTGAGTTCAACATTGGAAGGATCCTTAGTGAATGATAATTAGGAGCCTGAGAGAAGGAAAATGGCTGGAATTATCGGTAACATTGGACCGTTTGATGAGAATGTCAAACAATGGAGCTCATACAGAGAACGATTTGAATACTTCACACAAGCAAATGACATTGGAGGGAACAAAGTAGTACCTACATTGTTAAGTGTGATGGGACCAAAGACTTTCAATCTTTTGCGTACTTTAGTGCATCCAGATAAACCAGGGACTAAACAATATAGCGAAATTGTGGAGATACTAAAAGGGCATTTTTCACCCAAAGCCCTAGTCATAGCTGAGAGGTTTAGGTTCCACAGGTGTAACCAGGAAGAAGGAGAAACAGTGACCGTGTTTGTAGCTACACTAAAAAGACGATCAGAGCACTGTGAGTTTAATGATGTGCTAAATGATACTATAAGAGACAGGCTAGTGTGTGGTATGAGAACTGAAGCCATACAGAAGAGACTATTAACGGAGAGTAATCTGACTCTACAAAAGGCCATTGAAATCAGTATTTCCATGGAATTGGCAGCTAAGGAAGCTCAACAATTGGGTGCAACAGAAAAAGTGCACAAAGTAAGAACAGAGAGCCAAGGGCCATGCTTCTGTTGTGGCAAAACAGGGCATCTTGCGACTGCATGCTGGTGTGTGGACATGGATTGCCACAGCTGTGGTAAAAAGGGACATATTCAGCGTGCATGCAGAAATAAAAAGGACACAGAGAAAACGTCAAAGACGGAAGGAAGAAAAAACACATTCAGACAAAAGACAAAGAAGCATGTCCGCTCTGTAGAACAGGACAAAACAGAGGCAAGTGACACTTCAGAGGAGGAACTATTACTGAACGTGCTGGCTGTAGCTGGGGATTCGCATGGCTACTGGGTCTCACCCTTGCTAGAGGGGCAGCCTGTGCGAATGCAGATCGATACCAGGGCAGCAGTATCTCTTATGTCAGAGACAGTCTACAAAAAGACATTAAAGCACCTTCCACTTCAGCCAGCTAACATAGCGTTGAAGACATATACCGGTGAAAGAGTAACCGTGAGAGGTATCACTGAGGTCACAGTTCAGTTGAATGGGCAAACTAGGAAGTTACCACTCTACGTAGTTAAAGGAGACTACCCCTCTCTGCTGGGACGTTCGTGGATGGAGAGAATAAAATTAGACTGGTCATCAGTCTACATGATGTCACACAATGATCCAGGCTTACCCGCCATCTTAAAGAAACATGCAGAAGTCTTAATGGAGAACTGGGTAGCATGAAAGATATTACTGTGAAGCTTCGTATTAAGCAGGATAGCAAACCCAAGTTCATGAAGGCACGACCCGTACCTTATGCCATCAGACCAAAAGTCGAGGCTGACTTAGAAGCCCTAGTTGAAAGCGGAGTACTAGAACCAGTCAGCGTGAGTGAATGGGCAACGCCCATCGTACCAGTGCTCAAGAAAGGGGGTGAAGTTAGGATATGTGGAGGTTTTAAAGTAACTGTTAACCCTGTATTGTCAGTGGAGCAATATCCGCTTCCCCATATTGATGATGTGTTTGCGGGACTTGCTGGGGGCCAGAAGTTTAGCACAATCGACCTCTGTCAAGCCTACCTGCAAATGCATGTGGATGAACAGTCACGAGAAATGCTGACTATTGTGACGCACAAGGGCCTATTTAGGTATCGTCGACTTCCTTTCAGAATTACATCAGCTCCAGTGCTTTTCCAACGTGCTATAGACCAGATCCTTAGTGGATTGCCTGGAGTCCAGTGCTACTTAGATGATATCTTAGTTACTGGGTGTGATGACCAAGACCATCTGCGTAACTTGGACGCAACGCTACAGAGACTGAGGGATTACGGACTCAGAGTTCGCAGGGATAAATGCGATTTTTTTCAGGCATCAGTTGAGTACCTCGGTCATGTGATCGATGCCACAGGCCTTCACAAGGCACCGTCCAAGACCAAGGCAATCGTGGATGCCCCAGCACCTGAAAATATTAGCCAGCTGCGTTCTTTTTTAGGGTTACTGAACTACTATGGACGGTTCATACCGAACCTAGCCTCGATGCTGAGGCCGCTGCATTGGTTGCTATGTAAAGACAAGAAGTGGGATTGGACTAACAAGTGCCAGGAGGCATTCATGACAGCAAAGGACACGCTCCTGAAGTCAGAGGCTTTGACGCATTTTAACCCTTCATTACCAATACAGTTAGCTTGCGATGCATCGTCATATGGTGTGGGAGCGGTCATTTCTCATATCATGCCAAACGGAGAAGAGAAGCTGATAGCATTCGTATCTAAGACTTTGAACAGAGCTGAAACTAACTACGTCCAAATAGAACGAGAAGCACTGAGCATCGTTTTTGGCGTTCGCAAGTTTCACCAATATTTGTACGGGAGACAGTTCACCCTACTAACAGATCACCGCCCTCTCACGACCATCTTCGGGCCACATACAGGGATTCCGTCACTTGCTGCGAGCAGAATGCAAAGGTGGGCGCTGCTGTTGTCTGCACACACCTTTGACATTAGATATCGCAAGTCTGACCTGCACGGCAACGCCGACGGCCTTTCCAGGTTGCCACTGCCTGTCACCAAGCCTATGACGAGTAGCATGGACATCTGCTATTTTAGGCAGGTGGAGAACGCGCCTGTTACTTCGACACAGGTCCGATGAAACACCAGAAATGACCCAGTGTTGTCTGCAGTGCTGGACATTATCGTCAGGGGCAAGCTTGACAGCGATGACCCAAACCTGAAACCATATCTCTTAAGGAGAAATGAACTGTCGGTGCAGTCTGGATGTTTGCTGTGGGGGAGGAGAGTGGTTATTCCACCATCACTACGGAAACCAGTGTTACAGCAACTACACTCCGGACACTGCGGAATGGTTTGTATGAAAGAAATAGCGAGGAGCTACTTCTGGTGGCCGGGTATGGATGGACAGATTGAGGACAAAGCTAAAACCTGTTCCTCATGTCAGAGAGTTCGTAATGTGCCACAGCTTGCACCTCTTCACCCCTGGGACTTTCCGGAGGAAGCATGGCACCGCATTCATGTAGACTTTGCAGGTCCATTCAAGGAGAGAATGTTCTTGGTGGCTGTTGACGTGCACAGTAAGTGGCCAGAGGTTGTTATAATGAGGTCCACCACCGCTGAGAAGACCATCGAGAAGTTAGGTGAGGTGTTCAGCCGATTTGGATCTCCGATGCAACTCTTGTCTCAGACAACGGTCCACAGTGGGTGTCACAAGAAATGGCTACATTCCTGCAGGTGAATGGCGTACAACATATCAGGGCTGCACCATACCACCCTGCGACCAATGGTCTAGCTGAGAGGTTTGTTCAGACCATGAAACACTCTCTAAAGGCATCGCAAGGCCAGGGAACGCTTCATCAGCGCCTGAATAGTTTCCTGTTGAGTTACAGGAACACACCACATGCGACCACAAAAGCATCACCTGCCACACTACTGCTCAAAAGAGAGCTACGAACCAACTTTGACCTGCTGAAACCGCCAAAGGTGAAAGACATGGTACAGTATCAGCAGGACAAGCAGATCAAGCGACATGAACAACGCTCCAAAGACAGAGTCTTCAGTCCAGGTGAACATGTGTTGGCACAGAACAACAGTGGTGGACCTAAGTGGGTTCCTGCTACTGTCATTGCACAGACTGGTCCATTATCCTACACTGTACAGACACCCGAGGACATTGTCTGGAAGAGACACACCGATCAGCTTCTACGAAGTGCAGCAACACCCACTGAACAACCAACAGCAGTTTATCTGCCATTGGGTGACGCTGTGGGTCATCCGCCTTCTGAGGAAGCAGCCGCTTCAGCCCCTATCTCATCAGTAAGGGAGACCTGTATACAGGCACCTCAGCCGCCTACACCTGTGTTGACGTCACCTGTGAGAGACAATGAACTGGAGAGCCAGGTTGACTGCCGGTATCTTACCAGAGAGCAGCGGCCCCGTATACATTTGAACTTATAGTTCAGTGGCTTATCCTTTATCTGTGTTATATTGTGTTATTATTGTGTTTTAAAAATTTTGAATTATTATTGTGTTTTTAAATTTTATGGTTCAATTGGGACATCTAATGTAAGAGGGGAGGAGATGTTGTGTATTTTGAATGTTGTATTTGAATTGTCCCACATAGCTTACCGTAGTTGTGATGTGCAATGCACTATGGGAAATAGAGTGCATGAAGTGGGGAAGATTCTCTGGAAAGATGGCTGTTAACTGAACTCTGTCTCCTGCGTACTCTTTTCATTGTTATACAAGCAAGGTTATTAAACTCTTGAGATTTAACAGTTACCACGCTGAACAGGGGCATGACCATTGGCCAAGCCACTCCAGCTGCTTAGTCCTTTGAGGGGGGGGCGAGGGTCCGAACAATTTCGGGTCCACTGAGACTGACGGCGCTTTGGTTAAGTGCAGTGCAGGTCTCAGTA
Source organism: Somniosus microcephalus (assembly GCF_052327205.1). Taxonomy (NCBI): domain Eukaryota; kingdom Metazoa; phylum Chordata; class Chondrichthyes; order Squaliformes; family Somniosidae; genus Somniosus; species Somniosus microcephalus. The sequence goes on along the minus strand of NC_140997.1, from coordinate 18,194,588 downwards.
AGCAAACCTTTTTGAGAATCGCTACGAAAATCACTATCAGACTCCAGATATCTCAGTTACGCTGATATCAGGTAACTTCAAGCCGTGCTCTGCTGAAATTTCTGGGTGTAAATCTACGGCGGTGCATTATTCAATCCAGGGAACTCACAGGAGCTGGTCCTTTGCATGGGGAAGTTGCGATGTAAATGCTTTCCTAATATGTGTTGGGTATTGGTGCGGGTCCCTGCTGGTGATTTAAATTTTTTTTATTCGTTCCTGGGATGTGGGTGTCGTTGGCAAGGCCAGCATTTATTGCCCATCCCTAGTTGCCCTTGAGAAGGTGGTGGTGAGCCGCCTTCTTGAACCGCTGCAGTCCGTGTGGTGAAGGTACTCCCACAGTGCTGTTAGGGAGGGGGGTTCCAGGATTTTGGCCCATCGCCGATGAAGGAACGGCGATATATTTCCAAGTCAGGATGGTGTGTGACTTGGAGGGGAACTTGGAGGTGGTGGTGTTCCCATGCGCCTGCTGCCCTTGTCCTTCTAGGTGGTAGAGGTCGTGGGTTTGGGTGGTGCTGCCAAAGAAGGTGCTAGTGATTTTCCAATGTGTGTTGGGAATGGGTGAGGTTTGCTGCTGGTGATTTTCCGATGTGTGTTGGGAATGGGTGAGGGTCCCTGCTGGTAATTTTCCGATGTGTGCTGGGAATGGGTGAGGTTTGCTGCTGGTGATTTTCGGATGTGTGTTGGGCATGGGTGAGGGTCCCTGCTGGTAATTTTCCAATGTGTGTTGGGAGTGGGTGAGGGTCCCCGCTGGCAATTTTCCGATGTGTGCTGGGAATGGGTGAGGTTTGCTGTTGGTGATTTTCCGATGTGTGTTGGGAGTGGGTGAGGGTCCCCACTGGTGATTTTCCAATGTGTGTTGGGAATGGGTGAGGGCCCCTGCTGGAGATTTTCCATGTGTGTTGGGAGTGGGTGAGGGTCCCCGCTGGCGATTTTCCAATGTGTGTTGGGAGTGGGTGAAGGTCCCTGCTGGTGATTTTCCGATGTTTGTTGGGAGTGGGTGAGGGTCCCTGCTGGTGATTTTCCGATGTGTGTTGGGAGTGGGTGAGGGTCCCCGCTGGCGATTTTCCGATGTGTGTTGGGAATGGGTGAGGGTCCCTGCTGGTGATTTTCCGATGTGTGTTGGGAGTGGGTGAGGGTCCCCGCTGGCGATTTTCCGATGTGTGTTGGGAATGGGTGAGGGTCCCTGCTGGTGATTTTCCGATGTGTGTTGGGAATGGGTGAGGGTCCCTGCTGGTGACGATTCCCCGATGTGTGTTGGGAATGGGTGAGGGTGGCTGCTGGTGACGATTCTCCAATAGTCCAGAAGTTGCTCCTGTTTGCGAGGGGTAACTCTCTTTTCTCAGAGCAATGGTGGTAGCATTTTAGCAATAGTACAGAGCTCAGCCTTTTCCCAGCCTTTGTTCCAGGAGCCTCCTGACATTTGTGGCCTGAATGCTTTCTTTATTTACCCCAATTGGTGAAGTCAAGCGAAGGTCCCTTGCAGTCAGAATCAGGGGAATTTATAATGGGGAACAAAGAAATGGCTGACCAATTAAATACATACTTTGGTTCTGTCTTCACAAAGGAGGACACAAATAACCTCCCAGAGATGTCGGGGAACATAGGGTCTAATGAGAGGGAGGAACTGAATGAAATCAGTATTTGTAGAGAAATGGTGTTAGGGAAATTGACGGGATTGAAGGCCGATAAATCCCCAGGGCCTGATAATCTACATCCTAGGGTACTTAAGGAAGTGGCCCTAGAAATAGTAGATGCATTGCTGGTCATCTTCCAAAATTCTATAGACTCTGGAACAGTTCCCATGGATTGGAGGATAGCTAATGTTACCCCACTATTTAAAAAAGGTGGTAGAGAAAAAGCGGGGAATTATAGACGGGTAAGCCTGACATCGGTAGTGGGGAAAATGCTAGAGTCCATTATAAAAGATGTAATAGCAGAGCACTTGGAAAACAGTGACAGGATCGGACAAAGTCAACATGGATTTACAAAAGGTAAATCATGCTTGACTAATCTACTGGAATTTTTTGAGGATGTAACTGGTAGAATAGATAAGGGAGAACCAGTGGACGTGGTGTATTTGGACTTTCAGAAGGCTTTTGATAAGGTCTCACATAAGAGATTAGCGTGTAAAGTTAAAGCACATGGGATTGGGGGTAAGGTACTGTCTTGGATAGAGAACTGGTTGGCAGACAGGAAGCAAAGAGTTGGAATAAACGGGCCTTTTTCCGAGTGGCAGGCAGTGACTAGTGGGGTACCGCAGGGATCGGTGCTAGGACCCCAGCTATTCACAATATATATAAATGATCTAGACAAGGGAACTAGATGTAATATCTCCAAGTTTGCCGACGACACAAAGCAAAGAGTTGGAATAAACGGGCCTTTTTCCGAGTGGCAGGCAGTGATTAATGGGGTACCGCAGGGATTGGTGCTAGGACCCCAGCTATTCACAATATATATAAATGATCTAGACAAGGGAACTAGATGTAATATCTCCAAGTTTGCAGATGACACAAAGCTGGGTGGACGTGTGTGCTGTGAGGAGGATGCAGATAAACTCCAGTACGATTTGGACAGGTTGGGTGATTGGGCAGATGCATGGCAGATGCAGTATAATGTGGATAAATGTGAGGTTATCCACTTCGGTGGCAAAAACAGGAAGACAGATTATTATCTGAACGGCAATAGATTGGGAAAAGGGGAAGTGCAACGAGACCTGGGTGTCCATGTGCACCAGTCGCTGAAGGTAAGCATGCAGGTGCAGCAGGTGGTTAAGAAGGCAAATGGTATGTTGGCCTTCGTAGCGAGAGGATTCGAGTACAGGAGCAAGGATGTCTTGCTGCAGTTGTACAGGGCCTTGGTGAGACCACACCTTGAGTATTGTGTGCAGTTTTGGTCGCCTTATCGGAGGAGGGATGTTCTTGCAATGGAGAGAGTGCAGCGAAGATTCACCAGACTGATGCCCTTTGTGTACGTATAGTCTTATGACAGTCACTGCCTGGGCTAAGAGGTAAAGAATGTGGCCAAGGTATTGGAGAGCTGCTGTTACCTGTGGCAGTGAAGAGAAAAAAAGAAATACTTGCATTTCTATAGCGTCTTTCACGACCTCAGGATGTCCCAAAGCACTTTACAGCCAATGAAGTACTTTTGAAGGGTAGTCACTGTTGTAATGTAGGAAACCCGGCAGCCAATTGCGCACAACAAGCTCCCACAAACAGAAGTGTGATGGTGACCAGATAATCTGTTTTTGTTATGTTGATTGAGGGATAAATATTGGCCCCAGGACACCGGGGAGAACTCCCCTGCTCTTCTATTGAAATAGTGACATGGGATCTTTTGGGCTTGATTTTGCCAGGCCCGAGGAGGCGGGATTGGAGGCGTATGAGGTGTTAAAATTGCAAAAACTGGCGGGCGGGCCCAATCCCGCCTCCATCCCGCCTCCGAGCAATTTTCCCACATGCGAGTTTTCTGACCCCGTCTCCATCCCGCCTCCAAGAGGTGGGATAGTTCCTTAAGGCCCTTAACAACCAGTTAAGTGCCTCTATAATCCCATTCTGAGAGGCCTTTCTGATTTTAACAGTTTTCCCACGTGCTGCACGTCTCCTCTGAAACACGCCAGTGAAACCTGGCGGCAGCACAAGTGGACTGCTTACTAACAGCTGCAGCTCCACCATTAAAAAGGAGTTTTCACCAATCATCATTTGCAGGTGGCAGAGCATTTTTGTCTCAGGTGTGGGGGAACTTTTAACAGGCCTACTCATTGTTGTGGAAGTTTGGAGCCTGATACCTGTAATGATCAATAACATGTCATTCTGGAGTGGTACACCAGATGGAGCCGTAGAGCTGTATATTTAGTTGTATGTGTTTAAGACTACACTACCCACGATGCACTAGGCTACCCAGAAGGTGGTAGTCAAGATGGCAGCCTGCACACAGAAGCATACATGCTGGATCTCTACAGATGCTGTACCTAGAGAACGTGTACTGAATAAATGTCTAGCTAGAAGCTAGCTGTTCATAATGAGAATGTCTAGTTATTAATGAACATAACATGGTACCAGGATTGGTGAAGATCTGCTCAAAATTGTGAAATGCGACATGGAGAATTTGAAGCCACCGGAGTTTTTGAATCTCACGGGAAATGTCGACTACAATTGCTCCACGAAGAGTTCCAGCACCCCTGCGTGACCGGCTCAAGAAAGAACTGGACAGAATGACCACACTAGGAGTCATCAGGAAAGTCGAAGAGCCAACAGACTGGGTTAACTCCATGGTATGTGTAAAGAAAAAGAACAATGATCTAAGAATATGCATGGATCCAAAGGACTTAAATGCAAACATAAAACGTGAACACTACCAGATTCCCAAGCGAGAAGAAATCACCAGTGAAATGTCAGATGCCAGATACTTTACAAAGCTCGATGCCTCACAAGGATTTTGGCAACTAAAACTGGATGAAGAGAGCACCAAATACTGTACCTTCAACACACCATTTGGCAGGTATTGTTTCCTCAGAATACCTTTTGGGATAATATCTGCATCTGAAATCTTTCATAGAGCGATGGAACACATAATTGAAGGTCTGGAAGGAGTTCGGGTCTATGTTGATGACATCATCATCTGGGGCTCCACACTGAAAGAACACAATGAGAGACTGACTAAAGTGCTACAGAGCATACGCCGGAATGGACTGAAGCTCAACAAAGCCAAGTGTCAGTTTGGCGTCCAGGAAGTCACTTTCTTAGGAGATAATCTATCTGGTAAAGGAATAGAGCCAGATATGGAAAAAGTAAACGCCATACTCAACATGCCCCGACCCACTGATAAAAAAGGAGTGCTACGCATCATGGGGATGATAAACTTCATTGGAAAGTTCATTCCTAACTTGTCAGCCAAGCCAACCTGTCTGCGAGACCTGCTATATAAAACAAATGAGTTCGCATGGACAGAAAAACATGAACAAGAGTGGATGAACCTCAAAACAGTGCTGGCAACCACACCTGTACTCACTTTCTTTGACCCGACAAAGAGAATCAAAGTGTCAACGGATGCATCAAAGGATGGCCTAGGTGCGGTCTTGCTACAAGCAGAGGGTGAAGATTGGAAGCCTGTTGTCTATGCCTCCAGGTCTATGACTGACTCTGAGTGTCGATACGCCCAGATTGAAAAGGAATGTCTAGGCTTGGTAGTTGGATTAGAAAAGTTCCATGGCTACATATATGGACTTCCCACCTTCACAGTTGAGACAGACCACAGCCCACTGGTTGCCATCATAAAAAAAAAATCTGAATGAGATGTCTCCAAGGGTTCAACGACTCATGATGAAGCTGCAAAGATATGACTTTGAACTGATCTACACACCAGGCAAATACATAGTGTTAGCAGATGCATTATCCCGAGCACCCACAATGAGTCAAGTGAGCTCTACTGAAGAAGACGTGGATGTTCATGTGAGTATGGTCACTGCTGCGCTACCCGTGTCAGACACAAAATCAAAGCAAGTAGCAGAAGAAACAGTAAAAGATACAGTGTTACAAACAGTAATAGAGAACATTCATCATGGTTGGCCAAAAGGTTCCTGTCCAAAATACTTTCACATAAGGTCAGAATTGAGTGTCGCAAGTGGACTATTACTAAAACAGAACAGAATAGTCATTCCACAGGCTCTACGTCAAGACATGCTCAAAAGGATTCATGAGGGACACCTCGGAATTGAAAAATGCAAAAGGAGAGCAAGAGACACTGTTTATTGGCCTGGCATAAATAAGGACATTGAAAACATGATAGGCATATGTGAGACATGTCAGAAACACCAAAACAAACAAACAAAGGAACCAATGATAGCAGCTGACTTACCAACAGCACCATGGCAAAAGGTTGGTATGGACCTCTTTCATTTAAATGGTAAAGACTATCTAATAGAGATTGACTACTATTCTAACTATCCTGAGATGGCACTGCTCTCAAGCACATCAGCAAGCAGTGTCATAATGCATGTGAAATCCATCTTCGCCAGACATGGAATTCCCAGGATTGCCGTTAGCGACAATGGTCCGTGCTTCAACTGCAAGGAGTGGCAACAGTTTGCAGCACAGTATCACTTTCAGCACATCACATCCAGTCCTTTGTATGCTCAGTCAAATGGTAAGACAGAGAAAGGTGTTCAAGTTCTCAAGCAGCTACTGAAGAAAGCAACAGAAAGCAAGTCTGATCCTTATCTCGCCCTGCTGAGCTACCGAGCCTCACCTTTAGACTGTGGTTCTTCACCTGCTGAACTACTAATGGGTCGCAAGTTGCGCACCACGCTACCCTGCTGTGCAAAAGAACAGCAAAGTAAGGAACTGAGACAGAGACTTCAACTGTTAAAGCTGAAACAGAAATCATTCTATGACAAGTCATCCAAAACTCTAAAACCATTGACAAGGGATGATGTTGTCAGGATTGAGGATCCAGATGCATGGAACAGGAAAGCTACAGTTCTTGAGGAAGTACGACCAAGGTCATACACTGTTAGAACTGAGGAAGGACAGATTCTCAGAAGGAACCGCCGTTCCCTCCTGAAAACACAAAAAACTATCCAAGAGCAGATTGATGACAATGCCGCAACTGAATCTTGTCATTCACCACCAGAACAATCTCATGAAAACACATCAGACTTACCCGTGCTGAGAAGACCCACACGTGTAGTAAAAAAGCCTGATAGACTTAATCTTTGAGTACAAAGAAAAACTATATTGAAAATGTATTGACTGTTGTGAAAATGTTTATGTTTATAGAGCACTAACAAAAGTGTTACTGATATCATCTTTATCGTTTTTCTTGAAAGTTGATTGATATTGATTTTGTTAACCTCAAAGAAAGGGGGATGTAGTGATCAATAACATGTCATTCTAGAGTGGTACACCAGATGGAGCCGTAGAGCTGTATAGAGCTGTATATTTAGTTGTATGTGTTTAAGACTACACTACCCACGATGCACTAGGCTACCCAGAAGGCGGTAGTCAAGATGGCAGCCTGCACACAGAAGCACACATGCTGGATCTCTACAGATGCTGTACCTAGAGAATGTGTACTGAATAAATGTCTAGCTAGAAGCTAGCTGTTCATAATAAGAATGTCTAGTTATTAATGAACATAACAATACCCATCTCCAGTGTGACCTCCTGGGAAACCCCTCTCCCCACCTTGACTGAGCGCTTCCTCAACTGAGGTATATACCAGAAGAATGGGAACCATTTATTTCCTTTCCTCCTGGACATCAGATTCAGACAAAGACCAGCCGCGGCAGCAGCAGAACCCTGAACAACAGCAGCACCAACTGCAGGAGCAACAGCAGGAGCTCCAAGCTGCTGCTCACCCACCTGAAGCTGCACAGGCCAGAAGGCACCAGCGCGCGACCACATTGCTGCCTGGGATGCAAGGAACGCACTCATCTTGGTCAGATTTGCTTATCCTGCACAATCAAACACTTTTGCCTCACACATTCTTATCAGACCATCAACAATGGCCAAGAACCTGCGGATTCCTATCATTCTGACCACCATACTGACAATTGCAAATTGCCCTAAGCCCTCAATGTGGAAGTCCCATTTGCAAAATGACACACGCCACAACTGCAACAGTTTGCCATCAGAATTTTTTATGACAATAAGCAAGTGATGGCATTTTAAAAATAAACACATGACACCCAAGTGACTACCCTTGCGACTACTTGTGCATTATCTTCCTCTTACGCGTGCTCCTACGTGATGCTCCCCCTATGACTTCAGCAGATGTGGAGGCCCCTTGCACACTTTCTTGCTGCTCCTGTCTCGACACCTTTGGCGGTTGCGAACCTGTGAGGGCTCTGCAACAGTCTGCTGCTCCTGCGGCTGTGCAGGGGTTGAGACGCCCATCTCAGTTGGGTGGGGACTCTGGTGGGGCTCTGACCGAGGGCTCTGCAGTGGCATGGTCGTGTGAGCACTTGGAGAGGAGCCCCCACTTCCTTGTTGTATGCCACCAACATCCCCTTGACAGCACCTTGCTGCAATTCAGGGGGGCCATGAGGACCCGTTTCTGTACTGGAAGTCCTACTCCCGAGGACTTGCCTGAAGGTCTGGTTTCTCTGCTCAATAGCTGACCATCATTCCTCAAGAGATGTCAGTCTATTGTGAACAATGACCATGTTTTCACGACCCTGGCGACTAAGCTCCTCCATGGCTGTAGCCATCCTCTCCTCTACGGTAGCCAGCCTTACCACGGAGGTAGCCATCCTTTCCATGGAGGTTGTCATCCTTTCCGTGATGATGCGTTCATGCACCGACGCCTCCACAAAGGCTCTGCTCATGTTAGCGATGGACTCCTCCATTCGCTCCACACTCGCAGCGACCCTGGAGATAAAAGCTGTCAGAGACTCCTGCACCTCTTCCTGGAGTTCCAGCACCGCTCCCCTTCTGGATGGACCCAGAGGCAGAGGGTCGACATGCAGCTGAGCTGAGCTGGGAGAGTCCTGCGCCCTCCGACTAGGACTCTCCACTGCTGTCCCTGTCTCCACCATCTGCTGATGCTCACTTGTGAGCTGTGATACACCAGGTGACAACACTACACTATCTCCCGGAGGACCCACCGAGGTGTGAGTGTCTGCGCTGGTGCTGGGTGCGCTGAATTCTGCTGACGCTGCACACTCAGAGGTTGCAGCTTCCTCTGAGGAGTCTGGAGGCTCAGGCTGTTCCTCCTGGATAGTGGGGATGGGGGCTTTCGATGGTCCTGTGGGGGAGTAAAGGAAAGAGTCAGAGATGTGATGCCAAGGTTACATGCACATTGAATATTGCAGATGACCAAAAGTCAATTTGTTAGAGCATCAGAATCATTATCAGTGACTCATACAATGTCAATGAGAGAGAAGATAAACTATTCTGTCACCAGCTTGCTGTGATGCACCCATCTGTCCATCCCCCACTTGCGCATCCTCCTTCACTCCCACGATCTCCAGGGCCGCCTTCTCCCAGGGGGTGAGCTGGGCTACTGAGGGTGGCCCTCCGCCTGTCCTCGCTCTTTCCCTCTTTTTGTGAGCTCTCTTTTCCTGCAATGAGGGAGACAAGTGGAGTTTGAATGAGAATGAAGGAGTGAGTGCAG